>NC_090934.1:925906590-926531590 GCF_040938575.1 Ambystoma mexicanum | reverse complement strand
CTATTGACCAATCCCAACTCCTGCACAGTCCCATTTCCATTGCAGCCACCCTCAAAAGACCCGGATGTAGCACGTGCTCACCCCCAAAAGGCGCGGCTTTCGCCAACATATTGCCCTCTGTACGGGGCTGCACAAACACATTTTAAGCGTCATAGAAAGTGGACATCTTCGTAGAAGTTATGCAAAGTGTTTTTTTTCTAACTTTGCTAAAGGGACGTGTGCTCCTTGTTAGGGGTTGCTCTCGGCTTGTCCTCCGTACATTACTACACGTGTGTCTGCAGCGTACATTGTACATTGTGCAACAGATTACTAATTGCAATAGGGGGAAAATAAATTCACAGCCACTGACAAACGTCACACTACAAGCACTAATGTTGTTATGGGCACAAAAGAACATCCTACCATGGAACACAAAAGCAGACATACACGTGAATCGCTAAACCATAGTCCCATTTCCATAGAAAGCACATTACGAAGGACAGCATATAGCATGTGCGATTTCCCCAACTACTGCGAGGGCCGCGGCCCAGTAAAGCAGAGCCAGTCCTTCTTCCCTTTCAAGTACTCTTTCAGCAGCACTCCCTGATTGGCTACTGTTAAAGTATTACATACACATCCACCAATTACATCCAAAAACTGTGCATGTAATGCTATCATTTCTATTGAACAGTGCATAACAGCCGTGTGTCTCTGTGTATCTTTAGAGCTTTATGCAGCGGGAAGAAATCCTGAATTGACCTGAACATATTATTCTAAAGTGTCTCATCTAGAAGACACGGTAAGATATTGCTTTGAAATATTATCAAAACCACTAGCGCCATGACAAAGTGTGTGTGCACCACAATATATCTAATAGTGATCTTTATACTGGTCATAGGACACCGGGCATTAAAGACTGAGACCCACATCGACTAACACACAAAAGGCTAGACAGACTGTTCGCTCATGAACAAGTGAGTATCCTTTTGCCGGGAATTATCTATGCGGACAAGGATAGGTTTTTACTAATGGTTACTTTTAGCTAAGAAGCAGGCCATTGCGTTTGTTTGTTTCTTGCTTTATAGGAGTGTGTACAGCTTGCCGCACTACGAGACAGAACCTAAATAGGGATTTGTTCCATAATATCATCATTGCCTCCAGTAATACCAGTGGTGGTGAGCTTGATATGCGTAACATACTGAGATGTTGCTGTTCATTACATTGAATGTATATTGGAAATTATATAAGATGACACGGATGCAGAAATACATTGTAATTAGTTTACCATTATGTTTTTAGATCACAGGACTCACCCTATCCACCCTAGAGGCAACACATTTGTCAGTTGTCCTCCGTCCTGATGAAGGTTGGCTAAAACTATCTGGGCAAGGTATCTTCTGCCCCCAGTGAACTACAACCGAAACACGTGTCGACAGACATATATCTCCTGTAAATCATACAGAGAGACACATCTGAAAAACAAATGAGTTTGAATTCAAATTTGTGGTTTTACATTATGTTAAGGTGACAATAGACACCTATGTTAGGAATATTTGTTGGAATAAATACGGTATGTATGAGATGCAAATGAGTTTGAATGATGGGGAAAAGCTGTGAGTATTTTGTTGTGATTTGTAAATGAACTGTTTATGATCAGAAAATGAAATACATTTCACGTATTGTTAAGATTTGATAATATTCACACAGAATCTTGTCATCTTTTATCTACTGCTCCAATTTTTGTTTGATGTGTATACTCACCTGGAGGACTATAGATCAATACCTGGTACCCCTTTTTTATTATATACAACACACCATAATCCATCAACTGCAAAAACCCTCACATTACCTCCAATTCACTCCCCATCCCCACTGCCCTCGACCTGGACTCAATGCACTCTTTCTACGTATGTGAGCAATTCATACACCATTATCACAGACCTCCCATACATGCCTACATTGCATTTCAGGTGTTGCGCCGAACACCTATGCTACTCTTTGTACATATATGTGCAATCCACATACCAATATCACAGTACTCCCATACATGGCAGCATTTCATTGCAGTGTTGTTGCCAACAGCCTGCTCCTTCACCACACCCACTGAAAAGCAACGGAGCCATTCATGGAAACATGTGACCACTTACCTTTCCTGTCCACAGGTACCTATTGGTACAGTAATTAACCCAATCAAGGCAACATTCTATAACCTACTTCCAACCAGTGGCCACCCTGTTATGTCCAAGGGCCTCAGCCATGCACACAAGCCATTAGGGGGTTTGCAGGCACACCACAACATAGCACTCCAACTGCAAATATCATCATATTGTCTCCAATGCATTCCCCATTGCCAATGGAGTCTGCCTACACTCGCCAAAAAATTATAGTCACCTCTACAACTGCCCACCGATAAAGAATGTGAGTACCGCCATACAAATTCCTTCCATGTGCCAATGTCTGACTGCCCTCCCTAAAGCAAGGCTGTGCCCAAGGCCTAGGCTCTTGGGTACATAAGCGGAGGCCTACAGCCTCCACCCATGCATACAATAGCCTACTCCTTCAACACACCCAGTAAAAAGCAATAGAGGCATGCATGGCGACATGTGGCCACGTACCTTTCCTGACTACTGGTACGTATGGGTACGCTAACAAACTCACACAATGCTACATTCTCCAGCCTTCTTCTAACCAGTGGCCAGCTTGGAAACATGTGACCACTTACCTTTTCTCTCCACAAGTACATATCGGTACAGTAATGAGCCCAATCAAGGCAACCTTCTGTTACCTACTTCCAACCAGTGCCCACCCTGTTATGTCCAAGGGCCCCAGCCATGCACACAAGCCAGCATGGGTTTGGCAGGAACAATACAACATTGCACTCCGACTGCAAATATCCTCATATTGACTCCAATGCACTCCCCATCCCAAATGGAGTCTGCCTGCACTCACCAAAAAATGATAGTCGCCTCTCAACTGCCCACCAATAAAGTATATGTGAGTACCTGCGTACAAATTCCTTCCATGTGCCAATGTCTGACTGCGCTCCCTAAAGCAAGGCTGTGCCCAAGCCCTAGGTTCTTGGGTACATAGGCGGAGGCATACGGCCTTCGCCCCCATGCACTAAATTGCCTGGTCCTACTACACACCAACTGGAAGGAAATAGAGGCATGCATGGTAACCTTTCCCACGGTGCTTTCCTGCCTACAAGTATGTATAGCTACACTAACGGACCCAAACAAGGCAACATTCTCACACCTACTTCCAGCCAGTGCCCACATTGTTACGGCCAAGCGCCGTAGCCCTGCACACAAGGCAGTAGGGCCTTTTCAGGCACAACACAGTGTAGTAAACCAACTGCAAATATCCTCATAGTATCTCCAATGCATTCCCCATCCCCTATACAGTCTGCCTACACTGACCAACATATGCTGGTCCCCTGTACACCTAATCACCAATGCAGTGTATGTTAGTAGCTGCAGGAATGGTCCATATCGCAACAGTGTGCTGCCAAACAATCCTTCAATTTCTCTGTGTCGTTATGGCCTCCCATACAGCAACGGTGTGACCAAACTCGGCCACATACCTAACTGTTAAGTGCCTCACTGCTCTCCCATGCATGGAGGCATTACATTGTGGGGGTGGTGCCCAAGCCCTAGGCTCTTTCGACATGCCATGCCCATGCAGTAAAAAGGCTACTTCTTGCCAACAACCACTACAAGCCAAGTCAGACAAGCATGGGAAAATTTCATCACAAACCCACCGCCCTAAAACAATGCAAATGCACTAAGTCAACATAGACACCGGCAGCTGTAGCCTACAGCACAAAACATTGTCAATATCTTCGCTTCACCCTCTTTCACCCAGCCGATCCTGCAAACCATGATTTCCAACGCCTTTCGACGCGCCACTATCCTCCGATACACCATGGCAATGTTTCTCAAAAACTTTGACGCACAGCATGCTTCCCTCCAGCCAACCACCGGCCGTGTCCAATGTTCGCAGACATCACGGCATACCGCACGCCAATGAGACTTCGGTCCATGGAGCGAACAGGGAAATGGGTCTGCGCAGCGGACCCAGATATCACTAATTTTTTGGGACGTACATTTCAGTATTTTGCAAACAAATTACTGGTCGGATTTCCACCAAACACACAAAAGCACGCTTTCTGACCCAAGCTCCTCCTCCTGCCGCAAATTTGGTGAAAATCCGTCTAGCCGTTCGGGCTGTAGCTGTGCACAAAGTTTTTCCCCATTCAGTCTATGGAAGAAAATAAATATTTTGGGACACCCCTATAACTTTGCCCCCCCGCACAAAATCTCACCCAACTTGGCGAAAACATTCAGAGCAGGCCATATACTTTTGCTTTCATTGTGGTATGGCATTTATAATAGCAAAGCATTATAATAATTAAAACATTAATATTCCTGTCCGCCGTTGGTGACTTGCATGTATTGGATTTTTGGATTGGTGTTACCATACAAAACAATTGCAATTACTCAAACTGTTTTGCCAGTTTTTCTCAGAAAGTGTGCTCTATAATGCATTAAAGCACATATTCATATATTTCTTCTACTGCAGTGTGCAGCATGACCCTGCAGCAGCATGATTGTGTGTATTGCGTGAGCATGTCGTCTAGGCAGGCCAGAGTGTGGTGCGATGCATGATTTGTTGCCGAGGTGGGGGGGACTCAGCGTGGCTACATAGACCCCTGTGATTGGTTGCCATTCTCTCCCAACCTTGAACTTTTGGCTCGCTAGCAGCACGTAAGCAAAATGAAACTCCGGTGCAGAGAACGTCAGACTACTACCAACTTGCCCAATTAGTCCATCATCTCTCATCAGTCAGGCCCCAAGCCAAGGCTTCTTCTTTATAGTTGACCTCACAACCTGTTCTCTGCTCTGGGAGTGTAGGTACACCATTATCTTCACCTGGAGTTTAATGAATAGCCCTTGTTTTTGACTTTTGAGCCATGTGTGAGGAGACCACAAGTTTGTCAATTTCAACCATTTATTTACTGCTATTTGATTTAATTGTGCTGGGTGCTATTACTCCTCTTTGCCTCTGGAGACTTGATCACTTCATCTTACAAATCCTTGATGGTCCAATACTTAGCACTGTTTTTTGCTTCTGCTTAATCTAAGAGAAATATGTCTTGGTACATGGCTCATCCTCTTTGACTCCCTTTGTGCCTTGCAAGGATTGCTTAATGTGGCATCCTTGATACCAGGCCAATAGACTCTTCTTTGTTCCTCACACAAAGCTGTCTTTCCAGCGTTTCCTGACTCTGACGCCCAGGTCTGTCTTTGAGGTAGCTCGATTGGTTTCAACACAAGTCTGATGTCCATCTTTGTCTCATGGCTGCTTTAGTCACGTTATGTTACTTCTCCAGCAAGCTTCTATATGTCTCAGCTACCTTGCATTTCTATGTATGTACATTCACTTTGTTTCTTCTTACATATTTCTTTGGTGCGCTTAATTTCTTTTTATTCGCTTACATGTTTCTCTTGTTACTTCACTTACATCTTTATTCTTTGAGTATTTGCATACCATTTCAGTGCGTCCTCATGTCTTTCCTTTATGGCGTCACTCTGCAGCTGTCAGTTTGCACTTACACCTCTTCTATGTCCGATGGTGTATGTCGACATCCTCCTACCATCTCGGTGTGAGGGCACATTCAATAGGGTTGTCTGAGTGCATAACGTCTCTCATACACTCGGTACATTATTGGGACAATACCTGGTTTCACACATAGGGCTTTTCTACTATTGTTCCAATATGATGGAGGTGAGGGGGTACAATCTATCAGTGACATACTCATCTGCTCCTCTACATTCCCCCCTCTGGTTGAATCCTCAACCACCTCCTATTCAAGCTTCTTAATCTTTTTTCTGCACGTTGATTTCTTTCGGATCCATACTTTTGTCACCCCCCTCAGGTTGTCTGCATTCTTTATGTGCTCATCCACACCCCAAGTCATGTGACAGCATTCTCCAGTCATCGGTCGACAGAAAACCATATGTCCAATGTAGTGCGTGTGGTCCTTTGGGTAGTAGAACGTCATCCCTGGGTGTGCCAGTGGACTCTTCTATATGTTCTCACAGGTGGTGTCTTCCGTCTGTGGTGTGTGATCACCCTTCACATCAAGCATTATCTTCATCCCAATAGCTTTCTTTGCTGTCTTCTTGCATTGTCCTGTAACAATCCTTATAAGACAGAATCCTAGCAATACCAACACTATTATTGCTCCAACTAGTTTGAAAGTATTCACCAATCAAGTTGAAATCCATGAAAATAGAGATGAAAACCAGTCAGCTGCCTCTCATCCACTTCCCCCTCCATCTTCATATGCAGGGTTGTCAGCATAGTTATTGCGTCTGCCAGGGTTCCATTTGCTCCATCGTTGGCAGGCGTAAATGTACAGCAAGAAGGCCAGATCTTGGTGCACCTGCCTCCTTTCATTGCTGTAATTAAATCCAGGACATACCTGTTCTGGAGGGTCATGAGCCTGATGGCCCTCAGTTCTTCCTTGATTGCATGAAATCCTTCTATTGTCGTGTTGATCGTTTGTAGCAGCGCACACCTATTGATCTGTAACCACTTGGAATTTAATGCTGTCTGTATTCCTGGCATGAATATGGCTGTAAATATTACTGCTGTCTTACTGAATAATTTATGCTTGCTGGAATATCGTCATAGGCTGCTATTGATTTTGCTGAGAAGTAGTTCTCCCTCATCATTCGACGGAGGTTGAGTAACTTCTTCTTTCTCTGCTGTCTATCCATCTTTGGGAGCTCTTCAATATGGATGTCACTATGGGGAATCACCAAGGCAGGGACATGTATGACCGCAATAGAAACTATTACTCCCTAATTCTTAGGCAGCTGCATATGCGCCCTGGATCCACAGACCCAATAATGATCCATTAGCACAGCACTTTCGCCATTCATTACTGGTACTATAAGCACCTGCATGCATCCTTTATTTTCTCAAAGTAGGACCAAGCCTTTGTTCCTAAAGCATATGGTCGCATTCTGTAAAGGTTTTATGGACACTGGTCCTGCTTCATTGTAAACCCATGTTAATAGCTTCCAATACTTGGCCCATGTCTTTAGGTATATGTTTTTTTACTATTTGCACTATGCTTACTGATTCCTTCTTCAATAAGTGCACAGTGCAAGATAGCATTCCTTCTTCCCATCCTACACTGGTGGCAACTTGTCCATATACCAACAGCTGAGGTCTATCCCAGCCTCCGGGTACTCCTGACTTTTTTATATGTCTCAACATCCCAGCCTCTTCATTTTAGCAACCTTTATTTGTTCTCCAGTCAAGGATGACTATATAAGCATCTTGCTCGTCCAACCTATCTCTTTTTCCATCTTTTGTGTTTTCACATAAGCATTTTCATATGGAAATGATCTCCTGGATCACCATCGTAGTGTTGGCCACCTTCTTTCGAATTGTCCTCTTGTTGGGCATGCTGCTAGATGGCTGAGGCACTTTGCATCATGTGCAGGTATTTCTTTTGTCATTAAGGTTCTGGCTGTGTTCATGGCATAGGGAATGAGAGAACATACGCAGCAGCTTTCATCTGACATTCTCTCTCCCACCTCCTTCATGTGCTGATACCACATGTTATTCTTTAAATGAGCCGAATTATGAAGATATGTATTTATACTTTCATTAACTTCCCCAACATCTCTTTTAGCTTGAACAATTTGTTCAGAAATATCAGCAAAAATATGACTTGTACCTTTGTCATGGATAATAAGCGATGTCTCATTCTCAGGTATTTCACTTGAATTATAAAACAATATTTCATGAAATGTATAAAGCATAAGGCAATATAAACATGGCATGAGACACAATGTAGTCATAAGAGGTATTGCCTTAGCATTCAAATGCCACACAATCTTTTGTGGAGTAGCTGGTCTTCTTGATTGTACGTTTTATATACTGAAAGATTCCCAATTTGTTTTAATTCAGTATGTCATTTTGCTGTGTCTTGCAAATCCCGCTTTTATATACAAAACTGTAGAATTATTGCAATAATGATTCTGAAAATAATATGACTGTTTTTAGTATTGCCAAGAAATGTCTCAATATCCACGTGTCCTCTAATTAAAGCTGGGTAAAACTGCAATATGTAGGTGAAAAAATCATACAAAAATGTATGTAATGTTATTGTGATTGGCAGCATAGAAGATTCAGTGTGTTCTTTTCCTTGGATCCAGTACTTCAACACATTGGCCCTCATTACAACCCGGGCGTTAAGGGGTTAACCGCACCGTAAAAGGTGGCGGCGCCGTTAAACCCTTAACGCCTGATTTCGAGGTCCCTTTGCGGGTGGCACTTTAACGCCTGCTTTGAGCAGGCGTTAAAAAACCAACCCGCAAAGGGACCTAGGAGCTATTAGCGCCTTCCCCAGTCCCATTGAGCCCTATGGGGCAAAAATGGGAATGGGGAAGGGCCATGGCGGCATGGGGAATTACCGCCCCGCCAACCTCGGAATGGGGCGGTAATTCCCCATTCCGCCATGGCGGAGTCGGTAAGTTACCGGTATGGACCATGGTGCTATTAGCACCATGGTCCAACGCCTGGGTCGTAATGAGGGCCATTGTCTTTTGATCCTATCTAAAATTATTTTGGAATACCCCATTAATTCCTAGTGAATTTATGAAATGTCAATTTTGTTCCAGTTCATTTTAATCCATAGATTATTTATCCTTGGCCTTGGTAGCCGATCTGGTCTGCATGCGTGGAACGTCTTCTCTTGCTTCGCAGTCAATGGATGTCAGAGGGGTCGGGGTCTCTCCTGTAGAGCTTCATGTCATTCAGATGTAGCCATGCTATTCTCCCTTTTAGCTTAACAGCAGTGGGTGTAACCTCTTCAACTAGGTACAGTCCTTTGAAGCAGGGCTTATTCCAAGTGCGCACAAAGCTTTGTGCTAACACCTGGTCCCCTGTATACAGACTAGACTGTTGTAACAGTTTACTAGGATCATCGGATTATCGGTTTGGCTGTCTTCTTAAATCTTCTTCGATCCTTCCCTCTAATGTTTGACCTGTTGGGAAATAAAAGAAACACTAGTAGTCATATTTGTTAAATAATCCATCATTTCATCACCTAAAGCCTTTGCTACACTATAGGCATCAGTTTCTGTTTGAGTGGGAGAAGCAAGGGGTATTCTCATGTGACCTCCACTCACCAACCCATGACGAGGCAGGTGGTGATGTGAACCAGACTGGTTTATCAGGGCGAAGAAAGCAAGGGGTAAGCAATGTAACCACCCCTTCTTTAAAGACATTTTTATTTTACCTATCCTTTCTTTGAGTCTGTTTAAACGTTCGCAAATTCCATTCGGCTCTGCATTATAGGCAGACGAGAACTTATGCTTTATACGTAACAAAGGAGTGATCTGCTCAAATAGTTCATTTATGAAATGCAGTACATTGTCAGACCACAGGACTTTGCACACACCCCATCTTGGAAATACCTCATGCACTTGAAACTTGGCAGTGCATGTGGTATTGGGGTGTGTACATGCACCTGCCTCAATCCATCTGGAAAAGGGACATACTACTACCAGCATGTACCTATAACCATTGCATATTTGCAACATATCCACTTAATCTATATGTAAATGCTGGAAAGGACCATTAGGCCTTTGGAATTGCTCCTCTCGCTGTTCCTAAAGTGTATCCTGCTGTGAATTTCTGACATACAATGCAGTTCATAATAAACTGTGCCACTTGTTCTAATACATTTGGTGAGAGCCAGTCTTCTGCGACCGTGGAAGCAAGAATCTCTCTTGTTGTGTGTGAGGGGTAGTGAAGCTGCTCTAGTGCCCCCTTCAATAATGCTAGACGCATAACTGGCTTTCCAGAACTATACTGTCTCCATAGAGCCTCAGTGGGGGATAAAGAACATCCCTGTTTTTTCCAAAGATCCTGCTCTTCCTGTGGTGCTCTTCCTTGTAGCTCAATTAACTGTACAATGGATAGCATATTAAACCCTTCCTTCATCATCATGCATCATCCTGGCAATTGATTAACACCTTCTACATCAAAATCAGAAATGTTTGGGAAATATGCTGCCCTTTTGGCCTATATGTCTGCAGCTTGGTTACCACAATAAATCAAATCTGCCTTTTTAGTATGGGCTGCACACTTCACGATGGCGATAACCAGTGGAAGCTTTAGTACTTTAATAACCTTGTCCAATAGCGGTGCTTGTTGCACAGGTGAGCTGTCTGCATGGAGGAAACCCCTCCTTTTCTGTCACACCGCGGCCGTGGAAACTCTGGGCAAGATGGAGGCGGTATCGAGCCTCTATGCCGGTCCGCTTGACGCTCTAGTCGTCTTGGACCGGCAGGTATAATAGGAGACCACGCCCCCTGCAACTCGCGTTGCAACTTGCTTTCGTTAGTCTCTTGACTTCCGCCCGCACAGCAGTGCCCCGTCCAGTGTGCATTATTACTCCTTGCTCCCTTCGGTCCTTTGCTACCCTGACCTCTCCGACTGAGTTTTTCTCCGCTGGATTCTGCCTCGCTCACTTCCCCTTCTCTCGTTCCTCCCTTTTTCTTTCCCTGCTCGGATTCCCAGTCACCCGTTCGCGGTGTGTTCAGTGTCCGCGACTCCTTACTACGCTCGTGTCTCTCACTTTCTCTCTCTCCCACTCGCTTTCTCTCTCTCTCCCCCGCTCACTTTCTCTCTCTCTCTCTTTCTCTCTCTCTCGCTCTCTCTCCCTCTCTCGCACTCACACTCTCTCTCTCGCACTCACACTCTCTCTCTCACGCTCGCAATCACTCTCTCTCTCACGCTCGCACTCACACTCTCTCTCTCACGCTCGCACTCACTCTCTCTCTCACGCTCGCACTCTCTCTCTCTCTCGATCTCTTCTTCTTTCATCTTTTCCTCCTCTCTTACATTCTTCCAGTGATAGGTCGAACCCCGTTCTCTCCCAGAGCTTCGCTTGGAACAAACCCCTCCCCGGGGAGATCAGACCTTCTGTTAACTTACTGTTTCAGCTGATACGGAACTACGCCAGCCTCTCCAGTCTCCAGTCTCCAATCTCCAGTCTCCAATCTCCAGTCTCCAGTCTTCACATCGGAATTGTCAATACCATCCATTGACACACAGGGTTTTTTCTGCCATATCAGGCTTTTTCCCTGTTTGAGGAGCGGACTCCCCTGGGTTCACCTGACTGCCGGATCCATAGGCGGGCAAGGTGGCCTCGGGGGGAGACCGTCCCTATCTCTTCGAACGTAAGAAGGGAAGAAGGACTATCCAGTCAAGCGACGAAAGGGGGAGTTTCCATACAGAAAGAAGAAGGAGACCAAGGTCATCAAACCCTGCTGAAGTCCCAGGTGAGGAGTCTCAGGGGGCAGGAACCTTTACACACTCTGACAGATTGCAACGCCCAACTACCGGCATGGCCTCACTGGAACAATACCAAGAGATGGTGACAGCTATTCAGGGCCTTCAGGCCGAGGTTCAGAATCTCCGGACCGAGAACACTAACCTACGCCAACAAGTAGCGACACGAGAAGAATCCCAAGGCGACTTACCTCCCCTGGCTTTTTCTTTTGGGAAGTATGATGGCAATCCGAAACTCCTAAAGGAATTCCTGAACGCCTGTATGGTTTATTTCGCATTTCGACCAAGGGCATATGAACTAGATAGAACTAAGGTAGGATTTCTTGTTTCCAACCTTGCTGGTAACGCACTGGCTTGGGCAACTCCACTGATAGCCCTCGCAGATCCTGCCATAGCGGATTACTCTCAGTTTACTCAACTGCTGCGTACTAGATTTGAGAGACCAGAGGTCCAGTATTCTTCTTATGAAACCCTTCTAGATCTCCGTCAAGGCCATCAAGATGTACAGACTTATGCTTCTACTTTTACCAGACTGGCCACAGACTCTGGATGGCCAGATACGGCCCAGCAGACCCTATTTCGCCGAGGCTTACAGGATGAGCTCAAGGACGAGCTAGCCAGGATGGCGCGTCCTACCTCCTTTCAAGAGTTGGTTACTTTATCCCTGCAATTGGAGTACAGATTGCAGGAACGAAGGTCAGAAAGAAGGAGATTCAGACACCATCCTTCAGGAGGGATTCCCACTGCAGGTTCTCCTAACCGACCACAACAGGAGGAGCCTATGCAAATAGGAACAACCCGAGGCCCTTTGACCCCCGACGAACGCAAGAGACGCAGAGACCTGGGTCTTTGTATGTACTGCGGATCATCGAAACATTTGCTCCGGAATTGTCCAGAAGTACCCCCGAGACGTCCGGGAAACGCGCCTCCCCGGTCTTGAGCAGGGAAAAGAACCGGGTAGAATCGAAGAATCCCTGCAATTCCACCCACCAGGATCCTTCTGCGGACAATAACAGCCTTATGGTGTTTTCTGTGCACCTTACATTTGAATCCTCTCCTTCTGTAGAAGTCCTAGCAATGCTGGATTGTGGTGCGGCCGGGAACTTTATTGATATCCAGTGGGCTCAAGAACAAGGCATACCCCTGCGCCGGAAGGCCTGCCCTTTGCCTGTAGAAGGGGTAGATGGAGCTCCCCTTTCGTCCGGTCCCATCATTAAGGAGACAGTCCCGGCTTACATGTCCTTGTCTCAGCACCAAGAACGGATTGTCTTTGATGTTATAAGAGCAGCCCATTTCCCAATCATCCTGGGCATACCCTGGCTACGTAAACATAATCCCAGGATTGATTGGTCAGCAAATACCGTCTGTTTCTTGTCACAGTACTGCACGAAGGAATGTCTACCACAACCTTCTCCTTTGATGAGGAAGGGGATAACACTCTCGACTTTCACTACAGTGGTCCAAACGATTCCACCGCATTATCAGGAGTATGCTGAAATCTTCGAAGACAGGCTACCTCGTACTCTACCCCCACATCGAGCCGAGGACTGCGGTATCGATCTAAAACCAGAGGCATCAGTTCCTTTTGGTCGTATGTACCCTATGTCACTTCCGGAAAGAAGAGCCTTGAAAGAGTACTTGGATGCCAATCTGCAAAACGGTTTAATACAAGAATCCCGTTCTCCGGCAGGAGCCTCAATGTTCTTCATTCCCAAGAAAGGGACTACGGAATTAAGACCGTGTATAGACTACCGTGGGCTTAACAGCCTGACCATCAGAGACAGGTACCCTATGCCCCTCATTAAGGAGGTACTGGAAGCAGTGGAAGGAGCCTCAATCTTTACAAAGTTAGACCTTCGAGGAGCCTATCATTTGTTGAGAATAAAGGAGGGAGATGAGTGGAAAACGGCATTTAGAACTCCCTTGGGACATTTTGAGTATAGGGTAATGCCCTTCGGACTAGTGAATGCCCCTGCCGTGTTTCAACGTTTTGTAGACAAGATCTTCTCAGATATGCTATACATCTCAGTGGTGGTCTATTTAGACGATATTTTGATCTTCTCTTCCTCCCTCTCTGAACATCGAAGACACGTCACGCAAGTCCTTCAAAGGTTGAGTGAACACCAACTACTGGTTAAACCCGAGAAATGTGTTTTTGAAGCCTCCTCAGTATCCTATTTAGGATTCATTCTTTCTAAGGAGGGGGTACAGATGGATTCGGAGAAGGTTACAGCAGTTCTTCAATGGCCTACTCCAAAGAATCCCAAGGACATACAGAGATTTCTGGGATTATCTAACTTTTACAGAAGATTTATTCCTAGCTTCTCGGATATCGTTCTACCAATCACCCGTTTGCTTAAGAAGGGTCAGAAGTTCGAATGGGATAAGGAGGCGGATCAGGCCTTTCTTTTACTTAAGAGGACTTTCACTACCGCCCCTATTCTAGTGCAACCAAATCAGTCTCTTCCTTTTGTGGTTGAGACGGATGCTTCCGGAGGTGCCATAGGAGCTGCTCTCCTACAATCAGGCAAGGATGGAGCAGAACGTCCGGTAGCATACTATTCCAGAACTCTTACACCTAGTGAGAGGAACTACTCCGTATTGGAACGAGAATTACTGGCGATTCGTCAGGCATGCATCGAGTGGAGGCATTTACTGCAGGGGGCGGCACATCCATTTCTGGTTCGCACAGACCACCGGAATCTTAAGGTATTACAACAGATGGAATGCCGCAATTCTCGCCACGCCCGCTGGGCGTATTTTTTTTCCCAGTTCGACTTTAAAATAACCTACCTTCCAGGAAAGGAGAATACCCTAGCGGACGCTCTGCCCGCAGTCTGGAGCCCAAGGAAGAACAGGGCCTGGGTGAGATACTCTCTGGTAAGAGAATCCTAGGAATGATCAACTCCTTCATACAAGAAGTAGAGTGCTCGACCAGACCCTCTGAAGTCTCTCCCGACCATATGACCCTCATGGAAAGGAGAGGGAAGCTATTCTTTCATCAAGGATCACTGTATTTACCATCTGAGAAACTCCAGACGCAAGCCTTGTTCTGGTGCCATGACCTTCCCTCGGCAGGACATAAGGGCCAAGAGGCAACACTCCATCTGATATCCAGATACTTCTGGTGGCCGACTATGGACCAGGACGTCAGAACTTACGTGATGGCGTGCCCGATATGTGCGGCTAATAAACCCATTACTCATCGACCCATGGGGTTGCTCCAACAAGAACCTCTACCATCACAACCCTGGGAACACATTTCCACTGATTTCATCGTGGATCTCCCTCTCTCTATGGGATCCACCGCAATCATGGTTACGGTGGATACATTGAGCAAGATGGCTCACTTCTCTCCCTTGCCTGGCTTGCCCTCTGCATCCGAAACCGCCGAAGTGTTCCTGAGAGAAATAGTCAGATTGCATGGTCTACCTCGGACCATAGTTTCCGATAGGGGTTCCCAATTCACATCCCGATTCTGGTCAGCTTTATGTAGCACTTTGGGTATAAGGAGAGCCTTATCCTCTGGTTATCATCCCCAGAGCAACGGACAAACAGAACGCCTAAATTCCACCCTCGAACAATATCTCCGTTGTTTATGTCATCGGGAACAAGAGAAGTGGAAATCCTTTCTAACTTTAGCAGAATTCACCTACAACAACACCAAACATTCGGCAACGGGCTGCAGCCCCTTCTACTTCACCTACGGATATCATCCGAGGCATATACCTCTCTTTGGGATCCCTCCAACTTCAGTCCCTTCGGTAGACCAGCGCCTGTTTGATCTTCGATCCATCCAGAAGGAAGCGACTCAGAAGCTGGAGGCAAGTAGAACTCGATACAAGAAGTATGCTGATAAGAAGAGATCTCCAAACCCCGAATGGGAAGTGGGAACTAAGGTCTGGTTGTCAACCAAATATCTCCCTCGTTGGGTTCATCCTGGTAAATTCTCAACCCGCTTTATAGGCCCATTTCCCATTTTATCTCAAGTAAACCCAGTGGCCTTTCGATTACGTCTGCCATCCAGTCTGAAAAGGATACACCCTGTTTTTCATACCTCTCTCTTGAAGGCTTATCACCCAGATCCCATGGGCCGTCGTATACCCTTTTCTATACTCCAAGATCCCGAACCGGAAGAATATGAGGTGGAGAGGCTGGTGGATTCACGTTACAAGCATGGAACTATACAATATCTGGTTCAGTGGAAGGGATATTCTGTCGCAGAACAGTCCTGGGAGCCCAGAAGTCATATCCACGCCCCACGACTTCTAAGACAGTTCCATCGCCTACATCCGGGGAAACCTGGGGGAGAGTCGATGAAGAGAGGGCATACTGTCACACCGCGGCCGTGGAAACTCTGGGCAAGATGGAGGCGGTATCGAGCCTCTATGCCGGTCCGCTTGACGCTCTAGTCGTCTTGGACCGGCAGGTATAATAGGAGACCACGCCCCCTGCAACTCGCGTTGCAACTTGCTTTCGTTAGTCTCTTGACTTCCGCCCGCACAGCAGTGCCCCGTCCAGTGTGCATTATTACTCCTTGCTCCCTTCGGTCCTTTGCTACCCTGACCTCTCCGACTGAGTTTTTCTCCGCTGGATTCTGCCTCGCTCACTTCCCCTTCTCTCGTTCCTCCCTTTTTCTTTCCCTGCTCGGATTCCCAGTCACCCGTTCGCGGTGTGTTCAGTGTCCGCGACTCCTTACTACGCTCGTGTCTCTCACTCTTTCTCTCTCTCCCACTCGCTTTCTCTCTCTCTCCCCCGCTCGCTTTCTCTCTCTCTCTCTTTCTCTCTCTCTCGCTCTCTCTCCCTCTCTCGCACTCACACTCTCTCTCTCACGCTCGCACTCACACTCTCTCTCTCACGCTCGCAATCACTCTCTCTCTCACGCTCGCACTCACACTCTCTCTCTCACGCTCGCACTCACTCTCTCTCTCACGCTCGCACTCTCTCTCTCTCTCGATCTCTTCTTCTTTCATCTTTTCCTCCTCTCTTACCTTCTTCCAGTGATAGGTCGAACCCCGTTCTCTCCCAGAGCTTCGCTTGGAGCAAACCCCTCCCCGGGGAGATCAGACCTTCTGTTAACTTACTGTTTCAGCTGATACGGAACTACGCCAGCCTCTCCAGTCTCCAGTCTCCAATCTCCAGTCTCCAGTCTCCTGTCTTCACATCGGAATTGTCAATACCATCCATTGACACACAGGGTTTTTTCTGCCATATCAGGCTTTTTCCCTGTTTGAGGAGCGGACTCCCCTGGGTTCACCTGACTGCCGGATCCATAGGCGGGCAAGGTGGCCTCGGGGGGAGACCGTCCCTATCTCTTCGAACGTAAGAAGGGAAGAAGGACTATCCAGTCAAGCGACGAAAGGGGGAGTTTCCATACAGAAAGAAGAAGGAGACCAAGGTCATCAAACCCTGCTGAAGTCCCAGGTGAGGAGTCTCAGGGGGCAGGAACCTTTACACACTCTGACATTTTCCAACATGACAATCCTGCGTATACGGTTGACATCACATCAGAGTACATTGTCACTTCCTTATCCTCGTATCTCTGGAGTGTGGCGATAAGCGCCACTAACGCTGCAACTTGTGCTGAACAATGCAAAGGTAGTCTTGCACTTGTCACCACCTCATATTCACCCCTCACGGTCCAGTTTCACTGCTGCCATCGCAGTATGCCTTTCGCCAGTCGATAGGTCTATTTTTGAAGAACCATCAATCAATAAAACCTCCCTCCTACAAGGGGATTTTCTCTAACATGAGGAATATCATCATAGAATTCAGTATACTTTGTAAAATCATCCACATAGTCTTCTTTCCCTACCAATTCTGCTACAAATGTCACTTGATTCACTGCTCTACATCTAACAATATTAATCACTGGATTTAAAATAATCACCTCATATCCTGATGCTCTTTGTGTAGTCAATGTACTATTAGGTTTCTCTAAAATAGCGAATAAGGCATGCTTGACAAAAAATGTAATTGGCTACCCCATCGTAATACTTGCAGCCTTTTCAATCACAAATGCGGCAGCAGCTAAAGCTTGTTCACAAGGGTAGTGTCCTTTCACTACTGGGTCTAAAATACCACTGTAATATGCTAATGGTTTGTGCCCATGCCCTAAAGTCATTAATCCGGGTAAGGACTGCTGTAATCACAACTTTATTTGACTGAATGTGAAAACACATAAAACTCTTCAATATAATCTGGAATTCCTTTCCTAACACAGGGGCTGGGCAAATTGCTCTTTTTAATTATTCTCCAAATCCCTCAGTCATTTCCTCAGTCCATTTTATTTTCTTTTTCTTGTCCACTTGTGCTTCCTTGAGTCCTTTTAAAAGTGGTTGCATATATGTACTGTAATCAAAAGTCCTGGCCCTACAGTAGTTACACAGACCTAGAAATGGTTGCATCTCCCTTACAGTCTCTGGTTGAGAAGTCTATTGAATTGCCTCTACTCTTATGGGTATCACTTTTCTCCCATCTTGAGATATCAATTGCCCTATGTACAGGACCTCTTCCTGACAATATTGAAGTTTCTCCTTGTCTATTTTATATCCTGTGTCTGCTAATATAGTCATAAGTTGAACTGAGTCTTCTCTGCATCTTTCTTCTGTCTCGCTGCACACTAATATATCATCTACGTACTGGACTATGGCACTCTCGGGCTGTACATTGCCTAAGTCCATCTGAAGGACCCTGTTAAAGTTTGAGGGAGACTCACAGTACCCATGAGGCAACAAAGTATGTTTTAGATGCATATTACTATATCAAACGCCTTGATGAAGGGGAATTGATGTTTTTTAAATCTATCATTGTAGAATATTTGGCTGTGGATGAAATACTGCACAATATTGTGGCTGGATTTGGAACTAGAGGAAACTCTGTTTCAACAATAATATTAAGAGGGCGGAGATCCTGAATAAATCTCCATGACCCCCCTTTCGATTTCTTCACAGGGTACACAGCCGTGTTGCATGGAAAATCTGATGGCACTAATATTCCTTACATTATTAAAGTGGGAATTGTTTCAAATATGCCCTCATCCGCTTCTCTCTGCATGGGGTATTGTTTTGCTCGTGAGAAGATAGCCCTGAGCTTGAGCTTAATTTCGACTGCCTCTACTCCTTTTAGCAGACCTAAGCCATAAGGACTACTAGTCCTCAAATGCTTGGAACTTTCTCTAAGTCTTCCTGGAAGTATGCCGGTTTTGTTCTTACTAATATCATTCCTTGTGGGATGTCTCTGTTCTCTATTTTAATCCAATAAGTGAGATTTATGAAAAATACTAATTCATCATCTGAATAATCATCTCTGAGCAATTCCTCATCTGTCAAATCTGTCAGTCTATATTGTTCACCAAGGGCTATCACTGCTTTCCATCCTTTTCCCTCATCGCCTGTCCCATGGACAATCACCCTTTCCTCTCTGACTACTGCCGCTTCTAATTCTAGAGTAATTATCTGTCCATCTTCATTATCCATAGGTATTTCTGGTCTAAACAAAAATTCATTAGATAGTCTCAATATTTTGCTTACTAGTCTGGGGAGCCATGTTAACAGAATGGTTACTCCGTACAAAAATACTTCTGGATCTAGAACCCCTCGTAATGCTTTATGTTTTACAAGTGCTAATATAAACTCTTTCACATTTAAAACGTGTATTCATGGAGTGGTACACAGAATCCCTTTGTTAGTGAAAGATATTGTCATGTTTAATTTTGTAATCAAATCTCGTCCCAATATGTTAACTGGTGTCTGTCGAGAGAACAATAATGGCATAGATACATCATGTTCTCCT
Organism: Ambystoma mexicanum; assembly: GCF_040938575.1. Taxonomy (NCBI): domain Eukaryota; kingdom Metazoa; phylum Chordata; class Amphibia; order Caudata; family Ambystomatidae; genus Ambystoma; species Ambystoma mexicanum. Next base: position 926,512,435 of record NC_090934.1, on the reverse strand, counting down.
ATAGAAATTGGTAACTCATCAGTAATAGGAACTAAGAATAGGAACTAAGCTTATTGCCCCAGAAATCCCTGCGCATTCATGGCAATGGAAGACATTGGGTATTTACCCTCTCAAACACAGGAACGAGTTTCTCCAGTGTCTACAACAAACGAAAATGTCTTGGCTCCTATTGTTACTCTGACCCTTGTTTCCTCTTGAGGGTTGGGTATCACTGATAGCACTGAACACATTAAGTTGCTCTATTAGCTTACCTATTGTGGATATAAATTCATCCCAGTACCCGTGGAAGGATTTCCTCCTACCACGGTCACACTCCCTATCCTGGGTGTGGATGCTTGTGGGACTCCTGTGTTCGTATTCAATTGCAGTGCTGGGCCTTGCTCTTCTTTCTGTATTCGCGGTGCATTTGTCTGATTCTGTGTGTGATCTTGGGCATAATACTCCTGTAGTTCTGCATTATACTGTGGAAAATAACATCCTCCCTCTTGAAGCCTGTCAGTTCTGTTGCATGCCCCCTCTACTCCTACACGATCAGGCTGCATGTCCCATTCTCCCACAATTCCAACATTTCTGTGACTGTCCTACATTAAAGCCTTCTCCCTGGGATTTATGAAACCCCCCTTGTCCTCCTCTGGGTGCATTCCCTCTGCCTCAAGACCAGAAATTATATCCATTCTGATCGATAGGATAAACTACATTACTTTGCTGCACTGGCTGTACTCTTTGTGTTACCACATATTCACCACTTGTCAATAATGCTCCCTCTATAGAAAACATTGACAATTTTTTCGCAGCTAACTTCGCTTCCTCTTGCTTTCTACCTCATCTTTTTTTTGTTCTTCTCTTGCAACAATCGACAATGGTGTACAATAGTTAACTGTATTTCTGTCCAGGGCTTTGCTTCCATTCCCACCTGTTTCTTCATCTGCCTTTGCACTGGCTCGGGCAGTCCCTGACACAAAATGTGGTAAAATAATGCCATCCTTTTTGTCCCAAGGCGCTCTCGTCTTGAGCCTCCAGTGTTCTTGAATCGCTTGAATAAAGGCAACAGGGTCTTCATTATTCTTCCTCCATTTTCCTTGTCATAATTGCATCCATTTCTGATGTGTTGGGGTATTGTACTCTAAGTGCACTCCATACATCTGCTCTACTGTTATTGAATGACGCTCCATCATATGTCGTGCTTTGTGCTGTTACACTCGCATACCCTGCTGGTCTCCAAATCTCATCAGCTCTCTCCCCTAGAAAGTATTATTTTTTTTTATAACGTGCCGATTATCCTGCAGGCTTCTGGGTGCGACAAAAACACAACAAGACAAGCAATCAGGACGGGGCAGTCAGGTTCTTTACGTACCAGGCTGAGGACCGGGACTTACTTGAACAGGAAGGATTTCAAGTTTCTACGGAAGGCCATAAAGTTTTCTTCTAACGTGATGGATGCTGGAAGTGTATTCCACAGTTTAGCTGCGGTTTTTGGAAATTATATACCTAATCCGTTGGCTCGTTTAAAGGCAGGGCTGCTGATCAACCCAAGGTTAGAGGAGCGCAGCAATCTATTTGGCTGGTGATGAATGATTAGCACCTTTAGATAGGACGGGGCTGTCACAAAATGGCAGAGGCGTACAAGGGTGCCTGTCTTAAAGTGAATATGTTCCTTTACCGGTAGCCAATAAAGCTCTCTCCAATAGGATGAAGTATGTTCTCTTCTTGGGATTTTCTTAATAATGCGTACTGCATTGCTTTGTATGGTCTGGCATCTCTTCAGACAACGGCTGTTTGCCCCATCTAGTAGGGCATTACAGTAGTATAGTCTGGAGAGAATGGTTGCTCGGGCAATGGTGTCGCAGTTATTTTCTTAATGAAAGAGCATATGTTGTGAAGAAGAGGGAAATAGTACTGCCAACTTCTGATTTGGCTGATGTATCCCTCAGCACTCACTAGCAGGATACCTAGGGTTTTTACCTTGCAAGGGTATCGTTCAGTTGTTGATGTTAAGGCTTTTGTAGTCCAGGCTTAGTTTGGAGCAAGCCTGCCTAGAGCCAAAAATCAGGAGCTCAGTTTTATTGCCATTAAGGCACATCCACTTTGACGTCATCCATGACTCAATAAGATTGTATATGTCCACGAGTTTGGTGGAATCACATGTATGGTTACCAGTAACCTTCAAGATCAATTGAGTATCATCACTGTAATTCGTAAAGAACACGCCGGATGGCTCGGACAGTGAACAGAGTGGTCTTAGATATAAGTTGAAAAGTAAAGGGGATAGACTAGTACCCTGTGGTACACCGCACAAGATAGTTGCCTGGGAGGAAAAAGCATCTCCCCAATGAATCTTAGATATACGATTGGACAAAAAGGATTGGATCCATTGGATGGCTCCACCCAAACAATTTCCCAGATGTTCCAGGCTTTGGAGAAGACCGCTGTGGTGAAGCAAGTCAAAAGCCACTGATAGATTGAGAAGGACCAGCACTCCAGCTTTCCCACGGTCCATGATGATCCACATGTAGGTTTATAGGTCGACCAATACTGTTTCGGTATTGTGTGCTGGCCTAAACCCTGATTGTTGCTTGTGGAGAATACCTTGGGTTTCCACAATACCTTGGAGTTGCGATGTGGCAAATTTGTTGAGAATCTTCAAAAGGAAATTACAGTTAGTAATCAGCCTGAGATTGTTTGGATCTTTAGGGTCCAGACTGGGCTTTTAAACAGGGGGAATACCATGACTGCCTTAATAGAATCGGGAACACAATTATCCCGGAAGGAGGAATTCACCAACCGTGTAAGAAATGTGGCAAAAAAGTTCTTGATATTCCACGATTATTCTGGGAGGAAAATCTGTTTAAATACCAGATGTAGGTTGCCTAGAGGACAGCATGTTCCTCATATCAGTAGTGGTCATGGGTAAAAAGGTAAAATTGGAATGGTCAGTACAAATGTTTTTTTTCCGTTGGGGGTTCCAAAGCCGAAGCAAGCAAAGTTAAGGCTTCTTTAATGATGTCCCTAGCTTTCAATATTTTGGCCTTGGACGCCTCCTGAGCCCTTGAGCAGTCCTCCAATGAGGGCAAGACATGAATAGACAAAGCCCTGGGCGTCTCTAATGATCTCAGGATCTCAAAGAGTTTGCCAGTGTGATTAGTAGGCAAGTTAATCTGCTTGTTGAACATTTATGTTTTAGTTTTAACAATGTTAAGTTTGTAAAGTTTTTCATCGGCTTTCCAGGCATTCTTGTTTTCTACTGAGGGACATTTTAGCCACTGTTTTTCTAATTTACTCTTTTTTCTTCTTCTGATCTCTAAGTTGGGACAAAAACCAGTTTTGGTGGCCGACATTTGGCCTGACCACCTGTGATCGAGTTGGAGCTGTTCTATCCAGCATGTCCAAAATGATAGTATAAAAGGAGTTCACCAGAGCTCCTGCTGTGTCAGTGTCAGCTGTAAGAGCCATAAGAGATGTTAATGTGGCCGAAATATCTGATGGAAGGACTTTCTTAAAATTCTGACCAAAATTCTGACCCAAAAGACCAGTTTTGGGGTGTTAGGCACTTTTTGGGGGCGGGGGCTGTAGCTGAATATTGAAATTGATGGAAAAATGATCAGACCAGATGCAAGGTGTGGTACAATCAATATCGGGCTTAAGGTTGTGAGCCACTATCCAGTCCAATACGTTCTTATTTGTTGTAGTGGGCTCCTCATTAAGGACTTGATAATTGATGTTATTCAAAGCCTGTTCCAAATCAATGGCTTCTTTATCAGCAGGGTTTCCTCACCAGCGATTCAGGTCTCCTAAGAAAATGATGGCACTATTTGGGCCACAGAATTTACTCAGTAGGTGAGAGATCACATCATTGACATCCGGCATCGCCGAGGGTGGTTGGAAGATTAAAATGAAATTAATACAGGTCTGACTGGTCGGGGTCATTTTAATGTGAAGAATCTCACACCCTTGACACAGACATGGGGCGGTAAACAGATTGTACCTATTCTTGGTGATAATAACAACCCCTCCCCCATGGCCGAACTCCCTATTTTTACAGAAAATGGAGTAAGCTTCTGGGACAGCTAGATCAATCATTGGACCACTAGAGTCTGTAATCCAGGTCTTTGTGAGAGACGTTATATCAATGTCTCTAACAATTATAAGGTCATGAATGTTACGGGCATATTAAGAGACATGGGGCCTCATTACGAGTCCAGCGGTAACCTGTATGTTTTTCCGGCTCGGTTACTGCCGGACCCGTATTACCATTCCGTCTCCATGATTCCTGGAATTACCGGGGCATTACAACCCCGGTGACTGGGAATTCCAGAGGCGGAATTCAGTAAATCCCCATTGAGTCCCATTGGACTCAATGGGAATGGGCACCATGGAAACACCGGAACCATCTCTTGATGGTGCCGGTGTTTCCACGTACGCCTGCAGGCGGGCGGTGTTAAACCCGCCAGGTCAGACCTGGTGGGAATGACACCTCCGCCTGCAGGACTCGAGATCACCCAGTATGAAAACAATGGTGGCGGCGGGTTTACCGCCACCGTTATTTCCATACCGGGTGACTCGTAATGAGGCCCAAGGTGTTAATCCTCTCGGTTACACCCGTATGAATGAGTATGCTATTGCTAGCTTCCTTCTGATGGAAAGTTAAGGGAGGCGCCTGTTTCTTGCTAACAATATTCTGTCTGTGGAGGGTAGGGGCACCCCGAGCCGAGTGCGTTGAACTAGAGTTGGAAGGTTCTTTTGGGGGGAGCTCTGCAACTTCTGGAATCACACCAGGAGGAGGGCAAAGCTCCAAAGGTGGCACACGGGGGAGCCAATTGAGAGAGTAAGTCTTCATACAATAAAGTAAGGGTTTCAGTTGTAGAAATTGGTAAATAAACCAACTTTCAAGGTATAACGGGGTTTACCATAGGACCGTGGGAATTTCCTGTCCTGTGGATCAGGGTGGATGTGCCATCAAGTTTTAGATGAACATACTTATTAATAATAGCAAGATGGTTAGCCCATTGTGCAGCTAGCAGTACGTCTAGTTTTGCTGGGAGTCCCATAGTTCCTGAGCACATCTCCATGATCTTCAAGGAGAAATTATCGCAGGATATCGCTTTGACAGGGTAAGAGTGATAGCATACAAGCGTGGAGTTCGTCGATGACCGGCAAAGACCGGCCTGTCTCTGGTGCGTCGGCGCTGGTGCACCTGGTCACAGGACAAATTGGCAGCAGGGACTGATGGGAATTGTAGTTTCCCGCCCTGGAGCTGCTTTGAATTGCAAAAATACGGCAGATGTAATGGCGCTGTCGAGACTCTGAAAGAACGTGGCTTTGGCAATATTATGCAAACAGGGTACTTTCCAATTAACACAAAGAAAAAGGTAAGGAGCACACTGTAGGCAAGTAATCATTGTACATGTCAAATAAACAAACACAGTTGTAGCTGACTAAATACAATTTCAAATCTAGGTGAAATCTCCTAACTGGCTTCAATTCAGAGCACAAGGTGGTAGCTGCTAGCCTATAGTAAGTACTAAATGTCTCAAAGGACTGATAGCAGGCCTTTTATGTCACACACTGCTAATGTCATTCCTGTTGTCATTCTTTCTAATTCATAAATCCATTTTCCCACGCCCGCAGTCAAGCAATGCAATTTACACTTCATGTTTTTATCCATCTGTGGCCACTTGGGGCTAGTTTCACACTGCCTGTTTGCAGCCTGGCAGCGACCTTAATCGGCTTGCATATGGCAGGGATATATCCCCTGCACTGCGCGATTGTGCTGGTGGCCGTTCAGAATATGGTGTCGCTTCTGGTTTTTTTTCGTTAGGGTCTTCTAAATCTGACCATTTTACCCCTTTTTCTATGCTTGGATCTACTGAAAAGCCACATGCACCCTCTCTCTGTGCCTTCTCGTTTTGTTCCCTTTTCTCATCTGATATCATTATACCCCAACTTGTATGGCTATCGTCCCTTTCCTCATCATCAAGATCCAACCCGCTTAAGGAAAGTACCATGTCTGCCGTTACATCACCCAATCTACTTTCTGTTCCTTCTGGCAGAGACCCTTCACCATCCCCTTCATCTTTATATCCGTCCTTATCCCTGATTTCTCTATATAAATTCCCAATCCCTTTCCCTATATATTCTGCCTTGTCCGCCCATGTCTGTATTTTCGGTATTCCTTGCAGTTCCCTGTGGGGCTGTTGCGACCTCTCTTTTCCTCCCATCGTTCCCTTGCTTCGACTGGCACCATGCATCTGTTATGATATGATAGGTTATTTATAACGCGCTTAATACCAAGAGGTTTCTAAGCGTGGACCGGGGATCGAACCTGTGGTGCTCCGTGACGGCTTGCTTCCAAGGTGAACACGTTGCCCCTGAGCTATCCTCCTGAGACAAAGATAAAGACTTTGCTGTCTGTGAGCTATTCCTTTTCTTATCATGTTCCTCATCCGTTTTTGAATTAACAAGATAATCTGTTTCATCGTCCCTTTTTTCCCTACTTCTTCTCATTTCTTCTTCCCTTCTCCTCATTTCCCGGTTCTCTTCTTCGCAACCTATGTTCTTTCATTCTCTGTGCTTCTATTTCACTGCGTATCCTGTTTTCCATTCTTTCTTTCTCTTTCTTTTGTTCCTCATACTTTCTTCCCTTTGTTTCCTCTCTTTCTCCTTCTCTTCTTTGTGTGCTTTTTCCTGTGCCTTTTCCTTCTCTTCCTGTGCTTCGCTTTCTTCCCTCTCTCTAACACCGTCAATGCCCTTTCTGTCTAATTTAATTAATATCTGTCCTCCCATCCACTTGTTTTGCACTATGATTCCTTCTTTGGCTTTGTCCTTCCCCTCTTTTTGTCTCTTAGCTTCCACCTCTATTTCTTTCCACTGGCTCCGGTGGCTGCAAGGATCAAGTCCAAGACCCTCTGCATCGTCCACAAGGCTTTCTGTGGTCGAGGCCTGCACTACATCCAACTCTCTCTGGCAAAATACCTTCTTTCTATAGCCCTTCACTCAGCTAACCCAACTCTCTGAGGGTGAGACGCTTGTCGAAGCAGAGAGTGAGGGTTAGATCTCTCTCCTCTGCAGGTGCCTCCCTCTGGAATGGCCTCCCGCGCCCTCTCAGACTTGAACCAGACCACCTGAAGGTCCGGAAGTGGCTCAAGAACTTTGTTTTCTCCTCTGCCTTCTCTCTCTTGCTTCCTTGCTAACTTACCTGTCTGCTGTGCTGACTGGTTGCTTGGTAACCTCAGAGTCTCACTGGTACCAGGATCCTCCATGACCAGTCCTCTTTGCACTGTCTCCTGGCCTACCACGCACCTAGGGGCTGTAACTGTAACCCCTACAGCTTCCCCCACCTCCTTGCACTTACCCAGAGTTGTGTTGCACTGACTGCCATGATCACACTTTCCCCTGACCCTCTCCCTTCCACTTCCCCCTCTCCTTTCCCCCTGCACTTCTTGTGTTGCACTTGCATGATCTGAATGACAGAAGACCTAGTAACACTTGTGTACAGGTGCGTTATAAATGCAATATCATACTGTATAATATTTCTATCATATTACATCTTCGTTCATCACGCTCTTTACATTCATCGCGTGCTGATATATATTTTTTCCGTTCCTTAATCTTACTCTCCTCCATAATGTCCTCACTGTTATGAGCGGGTGGTGCGTATTTTGGATTAACATACCCCGCTGCTGCTTTCAATTCCTTTAAATTATAAATTCCTTGTTTATCTTCCATTGTGCTATCATTTGTAGGAGTAGTGAGAGGAGCTGAGGGCATTACATCCCCCTCTTCATGCTGATTAAGCATCTTCTCCTTCTCGGGTGGGTCTTCTTTCTCATTTTGATAAATCTTCCATAGTTCTAAAATGGCTAACCTTTTTTGCAACTTCTTCCCTATGTATGTAGCATACAAATACATTGTCATGTGTCGCAATACTGCTTTGATGACAAGCCTTCTTGAGGCCATGGCCTAAGGGTTTTCTTAGTCATTCCTTTCACCCACTCCGCGGGATACTGGGCCTCATTACGAGTCCGGTGTTAACCGAGGCGGTAAAACCGCCTGGTTAACGCCGGACTCGTATTACCATTCCGCCTCCGTGATTCCCGGAATTACCGGGGCATTACAACCCCGGTTTTCCGGGAATCACGGAGGCGGAATGGTGTAAATCCCCATTCCCATTGAGTCCTATGGGACTCGATGGAAATGGGGATCATGGAAACACCGGCAGCATCTCGTAATGCTGCCGGTGTTTCCTCGTCCGCCTGCATGCGGGAGGTGTTAAACCCGCCAGGTCAGACCTGGCGGGAACATCACCTCCCGCCTGCAGGGGTCAGACTGAGGCGGTCCGGAAACAACGGTGGCGGCGGGTTTACCGCCACCGTTATTTCCGGACCGCCTGGGTCGTAATGAGGACCACTGTCTAATTTTAGGTGTATATCCAGGATGAAAAGTCAATTTCTACAGTCAATACTTAGTGAATCTTTTATTGTTTTATTTACTTCAGCAAATATACCACAACAATTGACTCGAGTAAGCAGCATCAATTGCTGCTCATTACCACAAAAGACCAATATTTTAACCAATTTTAAAAATCTATACAATAACATTCTTTTTTATTCTATTGTTTTCACTTTCTATCAGTTATGTGTCTCATTATTTTATTATCGATACTTTAAGAATCACTGTTTTATTTATTTATTATTCCCCTTTAATTTTTATCCTCCTGATTGACGTCAATATCATGATTTAAAAATCTGATGATCATCTTAATTTTTTACTATCATTTTATATCTTTTAATCTAAACACAATAACAGTTTTGCGTGGGCATATTCATAGCCCCATAAACATGTCCACTTTTAATTTTTGTGTAGGCCTTTCTTTACTATCTCTAGTAAATGTATCTCATCTCACTATTTACCCCATTTTGCAGTGTATTATGCATTCTTCTTATTGCCGCTTGCCTCAGGAATCCCTACCATATACTCCGCTTAGAGTCTAATGCGTATTCTTTGGTGCCCAAATGCGTATTCTTTGGTCCCCTTGGAACCTGAAATCGAGGTATCTATCTCTTTAAACACAAATCCTGTTACTATATATAAATATTTTGTTGAGGGGACGTTATGGCTAAGTTGCCCTAACAAAAACCTGTGCACTTCACTACAAAAAAATGTTCGCCCTCCCCATTATGCTTCACATTAAAAATGAAAAAACCCTGAAATTCGACAGTTATGGTAAACTAAGCCCCCAAACCTGCCACCACCCCTGTGCACTGCTAACACTAACACCCAGACCATGAAAGATGTCATCTCAAATGTCACTGATGACATCACTGACGACATCACATGTTTAGCCCCTTTGTTTTCGTTCCCTGCCATATATATATATGTACATTCAGTAAAAAACTTTGTTAAAGGAATGTTATACTTCACAGTGAAACCAAACACCACTGCACATTCCCCCATTATGGTAAGCTAAGCAACCATAACTCCCACCATCTACGTGCATTGCTAAGACTAACACCCAGGACATCAAAGATGACATCACAAATATCATTGATGACATCACATGTAAAAATAATGGTGATGAAAAGTCCCTACCTACAAGTGTCCATTATAGACATTGCACATTGTCGCCGTTTGTAGGGTACCACTACATTTCCCCAAGTTATAATAATATTTAATTTAAAAAGTATGTGTTACAATTTTGTTTTGTACAAAGGTTGCGTGGTGATACACGTTTTGTTTCCCATTCCACCGCGCAGCTACCTCCAAACAAAAATGTTATTATTAATAACGACATTCCAGCTTTCAGTGCCGTTCGATTTTTTTTCCCCCCAATATGGACATTGCACGTATGGACACTTATATATATATATATACACTTTAGCCCCTCCCCTTCATTTTCCAATTTCAATGCTCTATACTTACATCCGTGGCTCAGCTCGTGTTCCTCGGCATTGACTCTTCCCCAATCGACCAGTTTGACTTCAGTCCATGGGGCACCTGCGGGGACCTGACAGGAATTTCTCCTAGGGGGCACCTGTCGATCGATTCTTTCCACACATGTGTTTGCGCACCACTCTCCACAGGAGGCTCCATGGTCTTCTGGCTAATGGTGTTTCCTGTTACTTTGAAGGAGCGCTTTACTTACCGAACTAACGCTCCTGCCTGCAGTCTTCCTCATCACAGCAGCACTGTGAGCTGAGCTCTTGCTGCTACACTCGCTTCCTGGAGGGGGCGGAGCCCTTGCCCAGCACGTGACGGACCATGTGACTTCCAGCCTGCACAAATTGCCGGCCCAGCCACCCTTGCGGCGTTAAGCCCTGGAGGTAGTAAGGGCTGGAGCTTCTGTTTTGCTGTTTGGCTGTGACCTGTGTCTGTGCAACGGCTCCGTGAGTAACCCAGCTTGAGGTCATATGCTGCCATCTTACTTGCAACATTTTAACCAGTCTCAAGGGTAAGGGGGGAGAGTCGGACTCTGGCAGCTCCTCAAGCTGTTGGGCATTCCTTACCTGAGACTAGGTGCTCCTTCAGTTCTATGCTGATTTATGGGACTATTACTCAGTTAATGAGTTCTTAGTCGTAATAATTAAAGGACATACCTGATGATACATTGATACCTTATCCTCTCGATTATAGAAAGAGATCCATATCTATTTGTACTTTATTCTAAAGTGTACCTGGGGTAGTGTTTGATGTGTTTTAGCTACTCCTTGTATTCAGTGCATTTTTAAATTACGGTCTGCTATTCCATAGGTCTTAGTATTCGTGATTTTTCCTGCTTGTGATATCTATTTTAACATTAACTCTAGGAGTTTCCACACTCTATTGTTCATAGAGCTACTCTGCTGTTATCCCTCCGGTTACCTGCCTTTCGCCCCTGCCGGTTGTCCACTTGTTTGGATGACACATAAGGGTCTTAGGAGCCAGGCAGCTATGGAGGTTTCTTTTGATTCTACTTTTCCTACTGTGTTGGCTCCTTCTTCTCCTTTGATAGATTGTATCCCACCAGTGAATCCCATCCCTGTTCTCTGGGCAAGCCACAACATACACTAGTAGACAGCTCCCAGGATTCTTCTCTTCAAAAACCTTTGGTCCATGCCCAAATCCACTCACAAGATAGGACTGATCCATTTAATATGATGGGTCTTATCCTACAGCTGCATCTTCAGTGGAAAACAAGATTTATCCATAGATGTGCAGGAAGCACGCCTAGCAGCTACTATAGCTTTGAATTTGGAGGAAGGGGGTAGTTTGCCAAGGACAAGGGTGCGCATGATCACCCGAATAACAGTACGGTGAACTCTGCACACCCAACCCACGTCCCATTACAACCTAGGCTGCCTTTACCTGTCTCAGTGCTGGGTGACTCTGTTGCAAGTGCTACAGAATCTTCTGTCCTGTCTAAAGAGGTTATTGTTCAACAACTTCCCCCACCAGAGGGCAACAGAAACTATGGTATTCCTCCCATCAATCTATCACCGGAGGTATCTTCCTCTGGTAAGGGGGTTAACCATAGTTCTTCTATTCATGTTAATCTCTCTGCTACTTCTGATGGTATTGCCAATACTTCCACAGTGAAATCCATAGTGTTTAAAACTCCACTCACAAAACCCCCAACTTATACTCCTAAGACAAAATCTAACATGGGTACTCAGGGTAAACCTCTCCAAGGGAAACAAATCTCTAACTTCTTTGGTAAAAGGACTGCCACTAGTACCCTCATCAAACCTCCACTTTCAGTTTTTACAGTGGTTACCCTGGACCATACGCATCTGGCGGATGTAGCAAAGAAGTTGGAGACTGAAGATCCTGTAGATAATGATATTGATGACATTAGTATTATAGAATGTGCGATTAGGCAATAGCTGAGAGTCAGTTGGATCCTACTTCCACTAACACAAACAATGTAACCCAGCAAACCTGTGATGCCTCCTACGTGGGTTCTCCTTCTGAACTCACTAATTTTATTGATGAGTATACAGAGAAGCAAAATTGGCTTAGAGAAAGGGGTTTACTCCCAGATATAAAAAAAGGTTCATGCCAATGAGTCTATTCTGCATCATACCCTTAAAGAAGCAGACAACAGAATAAAACTAACTCAACCATAGAACCTATAGTTCTTAGTTCCTTTGTGAGTTTCTATGACAATATATTGTCAGAGGTTAGATCACACTCCCTCCTACACTCTGAAATCTATAATAGGCTAGAAGGACTAGACAGATTTGAAGAGTTGGTTAAAATTATTAAAGAAGACCATCCCTCAATAATAAAACAGTCTCCAGACTATGTCCTCCAAAGAAAACCCATTATGGAAGGGCCTCTGGTTAAAAAAGCCACTAATGTGGAAAAGGATAGTTTCCCGGGGGACGTTCCTAATATGGTCCCAGGTACTACTGACCCTCATTGTTTGGACAGGGGTACTTGTGATCAATCTTCTCTGATTTCCCCCATAAAAGTTGAGGGCATCCAAGTGGACCACGCCCCAGATGTAAAACTCCCTATCACTTCCATAAAAGTGATTACTAAACCCCTAGTGGAGAAAGCCCAAGAGGGATTGATCGTCGATTCTCCTTCTTCCACTTCCCAGGGATTATCTGGTGAACCTACTACTGTAGAAATGGTTGAATCATTTAAGGGAGACAATGTTGCCTCCTCTCTTGTTTCTAAATCTGATCTTACTGTGGAGAAGCCACCTGACTTCACTGACTTCACAAAAGAAGCGGTATACTTAAAGGGCTTTGCTCACATAGTTAAAAAAAACATAACCAACAAATAAAGAAAACTAAAAATCAGAAGAATATGAAAATAATAAACTTTTTTTCCAATGAATTCTTTAAAAATCTTTTTCTGGCAAGTGCTCCCTGTTAGGAAAGCTTTCATAATTGTATGTAATTTTCCCTCCATGTTGCAACCCCCAAACTTTTTGCTGTTGTTTTACACCCTGATCTAGACTTTGCCAGAGAAGCGCAGCCTTCCGCCGCACTCCTCTGGGCTTTCGCTCAATTCTTATGGGGAAACTGACATGCCCTTAAGACAGTCATTCCAAAGGCCTTAGAAACTCTTGCTGGACTTATCATGAACTGTGCAAGTGTGTCACGGATGGGACTGGTGGCAGCTATCGTTCTCTTGTGTTTTGTACCCTTTTTTGCCATGCATCCGCGCTTACCGCGTTTGGCACGAATAGGTGGCCTGGCTCCCAAAATGGCCATGCCCCAAGGTTCTTTGTCCTATCCGCTGACCATCTTGCCCCTTCACCTTCCCCCAGGTCGAGCCGAACCGGGGCAGTCCTTATTTGTTCATGCACTTTCCCGCGAAACACAATGCTTTCGCGGGCTTCTGCATGCCTTGTGCCGCCAGGATGTGGGCTGGGATGTCTGTTCCCAATACACATCCTGGGTGCCAGAGAGTCTAGAGTGTCCTGAATGCCTGGGACCACTGTCGTCCGTGATAGGTCCACGTATGGTGTGAGTGTTTGTGAGCGGATCTCCCATTGGGCCCTCTCCGTTTTGGCGCAAAGGGAACTCTGGATAAGAGGAGGTTGAAAACACCACTACCATGTTGATCTCCTGAGTTCACACCGAACAAGGGATAAGGAGCCAAGTATCCTGCAACAAGAAGCTGAGTCGAGGAACCGCTGGTGACCCGCTGAAGGTTTGGCACCCTGAGCTGCTGTCGTCCTGCAAGACCCCTCTGCATTTGATCATCCTAGAAGGTCTGCAAAGGCGCTTCGACCCATTGGAATAGTGGGATCAACTATTCCCGGCACCTTCATCAAACCCTGCAAGTAAGCCTCTTCGGAGGTGTCCCCGGGCCAACCAGTGGGCTGACCAGCTTACGCAGGACGCTCTGCTCTGTCACCGCCGCCGTTTCGGGGAAGCCCTCAAAACTTGGTCTATCGCTTGCTCTGCGTCCACGGCACCCTCACACCGAATTCGTACACTTGGCATTCCCATGTCTGAAGTGAGACGAGTGCGCCCGGACCAGAGTAAACGCGGTTGCCATGTTGCTCTGCTGTGGTAAAACCTGTGCGCTTCCGCTGCATTTGGGACACCCTATACCCTGCATCCTGCTACGCAGAATCCTCACAGGTCGAGACGTCCTGATAATCGCAGCTGCACCTGCCAGCAACGTGAACTGAACTGGAGAAGTCTGGGTCTGCCTGCGTCGGGGACCGGTGAGTAGTCCCTACCCCAACCGGTGGCCCCTCGCGCAGGAGCCCGTTTCTTTTCTTCCCCTGTTGCGAAATAGCGACTCTATCCCGCACTCTTACCCTGCCTCTGCCCACAAGTAGAGGCCTTGCTTGAGTAGTGGGGACTTGTTCTGCATCGCTTCATTCACCTTCCTGAACTGCCTGATATCCTTGAAGAGGCCCTCCTTTGTCCATTGGCACCAACTCGTGCAGGTACTTTTGAGCATAAGGCTCCTCTCTTCGTAGGGCCCGGACTTCCTCCTAGTTAGGTGTATTTCGGATGTCGAACTGGGTCTAATGATTACTTGCACTGCTTGTTTTCCTCCCCATCTAGGTGGTCTACATATTACGTGCTCCTAACTCCTTAAACCCCTCGGTCTGGTATATATATTGTATTGATGGTGATGTGTTGGTTTACTTTAGTATTATTGTGATTCTTTGCTATGGTCGATGTTACAAAGGCCTTGTAATAAATTTGTCTATATTTTTAATATAACACCTGTCTGGAGTAATTTGTAAGTGTCCTTGCTTTGTGTGCTCATTGAGGTCTTTCCGTCATCCTCACCCCTCTTGAGACTTAGGGCCTGATCATGACTTCGGTGGTAATGCGGCGGATTATCCGCCGGATGTAAATAGCGCTAACGCCAAGGCCCCCGGCGGATAATCCGCCAGATCACGAGTAATCGTGCACGCGCCCCGGTCCATGGCGTTATCGCGAATAGCGCAAACCTTTAAATCTGGCGCACCGTGCGCTAACGCCATATCGCGCTCATAGCGCGCGCTATGAGCGCATGGGAAACGCATCACCATAGGAACGGGAAATAAAGCGGCGGCCATCTTGGAAATCACAATCCGTCGGATATCACAGCCCCTGGAAGCCATCCATGCCATCCAAGCCCAAAACATGTCTCAGGAGCGCACTAGGGGCAAGACCGCCCTGGACAGGGTGAGAAAGCCCAAATTCAGTGACCAGGAGCTCGCAGTACTGGTCGAGGAGGCCGAGATACACCACAAGGAGCTGCAGCAGCGCAAAACAAGTGGCCAGCGCAGAGCAAAAATATGGCGAACCATCAGCCGAAGGGTCAGTACTGTGGGGCGCGTGCCCTGGGATGGGGAGGATTGGCACAAGTGCCTGAACGACCTGTGCGTGCAAGTCCGTTGCATCCTGTCACAGCACAGGAGTGCAAGCAGGGCCACTGGAGGAGGCCAACCCCCACCCCCACCCGAACTCACACCTTGGGAGGAGAAAATGATAGCCCTGATAGATGTTGGCACCATCGAGGGCATTGGTGGAGCATTGGTGGAGCTGAGGCAGGCACTGGCATCAACTCAACTGCAGGTGAGTCCCACCCCCGAATACATGCAGCTGAAAGTACCACACATGCAGACCCTGAGTGAATGAATGCGAAGAAATGTGTGTGTGGTACTGCATACACCCATAAGTGAGGCCTACATCCATTGAACCGTAGTGCTGCCTAGACGACCCTGCACGTGCAGTGCATGAATGACAGGGCCAGGGGATAGACATCCATAGCCACGTAGAGTTTGAGTGTGCATGAATACACCCCCAAAACCCAGAGCGCACTGCACCCCAACCACGCATGCAATCTTGTCACTCCGACATTGCCATGCAGTGTCCCTCCATACACACTCACAATAAGCACCACATGGCGACTGAACAGAATCAAGTTGAATACGTCATTGTTACTGTCTTCAATCACACTTGTTGGCATGACCTTCATCACACAAATATATGTAGCATTGAACTCAAACCACACCCTATGTACCCCACAGGCACACGTCGATCCCAACGGGACGAAGATGAAGGGGAGGAGGCCACACCAACACAGCGCCCACGGCAGCGCGCATCCACCAGCACCAGCACCCCACAAAGAGGCCGCACGGAAGGGAGACGACCCAGGCCAACACCCACTTCACCCCAAGGCAGCACCACCAGACAGCAGCAGCAGCCACATGGCCGCAGGGAGGCGACCGCCGGCTCGCCCCAAGTCACCAGTCACAGCCCCGATGCTGAGGGACACAGGTCTGGATCGGAGCCTGACGTGGGAGCAACACCTCCACGTGGCCATCATGCCGGAGGACAACACTCTCCCAGAAGCAGTGAGGCCGAAGGGATGATCACACCCCAGGGAATCCCAAGCCCAGGCACACAGCATGCACAAAGTCGACATGTGCCTGTGCGTCGTGTCCACACACTGCAGCCGGACGTGGACACGCCATCATATGGCAGCCCAGAAGACCGGCACTCTGAGCCAGGCAGCCCATTGCAAGCTGGCGCCATGTCGCCATGCAGCCCCCCCCCAACAGCACACAAGTCGCAGGCCACCACATGACACACCAGGGGTGCCCTTCATCACTGGGGCAGCAGTGATGGCCGACTTGACATTATTGAGGCCAAACAGGCCAGGGTGGAATCGATGGCCAAGGTGCAGAGCCGGCACATCAAGGTTCTGAGTGCATCTATACGGCATGGGTGCAAATACATAGCGCAGGACAATGCGCGCACACGCCGTGTCGTTGAACAATGTACCGCTGCCCTGACAGGCTTTGGCCAACGAGTGAGGGAGTTGACGGAGGCAGTCTCAGCACTTGCTGAGCAGACAAGGGAGGGAAACAACCTCATGCGACAGCACATGATGGCCACTGCTTCAGTCCCTTCAACATCGACCACACCCATGGAGGGTTCCCTAGAGCCATCTCCTAGGCGCCGGTCTATGCGCCACCTAAGGGCATGCACACCAGAGGGGCCCGGAAAAGAAAAGCGCCCACGACCATCCTAGTGGTGCATGGCATCATTGTTGGTGCCCTGATGAGACACATGTGCCTATCTGCACAGTTGGGGGTAGTTCACTGTGGGGAGAGGGGAATGTGTGCTGGGTGTTTACTGGGGGCAGGGGGGATTGTGTGCTGGGTGTTCACTGGGGGGAGGGGGGTTTGTTGTACGGAAAATAAATCACGTTGGAATAATCACAATGCATGGACAGTAGTGATTGTTATTGTTACTAATGCAATTTAATGTTGAAGTGACACATTTCCAATTTATCCATTACCCATTTCTAAAAGAATCCATCAATCAATCCCTGTCTGGCCAACCTCCCCTCCCTCAGCCCAATCCTTTGTGCATGTGCAACACTTTCTGGCACTTCATCGCCCTCACTACCATCCTCAGGTGGCTGCACATGAGCATCAGGGGGCAGTGGCACATTTCTGCGACAGCAGATGTTGTGCAGCATGGCACATGTCAGTACAATTTAGCCAACTTTTTCTGGTGCATACATCATTGCCCCTCCCATGCGGTCGAGGCACCGGAAGCGTGCCTTCAGCAGTCCAAATGCCCTCTCCACGCAGATCCGTGTACGGGCATGGCCAAGGTTGTATGCCCGCTCCGCCGCCGTGTGTGGGTGACGCACAGGGGTCATGAGCCACGTGTACTGGGGATATCCAGAATCACCTGCAGGGGAGAGAAAGCCGGTATGGGGACAAAGTAAGTCCAGTGGGTGTACAGAGCTCTGTCATCAGTGTCATTTTGCCATTTTTATCATTTGGCCTATAACATTGTGGAGTGTGCTGCCCTACGGGCACGATTGAATCAATGGGGTACTCTCCACTTGGTACGCCTATGTATCTGTATGTAACAGTACTCATTCACTTGTCGCAGGATAAGGGGGCCCTTCCATCTACTTCTGCATGACAGAAGGGGCTGCCTCATGTGTCATTGCAAATCCATTTGGCTAATGTTTGCTGGTCGTCACTATTCTGTACTGTTCTCCATGCATTTCCCTGGCCATTTTGGGGACAGTGTCCGTGGGATGTACATGGTCATTACTCGGCCTACTTATGTGTGGTGCGTTTGTGGATGTGCCAGCTTATGGTTTGGAATGTCAATACTGTTGGGTGGGCAGGGTGAGATTTCTGTACTGTGTCAGTGTTCGGAGCCATGGTGCTACGCACACAGGAGGCTTTATTGTGGTGGGGCTTCCATATGTCACTGTGCCGCCACATGTCTTACATCCTGCATGGGTGTGTTCGGCTGTGTTGGACATGTCCAAGGTTTATCGTGCAAGGTGCTTGAATGTGAATGCTGCAATAATGCTGCTGCCTATTGGGAATAATGGATTCTGTGACAGGCACCATCTGTTGTGGATTGACATGCTTTATGGTATACATTTGTACTCACCCAGTAGCCATGTGTTTTGCCCTCGATGCCTTTCCATGTACGCCGGCAGGGTACTGTTGCGCAGGACCATTGAGTCGTGGGGGGTCCTGGGTAGCGGGCACAGCAGTGGCTGAAGGTGAGGTCAGGACCACATGTCATCTGCACGTTGAGGGAATGGTACTGTTTACGGTTTCTGTAGGCAGCCTCATGTGCCTGGGGTGGTATGAGTGCCACATGTGTGCAGTCCAGGGCTGCTATTACATTCGGGACTTGGGCAATGGCATAGAATTGACCCTTCAGCTGGTGCAGCTGTGCCTGTGTGGCTGGCAATGCAATGTGTTCGTTCACATGATTCAACAGTGCATCAAGCACCTGTCCCAGCATGGCACTGAATGTGGACTGGGCCATTCCATGCATCATGGCAACGGTATGTTGGTAGCTGCCAGTCCCAAGAAATTGAAGCACAGACACAAGCTTCACTAGGGGAGGTACTGCCGTGCTGGTGGCTATGCGGCTGCCAATGTCACCCTGGATTGTGTCCAGCAACTGGGTCATGGTTGCCCTGTCCAGCCGATATTCTGTCACCAACTGACCATCAGTCAGGGCCCAGGTTGTTGGCCTGACTCTGGGGATGGCTGGCTGCCTTGTTGGTGCTGCTCTTCTCCTCCTTCTCCTCATCCCCACTGCCCCCTGCACTCCCAGGGCCCCGGCCTGTTTGGCTGGCCTCTATAGCTCCAGACGCAGCAGGTAGAAGTCAACATCAAGGCTCCCGGCTCCAAATGGCAGCATGGTGGGTCCTTTGTAGGCCTCTGATTTGCAGTGGTTCCACCTGGGTCCTTATTGCTGTCTCCTCCCTGCTCCAGCTGGTGTAATGGTGTTGGGGAGGGTGTGTTGTGCATGGGTGGGTCCTTAGTAGGCCTCTGATTTGCAGTGGTTCCACCTGGGTCCTTATTGCTGTCTCCTTCCTGCTCCTGCTGGTGTAATGGTGTTGGGGAGGGTGTGTTGTGCATGGGTGGGTCCTTTGTAGCCTCTGATTTGCAGTGGTTCCACCTGGGTCCTTATTGCTGTCTCCTCCCTGCTCCTGCTGGTGTAATGGTGTTGGGGAGGGTGTTTTGTGCATGGGAGGGTCCTTTGTAGGCCTCTGATTTGCAGTGGTTCCACCTGGTTCCTTATTCCTGTCTCCTCCCTGCTCCTGCTGGTGTAATGGTGTTGGGGAGGGTGTGTTGTGCATGGGTGGGTCATTTGTAGGCCTCTGATTTGCAGTGGTTCCACCTGGGTCCTTATTACTGTGGCCTGTGTTCTGTTACCTCCAGCTTTTTGCTGGAGGTATTTTCGGCGGATTGTCTGCCGCTTTTCTGGCGCTAATAGCGCCTACGCCGGACTCGTGATTGCTGATCTTTTAGCGCAAATGGTTTCTGGCGCTGTTATGGCCGGCGCTTGTGCAGCCGGCTGTACTTGCGTCGGCTGTAATGGCGCTGGCGGTATTTGGACTCGTGATCCGACGGACCCTTAAAATCGGCGCTAATAGCATTACCGCCGATTTTAAGGGTTACCGCCAAAGTCGTGATGAGGCCCTTAGTCTTGACCGCCGCCATTGCTACCCTGATTGGTCTGGCTTGTCCAGAGGTTACCTTGTTCCAAGAAACTAGGCTGGCCTTCTGAACCTCTGCCCCTCCAGGTCAGAGTTCAGAAATCCATCTTAACACTCCCGTGTGTGCAACACCTCTTACCCCTTCTAAGGAGATTAAGATTTTGGTGGAACCAGCGCTACCTGTGACCGCTATCCCTAACGCGGCTGCTGTTAATGTCGCTTTAACCTCTCTACATATTACTCCAGCTGTACCCAGTCAGTCCGATCCTTCGGCAGTCAGTTCTATGCCAAAGGATAATATTCCTCCTGCGGTGGTGGGCAATATTGGGCGGGCTGAGGAAATTCTTGTCACCTGTCATCCAAAAATAGTCTCAACTCAACTGGAGCCTATAAACAACTCTGCCCCATCTATATTGAACACCCAAACTGCATGTAAATCGATGGAATCCTCTTTGGACGCAGAACCCTCAACTATTCCGTGCAATTCCTTATCCAGTTTAGATCCTACCTACCCTGAGTCTACTACCACTCTGATTCCGGCAAATATGGTTAACCTCGACATGGTGAAACAACTATTTCAGGAGCTCCTTAGCACAAATTCACTTACTCGGGTGGTTCTTAACCCAACTACAGGCTCTTCTCAGGATAGGGCCCCCACTATTTCTTCTTCCTCTATAGATGATCACCCTTCTTGCCATCTTGATGGTCACATGACCAACATAGAGTCTATAACGGGGGAGCATGTTACGGGATTTAGACCAGTGGGGGGTCTCTATGTTCCCAACTCTCTTAACTCAGCTCACCCTAAATTGCCAAATGGAGGCTCATTCAATGGTCATGTAGGCCCTACCACCGGCCCGAACCTTTTCAAAATAGGAATTCTCCCAATCTGTATGAAAGATTTCCTGTGGGACCACATGTAATTCAAAATAGGACCATATTAAGGGGTGCAAGGGGTACTGATCTGGAAGTTGACTCCTTAACTCAATTTACAAAAAGTATAACTGATTCATTACCTCACTCAGTGGAGGCTAAAGATCCCTTGGACACCCTGCAGCTTACTAGCCTTTGGGGTCAAGACATGCCTATCTGTCTCAACCACTGAAATATATTAAAAATCTTCCACCAACTTCCTTCTCTTTCACTCATTTCTAGTTACGATATGGAAAGGATTTTCTTTCCCACTCAAGGACGTGTAGATATGAGCAATATTATTCTGAAATCAAGAGTGGTATTAGAACTAATAATGGGCCAAAGGGAAAGTTTAATGCAGCTTGGTTTTGAAGCAAATCTGCTACAATCTAATCAGCCTCCCGGTAAATATGGAGGGTGTGAAGCATATAGGGGAAGCCTTACAATGGTGTATCACCCGGAAAGAGCTCCACAGCACCAGCAGAGGCAATTTACCCCCAGATTCAATGGAAATGCAAGAAACTGGGCCCAGTTTACCTCAGGTCTGTGGAAATGTAATGTCTACACCCATTAATCTCTTGGTCACGATTACATTCACTTTTCTTTCCTGGAATTCCAGGGGAAATAATCATCTCTTCACGAATACTGACACAGTACTTATGATCACTGCTTCACACTGATTTTTCCTACAGGAAACCTGGTTGCTCTCTCCTCCCGTTGTACATGTATTTGATATCCATTCTCAAAATGCTAAATCTAGCTCGGGAGGGAGGGCCTCTGGGGGCCTTCTCATTGGAATTAGAGCTTCCTTTGGCTTCAGGAACAAGGTCCTTGTGGACACGCCATTTGGGATGTTGGCTCTGGAGGTCAGTTCCCTTGATCGACTGGTTAACCTTCTTTTGATTAATGTATATTGGCACAAGGGCATTGCCGCCCTCGAGCCATTCTTGTAAAGTCTAACGGATATGGTACTTGCATGGAGATCTGTATATCCCAGGGGGAAATTGATTTTGGTTGATGATTTTAACTCCAACTGTTCTATTTTGTCTGAGGCCAACTACGACGACCTGAGTTTGGCTTTGGAGGATGACAATCGGCGAGGACAGAAATATGTATGGGGTAGAATGTGGAATCTCGCTTTGGATTCAGTTAGTCTAACATGTCTTAAGGGCTCTTATGATGCTACTCTCCCACCTTGCCCTACATGGCATAGAGGTCTGTCAATGTCTACTTTAGACTATGTCTATGTAGATCACTCTCTGTCCGCTCTTTCATCTGAGGTTGAGGTTTCCTTCAACCCATGGAGTGACCATGGGTCACTATTGGTTACATTTCTTTCTCCTTTTCCCATGAAGCTTTTGTCCGCTGGGGAGCCACGTAATCTTAAAACTGTGGGACAAGGGACAGGGGTATGTTGGTCACCCGCCAATATCAATCTCCTCAACTGTAAACTGATTTCTTCGTTTAATCATACCTATTTTTCCTGGAAACTTGCAGTATTCAACACCCTGTATTTTGATAGCTTTCTCAATGCTCTCCACAGCAGTATCTCTAGCTCTCTTAGGAAGGGTATCTCTAAAAAATCTCATGTTCATAGGTTTGATCAGGAGTTGGCCAATGAAAAGGCCTACACTCGGAAACTTATCAGAGAGGCTCAAGTTCTCGATACTGACTGGGATAACAAAAAAACAAAAATTAAAGCTATCCGCCAAAAATATAAAAACTACTGCAAATCAAGAAAATCTAGTTTGTTAAGAAATGATGCAGAGCTTATGCTTAGAGTACTTGTCAAAAGAGATCGTAGGGCATTCTGGGCTATTTTTTCCAGCCAAGATGATGTGGCGGTGGTTGACCAGTTGAATGCTATCCCAGAGGTTCAATGGGTAGAGCACTACATCAAACTTTTTGGTACAGAGGGAGAGGGGCTAGAACCCTGTATAATGGGGAGAATGCTCTAAATGATACCTGGCAGCCCGTCATTGACTATGAGACAATACTTGGCCTTATTGCCAAAGCTAAGAACTCAAGGGCCTCCGGGCCTAATGGCCTAACAAATAATACATTGAAAGCGGAACCAGAAATCTGGGCTAAACTCTTGTGTCTGCTATTCCAAGATGTTGTTAATTCTGGTAATTTCCCAACCAGTTGGCAGACCGCACATATTGTCCCCATCTTTAAGAGGGGCCAACGAACTCTGGTCAAGAACTATAAACCAATCTCTCTTATCGATACGGACTGTAAGCTTTTTGCCTCCATGCTTCTCTCCCACCTTAATGTCTGGATTAAGGAAAATCATATCCTCCCGAAGCAACAAACAGGCTTCAGGGTTGGCCATTCAACCAATCTCAATGGCATCATTTTAACTGCCCTACAAAGTTCAACCTGGGGAAAATATGGTGGTTCTCTCTATGTTGCTTCAATCGATCTGTCGAATGCATTTGATCTGGTAATTAGGTCGAGACTGCGGGAAAAACTATCTAAGTGGGGGATCCCGGCAGGTCTTCTGTCTTTAATCATGGCAATGTATGAGAACTTGGGGGTCCATATTAGGATAGATCTTGAAGGAATGCTCTCTAGAAGGATAAGGACTCAACTTGGGGTCAGACAGGGCTGTTCATTAGCCCCATGCCTTTTTATCCTCTATCTGGCAGATGTAGGGGAATTTCTTGGAAATACAGGCATGGTGAATGCAAAATTGGGGGATCTCAGGCTCTCATGCTTGTCATATGCCGACGATTTTCTTCTCGTTGACCACACTAAAGTTGGCCTGCAGAGGCTTATCTGCAAATTTGAAGAATATGCCACTCTTAACGGGTTAAAAATCAACCCAAGTAAAACCCAAACTATGGTCTTCTCCAGGGGGAGGAAAGGGAACAAAAAAGTGTGGGAAATTGGTGGTGAAAATATCATCAGAGCACATAAAATGGTCTATTTGGGATTCCTTATTCTGGCCCAACCTTTGGCCATTGAATTAAGAAGTTCCCTTAGACACAAAATACTTGCACTTATCTCTCAATCTATTAAGCTGGACAATAAATATGGCATGCTTTCCTGTAAACCTATTGTAGATTTCTTCAAGGGAAAGGTGATCCCAAAACTAATATATGGAATGGAACTGCACTACTTAGACCTCCTGGCCTTTTGGGACACCCTTGAGGGTATCTACTGGAGAAAAGTTATGAAACTGCCTAATTGTGTCCCAATAGTGGCCATAAGATATGAACTGGGGTTAGTTTCTCTGCGAGCTAGAAATCTTTGGAGAGTTCTTACACTTTTTTCTGCCCTGCTCTCTCCTAAACACGATACCCTCTATGTTGATGTGGGTAAAACGCTCTTCTCGCAGGGATCCTTAGACCCAAATCTATATCTTTCAAGATTCTGTGAGCTCTGCGACAAGACGCTATTAGATCTCTCCACTGATAGGGATACCCTGTTAAATAACCCTAATAAAGTTAAGGAATGTCTTTTTAGCTGTGATTTGAGTAACACGCTTGAAAAATTGCATGCTTACCCATCCCTCAATGACCTACAATTTGAAGATAAGAAGAGAGGCTGCCTGTCTTTTATACTGACTCAATTCCCTAATTGCCACTACCGCTCACTTCTCCTCAAGCTTAGATGGAATCTCCTCCCTACTAGGGAAGTCCTCCATAGAAGGAAGGAGATTAGTGATTTGGACCTTTCATGCCATTTCTGTCACACTCCTGTGGTAATTGAATCTACACGCCATTTCTTTTTAGATTGTGTTGCTCTGAAAGGTCCTAAGGACATCTATTTAGGTAGATTCAACACTTTGGGTCTACTTGGGCAGAAAACCTTATTTGGTCTAAGTGACTTGTCATCTTTAAAATCAAAGATGGGCTTGCTGTGGCAGGATTTATCAAATCATTGGATCTGTATGTCTCTTCCCTTTGATTAACTTGCATGATGAATTTTAACTTCTTATATCATCAACTATATTATGTATATATTTAATAATTTTAAATCTTTTATGACATTCTTGTCTATACGTAATGGGAAGCTGCTTTTTAATCACTAAACACTGTGTTGAATTTTAACTTGCACTGACATTTTTTAAATTGATTTGCGCTAGTCTCTTATTCTTAGAAAAAGGATATTTGGGTCTTTTTGTATCTTTTACCATATGTCTAATGAAATCTATTTGTAATGTATGTTTTTTTTTTCTTCTTATTCAATGCATTTGTAAAGGTTTCTTTTGTAAACCATATACAATAAAAAATAAAATGGTGGAAGACATTGATCGTCATAAAGTCTAGATCTGGGCCTAGGTCGACTGGTCCTTGAACCATCTGCACCGCTACCAAATGTGCAATAGCACCTTGAAGCATATCATGTGCTCAATGGAATTACCAATAACGATCTCAGACACAAATAACTGGACAGACTCAAAGAATATGGCAAAGTAGTACTTTATTATCAGCTAAATAAAGTAGGGCAATCTGGCAAACAACAAGTTGCAGTCCACACACTCACACTTCAATTTTGATTACACAAAGGTTTTATACCTCAATGTATGTCATATGTGATGTCTATCCTATGTGGCAAACTTAAAACCTATTGAAGGGAGGGTTAGGGAAACATGTATACCTATACTTTTTTTTTAGGTGTAAGTGATATAATTAGCTGCCTTCTTATCTGGTAGGCACCCCTTGAATTAGCTCTTAATACGTATAATCCAGATTATAGCTGAATAACAGCAGTGGATTGGCCCGTGCAACACTGTATAGCATGTTGCTACATAGGCCCCTAGGATTGGTTGGCATTCTCTCCCAACCTTGAACGTTCGGCTTGTTGGCAGCACGTAAGCAAAACGAAAGTCAGGTGGAGAGAACAATGTCAGACTTGCCCACTTAGCCCATCATCTATCATCGGTTCGGCCCCAAGCCAATGCTTCTTCTTTATAGTTGACCTTGCAACCTGTTCTCTGATCTGGGAATTTTCATGGAGATTAGGTACACCATTATTGTCATCTGGAGCTTAATGAATAGCCCTTGTTTTCGACTTCTGAGTCACGTGTGAGGAAACCATGATTTTGTCCATTTTGACCTTTTATTTACTGGTATTTAATTTAACTGTGCTGGGTGCTATTACTCCTCTTGGCCTCTGGAGACTTGATCACTCCATCTTACATATGCTTTTTGAATCCTTGATGGTCCAATACTCGGCACTTGCAGATGTTTTTGCTTCTGCTTAATCTAAGAAAAATATGTTTTACACACATAGCTCATCCTCTTTGACCTCCTTTGTGCCTTGCAATTATTCCTTAATGTGGCATCCTTGATCCCAAGCCAATAGACTTCTCTTTGTTCTTCACACAAAGCTGTTTTTCCAGTGTCTCCTGACTCTGCAGCCATGGTCTGTCTCTGAGGTAGCTCGATTGGTTGCAACACAAATCCGACATCCATCTTTTTCTCATGGCCACTTTCTTCTGCTGCAAGCTTCTATTTGTCTCAGCTACCTTGCTTTTCTGCGGCGTATTTACATTCACTTAGTTTCCTCTTACATATTTTTTTGGTGCACATAATTACTTTTTATGTGCTTACATGTTTCTCTTGTTACTTCAGTTACATTTTTATTATTTGAGTATTTGCATATCGTTTCAGTGTGTCCTTGTGTATTTCCTTCATGACGTCACTCTGCAGCTCTCAGTTTGTATTACTTCTATGTCCAATGGTGTATGTCAACATCCTCCTACTAACTCAGTCCGAGGGTACATTCGATAGGGTTGTCTGAGTGCATAACATCTCTCATACACTCTTTGTGCGGCATTGGGACAATACCTGGTGTCACAAATAGGGCTCTTCTACTGTTGGTCCAATATGACAGAGATGAGGGGGCCTAGTCTATCAGTGACGTACTCATCTGCTCCTCTACAAATTATTTAGGGATTCAGGTTTGGAAAGGTACCCAGGTGTTTCATCAACCTCCCCAAAACCCTTGGTTTTCCCTTTGGTGTTTTCTTTCTCTGTCACTTTTTTAAATCTGGGGAGCATTGCTCTCTCAATTATCCCTTGAGCAATCTTTTGGCCTTGGTAAACTTGAAATGGTTCTCGTCTGTGGTTTATCACTAAGATCTTAACATCACCTTGGATAGACCCATCACCCCAGCGGAAACATTGATTCCAAATATCCATGCTAACCCTAACTTGGTAGCTTTTCTGAGGAAGGTATCAGGGAGTGAAATCAATATCAAGTCACTGGGTTTCAGTCTCCTTTCTCCTGGGGGAATAGTTTCATCCCTACTACTACAGATATCATACCTGATAGAGCCTTTAGTGTCTCTGATTTGGTACTTAGTTTCTCAAATTTTAGGGTCCCTCAACTTGTATCTGCTGAGCCACATCCCATTCCTGACACCATCTGTGAAGGCATCATGAAGCAAGACACAGACAACAGATTCAATGTCTACATAAAACGCCTTTATTAACTTAAATGTGAAGATGGAAAAAGGCTTAATTTGCCCTATGCTAAGGTGGATTTCCCTTCCCTAAATAGAGCTAAGTGATTGTCTGAGTCAAAGAGTTGAACTGAAAAATCTGTCTGTGTCCAAACCCTATCTTGCCCTCACAACTTATATAAATAATGTGTAGGGATGTCAGAAACCAAAGGAAACAGTATCTAACATAAAGTTCTGAGCCTCTTCCGGTTCTCAGCTTCCCTTCAGTTCCCTTCCCCAAGGATAAAGTAATTCCAACAAAAAGTCTTAAAGTTACCTCTCTTGAGTTCAGGATAATATAGTTTAATCAGTACTCTGGGCACACCTCCCCAAGTTCCAAGTAGCACAGTTCAAAGCACCAAAAGCACCTTGGTCGTAAGTCAATAAAGGGTTCAAGTCTCAGGGTTCCCTTCCCCAAGACTTAATTCCAGCAGAAAGTCTCAGGGCTCCCTTCCCAAGACTTAATTTCAGCACAAGAATATCCTTTGCAACTTTAAAGTTCATGGTCACTCTTGTGCCTTCTTTATATGTTGAAATTGTGACGATGTTGAAATAATCATCCAGCTTTGTTTCAATATTGAAAGTTCGCAATTGTTTTTCACTAGTAGGTAAAGTAGCATTCATTTTTAATATACAACATTTAATGGTTTTGCTTGAAATTAAAGTTCTGTATTCATTCTGAACTTTGTATGTAACAGTTCTGCTCTCTCATGAGGTTTCCACTAAGTTCGGTATTCAAGAAACAAAGATTGTATTTAGTTCAGTCTTGAATAGGTACAGGTTGCCTTTGCTAATATGTTCATTCAGTTCGATAATCATTAAATATAGTTTGTGTACATTTTGGTCTTTAATAGGCACGGGTCGCACTTATTAAGATGTTCATTCAGCTCAATATTCAGAAAGCACATGGTTTGCATTCAGAGCACCTTTCATTCAACCTGTGGTATAATATGTTCTTCATTCAGTTCAGAACTAATGTTTTACCTTCAGAGACTTTCAAAAACGTGTTTTCTCCCACACACAACCACTCCGATACATAGTATTCTTAGTTATTTAAATTTGAACCATGGAGACCTTCGAGAATATGTTTCTTCAAAAACTCGACCATTCCAATACGATGTATATCTCGATTAGTTCAGTGTAATACTCGCGCACCAGTTTTCTCAATGGACAGAAACTCAGCGATCATGTTCAAAGGCTTCACAGCAGTTTGGATCAGGCGGTCTTCTGCTCCTTACGTCCGGCGTCTCACACCTGCTCCTCAGATGCCCCTTTGTCCACGTCTCAGCACGGGGGAACAAGCGTCTTAAGTGAAGATAAAAGGGACAGCCTCTCGACATGACTCCCTTAGTAACTTTCGTTTTCCTGCACAGAGTCCGAGCTCCCACGCCACACTTGCGCCAGCCTTCCTGCTGCTGTTCCACGTATAGGCTTCCCTGTTGTTATCTGTCATACTTCTGGGATGGTCTACTTTTATATACCTGCAGGCTCTTGACAGGCTGCAGGTGTAAGAATTCAATTAGCTCTGTCTGACCACAATGAATAGGACATGCCTGATCCTAACAGCTCTTAGCAGGCATCTTCTTCGTCGCAGTACCAGAGTGGTGAAAGAGAATGGTCGTCATTGCACTTAGTTGCTTCTTCTTTATGCCAGCACTGTCAGGTGTCAAATGGGGAGAAATGAGGGGAACAGACTTAAAACCAAAGTTGAAGATGGGAGAAGGGTTGGGTTGGTCACTAACAGGAACAGGGGGATATCATGTTTCACCTAAAGGCACCCCACTTACACTCCACAAGAACCCTCCACCAAGGTGATCCTCCATCCACCCCCCCCCCGCCTCCCAAGGTAGGGATTCAATAGCAATGGCCTTTCCCTGGCCACCTGTGTAGAGGATCCAAGGGGATTAGGAGTGATAATACCCTTAGGATTCTCACACTCCCCTGATGACTCCCCTCTCTCAGATGTCTGACTTCTAACATAGTCTTAATGGAACAACCAGGCAACTGCTTGCCACCACAATCTTCTCCCTATTAATGCTATTAGCTACGCTGCTTGTGTTCCCATCCCTGACTGCCTCTACCCACCCCCATACAACCCCATTCTCTATAGGGGCCTACTCCAAAGCCTACCAGCTTGGAACGCAGTTACCTGCTTCCACCCTAAAAAGCTTCTGCCTGCTCCCCCAACCCATCATATAACTTCAGAAATGTGATGGCTTAGCTGCCTATTTACCCATCTCCTTCTTCTTTCACCACCCACACTGCTGCTCGGTCCACTTCTAATCACCTCTCTACCCAGACACTTTAAGTGGGATGAGAAATTGAGGAGGGGGCTCTAACAAGGGGGCATCGTCTGAGAAATGTGCATGGCTGAACACTGCTGGGCATGGCCTAAATGGGGGCTTGTGGCTTAGGTACAAGATGCCGGCCCCAAGCGATAAATCAAGAGAAATGCAAACCTATGTTGGGTCAGTTAGTATATCTTAGATGGTCTTGTTCGCATTCAAGACCTGTGTGGCTGCGAGGATTAAGTTCAAAACCCTCTGCATTGTCCACAAGGCCTTCTGGGGCCTGGGGCCTAAATACCTTCAACTCTCTCTTCCTAAATATCTTCCTTCCCGAGCCCTTCGCTCATCCATCTCCAACTCCCTCAGGGTCAGCCGCTTCTCGAAGCAACGAGCTGGGGGTAGATCTCTCGCCGTGGCCGGGGCCTCCCTCTGGAACAGCCTTCCTGCCTCCCTGAAACTTGAGGAGAACCATCTCCGGTTCCGGAAGCACCTCAAAACCTTCCTCTTTGCTTCTGCTTTCTCTCTCCCTCTCCCCTGCTAAATTCTCGACTGAATCTGCACCGAATCTGCAACTGGGCCACTCTCACCGACCTCGGTCCTGGGCCCAGCCACTCTCCTCTTGCACTGCCTCCCTGGCAACCCCTGCACTGAGGGACTGTCTCTGTATCCCTACAGCCCCCCCTTTCCCAGCACTTGTCTGCACTTACCTTGCACTTGCCACCAGCTGGCCCTATTTATTTACTTTATTCTACTTACTTGTACTGCACTTCCCCCCTCCTCTTCCCCTTGCACTTTTCCCTTCCCCCTACCCCTGCACTTGCGCGGTCTGAATGACACCTGGCCTAGTAGGATCGTTGTCTGTCTTCCCCTTGTTCCCCCCTCCCTGCCTCGTCGCGCCTTGAAACACTTGTGTATAGGCGCGTTACAAATGCCATATCATATCATATCATATGTCAGTCTTCATATTGTAAATACATCTCTCTCTGGCTACAAGTAAATAGCTGTCTGTAAGTAAATCACTCTCTCACTCCGTATAAAAACATTCCATTCAGTGACTAAATCACTGTAATTTTCTGTAATCTTTTTTTGTGACGAGGAGAGGGGCAAAAATCACCAATTTGGAAAATGTGCCACTTTGCATAAAATCAAAGAGCATTCTGTGAACATAAGAATGAGCACATATATTTGACAAATGCGTGTGTGCAAGTGTTTAAGGCCTGAAACCACTTTGAACACATAATGCATACTGGGATTGGTGCTGACTTGATTTATCACAACACACCCTAAGAGTAACATGTCTGCAAACCATGAGAGGTATAGATTGATTTGGATAGCTCCAACATTCCGATGTAAGGCTTGGACTGCCCTGCATGGCCAAGCGACTTCTAATTTCCTTAAGTGTGCTTCTTTCATGGTTTGTAAATCGATTGCTCATAACACGAGCTTAAGCAAAATAGCTAGTGGGGGAACTAAGGGAGCCTCGGCTCGGGAGCAGTTTTTGGTGACTGCCAGGTGGCTCTCCCCCGGCTAGTCCTGGCCCACTTAAAGCCCTGCAGCAATGTATCTGTATGACCATCCCCAGGTGAACTATTGCTCCTCTGAAGATTTTTTTTAATATGTAGTATTTTAACTTCACTGTTTTCTGACAAGGATTCTCTGCAGCATATTGCTGCCTCGTCCTGATTTTACCCCCTACTTTCTTGTGGAAGGTATGAGGACACTGATGGCATCTGGGAACTACTGTGCACTTTAAAACTACAATATGTGTAGTGCGATCACCCACAAGCACAGAGCAAGGGTTTACAAACAAGATGAGGCTTGCCTACAGTTGGTGGACATTTGACCTTCAGTTGATAAATCGTGATTTGTTTTCAAAGCTCTGTAGTTTTATTGGTGGTGATAACAATTCCACGCTTCATCCCATGGCTGCAGCCGCTGCATTACATCAACAATGGAATATGCCACCTTTTATATTAAATTCAGTTGTATACGCGGGCAAGTTTTAACTTCCTCGCTGTTTTCACAACTATGGAAATAAATGGACACTCGATCACTGTACATAAGAAACTCACAGCCAGAAAACCAAATGTCTCAATAGGGCAAGCTTTCTTTCACTAAAGAAACGGTGCTTAATTGTCATGTAGTCTAATGCCCGGGACAGTGCTCTGATATGAGGACAAGGGATGAACCACTCGCCACGCCCAATGCTTCTTTTTCTGTAAAGGTCATGTGGCAAGGCACTTTGGCACTGGATATGATTGCTCAATTAGAAGACCTATTGAAGAGCTGCCACACTGCCAATTCCCTCTCCTCAACAGACTGAGATCTGGAACTCCCCAGGTCTGGGTGCACGACACATCGGTAGGACAAGCCTCAGCAATGGGAGACCACTCTAGAGGTAACTGAAGCATTCCACCTCCATTTTTTTTTTTTTTTTTTAAATTCAAGATTTATTGATTTTGTACAAGTTCAACAGTCACATCCAAAATTCTTCAGTAAATAAGTAGAGGGAGCATGTAAGGCAAGTACCATCTTCATATATCATGTGCAGTAGTTCCTGAAAATTAAACAGTATAGTGAATAAGATCAACAAAACCCAGTCTCGCCCCCCCCTTCCCCCCCCCTCTCTAATATCTCCAAATACGTGATTGAGAAACACCATTAAACAATGAGACAACACCAGAAAGCTTCGAGTATAAATATGATATCCGACCAGGACACATAACATGACCCAAGGAGCCGCCACAACAAAAATCTTCGTTTGTTATCATTATTGGCACAAATCGCAACAATATACTGCACACATTGTCTTTACAAGGCATGCTTGGCTCTGAACTCAGACCAGGCACTTTCGACATCAGTAAGATCTCCGCGTAAAGCGGCGGTCAGGTAGTCCATTCTATAGAGAGTCTGGGCAACCCCAAGCCATTCAGTTTTACTAGGGAGCTTGGGCCTCTTCCACACCATAGTGAGGCAGGCTCGTGCAGCCATCAGCAGACCCTGTACCATCCTAGGTGCTTTTACAACTTCGTCCCCTGTTTCGATCAGACCAAACAAGATGAACATTGGCTGCTTCACCCTTTCTTCATCGTCCAGATCCCTGATCCAGCTAAGAACCTCTGACCAGTAGGTCTGGACCATGGCACACCCCCACCACATATGCCAGTAACCAGCCCGCTTCCCACAGCCCCTCCAACAATATGGGCTAACCCCCTGATACATTTTGGCAAGCCTGGTCGGGTCGTACTGCCATCTATACAAAAGTTTTTTGGCATGCAGTTTGTACTGGCAGGATATTGAGGATTTCGCAGTGCGTCTGCAGATGTTTAGCCACAGCTGTTCGGAGATTTGTCTGCCCATATCTGCTTCCCATCTGCCCTTAAGCACCAATGAGGGGGAGATATCAGTCTCGATCAGGGCCGAATACATAGCGCTTATCAGACCACTGGAGCCCGTACATCGATCAAGGATCATTTGAAATGGGGTAAGATCCCTCTGCAGCTGGTCCTTCCAGATTGACCTTGTCATTACCCCTTTGAGTCTCAAATACAGGAAAACTGAAAGCGTGCCTATGCCAAGCGCCTCCTGGAGCTCTTGTATGGTTATAAAGGTTCCGTCGCGCCATAATTGGCCCGCTCTTTCCAGCCCCCCTTGGTACCACGTTTCATAGCTTCCCGGTTCTGGGATTGCGTCTCTGATCCCTGGTGACCAAAGGTGACCCAAGGGAGATGGCCACGTCGTGACTCCCATCATTTTCCTGCCTGGTTTCCAAATTGCCCATAACGTACCTAAGATAGGGTGGGATCTGACTCTTTCACGCAACTGGGATCTGGGGACCCATAACCATTCGGGCACAATAAAGGGACGAAGGTGATAATTATCCAGCGCTATCCACTGGGGTTCCGAACGTTGCCTAAAGTGTGGGACAAGAACTCTAAGTTGCGCCGCCCTGTAATATGTTTCCATGTCCGGGAGGCCTACTCCCGCGTTGTCTTTGCGGAGCTGGAGTAAGGGTCTTGGAATTCTAGGTCTCTGGCCCTGCCACAGGAAGGACAAAAACATTTTTCGCACATCCATGAAGTATTCCGGGGGCATCCTAACGGGGAGCATCTGGAACAAATATAATATCTTAGGGAGAAAGACCATCTTTATGGCATTTAAACGGCCCATCCAGGAGATTGTGAGCTTGGACCACCGTTGGCTATCTTTCTGTAGAGCGTGTGACAGTGGTGGGAAGTTAGCTCCATATAAGGAGTCAAGGTCGCGGGTGACATTAATGCCCAAGTAACGGAGGGTAGTAAGGCTGACTTGGACTCCTAGCGGGGCAAAGCGTACGATTTCGGAATCCCTACTCTTATCAATCGGGAGGAGGACTGACTTCCCTGTGTTGATTTTTAGGCCGGCCAATGCACCGTATTCCTCAATTATATCAAGCGCAGCTGGGATCGAGTCTAAGGGGTCGGTCAAGTGAAGCAAGATATCATCCGCGTATAGCCCCAGTTTGTACTCCCTGTCTCCCACCGTGATGCCCTTAACTCTACCGTCACTTCTTAGTTTCTGCGCCAATGGTTCAAGGGACATCACAAACAATATTGCTGACAGTGGGCAACCCTGTCTCGTACCTCTTTCAAGGGGAAACCAGCGTGAATATCCTCCATTCACCGCCACCGATGTCGTGGGGGAGGTGTACAATGCTTTAATGGCGCGGCAGAGTTTCGGTCCCAACCCATATGACACCAAGACTCTTTCTAAAAAGTCCCAAGACACTCTATCAAAAGCCTTCTCAGCATCCAACGACAAAAGAGATGGGTCCCCATTCATTCCCTGTGCCTCGTGTAGTAAGTGGAGTGTTTTCCGCATGGTATCTGCGCCCTGCCTGCCAAGAACAAAGCCAACTTGGTCAGAGTGTACCAATCTAGGAAGATATGTTTGGAGCTGAGCCGCAATGACTCTAGCATACACCTTAGCGTCGATGTTAAGAAGCGAGATGGGTCGATAAGAACTACAGTATTTGGGGTCTCGACCTTCCTTAGGAATTACAGCCAGGAGGGCCTGAGAGAAGGACGGGGGGGCCTGACCTGTATTGAAAATATGGTTAAACAGGGATGCTAGGAAGGGGGCAAGGAGGGTGGAAAATGCTTTATAGAAACCCGGTGTAAATCCATCATCCCCTGGGGCTTTCCCTATTTTCAGCCTCTTAATGGCACTCTCCACTTCTTCCTCAGTGACCGGAGTATCTAGGGATTCGGCCTCCGCACCTGTGAGGGTGGGAAGACGCGCTCCCTCAAGATATGCGTCTACGCTTCCTACAGGGGGAGGGGGGTCACACATATATAGATCTTCATAGAAGTAGGCAAATGCCTCCTGTATGTCCTTCGGGGACGTGACCGTCGTATCTATCAGAGTGCCATCAGTCCTCTCAATTCGATCGACCCATCTCTCCGCTCTCTGCGCACGGAGGCGAGCTGCTAACAGAGCATCTGCTTTGTCCCCCTTCTCGTAATATTTTTGCTTAAGGCACTGTAAGGTCTGGGCTGTTTTGCCAGCAATAAGAATCCTCAATTCTTCTCTGAGTTGTTTAGCTTCAGTTAAATACCTAGGTCTGTCAGACGGGGTGGTCTGCGCCAAGTTCTGAGCCACGGCAAGCTTCTCCCTAATGCCCCTTTCTATCAGGGCATGTTCCCTTTTCCTTCGGGCCCCTTCCCTTATAAGGATTCCCCTCCAAGTAGCCTTGGCTGCTTCCCACACAGCTACCTTCCCTACTTCCCCTGTATCATTAGTGGGAAAGAATTGCTCGATCTCTTTTTCAAAGGTCTCCTTAAAGACCGGGTCAGTCCAAAGGGATTCGTTACACCTCCATTTGGTATTGCGGGGTGACAGCTCATCCCAAGATATATCAATTGCAACCATGTCATGGTCTGACCATGCGGAGGGATATATAGTGGCAGCTTGCAGCACAGGTAGAAGATCGTTGGAGAGAAATATATAGTCGATGCGTGTGAGTGTGTCGTGGGGGAGGGAGTGAAAGGTAAAACCTCTGTCCAACGGGTGTAGATGTCGCCAGCTATCTACAAGGCCATAAAGATCAAGGGTAGACTTAATTTCAGCCTCAGTTCGAGTGTTGGGCGGGTCTAGTGCGTCGGCCCTGGTCTGCCTGTCAATAGAGCTTTCCATCCATGTGTTAAAGTCCCCGCCCAGGACTGTGTGCCCCTTAGCCATGTTAAAGACCTTTTCAGAGATTTTGTGAAGAAAACGATTCTGCCCTTGATTGGGTGCGTAGAGCGTGGCCAGAGTGATTGTTATGCCCCCTATATTACCCACAACCGTGATCGCCCTACCCTCAGTGTCCGTCCATATGTCAAGAATTGTCATTCGGAGGCATTTGCGAACCAGAATTCCCAACCCTGCCTTTTTCAATATACCCGAGCTCCAGTAGGCGAGCCCAATCTCCCGTGACGGGATGGCTCTCTCCTCACCCCTCCGGTATCTCGTTTCTTGAAGGAACAAGATGTCTACATTCGATCTTCTGAATTCCCTGGCCACCATTGATCGTTTTGTGGGAGAGTTCAAGCCTTTGACGTTGAGTGTGCAAATGCGTAATGTGTCCCTACGGGGTGCGAGTGCCATCGTAGATGTAGTTAGTGATCGTGGGCGGCCATTCCATCTGTGCCACGGCACATATCCTGCCGGCCATCGTTATGCATGGGTCGTCATTATAAGAGTGGATCCCAGAAAATCCCACGGAGGCTGACGACCAAATCGTCTGATGCATACCATAGACCTCAGTGTGGCCAAGGTGCGTCTGCGTATCTGTTGGATCAAGATTGATGCAAAGTGTGTGTTCCTCAACCTCCCCCTCCCCCACCCCCCACCCCATCCCCAACACATTCGGCGCCCGATTCGCCCAGGTTGACATCACCCAGCCGATCTCGGACCACCAGTGGAGACCGCAAAACAGGCGGTCCTACCATAATAAAGTCACTTATATCAGTGAGCCCCCAACTTTTGTGTGCACCTAACAATAACAATAGTTCAATAACAGAGTCATCAACCCTCCCCCAGGAGCTAGCGCAATGTGAGTATTACGCCATATCACATTCCGAGCGTCTGAGACACACAGAGCTAAAGATACCTCACACTTGGAGAAAGTGACCTGGAGGCCATCTATGGAAGTCTCATAGCAGGAGGTTGACTCTTATGCATGAGTTCGTAACCCCCTCGGCGGAGTAATTTGCCCAGTTTACCTTTTACCCAAGGGTATGCCAAAGCACTTCAGGCACCTTGTCAGTGTTCCATGTCCTGGGAGGTGTTCATCTTTCTGAATTTCCTAGAACCTGGGATCTTCCTCCGCCGTGAAGCCTTGATTTTCCACTCACCGCCAGATGTTCCTTGATCCTCATGAGAGGGGGCACCTTCCGGCGAACCTATCAGATCTGACGTACAGTCAACAATGTCCTTCTCCGTGACAAGTCTCAATGTCGAGCCTTCCCATTCGAAGGTGAGGGAGAATGGGTACCCCCATCGGTACCTGACGCCCTTATCTTTCAACATTTTCGTGATCGGAGAGCACTTTTTCCTCATTGCTAGTGTGAGGGATGACAAGTCCTGGTAGAGAGAAATGGCGGAGTTCTCCAAGGACAATTGTGGGGCGTTTCTGGCCTTGTCCAAGATTCGTGCTCTGTCCGCATAGTTATGAAATCGAGCCAGGACCGATCTCGGGGCCCCCGGTCTACCTCCAGCCCTATGTATTCGGTCAATTTTAGGTGCGTCAATTGAGTCATCGTTGTAGAGGAGCTTCAGGATAGTGTGTAACTATTGCTTCAGGTCTAGTTCGGTTTCACCCTCTTTCTCAGGAAGACCAAAGACTCGAATATTGTTACGACGCTCCCTATTTTCGAGGTCGTCGACCTTAAGGCGCAATTCGTCTTCTCTGTTCGATATGTCTGCAATGCGGTGATCCATCTGTGCTTCCAGTACGTTCAGAGATGTTTGGTTGTGCTCAACCTGCTCGAGCCTGTCGTCCATTTTGTCCATCCTCT
This sequence comes from Ambystoma mexicanum, assembly GCF_040938575.1. Taxonomy (NCBI): domain Eukaryota; kingdom Metazoa; phylum Chordata; class Amphibia; order Caudata; family Ambystomatidae; genus Ambystoma; species Ambystoma mexicanum. The sequence continues at coordinate 926,474,792 of NC_090934.1, read as the reverse complement.
GCGTGATCTTATCTATCCTGTTACCAATATCTGCTCGCATGCCCCTCAGTTCGGCAAGCAAATCAGCTACATCCGCCTTGGTCGCGGCAGCCTCGGATCCTGCTGTCGACATTGTAGAAATCGAGGAGGGCCCTGGGGATCTGGCAACTGGTGAAAAAGTGTATTTCGCCAACTTGGTCTTAGGGTCCATGAAGGGCGGCACCCCAAAGCACTTGTCGGGGTGAAAAACGTCCTAGCGGCCTCCTATTGATGTAATGTTAGCACCCGCGCGAAGGACCAGCTCTTGATACGGACACAAGCCACCAGGGCCTCTCGAGTTTTGTTCCAATATGTACTCGTAGAGTCCTCCTTCACCCTCCTCACCGGCTGCGCAGCCAAAGCGTATCACAGCTGCCCCGCGATGCAGGGGGGGACGAAGGATCCGCTTACCGTGCCGCGGCAGGGGTGTCAGCGAGCTGAGGGGCTCCCAGCCGCACTGAGCAGTAGTGCACAGCAGGTTCCTCGCGGAGCTCCAAGAAGTGCGCCGGGTCAGTCACAGAAGGCGGCTCTTCCCGCGTATACGCAGGCCTGGACTGGAAGTTCCGCAGGACGCACGCCGCGCCGAAGGCCTCAGAGCGCCGATGTTGATTTCACCACGATGCCGCCTCCGATTTTCTCCGGGTTTTCTCTCATGTGGGGGGACACCGTCCCACGTCTCTCGCTCAAGAACCAACTCTGGGGGGGGTCTCGAAGTGGGGGCTCACTGCCACTTTCCGGACCCTGTGTAGAGCGCTCACACGGAGAGGCGACTCATCCGTGCGCCCCCTGGTGGCCGTCCATATTCCACCTCCATTTTAACCAATTCTATAGAAGTGCAGCAGTGTTGGGAAGCAGGCTATCTGGTTGGCAGGGCAGCATGCAAACGTTGTGGCATGCATTGACTATACAATTTGTTATATTCGGCTTCAGTCTGCCTTAGACACCAATGAGAGCTTGCGTGACAAAATGTGTCCAACAAGGTGCGGTGTTCTGACATATGTGTTCAGGCTTTCACATCTCGGCCCTTGCTTGTTTGATTTGCCCTCTTCTGGCAGTGTTGCTTCATCACCTTGCAGAAGCATGGTCACACCCCTGCTCTGTTGCTGGATACCCCAGATGTATCGGACCACCCTTGCCGACACTCTCCTCCACCAGTTCCCGTTACATTGCTGCCCCTTCACCCAAAAGTGTTGTGATGTAGTAGAAGGACTACATGGAAAAATCATACATTATGAACTATACCCCACCTATTTTGAAGAAAGACTAAGCAGTTAATAGATGGACACAATGTTTACCCACATACTTGCATCTTGGGTATGGCAGTTCTAGACTCACCACACTCAGGAGAAGGTATACACTTACTTCTTGTGATGTGAAGATGCCCTTTGAATGGTATATGGTATGTGGTTAATTAAAGGATTGGCTGTGACCAGGCTCTGATGGCCAGCTTTTTCATCGAATCCTTGCTGTGTTCATAGCCTTAACACTAAGCACTGCAGCCCTTTGTGGGCTTTTACAGATGTTAATGTCACTGCGGTGGGCCCAACTACATTAGCTTCAGGCCCCACTTGTTAGACAATCCTGGGTACGCCTCTGGGTGGTCTTTGTTTCTTCTCGTTGTCAGGTTGTGTGCTGGGCTGCCGACCGCAGGCCATGGCTTTGGGGCTCCTGGACAGGGAAGAGGGTGATGGATTGTGCCATTGGTGGTTTCGGGCACCCAGCGTCAGTTGAGTGGAGGGTAGAGCACCCTGCAGGTGCAGCACACCAAGACGTGCCAGCCGCAGCATTTCGGTAAAGTGCATGGAGGGAGATGTGGGCTTTCTTTCTCTTTTTGCACCCCTCTTTGTCATGCCCCAATGTTTCCATCTCTGATCTATCCTCTACACTACTCTACTCTTTTGTAATGTGTTCTCTCATTGGCTATGCCAGGCTTTCTTCTCCATCTTTCCCTGCTTACCTCAATATCTCTTCTCCTTCCCTCTCATCCTCATGTGCGCTTGTGCCTTCCACTTTTTTCTCATTTCAGATTACCACTATGTGACAGTGCTTATTTTCCCTTATACTATTTGTTTATCTTCCCAATCTTCTCAGCCATTGCAATTGCCCCACCTCTCTTTCACCCCTTCTTTCTCGCGTGTCTGCATCCTTGTGCTATCTCTTGCTCTCTCACCCCCTCTTACTTCCCCTTTACTTCTCCCGCTCCGTCTGCCTCTCCCTCTCTCATCTCTCTCATTCTCCTTTTCTCTTCCTTCTTTCATTCCTTAGTTCTCTCTCACATGATCTACATCTTCTCCATTTCCTCACCATCTTATCCTGGTCTCTCCTGGTCCACACTCTTTCTGCCTCTTTCTCCTTCTCGTGTTTGTTCCCTTTCCTTCGGTCCCTCACCCCTCCTCTGTTTCCTCCCTGTCTGTATCTCATCTGCCCCATGGATGCCCAAATCCTCAAGCCCTCCCATTCTCTTCCACTTCCTTATCTCATTCTCCTACTTCACCTTTCCACTTATCTCTCCTCTCGTTTCTCTTCCCTCTATCCCACATGAAAACGAATGTCAAAGGCACCCCAGGAGAGGAGGCACCTTGTGCCCACAGAACACCTCCAGAGATAACTTTGAGCGAGAAGACCCCTGGACTGAGCTGCTGGAGCAGCAACCAGCAACAAAAGAGAAAAGCTCCACTCCCCTGAGCATTCCAGTCCACTGCAGAGATCTGTGAGCAAGGTAGCCAGGGGCGAGCAGAGGGGGCAACCGCCCCCCATGGCTCCCCCTGGTGCCCAATTTGCCCCCCAGACTCCCACTGGTGCCCTATTAATCCCTCCTACCCTACCCCAGCACCACAAGCTGCCTCCTCTACTGGAGCAAGCCGGATGTCACAGTGACAGGCCCCAAGGCCTCGGAGTCCAGATCAGCACACACTGTGCTTTAGATCCTTCTGTACAGTGCACGACGATTCTTTCCGTCCTGCATAGCTACTATAACATTTGAGTAACTAAGTGTGCATGAAGTATTATTTATGCATGCATAATGAATAGGGATAGTGGGAAGCTTTGCAAGTGCTTCACCAGAAGCTAAACAATAATGGAAATTAGGCGCAGCTTAAAGGTTAACCTACGCTACATTGTGAGGTTCATAAGCGGGCACCAACTGGAAACCAGCATAAACAATGACATACATACTAATAAAAAGCACATTTCAGTCACTGTGACTGAACCAAACTTGCCTGCTCACCTCTACATTTTCAGGATGGAGCCCATAGGTTGTCCAACTCCAGGCCTCGAGGGCCAGATCCATCTCGGATTTTCAGAAAACCCCTATTAATATTCATGAGATAAATGTGCATACAATGATTCTAAATGTTTGTCTCGGGAGGATAGCTCAGCGGCAACATGCTCGCCTTGGAAGCCAGACGACACAGAGCAACACAGGTTCGATGCCCGAGTCCGCGCTTAGAAACCTCTGGCTATTAAGCGCCTGGGTATTAAGCGCGTCATAAACATCATATCATATCATGCACATTTTTACTCATGAATATTAGGGATATCCTGCAAACCTGTCAGGTTTCCGGCCCTCGAGGCCTGGAGTTGGACAACCCAAGGAGTGAGTCCTCCATAACACCTTCGGTCCACACTCTCTCCAGTCCCCAACTAACCAGGGCAATCTGCTCCCCCCCCCTGTTTCCTCTCCTGGTTGCTTTTAGATCACTTGCTGCCTAATTGCCTGCCCTCTACCTCCTCTGTTGGTAGCTCCACGCTTTCCTGTATTGATCCATTGTGAACTGCTGCCCTTGCTGTGTACTTCCCACTCTAACTTGTAAAGTGCTCCACTGTATCCTGACACTGGGTCTGCACACAATGAATACCCTAAGAGGACGAATACCATCACTTTACTGAACATGCTGTTTACTAGAGCAGCATTGCAGAAACATGCATGCCATTCTGTGTGCAGTTGCGCACACTGTTTTTTGATCCATATGTTTTAAATGTTGTTGTTAGGGCTGCAAATTTTAGCAATGAAGGGCAGTGTTTCGCCATGGTTTGTTTTATTGTGCTGCACAGCGTATTTCCTGGCTCAGGTTATTTGGTCACACTGCGAAGGAATAATGCCAAGTGAATGGCATGTATTGCACTTTATAAATGCAGTATTAAATAAGCATGTAAGGATGATACAACATCAGAGGACTGTGACATGCAATCCCTAAGCAAGGGCAGAGGAATAACTACATTTGTATTTATTTGAAGAACAGGGATGTCCATTTTGATCAGAAATGACTTACAATAACACATATACAGATGGTGGGTTCTCCGGAAGGGTGCCTGTACAATAGCACAAAAAAGAGATCAAGCGGTGAGCCAGTCTGAGGAAGTGAACAACATGGGACATAGACCTGGAACAAAACAAAACAAAAACAGGTCACTTACAAAGGCAACATTAAGCCATGGGGACAAGTGCTGCGTACCAAAGAGGAGTAATGTGCAAATATACAAGATTACACTATTACGCTGCACTAGGGGGATTGGTGGTGATGGCGCCCCCACTTTGGCCAGTAAGTGAATTTTAAGCCAAGTTTTGAGGAGATCCACAGTCAGGCTGGCTTTGATTGTGATGGGCAGCAGGTTCCAGTGGAGTAGGGTGAGTAGGGAGTAAGAGAAGAAGTTAGAAAAGACACGAGAGAAGGGGGCAGTGAGGTTGTGTGCAGAGGGAACGAGATGGTGAGTAATCAGATACAATCAGACTGGTACTGAGAAGCAGGAACATTGACAGCTTTGTAGACTAGGAGAAGGAACTCGAAAAGGGAGCGGCTGTGCATGAAGAGGCAACCAGCACTGTTTTGATAGATAGATACAAGCTTGGGGAGGATCTAGGAAGGTTGCAGACAGTGTGTCTAGCAAAGCTGAGCACTTTGTCTAGTGAGAGTAGTGAGGAAGGCCAAGCAGTAGGCACAAGCAGTACTCTGCTGAGCACAAGGGTGGATGTTAGAGTTTTTCTGCATAGAGGTTAGTAATAAAGGGGAGCATTTTCAGAATGTTCAGACGATTCACTACGAGTAGCATAGACAGTGATTGCGATGTATTGTTTCAATTAGAGTCACTATCAAAGCGGACCAAAACACGCAAAGGAAATAGGAGAGGGCACGGATGGTGCTGGAAGCGGAGAGGCTTCCATTCCCAAAGCTTTCAGCATGGGGATGGGTAGAGCCCTCCATTGATGGATTGCAGTGAGACAATTGTTAAGGCATTCTAAGATGGCTTTGGTGATGGTGTATAGGATTATCTAAGGCAGCGGTCAAGAGGGATGAAGAACAGATGCCCAAGTGACTGATCCTTATGGGACACCAACCGGGTGAGGGGTACGGTCCGAGGTTTTCACTTTTCAGGAAATTTTAATGGTGCGACCTTTCAGAAAGGAGGCAATCGAGGCGAGAACAAATTAGCAAAACCCAAGGTCATGGGGAGTGTGGAGGAGAAAATGGTGAGTTTAGAAGTGAGTTTGGAGTGGTGAGTTCCGAGAGAAAGTTGGAGACATGCATGAGTGCAGACTCAGTGGGGTGCATAATTAATGCAGCGCTGTGTGACTTATGTTATAAAGTTTTCATACTGTCCCGATCACCACTAACGTGGCATTACGGTACGGGTACATTGCATAAAAAGAATGGTGTGTTGGGTGCCTTCCTGGGACATGTCAGACCGAAGATTTTGAAGGCGCTGGAAAGGAAAGCAGGGCAAAAGGGGGAGGGGGCTAGTGAGTCGCAGGAGTGAAAAGAAATGCACAGAACTAACTAATTGGGAAGATAACATGGGGGATGACTTGGAATTATGAGGGTCAATGAATGTGTAAGAAGAGATGCATGCGCCATGTTAGGCAGTGTTTATACCAGACTGGGTGTACAAGGAGGGGAAATGGCAATCTCATGCTAGCAAGCAGTTTCCTTTGATGGTGGTTTCTAGCATCTTACAAGCTAGTAATTGGTGACAAAATGGTTGTGTGATGGCCCCAAGGTGTGCTCAGGTAGCCATTGAAATGTCCAGGATGGTGTTCCAATTAGCACTAGGTATATATTTTGGGCATGCCCAATCAAACTGTCCGAGGTGATAGTTCCAATGATTGGCTGTGTAGAAAGGTGAATACAGGGAACTACAATGGGACTGAGGGAGAAGGGAGGAGGAAGTGCAAAATGGCCCACAATAACCACGCATGCATGGCGTCGTTTTGAGGGAAAATAAATTCACCAACGTCAGCTGCAAGAGATACGGGACGAGCGTGATGTCTATGTATAGTGTTTGAGATGCTTCAGGATGCTGTCCTTGTGCTTCCTAAAAAATGAATATCTTTTGTATATCTGGGTTCGCAAGGTGGGCCTCGGGCAGTTGTTGAATGGATAAGACACCAGTTGGCTTACAAAATTGGCATTTTCAGTTCTAATGCTTTCAAACGACTTCTGCAGAACCGATTGACCATCCAATTGAAACCATACTAAGAGGAGTCATTAAGAGGCGTGGTTCCCAGAGAAGGTGTGTGCAGGAGGGATAGCTGGTTCAGTTCAATGGCGGACTGTATCAGGTGTTGACACGTGCATTTCTGCACTGGAGGGGTAACTGCTCAAGTGCGGTAAAGGAGCGGTAACTGGCACAGCGCTCACCAGACCATTGCAACACGAGTGGGGTATCCAGCACAGTGCAACACTACAAGCCCAGTGTCTGATTGCCTCCTTTAACGCATCACCCCCACACACCCACTCGATCTTCCACGCAGCCTTTGTCTTCCTCCCACATTGACCCCCCTTTCTCTCTCTCACACACCCTCCCTGGTGCACCAGTTATCTTTCAGCTCACTTATTCATAGGGTGTCACTCTCTCAGAAATCCATTTGCTCACACGTTTGTAACAGATGGACATGCCTCCAGCATCCAGATGCCTCCTTCCAGCTCAGCACCATAGATCACAATTCTACTCGTGAATCTAAATTTTGGATTCAAATACTGTGATCAGTTTGATCTTCGTACCTCTGCATCTAAAAGTCAAAAGATGTGTTGGTGAACAAATGTACCTAGGAAGAGAATTCCACAAGCGGGAAGCTTGAGCGGAGAATTTCCTGGAACGATGAGCAGATTTGACGTAGATGAACCCAATGATCTGTTTGGGTGGCATTGAGCCAATAACGCAGGAGTTCTTGGAGTGCACTGCTCTACAAACCAGTCACCATGCCTTAACCTTGATAGGCTGTACTGCTGCTAACCAATGAAGCTCGCTTCTGACTAGGGTGCTACGTACCCTGCGGACAGTTTTTGTTAGCATCCTGGCAGCCACGTTCTAAACACATTGTTTTTGTTAGCATCCTGGCAGCCACATTCTAAACACATTGTTTTTGTTAGAATCCTGGCAGCCACGTTCTAAACACATTGTTTTTGTCAACATCCTGGCAGCCACATTCTAAACACATTGTGGCCATCCTAGTAGATGCTTGGGGAGTCCCAGAATAAAATGGCATTGCAGTAGGAAAGCCTACTAGAAATAAAGCTATTTACGATGACTACTAGTGCTGAAAATGTAAAGAAGCTCAGGATTCTCGTAAGTAGCTGTAATTGATTTAACCAAATAATTTGTGACTGCTTTAGAAATATGTGGCATTAAAACCCCTAGTCTCCTACCTTACAGACCAGAGTAGGCAGTAACGCAGCTTGTTAGTTCATTATGTAGAGGACCATAGTGAAGGATTAGTATTGGGGGTGGGGGGATTCCGGTTTTTGACGCATCCAGTTTCAGTAGCGACGGGCACATCCATTGACCAATATCGGAGAGGCAGGATTCATAACGGTCCTTTGATCTCTGTTGAGATGTCGAATAATTTGAAGCTGTCTTCAGACGAGAAGAATGTGTACCCAAAAGAGTCCATTCATGTTGCCAACAGTGCACACAAATATCAGATGATATTGGGGACAAGATTGAACTTTGTGGCACCCACAAGATAGTCCATTCCTGTCTGTCAGATAAGTGGGTACATGATACTGCATGCATTAGATTTTTTTAGAAAGAAGCTGAACCATTTAAGGTAAGTATTGAGTGGTCGCCAGAAGCAATAGAGGCTGATTGATTTTATCGGTTCAAGGCCCCAGAACCTCCAGCATCTGTCTCACAGTTCGTCCACTCCTGTGATCGAGACAAATACCCGGGCGGAAGCCAGCTGGATTCTGATGGAACCTCTCACAAGATTCTATAAGATGATGTAATTCGTAAATAACTATGTTGTTTTTGGAATGATACATCGTATGTGGTTTTGAATTTGGGCAGTAATTAGCTGGAATTTAAAGGTCTATATTCGATTTTTTTTAACAATAGACGAACTGCAAACTTTTCAAATTATGTGAAACAATGTCGCAGCTCAAAGAAGTATTTACTCTTGCTAGCTGTGCTTTTTGCTGTATTGGTTCAGGTGTTCCAATGACCCCAGCAGTACAGCGCCACTCATTGGTAGGACTTTTGAGGGTCTTAACTTTCCTTTGTGATCGTGCATCACCTGGTCTTGAGGCGACGCCTGTGCTTCTATCGTCTTGCTAGCTGTGCTTTGTGCTGTATTGGTTCAGGTGTTACAATGACCTCAGCAGTACAGCTCCACTCACTGATAAGACTGTTGAGGGTCCTACTTTTCCCTCATGATCTTGTATCACCTGGTCTTGCGGCGACATCTGTGCTTCTATCGTCTTGCTAGCTGTGCTTTGTGCTGTATTGGTTCAGGTGTTCCAATGACCCCAGCAGTACAGCGCCACTCATTGGTTGGACTTTTGAGGGTCCTAATTTTCCTTAGTGATCTTGTATCACCTGGTCTTGCAGCGACGCCTGTGCTTCTATCGTCTTGCTAGCTGTGCTTTGTGCTGTATTGGTTTAGGTGTCCCAATGACCTCAGCAGTACAGCGCCACTCATTGGTAGGACTTTTGAGGGTCCTACTTTTCCCTCATGATCTTGTATCACCTGGTCTTGCGGCGACATCTGTGCTTCTATCGTCTTGCTATCTGTGCTTTGTGCTGTATTGGTTCAGGTGTTACAATGACCTTAGCAGTACAGCGCCACTCATTGGTTGGACTTTTGAGGGTCCTAATTTTCCTTTGTGATCGTGCATCACCTGGTCTTGAGGCGACGCATGTGCTTCTATCGTCTTGCTAGCTGTGCTTTGTGCTGTATTGGTTCAGGTGTTACAATGACCTCAGCAGTACAGCTCCACTCACTGATAGGACTTTTGAGGGTCCTACTTTTCCCTCATGATCTTGTATCACCTGGTCTTGCGGCGATGCCTGTGCTTCTATCGTCTTGCTAGCTGTGCTTTGTGCTGTATTGGTTTAGGTGTCCCAATGACCTCAGCAGTACAGCTCCACTCATTGGTAGGACTTTTGAGGGTATTACTTTTCCCTCGTGATCTTGTATTGCCTGGTCTTGCGGCAACGCCTGTGCTTCTATTGTCTTGCTAGTTCTGCTTTGCTGATCTTTCATTTGTCCTGAATTTATGATATGATATGATATGGCATTTATAACGCGCCCATACACAAGTATTTCAGGTGGTTTGTTGGGCTTTGTGAAGTCTCCCCCCCCCTGCATACCTCTTCAGCCCCTTCTTTGTCGCACTTCTCACTTAAATGAAGGGAGTACCCCATGAGACCCATGCATAAACTCCTCCCACAGCCTGTGAGCAACTACATACAACCATATCTCTCACAATTCACGCTCGTGTGTCTCTCGCCATTGCATACTCTGTGCATCGTGCTTTGCAGGTGTGCCAACTGATTCTCATTATTTCTTTATGTTTTGATCGAGGGTAGGACAATATTTTCCTCCTGACGATTGTGTATTTCTAGTCCCCTGCCGGGCATAGGGTTGTGTCAGTTACAGAAAATAAAATATATCCCGGGTCATCTGCTTAGCTTGGGCGATATGCTTAACCGTTTTTGCACAGGTGTGGTGTTCAATTCGGTAGGTGGGCTGTGCCGACGTATAGACCTCCAGATACACCGAAGGTGCAGAGCCCGGGTGCCATTCCTAGAGGGCGATGCCACGCCCAGATGCAACGACTTGTAAGAAGATGAACCCCCAAATGGCGATAAGAATATGCTTATCAGGGGGGTTTACAAGTAGCATAAGAGGGGCCTTTGGATGAGGGACATCTCTATCACTCTGTGCACCAGTCCTTCAGCTCCCAGAGGAGGGCAGGCAGCGGAACGTCATCCTGTCCGTGGCATCAATGTGTCCCTCTGTCTGTCCCCACGGAGAGAGTCTGTCTCTCAGGGCAAGAACAGTGAGGGGCATGGGGCCGCTGTCTTCGTAGTTCCTTCTTTGTGAGGAGCTATCTTAAATCCACGATGATGTCTCGGACAGATGCATTGGACCAGGTAGAGAGAGGTGCTGATAGGAATGGACATAGCTCTGCCTTACCTTGGCTTTGACTTCTTCCTGGGTCTCTTCTCTCAGCACTGGCCACCTCTTAGCTATCCAATGAATATGATGCTGATCCCGAGGGGCCTATCAAGCTTAGGGGGAGATGTACACAAGAGGCTGAACTCCAGAGCATACTAGCCTCCCTTGCCAAAAGTGTAGGCTCTGCAACTGAGGCCCCTCTGTGTTTTTGCAGTTCCTACTCCAATATAGAGCAGAGAGGGGCAATTCCATCACTCCTCTTCTCTTAGGCTTCCCGTCCCCTCAGGATTCAGGATCTCCTGATCTACACGTGGCGGGACCAATAAAAAATATGAATCCCACATTTGATGACATGTCAGTATCTATTCATAAAGACGGAGCGAGCTGTAAAATGTATCCCATGATGGTCAACATAATTGGCCAGGCCTCCGTTGCCATGGAGGTTATCCCTGCTGCTTACCCAGTCAATGAAAAGGTAGAGCCAGCACTCAGGTAATCACTCTCTGACCTCAACCGTGTGTTCAGGGCACTAGCTGAATCTGTGCATGCACTCCTCATCCCGCAGCAAAGATTCCAAGTGAGTGGCTTTGGGCATTCCCAAAGGGTGAAGACTGTTTTGAGCACATTAGCAGGACTGAGGTTCAAAACACATTCTTCCTGCCTGTCTATTTTGATAGGCTAAAGGGCTTGGGCTTGTGAGTGGGTGCATCAGTCCCAGTCCACTAATAGAGTCATATGAAACACCGGAAGGTGGGTGGGGCTCAGAGGAACTGCTTGCCACGCATGCCCTCACCAGACTGGGGCTTTTCGGGTGTAATTTGGAGGCTCATGTGCACAACACATTTAAGGGCAAGCAGCAAGCCGAGCCATTACGGTTTAGGGCTGAAGTATTCCTGGAGGATATATGCAGGGCTGAGATATACCTGGAGGATATATGCAGGGCTGCCAACTAGTATACGCACACTCTGCTATCGGGGTGGATACCCTTGTTAGCCCTTCCTTCCTGATACCTTTAATTGAACAGAGGGTATTTCCACTGCACTGCAAGATTGAAGCTGTACTGTATTAGTAAAGTATGCCTGTGTCTTTTTGCTTCACATTGTTGATACAAGAGCTGGCTGCTTACTTATGTCGTCATGCAAGTAAGGACTGAGGCATGGAAGATGACTTGACAGTAATGCCTCAATTGTCCACCGGTAATGCTCTGATTACTTACCCGTAATCTTCATTACTACTAGTCCTACTCTTCCTCGTCACACTACTGACGACCTTCCTCTCCCTCCCTGCGGGGGGTGGGGGAGGATCCCATGCTCCGGCTTGGATATGTTAAACTGGAGGCCGTGGGTTACGGGAAGGAGTTATGCAGAACAAAAGAAATAGAAGAAGGTCCTGTGTCGGAGGCCTCATGAAGTAAGTACTGGGACGAGGAAGGGTAGACGTGGAGGTAATGCCTGTTACTCAGACTTTGCAGTAAATAGAAAATACGTCTTACTGTACATGTCTGGCCTTTGGGTGACAGCATTGCCCCAAGTATGAAATGTGCTTTTGGGGACATGCACCATTTTACAGAAAGCACTGATAATTATTTTGTCCCCCATCACCATGGGGTGAGTGCATCCCTCTTAGGTTGACAGTATGTAAAATAGGGAACTCACCCTGCAGATCTAGTGGGATCTGTAAGACTTTGCGAGAACAGAGTCAACTTGAAAATATTTTGCCAGTTGATCGGTCTCTGCGTGGGTCTGCACCAGGATCTTGGCAGAGAAAGGAGAGTCCGGAAAAAGATCAGGAATGGTTCATTCAATATGACAAGACTGGGCGGAGGGTGTGAGTGGTCGATAAGCGAATGGAGAGACGGGAGACATTAGAAGTGGTGAGCCAGGAACAAAGCAAGAGGAACTGAGCGGGCCAGCGGGAGGAAGAGCGGTTAAGAGGTAAAATCCTCCTAAATTGGTAAAGCATCAGGTGACAGAGGAACTAACTGGCATAATCTGCGCTGAGAGATGAGTGCACGGGTGGAGTTTGTGGAGGATGGCAAGTCATAAATAGAAAAATAATACCTGGGTGTACAGCAATTCCATAGCCTAGATGTTTAAGAATCTTCATCGTTAGTGGTCACTTGGGAGCCTGTGGTGGACTAGCTGAGTAGTCCACTAGCTACCATGGTTCTTGGCATTTAAACTCTAGCCAGTGTGCTAATAATGCAGGATATTCCGGGCTCTGTTATGCTATGTTACTAGGCTCTATACTTTGCACCACTGCCTTTGACCCGGTCTCCAGGCACTCTGGGGGATCTGGAAGCGAAGAGACGGATTAGGTGAATCTGAAACGAGGAAAAAGGCACGACCTACTCACAGGGTTTGTGTTCCTTGTATCTTGGAACCTTCAGACGGGTTGCTGGTGTCATTTAGAATAGTCCGACTCTGCCCACCTTGTAGCACAGTTCACCAAGGAACCCGTCAATGGCGTTTCTGAAGTTATTCGCACTCACCTGACTAATGGGCTGCTTCAGCCAAAGGGTGAGGAGCACAAGGAAAGTTAGGTACAGTGGCTAGTGCTATTGACCTGCTCCAAAGTCAATAATGCTATTAGCCCTACTGTCAGGTCTCGGGAGGATAGCTCAGAGGCAAAACGGTCGTCTTGGAAGCAATACAACCCAGAGAACCACAGGTTCGATCCCCGGGTCCGTGCTTGGACACCTCTGGGCATTAAGCGCGTTATAAATAACCAATCATTGCTACAGCAAAGTTCCTACAGAGCTTGGCACTTGAAGGAAAGGCTTAAACTATGACCACTCATGTGGAAAAAACTCAAAAGACTGATTGCCAAAGCACAAGCATGATGATCATTGTTGCCTAAATTTGTAAACATTGTCAAAGTTACAATTAAACACAACAAAAAAAAAAATAACCAATCATCATCATCAGGTCAGAGACTTTCAGGAGCATTCATGGATCATAGTCCTAGAACCAGACTGGCCGCGCTGCTCTCAAGATTGCAACCCACCTGATAATGATGTACACTATCAGGGCATGGCATGCGCTAGATTGGCCTCTGTGCCATTTGGTTCGCAGCAAACTGAGTGTAGGAGCCACTGCTGGCGCTAGGCATTGGCGGACCAATGTCCTCAACACCGACCTTCAATTAAGGGGACACACCATGTAAAATATCCACAGTAGTCGTAAAGCCTTAAACACAAAGGTTTATTCTGCAAACTATGTAACACCACTGAGGGAACCCCAACCCACAAAGAAAGCTGAAACCAAAGAAGATCCCTTCCAGGATAAGCGCTCCACTGCCATGGGACTCCTCTCCAACTTTATTCCAGGCCGAGGCAAACCCACTGACATTCGGGGAAAGTGCCGAAGGCCCTCGAATGTCAAGGCCAGTGCCCAGTGTGCTCTGCACGAGGCTATGGCACCCCACACTTGTGCCCTTCTAACCTCAACCCCATGACATGGAGGACATTTGCTTCCAAACCTTAGTAGTTCGAGTAACCAGGCGAAATACCAGTTAGCTACAGCGCCATTTCTATAAGAAAAAGCAAATACTGCTTACTGCGTACAAGGCCCTAGCAACCTGCGAGCAAGCTTCGGGCCTTAATTTGCTACATAGGCCTTTTTCTTCAACCGCAGGGATTAAATATATAGCCAGTATTTGTAAATCAATATAGGAAGGTTTTCGGTGGCCGGGTCCCTTGCTCGGAATTATGTCCTTAGTGTCCAAAAGAAGTACGTTATTCATGTAAAGTATGTCATCTTGTTGGCGACAAACTGACGCAGAAAATAAGGCCTTCAACTAAAAAAGTGGCACACATTTGCGAATCACTCTTCATGGCTTATTTTCGACAAATTGTTTGAGTACTATCCGAGGACAGAGTTTTGGAATCATTTGAGGGAGCGGTTCATATCAAAGCACATTTGATCAGTAACATTGGACAACGTTCACAGTGCGTTAACTCCTCAAATCGACCCACATCGGCCCTCAGAAGCATTCCCCCCCCCTGTATATGCCACTCTGCCCCTGGAAGCTGTTCTGTATCAGAGGAATGGCAGTGGGGGGCCTGGCTAGGATTATTCCAAGTTGAGGGGGCCAGTTCTTCATTTGTAAAAAAAATAATAATAATAAGTACCAGGGCCCAAATATGTTCTAATACACCTCAGATGCAGAGACCCTGGCTAGTGCGCACAGTGTTTGCTTGTGGGTCACCATGACTGACTAACAGTTAAAACAATAACGCTAAATAGATGTATCATAATCACTCTGAGTGAGACAATAAGTGCTGTGCAGGGCTGGCCTTAGGGCGGGGCAGGCCGGGCGACCGCCTGGGGCCCCATGCCCACCAAGGCGCCAGTAGCCCATTGCCACGCCAGCTCGGGGGAGTCTATCAAGGGCTCCCCCAAGCTGGCGTAGTGGGAGAAGATGTGGCAGGTGCCCTTTTGCTATTAAATGCGCCCGCAGCAGGACGCATTTAATAGCAACGGGCGCTGATGCTTTGCATATTCATATGATTACCTCAGAGCGACGAGGAGCTAGGTGGTTTGCATTGGAATAGGGCGCGCATGCATTAGCATGAGTGTCCTATTCCAGTGATTAGCCCCCTGCCAGGCTCCGGAGCAAGGAGTTTGGAAAAAATGTGGCGCATCCTGCTGCCCCTCCCCCCCCCCGTTGACCAGGGGCGCATGGGGAGGGGGGCACCAATTCGCCCAGGGTGCTGCTGCCACCTAGGCTGGCCATGGGCCCGTGGCTTGGTAATAAGTGCCGTAAATAAGTGCTGGAGCTTAGAAATAAGTGCCGGAGCTCAGAAATAAGTGCCGGAGCTCAGAAATAAGTGCTGGGGCTGAGCCCTGACAAACACCTCCACACATTGAGCACTGGAGGTGGCTGTGGCAAACGCCCTGTGCGACTCCAGGGGCGTACTTATCCCGTACCTCTGCCTTTCTGTATGGCCTCGTGATAGCTCTCACTGCTGCCTGAATGACTCACTATCACAGCAACCTGCAAAACACCAGCAGCAGCGCCCTGCCTTCTTGCTTTCAATACAAACAGTGCTTTATTTATGGGAGGTACAAGTCCTGAGGCTGGGCAAGTGGGAATTCAGAGCTTGGGAAGGGATGCTCAGCCCGCATCCTGCCAGCGGACCTAGCTGCTTCCAGGCGACAGCGTCCTTACTTCTCCTTAAGCGCCCTCCTACCATGGCCGGAAATTAGCTACTGTACCATATAGAACAATACCCGAGACGGGATGACCATTAGCCCGGAGCAAAGGCTGTGGCAATCCGGTGTGGGGGTCAGGAGGTGGCACCTTGGCATGTCGGTTGGTACGGTTAAAGGGGAATAGAAACACGGAAGAAGTCGATATAATGGGGTTGACGGGTGATAAATTGGAGTGAGCACAGTCTGGCGGCACTGTGACGGGGTACAGTTAACGCAACAGCAATTTCTGGTGAAGCGAGGCAGTGGGTCAGCCGAGCGCACCCTTTGGCTTCTGCGTGGCTGCAAGGTGGCGCTGTGCCATGCGTGACACCTTCAGGCAGTACTGGTTTTGCACATGGCATGATGGGGATTGCAGGTCTATATTTTCAATGGTGAAAATGGGACTACAAATCCCAGAATGCAATGGCCAACCAGGACTGGCCGAAGGTGTTACCCAGGACAGGGGACACTTGACAACTATGGTGCTGTCAAAGTTAAATTAGGTAAAAGTCAGGCACGACCCGAGCTTTGTTTGGTTTTGAGATTAATATTTAAAAGGCTGGTTATAGGAAATCGGCGGGGGGCATACTGATCACTAATTTGGCGTACTAGAATGCCAGCTCGGGACACTCATTTAATATGATCACATTTGTAAGGGGAGGTACATCTCTAATTGGTTAAAACAAGGCAGAGAATCCAGGGAACGCGGCTGAACACTGGACGTGTGAGGGTTAAGAGGATGTGACGCAGTGCTTACTTGCAGTGCAGCGCGGTATCTAGACTCAGATCACCCCACTCTGGCTGACTTGAACTTCCGTCATCACGCGTCTCAAAAAGACCCAATCCTTTGAAGCAGAGTGGCACACTTGCCAAGTCTTGTGACTTTTTTAAAGAGCGTTGTGGCCAGCCTCTTTTATAATGATCCAAGGCTTTTTCTGCCAACTGGGTTTTCTTTTTGTTCCTCTCCAAACGGATGTCTTAAGTTAACTCTGAAGCAAGCACAAAAACCGTTTGCATTCATGACACCATTCTAACAATTTTATTTGGAACACACCACTTTGTCAATCTTGGTAAATAAACATATTAACAGGCCGATTCAGGGAAAGAATGTGCGCTGAAAAAACGGCGCACGCGTGCGAAAACGTGCGATATGCAGTTAAATAGCGAAAATCGCAGTGCAAGTGCGATTATCGCATAGAAAACAGCGCACATCTATTCATGGAAGTCCGTGCATGCGCAAACTGTGGGATGTGCGCTGAAAAAGTGCGCGGCGCACGCTGGCGCACAGGTCATTGAACGCCGTGCGATAAGGCCACAGCGAATTCGCACATAGCGCGGCGCACATAACAAAAGTAGGTGCAACACGGGGCGTTACACGCAGAATGGGGAACAACTCGTGAAAATGTGGGCGTCACGGGGGAAGTACAGGAGGCAAGTGCGCGGAACGCCCACACGCTCGCCTACAACACGTATTCATGGAATGGAATAGGGAAAAACAGCGCACGGCCAAAGACGCGCACAGGCCCATACATGTCCGCCACACGAAAGCAGGCGGTAGCGTCCCTGCGCAGGAAAAAAATGTGCGCCAAAGTTCTACACGCGATTGTGCTGGGTGCGTGTATTTCAGGTGTGCACGAGAAGTTCCACACGCGATCGGGCCTGGGGGAGCGTGTGCGTGTATTTCAGAGGTGCGCGAGAATTTCCACACGCGATCGGGCCTGGGGGAGCGTGTGCGTGTATTTCAGGGGTGCGCGCAAAGTTTTACACGCGAATGGCCTGAGTGCGTGTACTTCAGGGGTGAGCGAGCAGTTCCACACGATATTGGCCTGGGCGCGTGTATTTCAGGGGTGCGCGAGAAGTTCCACACGCGATTGGCCTGGGCGCGTATATTTCAGAGGTGCGCGAGAAGTTCCACACGCAATTGGCCTGGGTGCGTGTATTTCAGGGGTGTGCGAGAAGTTCCACACGCGAATGGCCTGGGCGCGTGTATTTCAGAGGTGCGCGAGAAGTTTCACATGCGATTGGCCTGTGCGCGTGTATTTCAGGGGTGCGCGAGAAGTTCCACACGCGATCGGGCCTGGGGGAGCGTGTGCGTGTATTTCAGAGGTGCGCGAGAAGTTTCACACGTGATCGGGCCTGGGGGGGCGTGTGCGTGTATTTCAGGGGTGCGCGAGAAGTTCCACACGCGATCGGGCCTGGGGGAGCGTGTGCGTGTATTTCAGAGGTGCGCAAGAAGTTCCACACGCGATTGGCCTGGGCGCGTGTATTTCAGGGGTGCACAAGAAGTTCCACACGCGATTGGCCTGGGCGCGTGTATTTCAGGGGTGCACGAGAAGTTCCACACGCGATTGGCCTGGGCGCGTGTATTTCAGAGGTGCACGAGAAGTTTCACACGCGATTGGGCTCGCGCACCCCTGAAATACACGCGCCCAGAAGTTCCACATGCGATCGGGCCTGGGGGAGCGTGTGCGTGTATTTCAGAGGTGCGCGAGAAGTTTCACACGCGATTGGCCTGGGCACGTGTATTTCAGAGGTGCGCGAGAAGTTTCACACGCGATCGGGCCTGGGGGAGCGTGCGCGTGTATTTCAGGGGTGCGCGAGAAGTTCCACACGCGATCGGGCCTGGGGGAGCGTGTGCGTGTATTTCAGAGGTGCGCGAGAAGTTCCACACGTGATTGGCCTGGGCACGTGTATTTCAGGGGTGCGTGAGACGTTCCACACGCGATTGGCCTGGGCGTGTGTATTTCAGAGGTGCGCGAGAAGTTTCACATGCGATTGGCCTGTGCGCGTGTATTTCGGGGGTGCGCGAGAAGTTCCACACGCGATCGGGCCTGGGGGAGCGTGTGCGTGTATTTCAGAGGTGCGCGATAAAAGTTTCACACGTGATCGGGCCTGGCGGGGCGTGTGCGTGTATTTCAGGGGTGCGCGAGAAGTTCCACACGCGATCGGGCCTGGGGGAGCGTGTGCGTGTATTTCAGAGGTGCGCAAGAAGTTCCACACGCGATTGGCCTGGGCGCGTGTATTTCAGGGGTGCGCGAGAAGTTCCACACGCGATTGGCCTGGGCGCGTGTATTTCAGAGGTGCGCGAGAAGTTTCACACGCGATTGGCCTGGGTGCGTGTATTTCAGGGGTGCGCGAGAAGTTCCACATGCGATCGGGCCTGGGGGAGCATGTGCGTGTATTTCAGAGGTACGCGAGAAGTTTCACACGCGATTGGCCTGGGCGCGTGTATTTCAGAGGTGCGCGAGAAGTTTCACACGCGATCGGGCCTGGGGGAGCGTGCGGGTGTATTTCAGGGGTGCGCGAAAAGTTCCACACGCGATCGGGCCTGGGGGAGCGTGTGCGTGTATTTCAGAGGTGCGCGAGAAGTTCCACACGCGATTGGCCTGGGCACGTGTATTTCAGGGGTGCGCTAGAAGTGCCACACGCGATTGGCCTGGGCGCGTGTATTTCAGAGGTGCGCGAGAAGTTTCACACGCGATTGGCCTGGGCGCGTGTATTTCAGGGGTGCGCGAGAAGTTCCACACATGATCGGGCCTGGGCGAGCGTGTGCGTGTATTTCAGAGGTGCGTGAGAAGTTTCACACGCGATTGGCCTGGCACGTGTATTTCAGAGGTGCGCGAGAAGTTACACACGCGATTGGCCTGTGTACGCGATTCCATTGGACCAAAGGCCCTGACAGCGCAGGCGCGTCTGTGTCGTGATACGCGCGGGTGTTTCCCTGTACCCGGGGGAATGTTACAAGACCAAAAACTGCACGTCTGAGTGTCAGCCCGTGTAATTGGAGGATAGGACCTCAGTGCGTATACGCGGAAGTGACGTTGGACGTGTGGTGCGGTTTAAAAGGTACGTGTAGTACGTCATTTCCTTGTGCGTGCTTCTCGTGGAGAGCGAGTGGGTGAAATCTGTACTTCTTGTCGGTTCACACGCGATTTACTTCACAGTGTTTCTAGTTCGTACTCCCTGTTACCTCTGTCAGTATTTTTCTGATTTTCTCTTCGATCTGTTTCCTCAAACAGCGTTGACTTCTCCTTTTGTCCTGTCTCCTCAGACAGTGTACAAATCTTCTTTTGGCGGGGGTGTTGCCAACGCGCACACGCGCATATTTTTCACGCTCTTTTCCCAGGCAGACGGTGAGTCGCGCACGTATTTACCAACTGTGCTAGCCCCGTGTGTAGCGTACCCCTTCAGAGGTCATTGTAGGCTGCGTGTGACACGCATACGTTCATTTTTGTGTTTCTGGATGCCACAGCTTAGTGCGGGTTCCTTTTCCCACTCACGTGGTCTACGAGGGGTCGCGTGCACGTCATTTTCTGTTTTAGGGGTGCCTGTGCGTTGCGTGACCCGTCATCTTTCCCCAGGGGTTCCATACAGTCTTGCTAGAGCACTTGGGTACGAATTCCATCTAGTACCCTACCCCTTTGACCCCCAATTGCCCAGGACAATTGTCTACTGCAACTCCCATACGCACAACTCCATCAGTGCCATGGCTGGAAGGCGAGCAAGCAGTAAGGGTGGCAAAGGTGGCCGAGCCTCAAGAGGTGGGCGCGGTAGGGGACGTGGGCAGGATTTGCAGACTACCCCTAGCCCCCCACGTGTGGAGGACCAGTCAGGGACACACATCCCCCCTCATCCCCCATGGTTGAGGGAAACGTGGCTGACACCATCCCTGCTCAGCCCTTGTTGGACCGGCCCGTTGTGGCACCTGACCTAGCACAGGGGGACTCCCAGGCTGACTTCCAGGTCACCAAGTCTAGGCCACGGGTGGTAGCGCAAGCCAGTGTCACCAAGCCACGTGGTACAGGGGCAGCCATGTCATCTGCTGCCCCGAGTAGGCGGGGTGGGGAGGCTGCAGGGGCAGCTGCAGCTCCGTCCACCCCAGCTCTGACTCTCCCAGCCAGGACAGTGTTGGTCCCGGTACATCAGACTGAGGTTCCCCCTGCCATCATCACACTTCAGCTAATGCCTGCAGAAAGTCATGTGGTCAGTGTGCCATCGCACACTACTACTACACAGTCCACCGGTGCTCCTGCCTCTAGTGTCCAGAGCGGCGTAGGGCACTCCGGATCCCCACCACCCACAAAAAGAAAGAGGAAGAGTGCTCGTCCAGTACAGGCTGATGACTCCGACACGGCTACACGGTCCGGCACGCCAAGGAATCCTAGCTTCAATGATGCCGAACTGGATGCACTTGTGCAGTATGTGTCCGAACATGACGCCGAAATGTTGGTCACTTCAGGGTGTAGGATCACACCTGCTCGACGTCAGGCACACTGGCAGTCCATCGCGGACAGCATAAGTGCCCTTGGGTTTGTGAGGCGCACAGCTGTTGAGTGCTACAAGCGCTGGAACGACCATAAGCGCAGGGCAAAGAAAAAGCTGGCCTCAAGTCATGCCGCAACTCGGTGACTGGAGGTGGGTCTCCACAAGAGGACATTGAACTCACTCTACATGAGCATGTTGCTGGGACCTACGTCACAGAGGAGCAGATCCAAGGTGTGGGAGAATTGCCAGATTACGAGGCATTGTCCGGTGAGTGCACATGCATGTGTGTGTGATCCATGTGTATGTTGTTTGTGGGAGGGGTTCTGGTTGAGTGCCAGGTCAGGGTGTGTGTGCCTGAGTGTTTTGGGCCACCCATGTGCTTCATCCAATGCATTCGGCGCCCCGGGATTTGGGTATTACAGTATCCCTTCTGCCCACAGTAGGCATTTTGCACTACATCGCGCCAGTTGCCCTTGAAGTGGCATCTTGCAACAACATTGTTCCGTATTTAGCTGTGTTCATTCAGGCTGATTGTTGAAATTCACCCGGTTCTACTGCGCATTACTCTGCCCTATTGTCACATATATGACATGCCTATGGTACATGCCATCTGTGTGATGGCATGTGTCATGTATGTGTATTGGACATGCCACTCCCAGGCCAATGTGTGATGGCACTGCTAGCCAGCATGCAGCTAATGTGTTGCTCTTCCATCTTGGTGTCATCAGTGTCTGACATTTTCCCCCCCTTCCAACTCATGGACAGTGCATGCATGGGAGGGTTATAGTCATGTGGGACATGTGTAAATCAAGTATTGGTACTGTAGCTTGTCTGGCCTAATTGCGTGCCATGGTGCTAATGCCTGTTTCCATTTTTTGTCTTTCATGTTTTTGCAGAGGATGACGCACTTGATGCTGTTGAGGGTGAGGAGATGGTGCAGGCCCAGGAGGGATCTGAAGCATGACCAGGCACCAGTGGGGGACGTGGTTTGGTGGTGGGGGAGAACCCTCTCTTGCTGCAGGCCATACTGTCCAGGGGTGTCCCTGGCTGCACCTCCCCAGAACTCTTTTCAGGTGTTGATTCGGATGAGACCTATGTGGATTCGCAGGTATGTGTTCATGGAAGGGATACTGTTCTGTCCGACCCACCTGCACCAGCCCACTATGGGGATGTCAGTGTTGGTAGGTGCGCCTGTGGTGGTTACGGATGCAGGGCCACACTCCGCAACATCTGATCCTGTTCCTGGGCCAGCAGATCAGAGGGGAAATGCAGTCCTGCAGCCTCAGGCAGTGCCGATACAGCAAGGCGCAGTTCGCCTTGCCCCAGACAGGTGTGGTGCCCGCCAACGCGGTGGCCGTCCGCCACCGGGCAATACCGCATGGGAGCAATCCATATACGGTATGGCCAACCAACAGGCAGCATCATCAGAAATGATTGCTCAAGCCATGGAGAGGGTGGCCACTTCCATTGTCCCCCCAGAAAGGCAGATGGAGCTACTACAGCAGGCAACAGACTCCATTTGCCAATCAATTCAGGGAGGACATGTTGGTGTCCATCAGGGACAGACAGGCGGCCCTGGACAATCTGAGGGAATCAATTTCTCTAGATGCCCAGGGACAGAGGGAAGCCCTGAGGGGAGAGGTCCGGCACCTTAGGCAGACTCTTGTGGACCTTGAGGCTTCCACTGTCACCAGGACGGAACAGCTGCTGGAGCGCGTCACCCGTACACTCTCAGCAGACATGCAGGCAACTCGGGCGGAGGCCCGGCACCTCGGGCGGAGGCCCGGGCAACACGTCGGGTGTTGCATGGGGATCTCCGCACCATATCCCTCCAGAACGAGGCCTTCCACACCCGCATGCTTGCTGCCATGGAGGACCAAACTAGGGCTTTGCATGGGCTGCCTCCCATAGCACCACCACCTCCTGTGGCAGCAGCAGCAGAGGTTGAGGAGAGCGAATCTAGCAGTGAATCTCCCACGATTTAGTAGCCGTGCAGGCCATGAGCCCATGGAGGTGTTTTTTTTCCCCAACATTCACACCGGTGGCTGTTGGTGGGCACCCTGTCCTCGGACCTCCTGAGTGGCCTCCCCCGCCCCCCCCTGGCCCACACATGGCCATTTTTGATTTTTGATTTTTGATTTTTCGTTGCAGTGTGTTGCCTTGTGTGGCTCCCGTGGGCATCCACTGTATTCCGGCTGGGCACATGCAGGCTTGTCCTGAGTTTGGGTTAGATGCTTGGGTTCGTGAGACACACACCCTTCCTGCTTCCCGTTTCCATGGGCTTGCAAAGGGTGTGCCCAAGTGACAGTGACTTACACAGTGACGTTGGACTCCCACGACATGTGTGGGCAGTCTGTAGTCAATGCTGTGTATACATTCCTAGTGCATATTGTTGTTGTATTGTGCACTGCATGGTGTATTGATGTGTGCTTGTGCATCCATGTCTCCCTCCTAATTTGCAGGTTCATTCCTCATGTCTTCACAAGGCCGTCCACTTTGGAGATGGAGCTCATGTTGTGAGCAGTGGACTTCCAGATGTGCGTGGCAACAACACTGTACAGTTGGAGGTGGTGGATGTGCTGGCATTCTCATGTTGTAAGACTACGTATCCTTTACCTTAGTACTGTCATGTTTATGCTATGTCGATTGTATTGTGGTAAGTATTTGGTCATGTGTGTTGTTATTTCTACATTTATGTGGGCATATTGTGTGTGGCCAGTTTCCATTAGGGACACTGTACTTTGTGACACGTGTCATGTTTGGGGGATGACTTTGTTTGCTCTCACATGGCATGTCATGCCATGGTGTGTTGGGTGGCGGTGCTGGGGAGGGGTTGGGTGACATGGCACTGTTGTCATGTTGTATTCTGCAAGGGGGTAATGATTTTAGCAGCATAGAAGTGTGTCTTTTGAACACAGCATTGGTGGTGTTTGTGTAGGTAGGGAAGCACACAATGGAACACTTCCAGATGTTCAATCTCAGGCTGGTATGGTTGTGACAGTTGACTGTCCATTGACACATCATAATTGTCAGTTACAATCATCATTGATTGTCAGCTGGTAGGTGCCAGGGCTGTGTTCACTCCACAGGGGTGTGATTTTATGTGAAGTAATTAGCCACGAACTGCGTACGGGCTGCCTCACCCCGTGCCCTTTCCCCTCCCATGCGCAGCGGGCATGCATGTGGTTGGGGATGTGGGGGCACCACCATGTCCACGGCCAGGCCCCGGCGTGTTGCAACGTAGTGCAGGACACATGCTGCCACTATGATCCTGCACACTACTGGGGGAGCGTATAACAGCTGCCTGCCAGAACGGTCAAGGGAGCGGAAGCGTGACTTGAGCACTCCGAATGTGCGCTCCACGATGCCCCGGGTTGCAATGTGGGCTGTGTTGTATCTTACCTGGGGTGGCGTGGTGGGGTTCCGAATCGGCGTCATCATGTGGGTGCTGAGAAGGTAGGCACTGTCCCCTGGGGAGGTGGTGATGGGTATCATTAGTGGGGTTGTGACATTACTCAGTATCTGACATGCATGCATGCGCAGTGGCATTTATACTCACCGAGCAGCCATGTATCACCATGCCGCCCAGCTTCTATGTCCCGGTTTAGGGTAGACATTCTGTAGATGAAACTGTTGTGGGTGGAGCCTGGATAGTTGGTGTATACTGAGGTGATGATTCCCTTGGCATCACATACTACCTGGACGTTGATGGAATGCCAGTGCTTGCGGTTTCGATAGATGTGCTCAGTTGCCCTGGGGGGACGTAGAGCCACATGGGTGCAATCAATGGCACCTAGCACTTTGGGGAATTGTGCCACCCTGTAGAAATCCTGGGCGACAGCCTGCCTTTCTGCAGGTGTTCTGGGCAGGTATATGTGCCTGCGGACTGATGGGCGTGCAGTGATGATGGCCAAGACCTGGTGTAGGCAGCGTGACTGCGTGGCCTGTGACACCCCCCCCCACTATGGCACTTGTCTGCTGAAATGATCCAGTGGCCAAGAAGTGCAGTACATTGAGGACCTTCTCCAGGGGGCTGAGTGCTTGGGAGCACAGGGTGGTTGATGTGAGGTCATCCTCCCACTTACTGACCAGGTCGAGTATTATGTGAGGTGGAAACCTGTACCTCCCATACACATGGTCATCAGGCATCCCAAAAAGGCTGGTTCTGGGTGTAAAAATTCTGGCCCTGACTATCCTCCTCCTCCTGCTGCGGTATCCCACGGCCACTGCTGCTAGGAACGGTATGTTCATCCTGGCGTCTGAGCTTGTTTGTTGTTTGCGTGCACTTTTATGCTGTGCGGGTGGACGTACGCCTACTTCCTGCTGGCGTGCGTGTTTCCGGATTGGCCACGTTCGATTCCATGAATACGTCTTTTAGGCGAGCGTGTAAAACTTCCCGCGCACCCCTGGAATACACGTACCCAGCCCAATCGCGTGTGAAACTTCCCGCGCACCCCTGAAATACACGCACCCAGCCCAATCGCGTGTTAAACTTCCCGCGCACTGAAATACACGTACCCAGCCCAATCGCATGTGAAACTTCTCGCGCACCCCTGAAATACACGTACCCAGCCCAATCGCGTGTTAAACTTCCCGCGCACCCCTGAAATACACGTACCCAGCCCAATCGCGTGTGAAACTTCTCGCACACCCCTGAAATACCCGCACCCAGCCCAATCTCGTGTGAAACTTCCTGCGCACCCCTGAAATACACGTACCCAGCCCAATCGCGTGTGAAACTTCTCGCGCACCCCTGAAATACATGTACCCAGCCCAATCGTGTGTAAAACTTCCCGCGCACCCCTGAAATACACGTACCCAGCCCAATCGCGTGTGAAACTTCTCACGCACCCCTGAAATACACGCACACGCTCCCCCAGGCCCGATCGCGTGTGGAACTTCTCGCGCACCCCTGAAATACACGTACCCAGCCCAATCGTGTGTAAAACTTCACGTGCACCCCTGAAATACACGTACCCAGCCCAATCGCGTGTGAAACCTCACGCACCCCTGAAATACACGCACACGCTCCCCCAGGCCCGATCGCGTGTGGAACTTCTCACGCACCCCTGAAATACACGTGCCCAGCCCAATCGCGTGTGAAACTTCCCGCGCACCCCTGAAATACACGTACCCAGCCCAATCGCGTGTGAAACTTCTCGCGCACCCCTGAAATACACGTACCCAGCCCAATCGCGTGTTAAACTTCCCGCGCACCCCTGAAATACACGTACCCAGCCCAATCGCGTGTGAAACTTCTCGCACACCCCTGAAATACCCGCACCCAGCCCAATCGCGTGTGAAACTTCCCGCGCACCCCTGAAATACACGTACCCAGCCCAATCGCGTGCGAAACTTCTCGCACACCCCTGAAATAGACGTACCCAGCCCAATCGCGTGTAAAACTTCCCGCGCACCCCTGAAATACACGTACCCAGCCCAATCGCGTGTGAAACTTCTCACGCACCCCTGAAATACACGCACACGCTCCCCCAGGCCCGATCGCGTGTGGAACTTCTCGCGCACCTCTGAAATACACGTACCCAGCCCAATCGCGTGTGAAACCTCTCACGCACCCCTGTAATACACGTACCCTGCCCAATCGCGTGTGAAACTTCTCGCGCACCCGTGAAATACCCGCACCCAGCCCAATCGCGTGTAAAACTTCCCGCGCACCCCTGAAATACACGTACCCAGCCCATTCGCGTGTGGAACTTCTCATGCACCCCTGAAATACACGCACATGCTCCCCCAGGCCAGATCGCGGGTGAAACTTCTCGCGCACGCGTGTTCCCGAAACCCGTAATACACGTTCCCCGCTTTGCGTTTGCTGTTTGCCAGTCAGGTGAACTGGTCCAGGGTTGGCGCAGCCCTTGGCGATGGTTTTGCGATCTTGATGGCTTTTCCTTGCGCGAAGGCGTTCTTGGGGGCGTAACTGGCGCTGCTGCAGGCTCGCTGCGCCACTCTGCGCCACGTCTGCTTTTGGAGGCGAGAATCCATGAATACGCTGTGCGCGGAAATTGATTTTATCGCACGCGGCTGGCGCAGACATTCGCACAGGCACGCTGTGCGCCAGCCGCGTGCAACACTTTTGTGCGAATTTCCATGAATTACCCTGTAAGAGTCTAGCCAAAAGTACACCTTGCCGCTATGTGTAGCGAAGAGGGCCTATTTTTTTAAAACCAAGAATGTTTTAACATTTGCCCGAAAAGTAACACCTAAATACTTATCCCGGTGTACGAGAAGCACCGGTTTTCTCCCCAAGTCGCCCGCCTTGTCTCTTCATGCGCCACTGCTGTGCACCCTGAGCTGGCTCCTGGGCCGGGGTAACGCCACAAGCAATCTCAGTACCGGCAATTCTGCCGTGTCGCCGCAGCTGAGCAATCTCAGTACCGGCAGTGCTCTAATTCTGTGGTGTCACCGCAGCCGGCCTACATGCAAATACTGTCTGAGTCCATGCAAAATTCTGACACAAGCCTGGCCTCGGAGCATGCAAAGCGCCGCAGCCCCGGGGCAGGAAGTTGTTCTTAGTGTTTAGAAGCACCGCCATCATTTCCAGGTGCCTGCATCCAAGAGTCTGAGGTGAAGCAAAACCACTCATCCCACTTCCTTGCCTGTACGTCCCCAGTGCTGTCTCCAACATAGACACAGTCACATTTTGGCCGAAGGCTTCTCCACAAGCAAGTACGCCCACCCTCCATTGTTTACGTGTTTGAGTTAGGTTTTATGTAGAGCAGACATACCTGGGCAGCAACCGTGTTCTGTACAACAAGGTGATACAATTAGAATGTTCGAAGATTAAGGGCAGAGTTAATCCAATGGGAACCAGGGATTCGGAGGGTTACAGACAGTGGACACAGTGGTGGGTCCAGCATGGGTCGTGAGGGTTCCACAGCAGCGCCCGATGTAGTGAGTGCCCAGCGATCTGACCATCTCAACCAGGGCCGGCCTTAGCACCCGCAGCGCCCTGGGCGAAACAAAATTTGGCGCCCCCCCCCAAAAAAAGAAAAATACACACGCCAATCTTGAAACACCTAGGCAACACAAACAACACACCATCCACACACATTAAAAGCAAAGGCCCCTACACAACATGCGCACACCATCCACATGCATGCAGTCACCATCCACACACATTAAAAGCAAAGGCCCCTACACAACATGCGCACACCATCCACATGCATGCAGTCACCACCCACACACATTAAAAGTAAAGCCCCCTACACAACATGCGCCCACCATCCACATGCATACAGTCACCATCCACACACATTAAAAGCAAAGGCTCCTACACAACATGCGCACACCATCCACATGCCTGCAGTCACCATCCACACACATTAAAAGCAAAGGCCCCTACACAACATGCGCACACCATCCACATGCATGCAGTCACCATCCACACACATTAAAAGCAAAGGCTCCTACACAACATGTGCACACCATCCACATGCATGCAGTCACCATCCACACACATTAAAAGTAAAGCCCCCTACACAACATGCGCCCACCATCCACATGCATACAGTCACCATCCACACTCATTAAAAGCAAAGGCTCCTACACAACATGCGCACACCATCCACATGCATGCAGTCACCATCCACACACATTAAAAGCAAAGGCCCCTACACAACATGCGCACACCATCCACATGCATACAGTCACCATCCACACACATTAAAAGCAAAGGCTCCTACACAACATGCGCACACCATCCACATGCATGCAGTCACCATCCACACACATTAATAGCAAAGGCCCCTACACAACATGCGCACACCATCCACATGCATGCAGTCACCATCCACACACATTAAAAGCAAAGGCTCTTACACAACATGCGCACACCATCCACATGCATGCAGTCACCATCCACACACATTAAAAGCAAAGGCCCCTACACAACATGCGCACACCATCCACATGCATGCAGTCACCATCCACACACATTAAAAGTAAAGCCCCTACACAACATGCACCCACCATCCACATGCATAGTCACCATCCACACACATTAAAAGCAAAGGCCCCTACACAACATGCGCCCACCATCCACATACATACAGTCACCATCCACACACATTAAAAGTAAAGCCCCCTACACAACATGCGCCCACCATCCACATGCATACAGTCACCATCCACACACATTAAAAGCAAAGGCCCCTGCACAACATGCGCCCACCATCCACATGCATGCAGTCACCATCCACACACATTAAAAACAAAGGCCCCTATACAACATGCGCACACCATCCACATGCATACAGTCACCATCCACACACATTAAAAGCAAAGGCTCCTACACAACATGCGCACACCATCCACATGCATGCAGTCACCATCCACTAACATTAAAAGCAAAGCCCCCTACACAACATGCGCCCACCATCCACATGCATACAGTCACCATCCACACACATTAAAAGCAAAGGCCCCTACACAACATGCGCACACCATCCACATGCATGCAGTCACCATCCACACACATTAAAAGTAAAGCCCCTACACAACATGCGCCCACCATCCACATGCATAGTCACCATCCACACACATTAAAAGCAAAGGCCCCTACACAACATGCGCCCACCATCCACATACATACAGTCACCATCCACACACATTAAAAGTAAAGCCCCCTACACAACATGCGCCCACCATCCACATGCATGCAGTCACCATCCACACACATTAAAAGCAAAGGCCCCTGCACAACATGCGCCCACCATCCACATGCATGCAGTCACCATCCACACACATTAAAAGCAAAGGCTCCTACACAACATGCGCACACCATCCACATGCATGCAGTCACCATCCACACACATTAAAAGTAAAGCCCCCTACACAACATGCGCCCACCATCCACATGCATACAGTCACCATCCACACACATTAAAAGCAAAGGCTCCTACACAACATGCGCCCACCATCCACATGCATACAGTCACCATCCACACACATTAAAAGCAAAGCCCCCTACACAACATGCGCACACCATCCACATGCATGCAGTCACCATCCACACACATTAAAAGAAAAGCCCCCTACACAACATGCGCCCACCATCCACATGCATAGTCACCATCCACACACATTAAAAGCAAAGCCCCCTACACAACATGCGCACACCATCCAGATGCATGCAGTCACCATCCACACACATTAAAAGAAAAGCCCCCTACACAACATGCGCACACCATCCACATGCATGCAGTCACCATCCACACACATTAAAAGCAAAGGCTCCTACACAACATGCGCCCACCATCCACATACATACAGTCACCATCCACACACATTAAAAGCAAAGCCCCCTACACAACATGCGCACACCATCCACATGCATGCAGTCACCATCCACACACATTAAAAGAAAAGCCCCCTACACAACTTGCGCCCACCATCCACATGCATAGTCACCATCCACACACATTAAAAGCAAAGCCCCCTACACAACATGCGCACACCATCCACATGCATGCAGTCACCATCCACACACATTAAAAGAAAAGCCCCCTACACAACACACGCACATCATCTACACATTAAAAGCAGCACTTACTTTAACGTGGGTGGCGAGTCGGAAGGCAGCAGGATTGCACGCAGGCCAGGCACGGCACCAACAGGATTCACCTGAGTAACTGGGGCAGTCTGGCAGAGGCTAAAGGCAGCATGCCAGGCCCTGGGATTTAAGAAAGCCGCATTGGACCAATTAAAAAGCCCCTCGCCAAAGGGCAGGGGGCTTTTTAATTAGTCCAATGTCCGTCGGCCACCTGAGAGGCGACAACCCGACACGTCACCAAGGTGCACCTCGAGATCTCAGGTGCTCCTTGGTGACGGGAAGGGCGCCCAGCGCCTCTTGATGACGGGTGGGGGGCCCAGCGCCTCTTGATGACGGAAGGGGCGCTGGGCGCCCAAAAAAAATGTAAAAAAAAAAAAATCCAAAGCGACGCAACACCGAGTGCTCTCGGTGCCGGGGCGCCCTACCTTTGAGACGTGAGTAGGGCGCCCCGGGCGGTCGCCCGGCTCGCCCTGGCCTAAGGCCGGCCCTGATCTCAACTGCTAAGTTTCTGAGTCTACCTCAGTTATTGCCTCCATAGCCACCTTCCGCTTTGAAAGATGAAGCCAAGGCGTCCCCTTGTAGTCCCCCACGACACCGAAATGGCGCCAAATCACTAAAGATGCCTTAGGGCTAGGTGCGCTCTACAAAAGTCAAAATAAATAAATAAAGAGCCTCTCGCCCGTGGGAAGTTGGCCATGATAATTCTGGGCCGTGGTTGACCTGACAATACCTTATAACATTAAGAGGCTGCGGCCACGTATGCTGGCCCTCACCCACTCTGCTCCAGCAACGTAACTGGAGTAGACTGAGCAGCTTCTAGGTGAACTGTGAGCCACTGAGCCAGCATCATTTTAATGCCCCTAGAAAGTCAGGACTAGTGCAGAGGTTGCCCCTTGTCACGTACTCTTACAGGTCAAGCAGGAGCATTAGTGGGTCAATGAAGACTAACCGAATAAAGCTGGTCCGAGAATCCCACTAGATCAGTCCAGGAATGTCTCATGTTATTATCACGTAGTCATCTCAAAGCGTGTAAACCTTGTCCGACTTAAGGAGCACTCAGTCCCTCATTTTCCAGAAAATAGTGATAAAAGAACGAGATAATAGTGTGTGTTGTGGCTGGAATGGTGTGTATTTAAGGCAGGGACATGTGTGTAAGCGAGTGCTGGAAGTATGGAGTTGAGGTGCTGTGTGTGTATATGTAAAGTGTGGTTGTGTGAGGGGCTCGAGATGTGATGTGGCAATCCTAAATGTGACGTGGCAATCCTAAATTTGTTGTGGGCAAGGTTTGAGAACGACATGACAGGTGGGCTGCTCAAAGACCTAATCACGAGTGTATATATTGATTGTGTGAAGAAAATATAAAAAGGTAGCTAAGAGTGCGCGGAAGAAGGCTGGCGTAAGGACGTGGGAGGATGACAGCAGATCTGGAAATGGTTCAAGAGTTGTGTACATAGTGTAAGAGGCAGGAAGGCAGATAATAAAATAAGGTCTCAAAAATGTGCCCCTGGCCAGTTATAACGAGTCCCGGGGAGCAAGAAACCGTGTGCCCCGTGCACATGGACAACCGAGGGGCCAGGGGCCCTCCATGGCTGGCTACTAGCTTGCATTTGTAAATTGTTACCCCTGGTAACAGTGAGAGTTGATGTACTGCACACAACTAAGTGGTTTGTTTCTTTGCTCTCTAATGGCAACACCACTTGAAAATCGTATCCCTGTCCCAACCCCCTTCAAAACAACGGCTGGCTGAAAAATATGTTATGTTATGGTGCATCTGTATAGCGCCTTATATACCATTGGTATGATCTCAAAGCGCTGTGGGTTGAAGCCCTCTGGGACCGTAGTCCAGGTTAGCGGAGAAAGGAGGGTAGTATAGGTGCTTGGGTGCTCTCAGTATGTGTGCAGCTAGTGCGTTATGTAGCTGCATTTTAATGGTAAGAGTGGTGCGGTGGCTGTGTGAGGTCAGTAGAATGTGTGCAGCAAGGCCATTGACCTTGGGTCTGCATTCTGGCGGTGGTGGTGCTTGTGTATGATATTATGTGTGCAGCTAGGCTGATTTATTTTGTGGGGTTCAGCTGCATTCTAAAGACTGTGGAGGTGTTATTGGAGCTGAGTAGTTACGTATCCAGCTAGGCCGATTTAATCGTGGGGTGAAGCTGCATTCTTTTGTTTGTTGGTGTAGAGGAGAGAGTGAGCATATTGGTATGTGTGAGTGTCTGTGCAGATTTCATTGGAGGTCCCTGTTTTCATTTTCTTCCAGTATTTGCTGAGTTGACTGTGTCTATTCCTGCGCAGCGCTGGTTCTCTGAGAGAAATTCCCTGTCAGATTCCTCGCCTGCTTCAGGGCGCCTTCCCGTGAGGTGGGAACAGAGTCCGTCTGTTTCAGAAGCTTGGTGAGAAGTGCTGGTGGGCCCATTGTCCCAGGTCCCGGGTGATAGTTTGCAGCAGGTGGGTGGGTATTCCTGTCTGAGTAAATGGCTTGAATTGTGGCATTGATTCGCATTATTGTCCCTTCCGGGAGTGCTTGAGAGCTCCCCCGATCGGAGGGCGCAGTGCGTATCCACAGGGGAGTAGAGCAGGTCTAACCAAGCAAGGTTGATACTGTGCCCTGGGAGAGGGATTAAATTGCACCAGTTCATGGGCTGATCAGGGTAACCTGGCTTGATCGGAGACTGCATTGTATTCCTGATGGATGATGTGATCTGTCCCAGTCGTAATGTTTTGAATATAAGTGCTGTTAGGTTCCGGAATTATAGTTCTGTGCATTAATTCCCAGATGGGTGGGATGGACACAGGTTAACCAGGGCAGGCTCGGTCGTGTTGTTTAGAGCATAAGTGCAGTTGCGCTCTGGGTTGTAGATTTGTGCATGGATTTCCACGAGTGAGCTTGACAGAGGTTGTGTTCATACTCAATAAATATCACACAATGGACTAACCTTTTCAGATGCATCAGAGTCCGATGACAATAGGAAATCTCCCTGACACACGTGTAGCCCCATTTGAAACAATATCAGGATCACAAAAATGCCAGGGAAACTCTCTGGGGCAAAAAACGCTGAAGCCTGAAGATCTTGTCTCGAGAGAGATGTTCAGGTCTGCGCTATTGCTGTTATTGAGAGTTGTTATCTTCACAAAGCGCCCACAGTGGATTGAGGCTGATCAGTAAATGCAGAGCTGAGCGCTGCAATGCCAACAGAATGGAATGTTACTTCAATAGGAAACACGTGGATGCTATGGGGTGGAATGGGTAGAGTGTTTACTGCGTGTGAGCAGCTGCAGGAGTCACGGAGCGTGGCAGCTGGGAAAGAGAGGAGGATGACTAAGTAAAGAGGAATAACACAAAGAGGAGTTTAAGGACAGGTAGGGGACAACAAACAAAATCGTTCAGCAGAGTAATGCGTTAGGTTAGAAAGAATACAAACTCACGAAGCTCATAGGCACAAAGTAGCAATGTGCCGAGGCTCCGGGCTCCGGTGGATTTGTGGATCTCCTGGACACAACGCGAAGCCGTAGATCAGGGGTGCACAACAGATTTTGACAGAGGGCCGAAAGTACCTTACATGAGGGCTATAGTGGGCCGAAAAGTAAAAGTGGGCGGGGCGGTAGGCGGGACATGTCAGGAGGCTTTTTCAACCCCCAATTTGTATTAAACACATGGAAAAAGAATATGTTTTTGAGGGGTAACGATTTTTATTGCATTTCAAACACATTTTGTACTACACATTTTCCATTGTTATCATTTATTTCGATTTAGTTATTGTATATCGTCTGTTTAATTAAATTATATATATTTTATTGACCTTTATTGGACATTCCGTTATTTTGGACTGCTATAGTTTGCTGTTTGGGTTACCGAAGAGGAGTATGGCCTTCGTTGAGTCAGGTTTCCTCAAAAAAGCAAAGGATGTACATCTCCTAACTGTGCCTGTTTTAGCTTTATTATTGAGTTCACTCTTGGAGTGCAACACTATGCCCCATGGCTCCCACCCCCAACCAAACACTATGCCCCATGGCCCCCTCACCCCCAACCAAACACTATGCCCCATTGCCCCCTCACCCCCAACCAAACACTATGCCCCATGGCTCCCACCCCCAACCAAACATTATGCCCCAGGGCCCCCTCACCACCCCCAACCAAATACTATGCCCGGTGGCTCCCTCAACCCCCAACCAAACACTATGCCCCATGGCCCCATCACCCCCAACCAAACACTATGCCCCATGGCTCCCACCCCCAACCAAACACTATGCCCCATGGCCCCCTCACCTCCAACCAAACACTATGCCCCATGGCCCCCTCACCCCCAACCAAACACTATGCCCCATGGCTCCCACCCCCAACCAAACACTATGCCCCATGGCCCCCTCACCACCCCCAACCAAACACTATGCCCCATGGCCCCCTCACCCCCAACCAAACACTATGCCCCATGGCCCCCACCCCCAACCAAACACTATGCCCCATGGCCCCCTCACCACCCCCAACCAAATACTATGCCCATGGCTCCCTCAACCCCCAACCAAACACTATGCCCCATGGCCCCATCACCCCAACCAAAGACTATGCCCCATGGCTCCCACCCCCAACCAAAGACGATGCCCCATGGCCCCCTCACCTCCAACCAAACACTATGCCCCATGGCCCCCTCACCCCCAACCAAACACTATGCCCCATGGCTCCCACCCCCAACCAAACACTATGTCCCATGGCCCCTCACCACCCCCAACCAAATACTATGCCCCATGGCTCCCTCAACCCCCAACCAAACACTATGCCCCATGGCCCCATCACTCCCAACCAAACACTATGCCCCATGGCTCCCACCCCCAACCAAACACTATGCCCCATGGACCCCTCACCCCCAACCAAACACTATGCCCCATGACTCCCACCCCCAACCAAACACTATGCCCCATGGCCCCATCACCCCCAAACAAACACTATGCCCCATGGCCCCCTCACCCCCAACCAAATACTATGCCCCATGGCCCCCTCACCCCCAACCAAACACTATGCCCCACGGCCCACCCCCAACCAAACAATATGCCCCCTGTCCCTCACCCCCCAAGCAAACACTATGCCCCCTGTCCCTCACCCCCAAGCAAACACTATGCCCCATGGCTCCCACCCCCAACCAAACACTATGCCCCATGGCCCCCTCACCCCCAACCAAACACTATGCCCCATGACTCCCACCCCCAACCAAACACTATGCCCCATGGCCCCATCACCCCCAACCAAACACTATGCCCCATGGCCCCATCACCCCCAACCAAAGCTATGCCCAATGGCTCCCACCCCCAACCAAACACTATGCCCCATGGCCCCCTCACCCCCAACCAAACACTATGCCCCATGGCCCCCTCACCCCCAACCAAATCAGCACACTCTCAAACATGCACCCATACAGACCCGAACCCCCACCCCCAACTCAGCGCACACACTCTCAAACATGCACCCATACAGACCCAAACCCCCCAACTCAGCACACAAACTCTGAAGCATGCACCCATACATGCATCTCAACATACACAACACAAACATCCAAAAACAAACATTCATGCACACCCGAACCCTCCCCTCCCCCCAACTCAGCACACACACTCTCACGCATACACCATGCACCCATACAGACCCGAACCCCCCAACTCAGCACACACACTCTCAAACATGCACCCATACAGACCCGAACCCCCCACACCCCAAATCAGCACACTCTTAAACATGCACCCATACAGACCCGAACCCCCCACCCCCCAACTCAGCACACACTCTCTCAAACATGCACCCATACAGACCCGAACCCCCCACACCCCAAATCAGCACACTCTTAAACATGCACCCATACAGACCCGAACCCCCCAACTCGGCACACACACTCTCAAACATGCACCCATACAGACCAGAACCCCCCACCCCCAACTCAGCACACACTCTCAAGCATACACCATGAACCCATACAGACCCGAACCCCCACCCCCCAAACTCAGCACACACACTCTCAAACATGCACCCATAGAGACCCGAACCACCCACCGACCAAATCAGCACACTCTCAAACATGCACCCATACAGACCCAAACCCCCCAACTCAGCACACAAACTCTGAAGCATGCACCCATACATGCATCTCAACATACACAACACGAACACTCAAAAACAAACATTCATACACATCCGACACACCCCCCACCCCCCATCTGAACATACACAACACAAACACTCAAAAACAAACATTCATACACATCCGACACACCCCCCACCCCCGCATCTCAACATACACAAACATACAGCAGAACAGACCCGACACACAAACACACAGACCACTTACCAGAGAGGTGCTGGAAGGCAGGTAAGCTAGAACGCTGGCAAGGTGAGTGGTACTACGGCTGGCGTGGCCAGCAAGGCTGAAATGCCTTCCGGCATCAAGCCTCCCTGGCCACGCCAGCCGTAGTGCTGGCCCTCCATTGGTGTAGCACACACGCACTACGTGGCTCGTAGGAGCAACGTGGTGCGTGTGTGCTGAGCCAATGACGGCCAGTGTTTTGTCCGGCCCGGAAGACAAGAAAGACTTTCCTTATGGAGGGCGGCCGATGCTGCTTGCGGGCCGCCCTCCATTAGGAAAGTCTTTGTGCCTCGCAGGCTGGAAAAAACAGCATGGCGGGCCGCAACTGGCCCGCAGGCCGTATGTTGTGCACCCATGTTGTAGATGCTATGCTGACAGCACCACTCGCCTCTTCTGGAAACACTAGAACGTTGCATGACACTTCGGACACCATGTTGGGAGAACCACGGAACAGAGAATGAATCCTCTGCCACCTATACCACAGCGCCTGGTAGAGAAAGTGAGACGTGACGCGCTGTGCTCTTCTGGACTGCTATGGAGTGCATACTCACGGGAAGACGGTGAGGATCAGGTTCAGTCCAGGTGAATGACATAGTTGCTGGTAGGGCTTCGGCGCATTAGTGATAGCAAGCAGTTCATTAAGCAGCAGGACGTGATTAAGAACCAAAATGGAAGCACTCTGGATTGCAATCTTTATGGACAAGTGCTGTAGGTCGCCAAAATACCCCCAAATATTAGGGTTTAATCTTCTGTGTGTTATGTCACTCCCTTCACTCTTGCCCCCAATTAAACAAAAACAATATATGCCTTCCAGAGCAGAAAAACAGACAGTAGATAATAGTGTGAAAACTATTAAACCAGCCTTATAAGCAAACAGATCTCATTAAGAAAGAAGTAAACTGATATGGAGGACAATTATTTCGCGAGTTGTGCTCTGAGGGCTGCTGATGCCTTACATTCTGGCTGCCGCTGACTCCACACTGCTGGCACTTTCCTGGTTACTCCCGCTCTGGGTGCTTGCTGTTGGTCCTTCACCTCTGGCTCCAGGTAGCCTTCAGTTTATGGTTTGCGTGTGTGTGTGAAAGGTTAGTCCCCACACGGTAGGTTTGCACACATGGTTCCCACAAGGTAGGCAAAACGTGTATGCGTGTGTGTGTGTGTGTGTGTGTGTGTAACTGACCACCCACTCTGAATACTATTACCCTCTCACTCTGCGCTGTCTGCCCTCACTCTCTAAGAGCGGCTCCCTCCAATTCTCAAAACTCATACCCCTGCTTTCTCATTGGGTGCTGCTGGTCCTTCACTCTGTATTCTGCGTACCCCTCTCATTGGGTGCTGTTGGGCTCTCATTCTGTATATTGCTGCACCCTCACTCGTTGTGCTGTTGGCATCTCGCTCTGTACACTGCCAGCTAGAATTCTTTGGAAAACGGCAGGGACCTAAACATCTGCAAAAGAGATATTAGCATATTTTAAAGCAACCGTTGCACAAATAACCCCACGTGAAGTGTTCTGAAGCCTAACAATCCCGCATGCATGAAAACGTAAGTGCACACACGCCGCAGTTCCAGAAATCCACATGCCAAGTTAATTGAAGCTTCAATAGCAAACGACAAAAGGAGTGAGGCAGGGCTGTTGCTAGGTCTGGAAAAGATCTGGGGCTACGCTAATGTCGGGAACGTCAGGACTCGGGGCTAGCTAGCCTTTTGCTTGTAGCCTTGAGCTTCTATCCGGGGCTACAATCAAAAGACCCGGGGCGATAGCCCATCTCCCCCCGTCACCCCCAGCAACGCCTCTGGTCAGTGAGCCCTCTCAATATGAAATGGAAACACAGACCGTCACCAGATAATATTGGGCAAACAAGCCCTGTGCAACTCCACAAAACTGAGGTCTAAAAACCCGAGATTAATACTTAACACATGTTTGCTCATTGGGAGCTAGCTTGCAATGCACACAACAAGCCCCAAGCCGTGTAAAGTGTAAAACCAGAATGTTTTGGTAATATGAAGGATTAAGGTGCCTTTTATAGTTGAGAGGGTGAGGAGGACATACCTTGCCAGGTGTAACTCCATATTCCTAAAAAAATAAACAATGACACTCTTTGCCCTTCAAGAGGATGTGTGTGGTTGACTCTGCCCCAGCCCTGCCACCTCTCGCTAATAGCAGCCCATCAGGAGCTCTCTGATTCAGCAAGCCTTCAGCAGTGGTGTTTCGATTGTGCACTGGACAACACAACACCCACCGAGGTCACTCTTGGTAGCAAGCCAAACTTTGGCATAGTGGTACAGATTAGTCCTTTACACTGTGTTCTCTTTTTGTGCCAGAGACTGGCCACACTTTGGTAACAAATCGTACATCAAAGCAGTGGCACTGTTTAGTCTTGCACATTATGTCCCCTTTTCTCCTTCTCACTCCAAGGGCACACTGAGTAGCAATCTTAGTGTTTAATAAGCTTGGATTGCACCCTGAGTAGTGTTTCTCTGCCTCATTGACTAGCTTTCGAGCCGCGCCCGAATTAAGGGCTCTAGGATTCTGCCTCTGATCAATTTGCTTAAACATTGTATTTGTATTTTGTATTTTATTAGTATTTTATAAAGCACCTTAAACCAAAGCACTGTACAAAGGATCAAATACATTACAATAAAAATGAGTAAGCAAAACAATTCAGAAAACAATCAATCAGGGATATTGCAGTAGATGAGACTTCAACGACCCACGGAATAATGAATAGACCGAAATAGAGTGGAGAGAGTAAGGTAGCGCATTCCAGTACAGAGGAGTAAGAAGCTCAAAAGAGCAAAAACGAGACTGGGCACAAGGAGGACGAGGAGCTAACAGTAAAAACTGGGAAAAAAGAGCGAAGAGAGTGGGAAGGAGTTTAGAAAGATATCAAGGCAGTAAGATAACTAGGAGCAAGACCATGAAGAGTTCTGAAAACAAGACAAAGAAAATTAAACCTAATTTGAGTATGAAAGGGTAACCAACCAAGAGATGCAAGTGAACAAGAAATATAGTCCCGAAACAGGAGAAGATATAGAAGCTGGATAGAAGAATTTTATACGGATTTAAGAGGAGCAAGACGAGATTTGGGGAGCCCAAAGAGGGCAGGAGAGCAATAGAAAAGTTTAGAAAAGATTATAGAAGAAATTAGAAGTTTAGATGCTTGAAAAGTAAGAAAAGAATGAGCGAAATGACAGGAACAAGATGTTAATGAAATATGGTGAGAGAACGAGAGATTAGTATCAAAGTGAAGACCAAGATTTCTGGCCGTAGGTGAAATTGAGAGCCTAGATGGGGAAACGAGAATAAAAGAAGGAGAAGGATGAGGAGACTTTGAGTGGAAGAAGAGATTGCCAGACCTAGAGAGGAGGTGAAACTTGCTGGCAGATTGTAAGACCTGGTGGGGAGTGATGAATTCTAACTCCTGGAGAACATACTGTTTGTAAAATCCAGATAGGAGAGACTGACTGACACACTTGGCTACTTTGGCCATCTACCCTCATTATTTCTGTTCTATTCTCCCCAAAACCCTCTTAACTCCTTTTTCACTGACCTAGCTTTATTCACCCCCGATGAACAGTCCAATTGTTCTCATGGTGGACTTTCACCCCTAACATCTATAGTGCCTTCTAACTTGAATTTGACTCTCTCTCTTCTGACCTCTCCATCTCCTCTCCCCTCCACATCCCTATTAATACTCATGACCACTCCCTTGATCTTGTCTTCCTCTCTACCAGACTCATCACATCCAACCTAAATATTGACTCCTCCCCCTCTTTCCACTCTCTCACCCACTTTGATGTCTACATTCCATGTCTTGTCTCACCAAATGGAAATTCAAACTAGAGTCCCTGGACGCCTATTTGTCGGAATTCCAGTCCTCTCTATTTGCTCTCTTCCATCCTCAGGCATCCTCCATGGACCACGCCTTCAATGAATCCATTCTGGAACACAATCCTCTTTTGAACACCAATAACCTGCCCACACATTTACTACATCCACTCCCTGCCCTCAACCCTAGATCACTGCTGATATCCATCTACTCAAGACCAAAATGCAAATTGACGTATGTCGCTGGCACAAAAAAAAACCCCTCTTCCTCTTCATCAGCGATATGACTGCTCTCCTGAACCTCACTGTTGTCCTGACACTGTCAAGTAACTCATCTCCTCCCTCTGCTCTGATCCCCAGGAATGACCCTCTACCCTCCCAACCATGCTGCTCCGCTATGCTCGCTTTAGTGTGTTTTCCTTCTCAGCCAATTACTGTGCCCTTTGTTTTCCTCCTAAACATTCTAGAATCCGTTACATCCTCAATGCTCACCTTTGCCGCCCCCTTCTGCCTTCCACCTCTTGTCCTGCTTCTATCCTGCCTTCACCACTCTCCCCCTAACTCACCCACTGAACTGGTTCCCATTTTCTGCACAGCGATCTTGTATTGTACTTCTGATGATCCATCGCACCCAAGCCAAGATATGGCTCCCCTAAACTGCTCCAGCCTCTTCTCCCAGTTCAATCTTGCACTCTCCTCAGGGAGATTCCTCACTTTCATTGACATCACACACAGTTCCACCAATCCTCTGTTAAACTGGACAGTCCAGTTCCACCAATCCTCTGTTTAACTGGACAATCATGTGCACTCTTGACCCATCTCATTTCTTTTTTTTAATAAATGATTTTTACTAAACACAATTTTATAAAATATAAAAGAAATGAACAACAGGACTTCATCATCAAACATGATCAAAAACATTGCTGATTACCAAAGCTCATTTTCATCATGTTCTAATCATGCTCTAATTTCTCCCCAATATTCTATGGTTCTGGAGTTTGTCGTATTCAATAGGAGCACCACTTATATTCTACCAACCTCTCTCTCCCACTCCCATTGCCCTTGTTGCAAACATCCTCTTATCTGCTCACCACACCAAACTCTCCTCCATTCCTATTTATTTTTATTTTTTATTTTACTGTTCAAAGCACACTCCTACCTTGAGAGCAGTGCAGTTCTGCACAAGGTTTGGGTAGCCAGCGT
The DNA here is from genome assembly GCF_040938575.1 of Ambystoma mexicanum. Lineage (NCBI taxonomy): Eukaryota > Metazoa > Chordata > Amphibia > Caudata > Ambystomatidae > Ambystoma > Ambystoma mexicanum. Next base: position 926,432,973 of record NC_090934.1, on the reverse strand, counting down.
TTGGGCTGGCATCTGTTAACGGTAGTGCAGTACTGTGAGCTGTGTTCTGTGCATCCATTTCGATTAGCCCATGGTCAGGTGCTGTTGAAAAAACCATGTTCTGAGGGATTTGTGAAATTGGAGGATTGTGGGGGCATTCAGAATCGATACTGGGATCGAGCTGTATACGGTGGGTGTGGCAAGGGAAGGATTGTTTGCAGGTCCTCTATTTGCAGACTAGTTGTGATTCAAACCGTTTAGCCAATTTGCTGTGCAAGGAGCATGTGCCACCAGATATGTGGAGCTGTGCTGCCATGTACGGTTGCGTGCTACTCGTGCCTGCTTTGTAGATGATACCAATGTAGTTTGCATAGGATGGGGGGGATTTGGTCGGATTTTTGCGCACCCATAATAAGATATGCTGCATCATGATGGACTGCTTTTAGGGGAGCCAAGTTAGCGGATGGGAGCCCTGTCAGGAGGGCATTTCTCCCATCGATGTGCAAGACCAGAAGGGCCTGCACTATGGTCTGAAAGTCCTGCGGCGGTATGAAGGATTGGATTTAGCAAAGGGTGTAGATTTGGAGCAAGGCTTTTTGAGCCTTCTTGGCTATGTGTTTCTGGAAGGAGAGGCTGCTGTCAATGGTAGAGCCAAACGAGTTTGCTGAATCTGATAGCTGTGGATGAAATCCTTCTAGGCGCATATCATTCAGCCATTGTTGGGCAAGTTGTTGTTTAGTGGTGGAACGATGATGACAAAGTCGGTCTTCACTGGGGATTACATTTCGGATAGGCAGCTGACATCCAGGACTGGATGATGGCTAGGTAATCGCAGAGACAAATTATGTCCTGCTTGATTTATTTTTTCTCATGTACAACTGAGTATCGTCTGCGTATTGGTGGATAGCTATATCAGGGTCTTTGATACTTGTACCCAGAAGCTCCATGTAAAGGTTAAAAAGGATTGGTGAAAGGACGGAGCCTTGGAGGACTCTGCAGGAGACTGGGAGTCAGTTAGAACACAACATGTTCATCTGCACAGCGTGGCGTCTTCAGGAGAGGTAATTTCAAAAGAAGTGGCATGAGACCAGTCTTGAGGGTGTCTGGGAATGACCCATCTGTGAGAGAGTGTTTAATGAGGCTGAATAGTGTCTTGTGTGCTGGGCCCATTAATTGTTAAAGGATGGAGGCTGAGATGATCTCATCGGAGTAGGAAATGGGTTTGAGAGAGGCGATTGTTCCTAGGAGGTCTGGGAGAGAGAGAGGAGGCAATTCAGTCCATGGGGCAGTGCATGTGCTGGAGTGCAGGGGGCCTAATGCTGTGGAAGATTGATTTGATGATCTGTTGGCATTTTGTCTATTTTTTCTATAAAATAGTTGTTGATTCTGGTGCATTGTTCCAGAAGTGCTTACATCTTGGGTTTGGGTGAGGGTTTGGAAAAATGCTTTACTACTTCCAAGAGGGCCTTGCTCCGGTTAGAGGCTGCTGCAATGTTGTGTAGTAGTAAGCAGCTCTGGCTGCGCTAATCAGAATCCTACAGTTGGAGCATAGAAATTTGAGGTTGGTGAGATCTGCAGGGTTACGGCTTTTGTGGCACTATTTCTTTAGGGCTTTGATTGAACGTTTGTTTGAGGTGAGCTCTGGTGTGCACCAAGGGGCGTATTGTTTGGTCTTAGCCAGGATGGTTTTCAGGGGGGCATGAGTGTCGACCAGATTCATAGCAGAGTTTTTGAATAATTCTAGGAGGACTGAGGTATCCCCTGTGGGGGTAAGTCGGCAAAGTTTGCTTCTAGCTCATTGACCGGGAATGTTTTGAATGAATGGTGCCAAGTGAGGGGCGATTAGCCTGACCTTTGTGAGTTGTGGTTGTGGCAGTGATCGACAGTCGGATGGTGGCATGGTTAGACCAGTCCAATGGGATAGGGTCTGCGTTGTTGATGAGGGGGATGATGTAAAGACTAAGTCTAGGGTGTCTCCTTTGTTGTGCATGGGGTAGAGCACTATTTCCTTTACGTCCATGGATTCGGTAAGAGCAAAAAGCATGCTTCGAGTGTGGATGTCACTATGAGACTCGGGAATGTTAAAATCTCAGAGAAAGACATAATTAGTGTGTGCTGATTTGGCAGAGGAGGGTAAGTGGGAGATGTCACCAGCGAAGAGTCACTCCTGGGAGGCGGTCCATAGATGAGGTGAAAGGTGGTGGATTCTTTGTGAGATAAAGGGAACCCGCAGGTCAGCGATTCAGAGGAGCTTGTTTTGGGAGAGGGGATGATGGAGTATGACCAATCGGTCCTGTAGACGCGTCAATCACCCAATCTATCTACAGCCTTCGACATTCTCTCAACCCTTTCTAACCGAGAATTCTAAGAAACCGCTCTCAATGGGACTGCTAGCTCCCTGTCGGACTAATCCTTGTCCATCTCTTGGAACACACTATATCTGTACATCACCCCAGGGCTCTGTCTCTTCTTTACCTTCTTCTCCTTCCATGTCTTCACCAAGGATCTTTCTAGAAGAGTGACGTCTGTCTCAGCCATCTATACCTGGATGGCCCTTCAATGCCTTGTGATAAACTCTTCAAAAAGAGGAATTATCTACTGTTTTGCTCCCACTGGGCTCCTCTTGTGAGAGGCACCTCTATATTTCTCCCCTCTCCTCACTCTCTCATTTCCTAGGATGTGCATCCTCACAACCTTAGGGTGTCTCTTTAACAGTGGCACCAACAATTCATCACATCAACTGCGACCTCAGCCAGACTCTATCTATTAACTGCGGGAGTGGGGGCAGAGCCTACAATGATTCCTTATGTGAATTCATGACGAACACACACGCCCTTAGCACTTAAGTGGGTAGAAAGCACCTCCCTCTTCTCACCAATCACTCAACCAGATATCTCACCTCTGCTCTTGTACTCCGTTGGCTAAAGTACTGCCCTTCATACTGCTATTGCGCCTCCCAATCTACCCCCTTTCTCCCCTTGACAAAATCCTGAACTTTGCTAACCACACACTCTATAACCTTCCATGCTCTTCTCCCACCTCTCCTCACCGAATGACTCTCCATGCGTAACCGCACTCTCTTCAACTGCCCTCATCTATCTTTAAATCTTCCACCTTTGTACGTGTCATCCCTCACTACTCCTTAGCAAGTACCCTCTGACCCAGTAGCACTTGCAACATTTTCATTCCTCACTCTGTGCTTCCTCCCCTGTCCAGTCCTTCAATTTGCACTCAGACATGAAAAGGCACCTTACCTCCCCTGACTTTACTCGCCTGCCAGGACCATTCTACTACCCCCCACCTCCCCTGAATTAGCAGTTGCTGACTCCTCCAGTACCAGTATTGCTATTTAGGTTGCCTTGAGATGGTTTGCTCTGAGATAAGTTTGCACCATAGAAACATCTTCTCATTTAATTTCATTAAGGCACCTCAATCCAGGATTGTCCCAATGACAGTATGCATCTTGTGCACGTGTTTCAGCTCGAAGCACATACATACATAAAAATACAATTAAATTCAGCCCTGCCAAACCTTACTGGTGCCATGATCTGTAGGTCCACCACATCCTCGGTCCCCATGATTAGAAGCGCTGGACATGTCCGGAACTAAAGTACTCCCAGGGTACTGAGGACCGTTTTCGTGTTTTATCAGTGCCGGAGATTGACCAGCTCAAGTTGCCAGCCCTGTGGTGGTTGGGTTTCAGACACCGGTGGTACAGCTTAGGAACTGGGCTACCAGCAGTAGTGTTGCAAAGGGTGCTGAGTCGCTTGATGATGCTGCGGGCCTGGCGGAGAGTTGCCCTCAATGGGCTATCTGCATATCTTTTGCTATGCTTCAAAGCACATTTGTGTAATAAAGGTTGGATAGAATCGGTGACAAGCAAACATAAGCATTCAGTGGCTCGGGTACTGAAGGTGCCCCAGACATGTGGGTCCTAAAATGCTAATAATATGCAAAATCAACAGTACTAGTCAATCCATGGACTATTGTATGCATGTTCTTGAATATCTGCCAATTGTGGCCTTATTCTGTATTCCTATAGACTGTTTTTAGCAACTTTATTAGCACTTATGTGTGTATCTATGGGCCTCATTACATGGAAGGCGGTAAGGGTTAACGGTCACCGGTAAGGGTACCGGTGACCGTTAACCCTTACCGCCTTACTACGAGGTCCCTTTGTGGGACCCGACCTTAACGCCTGGTGTAGACCAGCCGTTAAAGTTGGGTCCCGCAAAGGGATCTTGGTGCTAATTACGTTACCGCAATTTGCGGTACCGTAATTAGCTCCTTCCCCATTCCCATTATGCCCTATGGGGCAAAAATGGTAATGGGGAAGGGCCATGGAGAAAGGGGGAATTACCGCCCCGCCAACCCTGGAATGGGGTGGTAATTCTCCTTTTCTCCATGGTGTTACCGGTATGGTACCGGCAGCAACAATGGTGCTAACAGCACCATGGTTTACCACCTTCCGTGTAATGAGGCCCTATGTGTTCATTGATTTCATACAATTTTTTGCTCATGTTTGAAACTATTAAACTTATGTGTTTTTGATATTTAATGTTTTGTATGCTGTTTCAGCATTTAGCACAACCTGTCACAACTAGCTCTATGTCATTGATATTATGAGTCTATTCTACCCCGGATATAGATAGAGTTCACACTCCAAACCTGATGTTTGACTAGTGTCAACCGGGATTCCTCCGACAGTTACCAGGTCCTAAAATGCTTCCATATTTGGACTCCCTATGCTAGGCTTAAACCTGGCACAATTCTGTGTGTGAAGCAAGGGTGGACGATTCGTTGCTTCTGATGTTTCTTTCTGCTGCTTGTCATGTTCAGTTTTTATAAAAGATGGAGCCTGGTGGTTGTGCTTCTGTGTGATGCGGGGCTGCGCTTCTTGATTAAAAAAAATAACACAAACACCCGGTCTAACAAATGACAGTACATGCAAGGAAACCTAGGCAAACCCAGGTGCCACTGAACCTTGCATGGTTCTGAGGAGCACCTACCACGTGACCCAAGCCATGAGTCCCACTAACCAGCCTACTGCTCACCAATCCCTTCCACCATGCACAGTCGCTCATATAGCATCCACCACAGGCTAGCCACCCTTCCCTGCTGTCAACCCACACCTTTACATCCCCACTAATAACCACACACGTAGGGTGAATCTCATTAATAGTCAATGGAGCCTCACACCTGGGCCCGGTAGAGCAACACACGCACACGATGTGTGTTACTCAGCGAGAACACTATGGTGCACAGACAGTGGACACTCCCACACCTCGCCCCTCCATCTGGTGCCACAAAACCCCGCCTTCTCCCTTACAGAGCCCACTGCCAGGAAGACTCCAAAAGCGGCAGAAGCTGTACTATAAAAGACGGTTATGGTACGTTACAGTATATCACACAGGAGGAGTGATTGTGGTGTGCTACTGTCTCAGCCAGAGACCTTGAAGCAGCACAGGCTGACCCCAATTGCTTTATCCTTTTGTAAATGACAAATGTTTATGTCACCCAATTGAATGTACTCATTTTAGATACAGTGGAAACATGAAAGGAAAATAGGACCCAGCTAGAAACTGGACTCACTTATGCAGGCTCCACAAAAAATCTAGGGACATTTACATACATTTGAACCAGCCACATGGGATGAGCAGGATTAATGATCCCCTCTGCTGACGCGGCTCTCCGAGGCTTTTCCTCTCTCGGTATTTGCTCGCTTTTTGTTACAACACTCCATTGCTTGCTATCTAGGTCCATGCAATATTAATTCAGTTATTCCATTGAAAGGTTGGCTATTCCCCAAGCTATTCCATTGACAAGAATGTAGCTGGTGCAGGCTTTAACTGATGAAATAAGGCCTGCTCGTGCCTGACAGCCCACGTTCCTTCCATCTCTCACTTGTCCCTCTCCTCACCAATGGTTCTCACCGGCCTGCCTGCCTCCTCTATCTCACCTTGGCCTCGTAAAAAGGGTGCCACGCTGACCTCCTGCTCATCCGGTTTCCCCCCAATCCTCTATGCTTCCCATTGGCCTATGCCCACCTGGCCTGGCGCTGTCTTTGGCTCTCCCTCCATTGCCCGCTCTAATCTCTGCCTGCTTCCGTACCCCAGCTTCCTCCATCACATGCTTCGCTCTGCTCCAAGCTAGTCTCTCTTCTATTTCCCACTCACAGCCTCCCAGGGCCAAAGCTGTCATCATCTATAGCTGCCTGTTTTAGGGTGTGTTGCTAATTTCTCTCGCCTTGGGCTAAACTGCACAAAACCCCCAGAATTGCATGTAGTGGAAAAGTCGCTTTAATATGACAAGCAACAGCTTACAATAAAACGCTAACCTGGCTCTTTGGCCTTGCAGCCTACATATTGTTGACAATTAACCAAAACTATTGATTAAATCATTCATTAACTTCTGTCCCTTGTTCCCTCCCCTCAATTTCTCTCACCCGTCTTCCCCCTTTTCGCCCCCATCTTTTCCCCGGGTCAATGCCCCTCCTTCTTCCATTCCTTTTCACCCTTCTTGTACCCGCCGGGCTAGCCTGTCCATGCATACAGCGCTATCCCCCTCCTTTGCTGCATTAATACCCCTTTTTGATTCCCAAAACTATCCTCCAAAAGGATCATGTCCCTGGCACCTAAAAAACCCTCCCCCAAGGTGTTCTTTCTGCCCCACCCCACCTCTTGTCTACCTCCACCTTTTTATCAACTCTTTCACCGCAAACCTCAGATTACCCATTACCGACAGGTGCACTCCATCCTCTCGTAATAAATCAAACTTCTCGTACCTAATGTCCTGGTGTGCCACGGTATGCACCCCACAGGACCTGTAAAATGTTCCCATTTTCTGGTTGATCTTTTTCCAGGTTTGCACTCAACTGCCCCTTCCTTGATAGCCCCCTCCAGACCCTCCTTAGCATCAACGTTGTCCAATATAAAGAAACCATCGGCCAAATCTCCCTCAATCAGCTCAAATCCCTCTTCACCTTCTTCATCAGCGCCACCCCTGGCTCCCTGACCAAATCATTCTCCCCCGTGTGCAAAAACAGCACCTCCAGAACCCCATGCAGCTCATTCCAACTCACCAACATGGACGGCAATTGATCCCACCACAGATCTCCCACCCCTGACTATCTCAAAAAAGCAACCGCATAACTGCACCCCAACTGGGTACAGAGCAATTCTTTTTGCAGCCACACCCTGCCCATTTCACCATGGAATGGCCTCAGATTCATATCTGGGGAACCTCACCGCTCCCCTGAGCCGTATCTGCAAGAGAAAAGAACACAAGCTCCCTTGTTGATAAACCCTGCCCCATTTCCGCCCTCCAGTCCCCTTAAATGTTCCCCTCCCCAGTTCTCTGATGTACACCTTGTATTTTGACAACTTCCAGCACCCTAATCTCTTAATTGCCCCTTCAGTCAAGCCCAGCGAACTCCCTTCCGATGCCGCGCCAACCCTGAAAGAATGAGTCCCGAATTCCTAAGCCTGCTCCCCTAATGCTGACAAAACCTTCCTCACCACCCCCAGAACCTGCCCAGCCATCACCCTTTCCCCGTTCTCATGTTGGAAAAGTAAACCTTCCCTTCCTGGACATCTCCTTTGCCATGTTAAACCAGCCCTGACTGGGCACAAATCCTGCCCTTCCCTGTTTAAATGAACCCAGAGCCCTTTGCCCTTCTGATCGGTTTTCGATTTGCTGATCTTAATATCTACACTGTCCTTCGACAGTAAGGCGTGCCACCAGCCACCCCCCCCCCACCCTTAACACCAATTCCAACACTTGGAATGCCCCCAAAAAACAACCAAGTAAAGCATGCCCTGAACATGACCCCCTCCCACCGAGACCACCATATCCCCCAAAATCTTGACGCAACCTCCCCAACTACTATGCTGTTACTGCCCTTCTCCTGTCTTTGACCTGCCCTTTTTCCCTTGTCCATCCTGCCAGCATCCTATTCGTCATCTCCCCCCACTAGGCTGAAAACCGCAGCACCACCTGCCATAGAATGCAATCCCTGCCAGTTTCCCCACTATTGTTGCCCTAGACCATCCTTTATCCATGCAATCCAATATGAAATTCACAACATCTTCCTCCTTCTCTCCTCTGCACCACATCTCTAACTCTGCGCTCCCGCCTTCCAAAAATCTAACCAAGCTCTGCCTATATGCCACCTGTTAACTTGCAGCCAACAAACCCTCCACAAACTGCAAAGCTCTCACTCTCCTAGCTGCCATAGCTCCTCCGGGATCCAGTGCCCTTCCAGCTCCACTTCCGGGGCCAACCAATGGAATCTCTGCCACTGAAAACGGGATAGTTATCCTTTCCTGGCACGTGCATCGGCTTAAACACAATATTCCACTTCAGGCACCACAGCACAAACACCCTCAAAATCCTGGACACCGTCTGATCCTTGACAGACTGCCTATTCACCACATTGACCACTGCCATATTGTCACCATTGAAGTTCACCTTATTGTTAACCAGCTCCTTGCCCCACAATGCCAAAACCACCAGCAATGGAAAGAACTCTAAGAATGCAATGCTCCTACCTCCTTTTCTCCAGTGCAGTGACCGGTCCTAAATGAAAATATATTTTTATAAATATCTTTTCACTAAAAGACCGATTTAGAAAGACTGTTCTGTGCTCACAGAGTGGTCTTTCTAAATTAAACTGTCAAGCCCCTGCCACACCCGAGTGTGCGCATGGGCTGACAGGCTCTGCGGGACCTGGAAGCGGAGGGTGAGGAGAACGGGTAAGTCTGTGGGTGCGTGTGTGTTGGTGTGTGTGTTGGGTGTATGTATGTGTTTTGGTTTGGGCAGGGAGTGTAGGGTGGGGGGGCTGGTGCTGAAATCTCATGGGAGAGTCTGGGAGTGGGGTGGAGGAGGGGCAGGGAGCAACAATGGGGGGGTCTGGGGGTGAAACCCAGGAATATCTTTTTTTAAAACAAACACATTTTAAAGGTCTCAAGAGAAAAAGACCTTTACAATGCCGTTTTTACGATCAAAAGAAAATCGGGCATTGTAAATCGGTCTTTTTCTCTTGAGACCTTTAAAATGAGGTCTTTTCACATAGAACCGCAGTGTCGATCTCTCTGCACACCATCTCACCTGCAAGTACACCCCAAAAGCTCCTGCTCCTGACACATCAGTGAAGATCTGTACCTCTCAGGCCACCAGGCCCCCTAGCAGCGACATTTGACACTCCATTGTAATCCTCCAAGAAATGCCTACCATACCCTGCAGTCCTCCCTGAGAGCCCCTGTGACCCTTATTATGTGGTGCTATTGTTTCACCCCAGCCATAGACCTCACCATGTTTGTGCAAAATATGCATCCCAGAGCCACTACATGGCACACAGAATTCAGGTATCCCAATAACTTCTGCATGTCTACGAGCCATCATCTTGCACCACCACCTTCTCCAATAACTGGACCATTTTGCTCACCTTGTTGTCCGGCAAGTGTGAGGCCATCGCCACTGAATCCAAGTCAATCCCCAAAAAGCTCAGGACCACTGCCGGCCCCTCTGTCTTGGCTTCCGTCAAAGGAACTCACAAATCATCCATCAACTCCTGGAAAACCTCTAGCATCTCTTGAGACTCCTCTTTTCTCCCTGTCCCACCGATAAACAAGAAATCTTCCAAGTAATGCAACACTCCTTCAAAACCTGATCGTTTCATGAAACCACACTGAAGGAAAGAGCTAAAATGCTCAAACAACGCACAGGACACTGCACATCCCATAGGCAGCACCTTATCCACAAAAATCTGGTCCTGAAACTGCATCCCCAACAACCAAAAGTCTTCTGGATGCACCGGCAGCTACCGGAACGCAAACTTGATGTCACACTTGGCCATAAACTCTTTCCCTTCTCTCTCACGAGCTCCACCACCTGATCCACACCTGCGTACGACCCCAGACAATAAATACTCTTAGGCAATTAAATTATTCACTGGCATGCCCTCTGGCCTCAACAAATGGTGGCTCAGTCTGAACTCCCCTTCAACCTTTTTAGGCACCACCCCCAAAGGAGACACCACCAAATAATCTGGCAAACCCACAAAAGGTCCAACTACCTTTCACACTGCCACTTCTTTCTCCTGCTTCTGTCTTGCAATGTATGGTCTCTGCCATGTAGACTTCACATTTTCTGCCCATATCTGCCCTCTAGGTCCCTGATAACCCAACCTCAAACCCTCCTGAAACCTTTCCCCCAAAATCTATGCTGCCTCCCTGCCAGGGTAAAAACACACATACCACTCAGGGAAAGGGGTTATTTCTTATGTTCAATACGCCTCATCTGGGGAGCATACCTTCCTGTTATATATATGTTACAGTATCACACAAAACAGGGACAGGTCATTGTTTCTCATATTTAGTTATCAAAAACTATTATTGTGTTCCATATGACTCACCCTGACCAGAAGAACACCCTTGCCCTCTGAGGTGTTCTCACCCTTGGTTGCAATGGCGCGGCCCCTCTCTAAAAGGATAGGAGAAGGGAGTTTTACTGACCCTAAAACTACAATGATAAATGTATTCTGAATAAAACAGCTGAGTCTGGGAGCTCGTCCCAGAAAGGAGCAGAACAGGGTGTTTTTTGGCGAATCAGTTCGCGGGGGAGTATTCAAAAACTGGTACCTTGCCAGTAAATTTATTCACCCTCCGCAGAGTGTGTTTAGCCTACCCATAAAAAACAATTTTCTTACAAGAAAAAGAGAATTGAAATACTTTCAAAACACCAATGGTCTTTCATATTTGCTACATTCGTCTGTTGCTTTTTCTTTAGTACATTCAATTCCACAATATGAGTTATTGCATTATTTCACAGGGAAATTTCGAAAGACACAACAAATGTATTTAAAACCAATCTTGTGCCATATAGGCACTGGTTATTCATGATTGTTCATTTTTTGCATATATCTCATATAATTTAGGGATATGTGCATATTCTTTAGGTCGACCGGTTTCGATGATATGTTATTTGAAACCATCTTCTTCAGGACCGATTTCTTTGTTTGAGGCATCAGTCATCCGCCCATCAGATGTGACGGGGCATTCAGCCCAACCTGAGGGATAGGGTCAAAATGACCTATTAAAAGCCGGGTTTCTTTTAGGAGGGTTCATTTTTTAATATAAGCACAAATGCAGTTAACTATAAATTGTACAGTGACATTTTCTTAATCTGTCATCTTTCCCAATATATGAATTGGTACACACCACACATTCCATCAGTTTTTACTCTTAACACTTATTGCGCTCAATCCATATATGCAATGTGTGCGCATCATTCTTTAAAACGGTGTATCATTCTCAGAGACGGTGTAGATGTATCACCCTCTCAATGGTTGGGAGTCCAGGTATCTCCATAGAGGGTGTGCTGTAAACAAAGAGAGAGAGAGAACACATGTTCTCTCACTTTACACACCCATCTGCTAAGGTTTGCAAAGAGGCTGCCTGTGATCTGTGTTGGTCGTACAATAATTGCTACATGTAGCGTTAAAACTATTTGTTTAGATGTACCGTTGCATCTCTGATTGAGTCCTGCAACCTCGGGATACTTGTAACCCGTGTTTTCTAAACCGTGGTTTTATTTGTATGGAATTCGTGCCATTAGGGTGTTGCTACCACACCACCGTAATGCGTGGTGCTTGTTTACTAAAAGAGTCTGTTTTTATGGTCGGGTCTAATCACCTCGCTATCCTCAATTTAGTTAGCGACGGTGGCTTATCCTGTGTGGGCCCTCGCCATACGCAGATAATCATTTGTCATAACGGGAGTGGTTGTTATATTAAGCACATTCGCGGGTGCCGTCATATTTTCTGCATCATTAAAGCTTACCTTTAAACGCATCTATGCCTGGACTTTCTGTGCTAATAGGCTCCTTAAGGAATCTCACACGAAAAGCCTTTGTCGGGTTGCCATGGTGATCGGCCCTCCCCTTTTATGTACGTACATTCAATGAGAAGAAAAAAGAAAAGAAAGGACTTTTTGAGGGCTCTGCGACAGCCATTTTATTGTTTGATATTAAGTGTTAAACCATCGTACTCACTAGGTTTTAGTCAGTGCCTTAAGTGGCACTACAAATCGAGCCGGGGCAGGGGACAGCGCCTCCCTATTCAGCCTTAATGCTGGTGCTGCCCCTCGCCAGCTGGGGAGGAGCAGCGTAATTACAACCAACGACCTCTAACATATTCAAGTTTAGTGATTTCACAGAGGGACGGCCAAAGTGTCTCCCCACAACTGCATGTCGGGGTGCATATTTTGATGCCAATATTTCAAGTGATTCTACCCTTATGGAGTTAGTAAATCGTAGCAATGTACCATATTGTGGCCCACAGATATTTTGACTTCTCAGTAATGGCAACATGTTAGTGCAGCTAAGTATCCCGCCACCAGGGTGATTCTACTCTTATGGTATTGTTATATCGAAAGAAATTGCCGTGTTATGGCACACAGATGTTTTGGCTTTTCAGTAATGGCAAACTCTTTGATGCATCTATGCATCCCGCCACAGGGTGGTTCTACCCTTCTGATCTTATTATATCGGAATCAAAGTACCGTATTGTGGTACACAGATATTTTGGCTTCTCAGTAATGGCAACACATTGATGCAGATATGCGTCCTGCCATCAGTGACAAAGGGCTGCTGTGTTTTTTTTATATTGCTTGTGCACACTGCTTGGCTTTTCTAAAATTAGGCGTCCATTTGATAACCGAACGCCAAGGAATATTGGTAGTAGTGTCCAAGAGTAATGATGATACTGTCTCCCTTTTGCAAATCATATTTCTGTGTTGGTTTTCATTATTTCATCAGAGACAAATCGTTCCACTGGATTTCCTCATTTAGCCCGTTCCTTACAGCGTCTAGATGGAAGATCCAATTTTGCTCTCTTTTCAGTAAGAGATAGTAGTAGTTGCCCCCTCTAAGGATTTTCATGAGAATCGTTCATTCAAATGGCTGTGCTGTGTGATTCAGCAGTTTAAAGTGTGCTACCATGGGTGCAGTGATGTTTTGTGTCCTAATATGATATGATATGGCATTTATAACGTGCCTATACACAAGTGTTTCAGTACTTATGCTCAATCAGCCTCTTTTTCATGGCTCGGTAGGTCATGCCCACATTTTTTAGATCACAGGGGCATGTGATGCGGTAGATGACCCCCTTGCTATTGCAGTTGCGGAATTTCTTTTGCTGCCAAGGGGTCTTCCATCCTATATCAACGCTCTTGCTTCTGGTTGTCTGTGTGCACATCACACAGCTGCCGCATGGGGCATGGCCACTTGGTGCATTTGCACCCCAGATGGTGTTATGACTAGATTCTTCTCTTGGTTCTTTTAGAGTATGGACCAATCTGTCACAGATGTTCTGACTCCGCTTTATGGCAAACGATGACTGAGTTAATACGTGTTTACCTGTATTGAGGATAGGCCATCATTTCTTGATTTCTCTCTTTAAGCTGTTAAAAACTGGTGAGTAGCTCAATACTGCTGTAATGTTCTCGAAGGGTGTTTTTTTCTAGTGTTGTTGCAGTGTGATATCACAAGGGATGTTTCTTGCTCGCTTACGTGTATCGTTTACTATCTTCCTCGGATAGCCTCTAGATAGGAGTTGGTTTTTTAACCCAGATGCCTGTGTATTAAAATCCACAATATTTGTGCATGTTCGCTGATACCGCAGAAATTGCCCAAAGGGGAAATCGTCCCGCAATGCAGGTGGATGATAGCTCTTAAAAGTCAACAGTGCGTTGCAATTGGTATTTTTCTCATACACTTAAATTAAGGTGCCTTCATGGACCATAAAATGCAGATCCAGAAAATGTGTTTCCTTTTTGTTCAACTCTATTGTGAATCTGAGGTGTGGACTACATCCATTGATCCATTGATGGAAGGCTTCTAGATATGTTCTGGTACCTTCAAAAATCATGAATATATTATCAATAGATCTCTGCCACACTTTTATCCGATCATGATAAGGATTTGTGGCGGGCATATATTCTCGATTTTGAAAGACTCTACATAGAGTTTCGCATGGCTTGGGGCGAAAGTAGTGCCCATTGCTGTGCTGGAGATTTGTTGGTAATATGTATTATCACATACAAAAAACATCTTTGTGAGAGCTATCCCTGTGAGTTCAGTGATAAAGGCTGCATGTCCTCCTGATAGGTTGGTGTCTGCCTCCAGGTGTCTGCGAAGCATCTCAATGGTTTTTTTTTTTTTTTGGGATCCCGTAAACTTAGAGAAAATGACTCCCAACCATTGAAAGGGTGATACATCTACACCATCTCTGAGAATGATACACTGTTTTCAAGAATGATGCGCATTACATATATGGTTTGAGCGCAACAACGTACTTGTGACACAGTGTTAAGAGTAAAAAATGATGGAATGTGCGGTGTATACCCATTCATGGGAAAGATGACACATTAAGAAAATGTCACTGTACAATTTATTGTTAACTGCATTTGTGCTTATATTAAAAAATGAACTCCCCTTAAAAGAACCCGGCTTAAAATAGATAATTTAGACTCTATCCCCCAGGTTGGGCTGAATGCCCAGTCACATCTGATGGGTGGATGACTGATGCCTCAAACAAAGAAATCAGTCCTGAAGAAGATGATTTCAAATAACATATCATTGAAACCCGTCGACCTAAAGAATATGCAGATATCCCTAAGTGTTATGAGATATATTTCGAAATTCCCCTGTGAAATAATGAAATAACCCATATTGTGGAATTGAATGTACTAAAGAAAAAGCAACAGACGAATGTAGCAAATATGAAAGACCATTGGTCTTTTCAAAGTATTTCAATTCTCTTTTTCTTTTAAGACAATTGCTTTTTTATGGGTAGGCTAAACACACTTCGCGCAGGGTGAATAAACTTACTGGCACGGTCCCAGTTTTTGAATATTCCCCCGTTTACGGTTTCACCAAAAAACACCCCCGTTCTGCTGCTTTCTGGGATGAGCTCCCAGGCTGAGCTGTTTTATTCAGAATACATTTCTCATTGTAGTTTTAGGGTCAGTAAAACTCCCTTCTCCTATCCATGTAGATAGGCGCTGCACCATGGCAACCAAGGGTGAGAACACCTCGGAGGGCAAGGGTGTTCTTCTGGTCAGTGCAGGCTAAAAACAAAACAATTCCTCGACCTTCTCCAACCTAACTGGAGTATAGGCCTTTCCCCGCAATCCTGCTCCCTGAACACGTACCCCTCACTCTATCCCCTGATGCAAAACATTGCTTGACAGGGTCCTATCCTGCGCACCTGCTGCACTCATGCCTAAACTTACAGACAGCCCTACAGCACCCTTCCTTGTTGAATGCCCAGCATGTTGCTGACGGTTACCCTCTCCCTCCTCCCTCCACCCCGCCCAAGGTGGGGCAACCATGAAGGGCCGGTAAGGCACAGGCAAAACGCTTGCAGTGTGCAAAGTGGGCGCCATATGCGTTGGTGCCATCCATTTAACCACAAATCCATGTCGATCGCACCCCACACCGCCACCTGATCCTCTCCCATCCTTGCCCTAAATTCTTCATCATACCTCACACATGACAAACCTCCAAAGCTGACAAATGCCTTCCTAATGACATCCATATATTTGAAAGGTGCCACACTCCTCTCTGGGTATTTCTCACAGTAGACACTATCGTACATCAAAAAGGCTGACGTCCAATTATCAATCGTTACAGGCACCTTGGGCCTCAATGCCAACTCTTTCTCCTCTTCCTTTAATCCCTCTTTCACCTCACTTGTGTCAGAGCTTGAATTCATCCAAAAATTCCCCCGCCCAAATTTTCTCTTTCGTGGGTGCAATTAAATGCACCACTAGTGGATTTGTGATACCCATATATGATAACTCCTTCAACTTCTCTTTACTCTCATTCGCCCCAGCAGCGCTCACCTCTGCCACCGCTGGTACCTCCTCATCCTGTACCTTATCTGTCTTTACCTCTACGGTGCTCACATTACGCACCTCGGCTCTCACCAATGCCCCTGCAGCCCCCTCGCCATCCTTCCTCCCCAACGTCTGCTCTCCACCCCGCTCCTTTGCGATCCCCACCTCGCCCCAACCTGACCCACGCAGCTGACCATTTCCTTCCTTGCTTACCTATTGGCGGTCTGTCACATCACTGCCACTTGTCCTTTCCTTCCTGATGGGGCTCCTACTGCGGGGCAAAACACATCAGCAGATCTTCTCTGCATGTTAGCCTGCCCCTTAGGCCAACCCCTAGATCACCTTTCGCTCACAGCTGCTAAAACTCTGTTGTCACCCCCACGTCCTCTCGCACCACCTGACCAAAACTTTCCCTGCTCTCATCATCTCCCCAATCCTCATGACGTTCTTCCTCTGATGCCATCCAATCTTCATCCACCATATTGTTCTCAACCTCCATATATCATTCCTAGTCCGTGGGCCCACTTGGGCTAGGAAGATCCTCCTCTTGCCAGGAAGGAGCCACCACCCCAATGCTTCTGGTGTGTCTTCTTGGAGGGGCCACCCCAACCCCCTCCTGAATTGCTCTTCTTGGCAGAGGTGTCCTGTCCTCTGGCCTATCTTCTTCTGTGGTAGGGGCTGTGCTATGCCCTCTATGCTGTTCCTCACTACTGGCTGGAGGGACGGTCCTGATCCAACCCCTGTCATCCGCTTCTGCTGCATTAGGGGCCATGCTGCGCCCTCTAGCCTGCTCTTCTCCGCTATCCGGGGAGACCGTCCTGAATCTTCCCCTTCTTCCACTAACTACTGGGGAGGGCATCCGCCTCCTACCCCCCGCACTCTTCCGCAGACACTTTTTCCCCTTGCCCTCCCTTGCCGCCGCCACGTTATGCTCCCCTACATTAGCCTCTTCTACAACCCCACCCTCCCTTCCAACAGAATCCCGCAACTCACCTTCCCTCCTGCAACACTTTGCACCTCCTGACCCTCGCCACCCTTATCCCCGAGAGACCTTCTAACAGCCTGCTGTGGAATGTCCGGCCTACTTCTCCTGATCCCTTTTGCCTTCTCTTTAGCACTACTCCCCCTAGTCCCCGCTGAGGGCCTGCAAGCCACCACTGACACAAAGGCCCCGTCCGAGGCCGCCCTGTGCTGGGGTCTACCTCCCTTAGACCCCCTCACCCCTGTAATATCTTGCACTACCTCCTCCAGCTGGGTCTTTGATATCCTGCTTATGAGGCTCAATGCCTCCCGCAGTGCCCGTGTGTCCACTAACCCACCCAGACATGGAGCCTCCACTCACCCCCCCTTTTTCTTCTATCCCTGCTGCAGGTGTCCTGAAACCCAGGCCCATTACTTAAGTTATCCCTGTGTCCTTCTATAATCTTCATAAAAATCCTTTTCTTTTATTACTTTTTTTGTATTTTTAAACAAAAAACCCTGTACCTGCCCCCAAACACCCCCCCCCCCAGTTGCCCTCATGGCACCCCGATGCCCAGGCTCTCACGCTCTCTGGGGCCCGGATCCTGAATGTGCCGAAAACAGCAGCCTAAACCCACAGAAACAGCGTGCAACACTGCCACCCGGTGGCTGGCTCACTGCACCACACTCTCCCTGCCCTTCTCTGCGCACACCGGAGCTCCCACTACTGCCACCACACAGGGAGCCTGCTGGGCCCGCAACAGGTCAAAATGGCCCCACAAGGCCTCCCCAGAAACCAAAACCTAACGCTCCACCTTGGCTTGGGCTGCTGCCCCCTACCAGCACCCAAGGCACCCGGAGCACACGCCGCCCCCCAGGGACAGGAAAACGCTGGCAACATGGGAACCCGCTCTAGTGCGGCACAGAGCCCTGCTGCATCATCTACCAGACAAGATCTAACTGCCCCATGGGGAGATGCAAGCAGCAGGTAGGCCTGCGCTGACTGGCTGTACGGAGATTTAAAAGTAACTTCATTATATATTTCCTTTTTTATAAATGCCTACCCACACACCCGGCTGCCTGCTCAAATCCAACGTCCTGACCAGGCCTAAACACCACCCACAACGCCAGGTGAGGCAGGTGTGATGTGTGACCCTCCCAAGTGCATTGCTCTTTTAATGCAATGTGTCCCTCACATGTGTATTGCCCTTTTAAGATGGGCCCAAGCTAATAAATGGAGCCCCTGCAGGAATGTGCATCAGAACGACTGCAGACGCCAACTATGGAACGCCTGTTGTCTCTGTCTCTCATTTTGGGTCTCACCGTGTGACCACAGTCCTGCAGGCCCATGTCGTGTGCTCATGGCCATACAGGTCCCTGCTTGTCTGGGTCGGCCAGACCAGCCTGGTGCCCTGGGTCCAGCTCAGGCACCCACCATCCAGGATGCTGCCGGCATCCGAGGTGCTCAGGCACCCAGGCTGTGTCCCCACAGACTCACAGGGTCCTGCCCTGCAACCAAGTAAGTCCGGGTGACCCCGGCACACCAACATGGTTCTGGGCCACCCAGCAGCAGTGAGGCCTGCTGAGTGACTGCCGCTGGCCCCACAATAATGGGGACGAAGAGGAGGAGGAATCCCTGCGATGTGCCCGTCCCTGTTGTCCCTCATTTTTATTTTCAAAAAAAGAAAAGGAGGAGGGAGAAAGGAGGAGGAG
The DNA here is from genome assembly GCF_040938575.1 of Ambystoma mexicanum. Lineage (NCBI taxonomy): Eukaryota > Metazoa > Chordata > Amphibia > Caudata > Ambystomatidae > Ambystoma > Ambystoma mexicanum. The sequence continues at coordinate 926,414,422 of NC_090934.1, read as the reverse complement.
CGGCATCCATTGCCGTGGAGATGGGGAGGGGATGTCATGACGGGAGCCCTGCCAGCGGATCCTCCCTGGCCGCAGCCCTCTGGGGGGAGGGTGCTTGTGTAGCCAGGGTGAGGGGCAGCCCCGCTAGAAGAATAAAGTAAAAGTAACAGTAACTGTGCAGCCACTGCTGCGTGTCACAGGGTGGGTGAAACACCATCTGCCCCCAGAAGGAAGGAGCTGTGCCTCGATGGATAGCTAAAGCCCACTGGGGAAACAAGGAGATAAAGCGGCATCTGCTGCCAAGAAAAGGAGGAGGTGAGTGTCTACACCCACCCTGTATGCGCCACTGACAGCGCTTGGGTTTGCTGTGCTGGCAGCCGCCATCGAGATCCTGCACTGCCGGGCGATGATTGATGGATGCTCCAATCCGGAGCAGAAGGAAAAGGTTGCCCGCACACACCGGCACTTAGCCCGCTGCTCGGTGGGAGATCTTCGGTGCAGTCGGTACCTGGCTTTGAAGCGAAAGTGCTCCAGACATCCGAGCGGCAGGAAAATGGAGAAGCACTCCCAACAAGAAGATTCCAGGCCAGCTGGCGGAGACATTCTGTTGGCTCCATGCCGGAGCTCCCTGTCAAGAGGGAAGCGCTCCAGGATGGCGCAATGACAATAAAGTGTATGGCCCTCTGCAGACCACGGGCTCTGAAGGCGGTGTGTTTTCTGCTAGGTTCCATGTCGGAGCACAGATACAAAGACCCTGGGCCCCCAAGGTGGTGAGCATGATGGGGTGCTCCGGCTTGGAGCAAAGAAAGTAAAATCAACCCAGGCCTCCGGTGAGGAATACGCCTGCAAAGGGGTGCAAGATGAAGTGGGCCCAGTATCTTGCCACGGGTGGGCCCCCTCTGCTACGGGCAGCGACCTGCCCACAGTCCTGCCACCAGTGTCACCCTGCCACTGGTGTGCACCCTCTGCTACGAGCAACGCCCTACCCACCATCCTACCACTAGTATCACCCTGCCACTGGTGTGCACCCTCTGCTACTGGCTGCTTCCTGCCCACACTCCTTCCTGGTGGAGAGAACTAAGCAGCAAGAGGCCTCAAAGCCCTTCCACTTGTGTCGCCCTGACTGCCCCGCAAGGGGACCTGACACCCGTCACCAAGAAGAAGGGCAATGGGCAAGTGAGGGTTGCAGCTCTGCACAAGTGCGTGTGCGCCCCCCCACCCCCCCACTGTGCCACTGCAGTGACACTCCTGCCAGGGGGAGCATGGCCAAGAAAGGGGGGTGAGTAACATGCTGTCACCCCATGCTTTGTCAACATCATGTGGCGCAGCCTAGACGCCCTGCTACCTGGGTCTCGCTGCCTTCCCCAACATCAAGGGACTGACTGATCCTGAATCTGGCACAGCCTAGACGCCCTGCAATACCTGTGTCTCACTGCCTGCCACAACATCAAGGGACTAACTGAGCCTGAATCTGGCACAGCCTAGACACCCTCCGATACCTGCATCTCGATGCCTGCCCTAATGTCAAGCAACTAGCCGATGCGGCCCCTGGTGCTCCCAGGTGCGGCCTTGCTGGCCTCTGAACTGTACCATCAATAGACGTGGACCAGTGATAGTGACTATCCTGAACGGTCACTGAAGCAAGTGAACTGGTCTCCAGCAATCCTGCAAGTGCTCGGAAGAGACTGAGCAAACATGAGTTTAGATGCAGTGAGCCTGCATGTAGATTTTATGCTTAAAGTGGTCCCAGTTAAATGGACGTGAATCTGTGCTCCCGTAGTTTGTAGGCATGCTCTAAATGGTGCCAGCAGCTAGCGATGGCATCATTCAGTGGTTGAAGTTCCACTAATCCGAGCTTAATAAAGGGTCTTGGAAAATGTGGTAGAACTGCCAACATTCCACTGGCGGTTCACCAACCACAACTGTCAACTGCTGAGTATGTTTAGAGTGTGTTAATATGTTTTATGTCTGCAACAACCTGAGTCCCTATGTATGTGTCAGTGGCATATCCTACTATCTGTCTACCCCATAATTCCCAAGTGATATAAGTATTGTCGTTCTGTAATGGGGGAATCGTGTATATCTCAGCAACGTTTGTTTTGTTCGTTATGGAAAAGGAGGAATGTTATCCGTGACCCTCCCAAGTGTATTGCCCTTTTAATGCAATGTGTCCCTCACACGTGTATTGCCCATTTAAGATGGGCCATGTAAGGAACTCATGGTGGCAACAGTAAAGGCAGACACAAGTGATCGCAGTTCAATGGTGTTTATTAAACTGAATATGCAGGTTGGAAAACACCTAATCTAAACCTAAAGCTAAGATGGGAGCAAGCTACAACCATCAAATGAAAAATAAGGCAGTACTGGCGGCGTTGTGTCAAAAATAAAAGTGCCTATACTAAAAAAAAAAACGATTACCAGTCCTTGCGCTAAATACAAAAAGACGAGTGTGGGATGAGGTTCACAAGAAAGAAAGAAGTGTTCACAAATGATAAGTCACGATGTCTAGCCAGGGTCTCCCTGTCCCACGTTTTGAACACGGGACAAGATGGGACTTCTGAGCATAGCACACTCTCGAGCTTTCCCAGCACAAGACGACAGTTCCGTTCTCAGCTATCAGGACCGTCGATGGTCAAGTCTCTTTTCTCCTGAAAGTCTCTTGCCTTCAGGGACCTGATGCAAACAAATAAACAAACAAAAGAAGTTCTGTTCCAAATGTACATTGGGTGATGGCTTCACCCCTAGGTCCCCCTCTTCCGGGCGCAGATCCCTCAAATAGTTCTTATCAATATCAGGATCTTTGGAAGTTGTCTTTCCTGCTTCCGAGGATCTGATAGGTTCAAACAATAAATAAAAAGTTCTTTCGAATTATACTTGGGGTGACGATTCTTCACCCCTGGGCCCCCCTCTTCCGGGTGCAAACCCCTCTCGAATATCAGCCTCCCTCCCGTCAGGTTCACTCTGGCTTGTATTCTAAAGATCTCTTATTCTTGCCTTCATGTGTTGATGGGGAAATGGTTTTCTACCCCATGGATCTCCCTCGGCCGGGCTCAGACCCTTCCTGAATATTGGCCTCCCTTCATCGGGTTCACTCTGGCTTTTGCAAAGTTATTTTTCTCCTTGGCATTCACAAATCTTAATGTCTTTTTAAACAGTTTTCCATGGACATCCCTCTGCCATGTTCACTTTTGTCAACACACTGTTTCTTGGGACTTTAGACTTCACCCCTCTTCGGGTTCACTCTTGGCATTTCACAATTCCTTTCTCTTGCTGTGGGATTCACTTCCCTGTGTTTCTCAATGGTTTTTTGGTCAAAGAGTTTCGACTGTATGGGTATTTTGCTAGACCCATCTATGACCACTTTGACCTTTCCTAGTGGCTCTCCTAGGCCTTCTGGTATCAGTAGTTTCCTTCAAACATGGGACGATCAGAGTCTCTCGAGTGAGCACTCACGTGGTGCCAGACCCCTCTGCAACTGGTCTTCCCTAAACAGTTTATAGTTCTTTGAACTTTCCTCAATGTGCCACTTTGTGACTTTCATTCAACACAGCCCGGGTTCTTTATTGGTTTTCCCCTCGACTCACCAGCTGTGATGAACCACTTGGTTTTCTTCGTATTGCGAGTCAAGGCCGGTACCACGGTAGCAGGCATCTCCCTCTGTCCTGCTTATCAGAGTAGGCACATTCTGTGCACCATTGACATCTGCTGCAACACACTTGCGCTATTGTTGGCGGTCTTACATTTCCTTCTGCAGAGGTTTCACGGGCCTGGCTTGAAAAGGGCAAGGTCGCTTCTCTCCTTTTCGCCCTCTCGGTTCGCGCTGTCTTCCTCTTCCTCTTGAACTGCCGTGCTGAGTTAGCTCTCTCGTCGTGCCGTCTGCCTTGCTTGTCCTGTTCTCTCGTGCTCCACCTTTTATCCCTGTGGGAAAGGGAAAGGGCCATCAGGTATGTGTGTGATTCTGGACAATTGCCTGACTCTGCCTGACCCTTGTATTGGGACATGTCAGGGAAACAGCTCTGGTGTTAGTCTGTTGTCTTTCGCGGTGTGCAAATGTGTTCGTGTGGAAAAGGGGAGGGTAGTGTTTCTGAATCTCCTACGTGGTAGGATGGGGAAAAAGTGTTGCAAGAAGGGGGATACTCCGTCCCACCCATCAGTGTATCACTTCCACTCCCCGTGGACCCCCCCATCCAGGTGATCCTCCCTCACTAGTCCACCCCCAGGAACTGGATCCAATAGCGAAATCCGTGTCCTGGCCACCTGGGTGACAGACCCTCGGGGACTAGTCGGGGTGACACCTTCAGGATTCTCACAGCCATGAATGTGTCATGGCCCAAGCTTATAAAAGGAGTCCCTAAAGGCATGGGCATCAGAACGGCTGCAGACTCAAACTATGGAACTCCTGTTGTCTCTGTCTCTCATTCTGGGCTTGAAGGACTACACCCTGTGATCACGGTCCAGCAGCCCTGGCCTGCAGGCCCACGCTGTGTGATCATGGCCTTGCAGGTCCCTGCTGGCCTGGGCCCCCCAAAGCAGCCTGGTGCCCTGTGTCCAGCCTAGGCACCCACCATCCAGGAGGTTGCCAGTGCCTGAGGTGCTCCGGCACCTAGGCTGTGTCCCCACAGCCTCACAGGTTTCTGCCCTGCAACCAAGTAAGTCCGGTTGACCCCTGCACACCAACATGGTGCTGGGCCACCCAGCACCACTGAGGCAGTCCGCATGACCTCCGCCGGCCCCACAATAGCAGGGACGGAACAGGAGCAGCGACAAACGAGACACCAGTCCCAGCCATTGCTTGTTCTCGAACCTTCCCTGCCCCTCTTTATAATGGGAGGGGGCATTCTGTCTCCAGCCCCACTCACTGGCCGGTGTGCAGCACCCAAATCCACGTGGGGGTGGGGGGATGCATCCATGTACTCCCCTGGGCCTCCCTTCTGCAGTTATGTTTCTGTCTTTTTGGAGCCACACTGCCTCCGTCCAGGTCTCTTTCCTTCTATTTATCTCACCAATATTATAATGGTATTAGAGCCCGCTTTTGCATGTTTTTGGGCCTTACTCCAACGTTAAGTGCCTTCAGCTTCAATTTGGGCTCCTAAATGGGAGCGGCCAATAACATGCGCTCCAACGCTCAAATGCAGACAGACCACTGCCCACCTTAACCACAGAAACACTTAGTTTACACTCTTATTTCATAAAATATAGTCAGAAAGCGAACACTCAAACCATGTTCTTTAAGTCCTGGCACCATGAAAGAGCCTTTTACATTCCTCTACAGTTTATAAATATAGAACTACAAATACCAGAATGCAATATGAAGTTAGCCAAAAAGACAAAAAGACAAGACCAGTGAATTATATTCAGGTCTGGCATGGGAGCACTAGAGAACTAACCGAAAGAGATATACTACTTTCAAGATTTAGACACACCCCAGCACGCCAGCAAAGCACTTGCGTTAAGTTCATATTCTGGTAGTGATCGTTTGCCACAGGCATGCAGCTTGTTAATTGTTATTATACATAACGTAGGTAACATTTGCAGTTCCACAAACATGGATGCATGTTTTGTGCATCAAACAGGCAAAAATGAACTTCATCAGGTTTTTTTAAAAAAACGGTCTGAACAGAGTTGAGCAGTGGCCAGAATGCATACATGCCAAGATGTACCATTTTATTTGGCGTTTCCAGCCCAGTCCTATTTTTGTCTCTATGTTATGGCCATCGTGGTTTTAAAAGGGGTCTTGCTCCTCATCCCTCCACCAACAGACGGTACAGGCTTTTCGTTTTAATTGCAGGTCAAGCCAGAATCGGGCATCAGAGTATTTTGGGTCCTTGTGTATTGTGCAGGCATTATACAGATAGTATAGTTTTAGGATGAAGTATGTATGCGGAGCTATGTGCAGAGTCAAGGGGCGCGCTGTCTTGCATGGCCAGCATGTTGGAATTGTTGTCTGGCAGACATCCATGTATTAGGTGCTGTGTACGGCCTGGCAATGACTGACTGAAGTTTGCAAGACAGGCACTTAACTTGGAGGGAAGCAGCTGCCACCAGGCAAGGTCAGATCTTTAGTGAGCTATGCTTTATCCCATTGCAAGTTGGACCTTCTGTCTTAAAGCCACAGCTGGCTTCTAGGGAGATGCAAACTTCGCTTAAATCCAGGGCTCTCTAACTCTCCTTAAGTATATGGTATGTTAATATGCTTTTATACGGCTCCAAATCACCACGGTAGTAGTTTCAGAGCACCTAGCCTTGTCCGTGAAGTGGCACGCGGTGCCCCCGCCAGCGGTATCCAGACCTTACTCTGTCAGAGGAAAGAGAATAAGCAGTGGAAAGATAAGAGGATGAGAAAGCAGGCAACTGAGGATGAAACATCAGGCAAGGAAGGGTTCAGTAGGGGAAGAATGTTTTTTGATAGCATGACTGCATGTGAGTCCCATGTGGTGGACCAGGGTTCTGCAAAGGGGAGGGGCCCAATATGTCCTAAAGTGACGTGGTACTAGGGTTGTGTTTCCAATGCAGATTTGGAGAATTGGAAGTTACTATGCAATGTAATGTTGGTTGCTATATGAAGCTGTGGTCGTGGCAGCATCTCAATGTAATTCTAAATTATTCAAGGGCAGTGTCAGCTTGTGATTATTTTTTACAGCAGAGATGCGTTATTATTGGTCATTAATTACTGCAAGTGGCTTAGTGTATTTAAAGAGCTGGAAAGATGCCAGGGGGGAGCTCGGTGGGTTCTACCCAGAGAAATGTTTCAAAATATTTGTTTAAAATGGTGCATTTTATGGTACTTTTTAAAAACAATTGTGTAAGAACTTAAAAATGTAAAGTCACTCATGTGGAATAACAAATGAAAAGGTCCAATAGATGCCAGGTCACCAACAACACATTTTCATGATCCCTTCACCCACAATGCATGCCAGTACGGCCACTGTAAAACACTTTCATGCAGGCTGTGACGACAATATATGCCAGCAGGGCCACTTTAAAAAAAATATATGATCATGTTTGCTATCACTTACTTATGCCTTTTCAGCAGACAACTTTCATGCCAGAAAAAGAAACTGATCTTAAAACTGAACACTCTGAAAATAGGATACATGTACAAATAAAAATGCATACACGTTAAAAAAACTAAATCTAGACAATGGAAAAGAGAACATTTAGACCCAAAACTAAAGACAAGATCAACAGCAGCGAGCGGGTAAGGCAGAGAGAAAGAGACTGGTGGGTTTTTTTTTTTATTTAAAGGGCGATCAAAGTATAAGAATAGGGAAGAAGGGGCCAGGCTGTTGGGACAAAGGTGCAACACAACTGGCTTCTGCTTCCTGTATCAGATTTTTCTTTTTTAACATGGTCCTTGGCAACTTTCTGAAACCGCGCCAGTCCTGATTACTTCCCTTTCCATCAGGCTTATTAGATCTGTATTATCTTCCTTTTTCTCAGGTTCCACACTTCACATAAACATGCAGCAACTTTGGGGGTAATATCCCAGTGAGTGCCCATCATTTCTCTCATCGACAGAATGCCTATTTCTCTCCTCAAAAGTAAGTCTTCTTTTTTCAACTTCATTTTTAGAGGGGCGAGGTAAGCATCACATGGATGAAAATTTCCTCATGTCCTAGGCAACAACTATATATGCCACTGGTACTATTACCCCATCTTTTCAAGGCTGCTGGTGGTGCAGCTAGGAAATGTCTTCTTTACTCTGAAGACTCTGTGATGACTCCTCCGGAGTCATCACTGAGCCCCAGCCTTAGATCTCCTTCCATGTGGCCAGGGGAAGGCAGTCGCTGCCTGATCCCAACCCTGGCGATGGTACCATGAGGGAGTATCACATGGGAGGAGATGGCTGTTAGGGGGAAGTGGTGACTCCTTTGGGAGAGGTGCAGTATTTGTCTTCTTGTGGGGATGAGAGTCCTGTAATCTCCAAATATCTAATAGCCTGCTGTCATTACAAAAGTCCCTCTCATGAGGAAACCCAGAGAACCTTCTGTGAAGAGTTACCTAGGCATAATAAGTTATATACTTGGGGAGTTCCTAAATTAGATGTGATATCCTCTAATGGCCATGACTGTGTATGGAGTAGGAATCTTAGCCCTAATGATAAGTTACACATACCTCATATAACATCTCCTAACTGTAATAATATTCAGTTCAACAATAAAACAGAAGTGAGCATACCCAAAATACTTAAATCTAATTATTGACTGCAAGATCCATAATGCCTGTGGTACTGGGACGAGGAAGAAGGACCAGGAGTTAAGGGAGATAAAAAGTGCCACTGAAGACACAGTGTGGTCTAGTTATTTTAAGGCAAGGCACCTGAGTGGGAAATTTAAATCGGAAAGTGAACCACAGTTGTGGAGAAGAAGTAGAGGTAGTAGAAAAGGAGCATCAGAGGTAGAAGTGCGGGAAGACCCCGAAGTGATTGAAGCTGCAGGTTAAACAAGCACTCTCCCAAGTTGTGGCTTGGGGTTGGATTGTGTGAAAAGCAGCAGGTGTGCAGAGAGACGAAGAAGCGTATTAGGCAGTACCTGTGAAGAAAAAGGGAGACCGGGAGAGCTGTGGGTGCTGAACTCGCAGCAGCAGAGGCTCCCAGCGAGAGAGTCCCTGACGACAAGAGAACGAAGAGGTCCACGAGATGCTGGACACTGACAAGGAGAACCGCAATGCCATGCAGCACCTGGGGAGGACGACAAAGCTGCCAACAGTAACCGATGAGTCTCAGATGAGATACAGAGCACTGAGGTGGTTCATGCCATTTTCCACTCTCACAGTTAAGTCACGGGGAGCCTGAGAGCAAAGTGAAAGAAGGAGGGTGAGGCAAGGAGAATTAAATTAATGCCTGAGAAAACCCTTAAGTGGCGAAATTAAGGGCACAATTCCCCATTTCTGAGATGTCAACTTGGGGAAACTTGTAACCTGCATTGCCAACAGCCAAGAGGTCACCCCGAAGAAGTAGGAAGGCATAGCGGGCACAATTATCCATTTATGAGATGCCAACTTGGGGAAACCTGTAACCCACTTTGCCAGCAGTACAGACATTATAACCAAGGGATAAAAGGGCAACACGGGTGCAATTCTCCTTTCCTTAGAGACCGGTTTTGAGAAATCTGTAACCCATATTGCCTCTGAGAAGAGCTTAACTGTAGCATTAGGGGTTTTCGTCCTTGCAGGAGAGTGAACCAGGAAAGGGACCATGTGTAGTTATTCTGGCAGGTGAGTACACCAGGAAAGAAACAGTTGCTTTGAAGAAATGTCATTGTGATAAGAAGCTGTTGTGGAAAGACATTGGTAACTTTCTCATGCTGACAAATTGCTGACAAACTGTTGCATTAATATGGGTAGTTGCTGTGCTATCCTGACCAAAGCTTTCCATTGCAAGAATAGTTGTGATAAAGACAGTGGGGGTCATTACGACCCTGGAGGTAGCCATGCTGATATTTGTGGTATAGTTACCCCCATTCTGGGACCAGGTCCGGGTTCCTGGAATGGGGAAATAACGGGCAATTCCGACCTTGCAGGGCCCGGTATTTCCACATTCCAGGAACCCAGACTCTGCACATCCCCATTGCCATTCGAGCCCCCATAGGGTTCAATGGGAATGGGGAGGATGCAAACAATGGGCCCGTTGTTTGCATCCTGGTCTGCTCACGGGACCCACTAAGGACGCCTGGTAAAACCTGGTAAAATCAGGCGTCCTTAGCGGGTCCCGCGAGGTGACCTCGTAATGAGGCAGTAGGGGGTTAATGGGGCCGGCAGCTCTACCGGCCCCATTAACCCCCTACCGCCAGGGTTGTAATGACTCCCACTGTGTGGAGAAAAGGAATTGCTTAGGTTTATGAACCAGTGTTTTGCGGAGGAAATATTTACTTTACCAAGTGAAATGACTCAGTTGATGGAGAAAACCTTTTGCATTGAACTAGACAGAACTTTGTTGAATCTGAACTTTTCCCAAAGGTATTCCTGAATTGATCCAGGGGATGGGAGTGCAACCCTGGTCGCAAGTAGTGCTTTCAAAATCTTATAGGTTTGAACCTTTGCCATTTTGTGTTGAACTGAAACAGCCAAATGTTCCTTGTACATTTTTGATATGTATAAGTGTGAGGGTCAGATGCTCTTTGGCCATTAGGTCATCTTTCTTTAGTTTTAGTTTGCTGTGTGAGAACATTCTTATTAGGATAAGGAAAGATAGGCATTTATCTCACCCTTTTTTATTTTAATAAATGACAAACTTTGAGAAAACTATACCTGTGTGTCCGTCTCACATTTCTGACCCCTGACAACTCCAAATTGACTAAATATGCATGTGGAAATCTGAAGGGTGAGAATGTCTCTTTCCAAGGAGATTTCCTAAACACATCAAAGGTCGACCAAATGTTCTCTTATCTTCTCAGCCTAGTATTTTTTCTGACTTTGTTCAGTAGTGCTGTTTTGAGTGGTTAGTTTATGCTACATGCTTCAATTAAGGCAAATTAATATTGCTGTGCTGACAGTGTATGCCACGGTTGAATTTTAAAGCACTTTTGTACTGACTGTTCCCACAATATATAGCAGCATTTGTGCTTTAAAACACTTGGATAACCATTATGCCCTCAATACATGCCAGCATTGCATTTTAAAACACTTCCATAATCTCTGTGGTCACAATGTATGTCAGCAATTCTCTGTAAAGCATTTTAATTATTCCATGATAACATGCTAATAGAGCATAGCATGCTAATCATTCGACGAGGAAGCTGGGTGCTGCGTTGCCAGGTTGTGGCTCTGGTGTAATGGAAACAGGAATGCAACTTGCTTGTTCTCCTCCTGTCAGCAGGACAAGTGGCTGGCATATGAGGTCCACAGGCCAGGTTGTGCAGGCCCAGAGTGACAACCGGCCTCCTCTAGCCCTGACACTGATCAGAAGGTGAATTTGAAAACTGTTGTGCATTTGTCCTTTCACCCCTCCCCCAACTCTTGGTATTCCACGCACATCGGCTTTGAGTAGGATAGTTGATATTGGGGCTCTTGCCAGGCATGCATGAATGCTGTACAGGACAAGTGAGCAAAAGACTATTTGGGATTGCTACTAATTTGTTAAGAAGCAGATGAATACGTCATTTATGGTGTCAGCCCCTCCCCCTCCTCTATATATCGTAGAAATGAGAGGAGTATGTCATTTATGCCATTGGCCCCTTCCCAGCCTCTATACCGCAAGTACAAGAGACGCTATTCACTAAGGTAACCCTACCGACCTTATCCTGGAAGAATAGAAGAAGAAATGAATCTGTACGATCAAGAAGGTAAAAACATGCTGTAACTGAAGATGACAAGAGCAAGTGACATCACTGCCAAACTGACACACGAACATGCAATAGACATGAAAGAAATGTGCACTCACCATGAAGAAACGCAGAAATTAAGTCAAATGTGCATTTAGACATGAGGAATATTACCTGCACCATATAGACACAAGGAACATAACCCAGTCAATGTATATGCTGAAACGCAAGATGAATGATATACACATAAAACTTGCTAAATGAAGAAATGTAACAGTAACAAGTGGCTATTTTGAATAAAAATGGACGGCAAAGCCACTTTAGAGTAAATTGGAGAAGCCTCAAAGCTGCAGAGAGATTTGACTTGCTGAATTAGCTGAGAAACAGATCTGTGGCAGAATTAGCGCTTGTGGTAATTCTGCCAGCAACCCCATAGAGTCCTATGGACTAACACTGCCCTACCACCACTTACTGTCCTATGGCAAACCCTCAAGACCAAGTGGTGGTAACAGTAACTGATTTTGGTGGTAATTCAGCAGAATTGGCACTGAATTACTGCCAAACTCGGAATGAGGCCCATTATCAATGACCATGGGCCAGCAAACTGACTAAGGAACCATAGTGGGCATAGAGTAGCATTTCTTTGGAGAGATGATTCTTGTTGAGTTTGGCTTCTATCCAGGAGATGTTAGCTGCTATTCCTCTTTCTGAATGGCGTATCCTCCTGCTGTGACATTTTATTAGAGGATTAGGCAATTCATACTCAACTGCTGTGACATCACAGCAGGGGAAATGGCATTTTATCTGCCTGGCATATTTTTCTTTTCTAGGTTGTTGTGGGATGAGGGTGGCGTCAACCTGGTATTTTCAGAAGGTGGAAATGGATGCACAGGACCGGACACAACCTATATAGAAGGTATCTTTAACCTATGCTGTGCATTCCACCTTGGAGTGCCGACTGCCACCATAGAAACCTAGAGCTTCACCCTCCCAGCCTGTCAGATGTCACTTGGAACCCTTCAGTGGATTGCCTCCATGCACTTGCTAGCTACCCATTTATAATTCTACTAGTATACAGACCCGTGTACACAGGCTAAAGTACAGGTTTTCATTAACACAGTAGGACCACAATATATTTTATTTTTTTATTGGATATTTGTATGCCGCCTATGTAAAGGAGTTTTCAGGCACCACAAGACAAGATTGGGGTGGGGGGCATGGGAACGGAAAAAGTAGAACAACAAAGACTGTTTTATTGGCCTTGTGACAATCCTACCATGCACGTGCATGACAAGGTGGTAAATGCAAGGGAGAGGGGGTAGAGGCAGAAGTGCAGGAGTGGGATACCCCCAAGGGTGGGGTTGGGCAAGTTCTGGGCAGGCCAAGGCGGCCAGGGGAAGGGGGAGAAGGGAGGATGAGTTTGGTGGACAGGGAGGACCAAGTTGGGCTAGTCCGAGGAAGGGAGCCTGGGGGCAAGTGCTGGCAAAGGATGCTGGAGTGACTGGTAGGGGGGTGGTCTGGCACCTGTATGACTTTGAAGGGACCAGGCCACAGTCACAGCGGCAAATGGAGAGTTAGCAAGGGAGGGGGAGAGGGAAGGAGAGGAGAAAAGGAAAGTCTTAAGACGGTTCTGGAATTTAAGAAGCTTTGACTCAAGTCTGAGGGGTGGGGGAGGCTGTTCCAGTGGGAGGAGCCAGCCGAGGAAAGGGATCTACCTCTGACTCTCTGCTTGGAGAAGCGTTTGACCTGCAGAGAGCTTGAGTCAGAAGACTGAAACACTCTAGCCGGGAGGTATTTAGGGAGGGGAAGCTGGGTGTAAAGAGGTCCCAGTGACCAGATAGCCTTGTGGATGCCATTGCCGTCACTGGGAGCAAGTGGAGAGATTTTACGGCTGGAGTGATGCAGCCCCTGGGCTTGAGACCAAGGATAAGTCTTGTGGTCTTATTCTGGATCAGCTGAAGGGGGCAAAGGGAGGAAAGAGGCATGTTGAGGAATAGGCTGTGGTAGTAGTCCAGCTTAGAGAGAACCAGGGCTTTGGAGACATTGAGTTTCTCGGGGACGGTGAGGAAAGGTAGAATGCCCCTGTGTAGCTGAAAATTGGACTTCTTGACAAGGTTCATGATGTGTGGAGAGAAAGAAAGAGAGGAGTTGAAGATTATCCCAAAGTTTTTTGCCTCACAAGTGGGTGAGGGGAGAGTACCCAGGGAGTCGGGCCAGAGAGTGGAGGGGAAACAAGGAGCAGCCATCCCAATGAGAAGGATCTCTGTCTTATCCTCAGCCTACCGGTCCCTCTAGTGGTGACAACAGGTGAAGCTAATTGGACCACATTTTCAAAGGCAACAGCTCCCTCTAGCAGAGCATGGCTTTGGACAAACATACATCTGGCTTTTTAATAAATAGGATATGTGCTGTTATTATTTTATTTGTGATGCTTTAGATTACCTGTGTATTTTGCAGAGCTTTATAACCTTTTTACTGTGGTAAATTGATGGTCTTGTGTGGTGTGCATTATCACACGATTATGTGTTGGCTTCTTGGACCCTTTATCTGTGGAGGTTCTAATGTCTTAAATTGGACCAACGTAGTCATTAACTTTGTAAAAAGTACAAAACCATTTATTGACGTTCGTAAGACCAGTGGCATTGATACATTCATAACTAAGCAATATAACCTGAGCGGCGGGGGCATTACCTGAGTCGGTAATGCCCCCGCCGCGAGGGTCATATTGCTATTAGTACCCTGCCCGCAATATATGCGTGACCGGGGCACTAAAGGCAATTTTTTTCTGTCCCCCACCGGGAAAGGGAAAACAGAGTCCGTTTTCCGTTTCCATGGCGGCCATCAGGAGCAGACGCGCTGGGAACAGAAGTGTTCTAAGCGGGTGAGCTCCCAAAAAAAAAGAAGCAGAAGGTAAGTGGGTTGGGAGGGCGGAAGGGAGGGAGGGGAAGGAAGGAGGAAAAAAAAATGTACCTGCGTCCCCGGCGGGGGACGATGGAAGCCTCCAGCGTGTGGGGGCGCGGAGCGGGGATGGCCCTGCTCCAAGTCTCTACACTGCTGGAGCCTGCCATCGTCCCCCAGCGGGGATGCAGGAGCAAGAAGGTAACTGGGGTGGGGAGGGCAGGGAGGAGGGACGGAGGGAAGAAAAGAAAAATAAGAAAAAGCTTACCCGAGTCCCCGGCAGGGGGCCAAGGCAGCCTCTCAGCCGTGGGGAGACTCAGAGCGGGGATGGCCCTGCTTCGAGCATCCTCATTGGGTGAGGGGCTGCCACGCCCCCCGCCGAGGACAAGGCATCTGGATTCCAGGCCGAGAATCGAAGGGTAAGGACCCGGCGAGAGCCAATCAGAATGCTTGTTGCATTCTGCTTGACTCTCGCCGGGTAATAATCTAAAATAAACATCTTCCTATTGACTTTATAGTTCATCAAAACATAAACTGTGTTATGAGCTCATATCCTTGCTCAATCGCTAATATCTAACTGCATCCGTTTACTTGTGTGAAATTATTTTAATATAGGCTTCTAATCCCTCTCATCAAAAGAAAGTCCCATCTCTTTCTTTCATGGATCTCCAAAATGGCATTTAAAGGACATTGGTCCTCATTACGAGTCACCCGGTATGGAAATAACGGTGGCGTTAAACCCGCCACCACTGCTGTTTCCATACCTGGTGATCTCGAGTCCTGCAGGCGGAGGTGTCATTCCCGCCAGGTCTGACCTGGCGGGTTTAACACCGCCAGCCTGTTCACGGACGTGGAAACACGGGCACCATCACGAGATGGTGCCGGTGTTTCCATGATCCCCATCCCCATTGAGCCCTATGGGACTCAATGGGAATGGGGATTTACCGAATTCCGCCTCCGGAATTCCCGGGTCACCGGGGTTGTAATGCCCCGGTAATTCCGGGAATCACGTAGGCGGAATGGTTACCGCCGGACTCGTAATGAGACCCATTGTTTTTATTGAATTGTGCTAGTCGTGAATAGGCTGTCATGAAAAAAGTCATCAAGGTGGGGACTTTAAAAATAAATGCATTAATGATGCACCCTGCGGGTTGTCAAACACTTTCCCCAAATATTCTAGGACTGGAGGTAATAATATATAATGATACCACGCCCAGAATATTTGGGGAAAGAATTTTGGTAGCCAGGAAAAACATCGCCAGAACCTGACGACTTTTTCAGAGCGACATTATTACATGGAACCACGTGAAGCAACGTGAATTATTATTATTTTAAAGTGCTAATTCAACATTGTGAGTTCAAGATTATCCTGGTGTAGGAGCGTAAGAAACCAGCATTTCTTAAACAAAAAAAAGTATTCTACAGTAAACTACCTTCTGGCGTGTTAAATCCTTAAATACTTATTGGCTCTCTGTTGTCATTATCAGTGACGTAGCGACTATTTATTTCCAAAATCCTAAATCAAGCAACTCCCTGCATTGCTTCAGGTCACTAGACCGCGTGACCAGCAGAACCTGATGCGGGTAATCGGCAGCGATGATGCATGAAGGCTGTGAAGCGCGCGCCCCACGCCCAGCCACAAAAACAGTAGATGCGGCGGAAAAACAAGTATTGTTAAAGCGAATAGTTGGATAAGTGATTTTCAGGTTTTGACTCATCTCTGTCCCTACACCCATTGGCAGATTTAAGCCGAAGGACCGTGTGGGAAAGATTGACAGGGGGCTCTTGGTGGGCGGGGCATAGGTTGGGAGGAGTTAACTGTTGGCACAAGTGTAAAATTGATTAATGTTAATGTTAAAGGTACTTATATAGCGCGGTGGACAGTCATAATGTCGACAGTAAAAATGTCGACAGTCAAAATTTCGAAAAATAAATGTCGAAAAAAAATAATGTCGACAAACAATAATGTCGACATTTTTTCGATATTTTTTCGAAATTTTGACTGTTTATTGTATGAATAAATAAATAAATATATATAACTTAGATGTGTTGAGTATGAGGGGTGGTGGGGGGTGTGGGGTGGTGGCAGGGAGTGTTGGGTGAGAGGGGTTGGTGGAGACACCCCCATAGTAAATGATACTCTTTTTATTTATTTATTTATTGAATAAATACATAAATAAATAAATATATAATTAGTATGTGTTGAGTATGAGGGGTGAGAGGGTGGTTGGGGGTGTGGGGGGGTGGCAGAGGGGTGTTGGGTGAGGAGGGGTTGGGGGGACCCCCCATAGTAAATGATACTCTTATTATTTATTTAATTATTGAATAAATAAATAAATAAATTTATAATTAGTATGTGTTGAGTATGAGGGGTGAGAGGGTGGTTGGGGGGGGTGTGGGGGGGTGGCAGGGGGGTGTTGGGTGAGGGGGGGTTGGGGGGACCCCCCCATAGTAAATGATACTCTTTTTATTTATTTAATTATTGAATAAATAAATAAATAAATATATATATAATTAGTATGTGTTGAGTATGAGGGGTGGGAGGGTGGTGGTGGGGGGTGTGGGGGGGGGTTGCAGGGGGGTGTTGGGTGAGGTGTTGATAGTTCTAAGTGACATTTTTTGTGTCGACATTTTTTTTTCTAAAAAATGACTTTTTACATTATAAGTATAGGATGTCGACATTATTGTTTTCGACATTTTTTTTTGACATTTTTGTTTGTCACATTTTTTTTTCGAAAACCATATAGCGCACCGTCCCCAGGCGCTCTGGGGGATCTATAAACAAGAAGGAGGGCGGATAGGGTTAGTCTGGTGGAGAGGGAGATGTTCCATGCATTGTGAGTTTTCTTTTCTACTATTAAAGTTGTATGTTTAGGGGTATGACAGGCCGGACATAGCATGGTCTCCTCAAAAGATCTTGGTGCAAAAGCACCAGGATCACTCAATTTGTTGAAGTGTAAAAGCTGCTCTCCCCTTGCACATGTTCCTCCCTTCCGAAATCACATGCTCTCCTGTACCCCTTCCAAAATCTTCCATTCACCTCTTGCATCTGCTCCCCTTTCATCTACCATAGGACCCTCACACCTTTCACCTTCCATTCTCTTCATCTTCCTTCTGTCCCCCCACCCTTCTCACCTTTGATCCTCTAATCTCAGTACCTTCCAGCCACTCTTCCCTTTCCCACAACGAAATCTGCTTTTTGCCAGCATGAACAATGAAAACCGTTCACCACAGATCAATACCAATTCATCATCCCAAAGAATAACGTTGTGTATCTTTTTATTTAAGATATAGGCATAAACTGAGCTAAAGAAATACAAACCCAGAGCAAAAGTGAAGCAAGACAAGTAGTATAGAAACTTCTTCAATTTCATCCACACCCAGTCACCTTCCACCCACTCCCCCTAACTACATTCTTTACCACCACTCCATTGCACCCCCACCATGTCTTCGTGGCCTGGCTGGGGAGAGTCGAGGATGATGCCTCCTCTCTTATGTGAGGACTGAATGAGGCCCCTAGCCCTTACTCCTTCTCAGCTTTGGTGCGCTACTACAATGTGCCCCTGAGGAATGTGGCTACTCCCAGCAGGCCGCAGAGGATAGGCTTCGGGTCCAGGCATCCGGTTGTGGAATACAGACCCCCCCAGAATACTGCAACATGCAATGTAACATTTTGTTGCTTAGTACATGGTTTTGAAAACACAAAATTGTATTTTTGCTGTTTGTTTGAAGCACATTTTTAATTGAGTTTAGGTTGTGAAGGAGTGCCAGTATGCTGTAGAGAGAGCCAGGATGCAACAGCAATTGGAAATGTAACCAATATTTTCGGGATGACCTACTCTTTGGAAACAAAATCTGCTACTTTGTCATTTTAATATGAAGGGTTACTAATGTAGAGGAGCAGGTGGACACGTCATCCCTAGCTCCCGCCCCCTCACCTCCATCATATTGGAACAGCAGGAGAAGAGCCTTATGTGGGACACCAGATATTGTCCAAATGCTGCATAGAGTGTATGGGAGACAATATACACACAGACAACCGTATCGAATATGATCCCGCATTGAAAGGGTGGAAGGATGTCTGCACACACCATCGGACATCGAAGAGCTATACATGAAATTGGATGAATTCAGAGTGGTGCCATGAGGGAAAGGCACAAAGAAGGCACTGAATCGATATGCAAATACTTAAAGAATAAAGATGAAACTGAAGTAGTAAGAGAAACATGTAATCAAAAGACTAAGAAATCATATGCACTAAAGAAATAAGTGAGGAGAGATTAAATGAATGTATATAGGCAGAAACACAAGGTAGTTGAGACATATAGAAGCTTGCTGCAGAAGCAAGCATAACGTGGCTAAGGTGGCCATTAGAAAAGGATGGACGGCAGACTCGTGTTGAAACCACTCATGCTACCTCAGAGACAGCAGGGCTGCAGAGTCAGAAGGCGTTGGAAAAAGATTATTGTGTGAGGAACACAGAGGAGTCTATTGGCCTGGGATCAAGGATGACACATCAAGGAACAATTGCAGGGTACAAGGGGAGCCAAGAGGATAAACCATGTACGTAAGACATATTTCTCTTAGATTAAGCAAAAATGAAAACTTCTGCAAGCGCCAAGTATTGGACAATCAAAGATGTGAAAGGCGTATGCAAGGTGGAGTGAGCAAGTCTCCAGAGGCCAAGAGGAGTAATGACACCCAGCTTAATTAAATCAAATAGTAGTAACTAGAAGGACGAAATGGACAAAATTGTGGTCTCCTCACACGTGATTCAGAAGTCGAAAACAAGAGCTATTCATTAAGCTCAAGATGAGGATAATGGTGTACCTATACTCCCCTGAACATCACAGAACCAAGAACAGGCTGCAAGGTCAACAATGAAGAAGAAACCTTGGTTTAGGGCCTGACCCATGAGATATGATGTACTAATTGGGCAAGTGGGTAGTAGTCTTAGGTTGCTCTCTGTACCTGAGTCTCATTTTGCTTACGTGCTGCTAGCGAGCCAGAATGGCAACCAATCAGAAGGTCTATGTATCAACATGCTATACTTTGGCACAAAGGCCAACATGCTGCTGTTATTCTGCTATAAACTGTATTATATGTATTTAGAGGTGGTTCAAGGTGTGCCCACTAGATAAGGGGCATCCAATGATATTAATAATACTTATATAGGTACATATGTTCCCTTAACCAATCCCTCCCTTCAATAGGTTTTACAGTTTGCCACGTAGGATGACATCATAGATGACGTACATTGAGATATAAAACCTTTTTGTAGTCAAAATTGAAGTGTGTGTGAGCGGGCTGCAGTTTGTGGTTTGCCAGATTGCCCTTCTTTATTCAAGCTGACAATAAAGTAGTACTTTAGCATATTCGTTAAGTCTGTCTGGTTATTTGGGTCTGACATCACTATTGGTAATTCCATCTAGCACATAAGTCGCTTCAAGGTGCTAGAGCAGACTATTATTCTATATGAAGCAAAAATAGTCTAGTAAACCTTCAGTGAGGCCTATTTTGAAATAGTGTACACTACAAACTGAAACACTTCTGAGGCACTTAATTTTGTCAGGAAAGGCATAGTGAGATTAAATGATTTGCCTGAGGTCACTGTGATGAATCCGATGCACTAATCACTGTATTCCTGATGGTGACCTCCTCCCATGTGATATGATATTATAGGTTATGTATAACGCGCTTAATACCCAGAGGTTTCTAAGTGCGGACCCGGTGATCGAACCTGTGTTGCTTACCTGATCCTTACCCTGGGAGCGGTTGAATGAGGGAGGATCACATGGATGTAAACACCCTCTTGGGAAATACCTGGAGTCCATCGAGTGAGACACAGTATTCCATCCTTTCTCCTGAAGAAAACCCTAGGATACCCAGATTTCTAATGGCATACTGTCAATCTAGTTAAAATCCCATTCATAACTCAAACAATCACAAAACACATATAACATCTTCTGTTTCTGATGTATCTTCCAGTGGAACTTTTGAACAACAAGTATTTAAACAACTTTTGAACAACGAGCACATCATGAAAACAGATATCTTGCCACCAGACTAGATAGTGACCTGTGTAAACTCCAATACTAATTAAGATCACAGAAACTGACTCACACTGAGGGTGTGCGCCGACCACCGAACCTGTGCAGGACTACATATCAGATTTGACCTACACAGTGGATTGACACTGATTTGTTCAGGACCAATTGATATAGTCCTTACATTTTGCCACCCCCTACCATGGTACATACACATCACAAGCCTGCAGGAAGCTCCCATAAGCACCTTTTCCTGTCCTGATGAAGGCCGACCTAAGAACAGCTGCCAATAAAGCACTTCAAGGCCCAAACACTGTTGTGTTGACCATATGATTCTGAGTCCCAGTGCTCTTTTCACACTGGTTTCACTTGCAGTTGCATTTAAGCACCATGTACTGTTTGATTGTATTGTAATCCCCATGTGACCTTTTCTGAGTTCTTCTCAGGGTTTGTACTTGTAATGTAACTGGATGATATGTGACTCTGGCTGTATATTAAATGTCCTTTTGTTGTTCGTTATGTATAAACACTGAGCACCCTGCTATGATGTATAGTGAAGTCTGAGTCAAACCAGAGTATAACTAACGAATACCAAGGCTGTCATTGTATATCTGAGTGGAGTGTGTTCACAAGGGATCTCTGACCCTGTTCATTTTGTTTCTTATCATTGTTAAACTTTTGAACACCATCCTTTTAAAAATCCAATAACATATATGCACTTCAGCTCCCATAAAGCCTCAGGTACTGAGACGAAGAAGAGGAGGAAGGCATTGCTGCAAACTAAGAGAAGCCAGAAGCCTAATGTGCAGTCTAGTTGTTTTGTTGAACCTAAAGTACCTGGGACATTTAAAAATGGGATTCGCTCTAAACAGCGAAGCTTTATGGGAGAGAACCGTGAGGGGAGAAGATCAACAGAGAGAGAACGGGCATATCCAAGCGGCAGCTTGTGAAAGCAAGTCACAAATACTAGCATGGCGTGAAGGAAGTAGAGGCACAGCACGCACACCTGAAGGACCTTGGGTCCACTGGTATCTGCAGCAGAGCTCCTGGATGTACGGACTTGCCAGAAAACAGCATTCTCCGGTCCAAGCCACAGAGATAAGACAGCGAGTGAACGCGGAGCTGCAGGAAAGGCTGGGGAAACGTCTGCATCATATGGAAAGCTGACCCAGGGAGGAAGTTTCACCGCAGAGGCCTGCCATAGTTCGGAGACACTGTGAACTGCCAGTGAGTCTGCCCAGAGTCATTGGGGACCACGAGGCGTACCGACAAGCATACAATCAAGTGAATTAATTATGTGAGATTGCTGATATGGACAATCGTCAAGTACAGACCAAACTCAATGTCAATTCAAAGTCCAATAAGAAGAATATTTGAATACCGACGAGATAAAGTGCAGCAACAAAACTCAATCAAATACATATGCATGAGATGTCAATATGCAGGAAAGCTGGAGCAAGTGTTACCCTATGCAAATATATTTAACACAACAAAGTAGATGCTACTGTTACCTAGTGAAAAAGACATTGAAACTAATAAGAAATCCTGGTAAAAGAAATACACAAGGCAGCTGATGTTTGGGGGGGACAATACCTGGCAGAGAAGTATACCAGGACATCTGCAAAACCCCAAGGAATGATTCCTGGCAGAGGCGTATATCAGGCCCTCTGCCAAAAGTGTATAAAGACTCTAACATTGTGGCAAGATACCTGGCAGGGCAGTATACCAGGGGATATGAAGAGCCCATGAGAGGATCCCTGGTAAAAGAGTATACCAGGCGATCCATCAAAGTTGTAGAAGAAAGACTAATAGTGTTGGAAAATACCTAGCAGGGAAGTACACCAGGGAATCTAAGAAGCACATGAAAGAAGTCCTGGTAGATGAATACACCTGGCATTGGAAGTTGTATAGAAACAAACATTTTGGAAAGATACCTGCTGGCAGGGAAGAATTCCAGGAGATCAAAAAGGCCCATAAGAGGATTTCTGGTAGAGAAGTATACCAGACAACCCTTCAAGTGTATAAGAAAAGTGAAAGAAAGACTAATATAGAATGTATCCTTTGAATAAGAACGTTGTCAATCCAGTGCAAAGAAACAAAGGAATGGTTTGGGTGTTATGGACTGTATTATTTGAGCTACAACTTTGTAACTCCAGTATAGAGACCCAAAGGAACTTTTGGATAACGAGACACTGTTTTGATACAAAGAAACTGTTGTTCAAAAGAAACACTTTTGCCATCCTACCTAAAAATCCAGGGACAGGGAACCACCCTCTGGATACAAGGGTTTATCCTTTGGGAAACCCCTTTTGTTGGATTTATCTTCATATTTTGATTATGAACTCTTTCTACCAAAACATCAAGTCAGAAGACATTTCCTTGCACCTTTAGTTATTTGTTTCTAGTGTGAGGGTCAGATTAAAATGTTTTTCACACAAGGACGGTTTCTAAATTACTAACTACTTGACACAGACTGATTCTTAATTTTAGTTTCCTAGGTAGGGAAACTCTTTCTTTAGAATAGGGCTACAGAGGTGTTATTCCAACACATTTTCTGTATGATAAAAATGTCTGACAATGAGAACATTACAACTTTGTGTCCACTTCTCATTTCTGACCCCTCCCCTCACACACTTTGCTTAAGTGGTGAAGCTGGAATTCGAGCGTAGTCTGAAATGTAGGTACTTGACCAAGTATCTTCCTAGCTGAAGTTGGTACAAACATGTTTTGAAGTTTGGGTTTGAAGATTTAAAATAATAGTATATCTTATGGATGATTTTACTCAAGGATTGTCTTAAGGAGGCATGTATTACCCAACTCCTAAAAAGGAAAACGTGGATCCTTTAACTGCCACTAATTACCAGCCTATCACACATTTTCAGTTTCTCCTTAAAATCCTTGACAGGATTGCATACTTAAAACTTCAGGAGTTTATGGAAATGTATAATATATTAGGGCTCCGGCAATCGGGATTCCGTGTGAAGCATGGACAGAGACTTCTCTGTTTGACCGCAAGTCCAATATTGCAGGTATTATTGACAATGGTCACACAGTGCTTCTGATGCTGCTGCATTTGTCCTCAGCTTTCGATCTTGTTGATCATTCCCTGCTCACCAAATAACGGATCGAATTCGGGAGTTGTTCTCAGGGGGCCACTGATTGGATTAACCCTTTCTTGGGACCCCGATGCATAAGGGCTGCAGTGGGTGATTCTCAAGCTTCCTCCGTTTCCCTTACTTGTGTTGCACCACAGTGTTCCTGTCTTTTCCTGACTCTTTTTATTATTTACACAAAGCCTTTGTTTGATCTTTTAGATAACCTGGGGATGTGCTACACAAACTATGCAGACAAGACTCAGATTTTAATGGAACTATCGGGTTATTACATACAGGATTCCTTAGCCATTAACAAAATGTATTTGTCTATCCAGTCCTGGATGGCAGCAAATTCCCTGGTGCTCAATGATAATAAAACAGAATTACTCGGGCGCATGGTTAGGTAAGCATGATCCTTGTTACAGCCAATTCTCTATCTCTGGTTGCTCTATTCTGGTGGCCCCTCATGTTAAAACTCTATGTGGACACCCAGTTGTCTTTTAAGAAGCATACTGCCCACTTGCGCTCTGTATGTGCCTACACCACCAATTTACTCTAGAAGATTCACCCTTATCTTTTGAAGGAGAATAGAGCTCTGATTGCCTCCGGCCTCATTAATTCGTAGTTGGACTATTGTAATAGTCTACTAGTTGACACTTCATCTGCCAATCTGAAGAAACATCAGAGTACTCAGAAGCCCCTAGGTGCACGGTAGGCCTGGAGGCAGTGCAGAGGCGACCAGTCATTGAGGAGCCTGGTACCCAGGGAGACTCTGAGGGTAACCAGGCAACCAGTCAGTACGGCAGATAGGTAGGCCACCAGGGTAGAGAGAGAGAGAAAGCAGAGGCAAAGAGGAAGGTCTTGAGCTGCTTCGTGAACTTCAGTGGGTCTGGCTCAAGTTTGAGAGGGTCAGGAAGGCCATTCCAGAGGGAGACACCTGCAGAGGAGATAGATCTCCCACTCTCTGCCTGGAGAAGGGTCTGCCTCTCAGAGAGCTTGAGGTGGCTGAGCAAAGGGCTTGAGACGAAAGGTGTTTTGGAAGAGAGAGTTGGATGTAGTGCAGGCCCTGGCACCAGATATCCCTGTGGATGATGCAGAGGGTCTTGAACTTGATCCTTGGAGCTGCTGGGAAACAGTGGAGAGATTTCAGGGCTGGAGAGATACGGTCGGTAGACTTGAGGCCAAGGAAAAGTCTCATAGTCCTGTTCTGGATTAGTTGCAGAGGGCGGAGAGTACAGGAAGGCAGATTGAGGAAGAGGATGTTGCAGTAGTCCATCCTAGAGAGAACCAGGGCTCTGGAGACAGTGAGCTTCTGGGGGAAGTGAGAAAAGGAAGAACACCTTTGAGGAGGTGCAGCTGGTAGTGGAACTTTTTGGACAGGTCTGTGATGTGAGGAGAGAAGGAGAGAGTGGGGTCGAAGATGACACAAGGGTGTTTTGCCTCGCAGGAAAGCAAAGGAGGAGGGCCCAAGGAGGGCGGCTATAATGGGAGAGGGAAAGCGGGAGCAGGGGTCCCAATGAGAAGGATCTCAGTCCTAGTGAGTGCCATTAAGGCAGAGATAGTTGGAGGCGCACCAATCCTGAATCGCGGATAGATAGTCAGGAATGAGCATGAGAGGAGAAGAGGCTGAGGGGAGCCTGAAAGAGAGCTGAGTGTCTTCCGCATAACACTGGATGTTAGAGGAGTAGGTGGAGATAGGGTGGACCAAAGGGGCCAAATAGACATTGAAAAGCCAGGGTGAGAGGAGAGAGCCCTGGGGAACACCACATGTGGAGAGAGAGGTGGTGGAGAGAAAGGACCCAAGTTCGACCTGGGAGGGTTGGTCCAGGAGGAAGGATCTCAACTAATACAGGGTTTGCTCTGTGATGCCCAGGTTCGAAGTCGATTGATCAGGATGGCGTGATTGACCATGTCAAAAGCAGAGGCTGGGTCAAGAAGGATGAGCACAGAATGAAGGCTTGAATCGAGATTAGTAAGCAGATCTTCACGGGTGTTCAGGAGAGAAGTTTCCAGGCCTCTAACTACTCTGAAGCCAGACTGATGGTCATGTAGACAACCAACAGATTCAGTGTAGAGAGTAAGCTAGGAGATGGCCAGCTTTTCCAGTATTTGCCCAGGAAAGGAATGATCGAGAGTGGGGTGATAGTTTGCCAGACAGGTAGGATCGGCAGAAGGCTTTTTAAGGAGGGGGTGCACAAGTGAGTGGTTGTGGAGAGAGGGGAAAGTTCCAGTGGCAAATGAGTGATTGCAGAAATCAGCCAAGGCTGGAGCAAGGGTGTCAATGTGTTCCTTGAAGGTTCTGTAGAAGCATAAGCTCACCAGTTCGGATGACACTTTCATAGATCAGATTTGTCTAGAAACTTTGTCAGGTGTAGTCAGAGGGAAAGGGGAGAAAGGAGGAGAGGGAGAGGTGGCCAGAGGGGTGCCAAGAGTGGTAGAGGAAGAGGAAGAGGAGAGAGAGGACAGAATGTCCTGAGTTTTAGTGGTGAAGTGAGAAGCCAGAGCTGCACAGAGGGCCTGGGAGGGAACAGGAGAGGTAGATACTGCAGAAGGATTGGACTGCTCCTTGCAGATTTTAAAGAGTTTGTCCGTGTTCTTAGAGGTGCAGAGACATGGGCTTGGATGAGGGCTCTCTTCTTTGACAGGACAGAGAGTCTGTAATGCCTGTGGAGAAGGCGGTAGGCCAGTTTGTCAGAAGATGCGCCCGATGCCCTCCACTTCCTCTCAGCTACTCTACACTTGCATTTCAGGGCATCGAGGTCAGAGTCCTACCAAGAGTTGCACTTGGAGATGGGCATCAGATGAATTCTCATGACAGGGGCAAGGATGTCCACAGTGTTGGAGATAGAAAGGTGAAGGTTAGAGAGGGCTGTGTCGGAGTGTGAGTCAGCCATCAGTGTAGGAGGAGCAGAGAAAGTAGCGGCAAAAACATCCACAGACACACGCTTCATGGGCTACATTTAATGTCCTAAACTAAAGGCAGTAAAAAGGTTGAAATACCCTGACAACATCCCTGATTGTGCTCGTTCATTGTGTGCTCCGTTTATACTCAACAGTCATGTTTATTTTTACTTCTTTCCAACACTTTGTTGTTCTGGCAGTTGTGCTGCAGAGAAATTGCTGACATACTTCAACTACTCCCAGCCTGTGGGTGTATTGTATGTTATTGGCATATAAATTAATTGAAATCCTTCCGGATCTCTCATGGTATCTTTGGCGGCTACTTTTCCTTTTTGTGTCATGTGCACTTGCTATATTGCCCACGCAGGACAATATTCGTTCATGTTTTGCACGTCTACTGTGTACTCCCATTGCACTCAGCGATCCCTATAATTTGCACCGGTCCTTTTCTTGCGAACATCTAACTTGCACTAAATTGGTACCTATCCCTTGAAATGTAGCACTATCTTGCCGGCCCTTTCATCCTTCAACATGATTTTCAGGAGCCTTTCAATCATCGGTGTACCCACGGTGGGGTAAAGTGGGTCAGTAACCCTTCCTATTTGAAGCTTTGCCGCCCTTAATTGGTGTCCCCCTTTATCATATATAATAAAAGGCCAGATGTATATTTTTCCCATTCTGTCATGCAGAGTAGAGGCTGCCCGAATGCACAGAATGCTCCGGTAGAGGGAGCTGTTGCCTTAGGAAATACAGTGGTCCAATTTGCATAGCTTTGCCTGCTGTCACCACTAGAGGGAGTTGTAGGGTTACAATATATCACAGTCCTACTGTGTTGATGGACACCCACACTTTGGCTCGTGCACACAGGCCTGTGCACTAGTCTAAAGATATTTAAGGAGCTGTAAGCATGCTCCTTTGACCAGCCAGCATTCACTGTTTAACAGCTCGTTTGTTTGCTTGGCTTTCCTTTCTTCTGGCCTAAAGCAGACACTGCGGGAAAGGAAGGGCCACAGATATCATTGGGGCAGGTGTCATCTATTTTAAAATGGATTTCCCCCATGCTGGTCACACTATTGTTTGGCAAATGCGCTGCTTATAAATGAAACTGAAACAAACAAAAAAGGCATTTTCAAATTGAAAAAGTTTCTTAAACCTAAAGCCACACGTTGATTACTTTAATCTGTGTTTTATTTTTTCGGCAGAATACCATCACAAAACCTGCCATTCCTGCCCCACTTCCTTTGAGTATGTCATCCCAGAGTGCGCTTTTAAAGATGCCATTGGCTTGTCAATCTGCTCAATCGACTTTACATGTTTCTTATGTGCTAAAAGCAGTTCTAAGGAAATTGAGCTGCGGGGTCGTGGGTGCCAACCTTTGATTTTTCTCAAGGGAAGTGGATATGCCCTCACCCTCACAGTGAATACGAGCGAGTGGCCGGGCCAATTATTTTCCTGGTCAAACAGTTTATTTTACAGCAGATCATTTTTTAGAGGCAATAGCAAAAAGCCATATGTTTTACAGGTACTTTTAAACGCATAATATCTCACCAACATTCGCTCAATCTGCTGAGCTATCTTGGTTGCTTTCTAATTTAGAGACATATCACTCTACTTTCCAAACAATTCAGCCTCTGATGTGGATCCCTGATTGTGTTCAAAATCACTGTATTAGCAACAGTGCAGTTCATGTACGTGACTTTAAAGCCAATAGTGTTTCATGTCCAGCCACATTGACACTGCACACAGGTTCATTTAGGGCGTGCAGTCAGAAAATGAAACCTGTAAATATCTCTACGACAGCAAAGTGATGTTCCTTCTCCGTTGTCGGAGAACAAAGAGGGAAGTTGCCCATTTTTATTATGGGCTATTAGGTGGCTCTCCCGAATCTATTGCATTAGAGTACAGTTATGGAGAAATGGCATATGAGTACAGACACACAGCTTTTAGGTGGTGTTTGGTTATTTGCCCACCCATTGACTGTCCATGGCCATGCTAATCCCTATGGCCATTCCCACCCACTTGCTGGCCCTGCCCACGCAAAACATAGCCTCCTGGAATCTCTTGAGATCACTTTAATGAGGCCTTACCATCAAGCTTTGTGCTCGAATAGCCTGCCAGTGTTTTTCAAAGCAGTCTTCTGATAATTAATGAATTCATTTGAGCGGTAATCACACTACTGGTGTAATAAAAATGTCTTAGTCAGGTTTGCCTTCAGCCACTGATTTATTTCAACAAGACCAAATGGCATTTTGTTTTCTGCAGGATTGCAAATGTCTCACCAAGGCTTCAGCCTGCCCTTTTAGACGCCACTGCTTTATCAGGGATTTTTTTTTTGTCTCGCTCCTTCGATCTCACTTGCGGTGTGTCACAGGGCTCTGCCTTGTCACCCATTCTCTTCAATATATACATCTGGCCTCTTATCTGTCTCATCCGCTCCCTCGGCGTCAGGTGCTATTCTTATGCCGACAACACCCAGTTCCTAATCCGCTTGGATTTAGCTCCTACTGAGGTGTCGTCGCACTTCCATCAGTGCCTGACTGCTGTAGGTGAGTGGATGAGCAGGAATTGGCTGAAGCTGAATGGGGACAAGACAGAGGTGCTGGTGGTTGGTGCCCCCCCTGATCCTTCACTTTGGGTGTCCTCGTTCTGGCCCTCTTCTCTTGGCTCTTTGCCGGTTCCTGTGACAAAGGTTAGGAACCATGGTGTTATTCTTTCTGCTTCTCTTTCAATGCATGATCAGGCTTCCACTGTGTGCAAGACAGGCCACTTCCATCTTAAAATTTTGAAAAAGGTTCTACCGCTTCTTCCTGCTACTCTCCACCCTCCAGTTGTTGCAGTCTTCAGCGTCTCCAAAATCTGGCAGCTCATGTTGCCACTGGATCTTCCTATGGATCCCATATTTCCCCTGTGCTACGTGCTTTGCACTGGCTTCCGGTCAGTCGATGAATTGAGTTTAAGTCATTGCGCATTGTTCATCGAGCACTCCACAGACTGGGTGCAGAATACCTTCTGTCTAAGTGTGTTCGTTACCCTCCTGCTCGTATGCTTCGCTCCTCCACAGCAGAGCTGCTGGTAGTTCCTTCTTACTGCCGCAAACGCATTGGAGGCCAGGCTTTATCAATTGCGGCAGCTCAAATGTGGAATATTCTTCCTCCTTCTATCAAGGCTATATCCAATCATTTAGCCTTTAGAAAATCCGTGAAGACCTTGTTATTTTAATACTATGTGGCTGTGTTGGCTGGTCATCCTCATCTCCTCCTCAGCGCCAAGATACCTCTGGTGACAGCGCGCTTTAGAAATTCAAATAACATGACAGGGATTGTGCCACAGAATGGAGCCACAAGGTGGAGTTGATAACATGTACATATTGCCTGAGAGACACCAGTCTTCTTAAATTAAAGGATGTGCCACTTTAAATGTGCCTTTGCCAGTCAAAGACCCACCTCATTTAAAGGTGTTCTTTATCACTGACATTATTTTACCCTGCTTTCAGCCATTGGAAGTGGGGCAGGAAATATGTTTGGAGATTATAAAGTTCAAGGTGGGGCTCATGCTGTGCAATCTTAATGATAAAACCCACCAAAATCACCCATTAGAGTATGCATTAGGAAACATCGCCATTATAATCTATGCATCACACAGCTACCTCAGATGGTCTGATGGGGAGACAGTAGGGGGTGAATAAGTGAGCCCCCTCAAAAAAACATTTAGCATTTAGAAACAGGCCCCATCTTCAGCCCAGCACTGAAATCACATTTGAGAAAGGGGACGAGGGACAAATAGTACAAATGTAGACTTGTGGCTGCTTCACATAAAAACAAAAAGCATTGTAGGAACATACAAATGACCACATATGTCTGTGATAGTGACTCAAGACTGCAACCCTTCTGTGCACGCAATGCACACTGGCCTTGCTGCTCGTTTCATTTGTGCTAACATCCTAATAGTAAAATGTCTGCAAACCATGCTTCATATGTACTTATTGGGATGGCCTCAGCCTTTGGGCATGAGGCGTTGACTCTCCTTTTGGAGGAAAATAGCTTTGTGTTTAACATCGCATATTCCTTTCACAGCTTGTTAACGCTTGAGCTAGTGTGAAAATCCTGGACCAATTAAAGCCCTGGAGCACACAGGAGTCCTCACAGTTGCAGGGACGTCATTTGACCAAAATGACTGGGGTAGCTGAAGTGACGTCACATGACACTTGACCTCTGATCACATCACATGAAGTGATGTCATTTGATCCCACCCCGAAGTGACATTATGGGAAGCGATAGAACACAACCTTTCACCCCTTTAATAAGACTAGCATTGTATAGAATTCCAGAAAGACCAATCATTTGTTATTGTTATTCTTTCTTTTTTCGGGTCACTGCTCAAAGTGTTACACTTGGGTGGAACCGCCTGTTTTCTTTTTTTTTAAGAGGCCTCAACAAAATGCCAGCCACTCCAGAAACAAAGAGCCACATGGCACTGGCCACAGCCCAGGAGCTTCAATGTCAAATGAAAATAAAAAAAATAAAAAAATCTTTTTTTTTAGGGGTAGCAAGGGAGACCACAGGGGTAGCAATGGAGACCCTAGGGGTAGCAAGGGAGACCCCTGGCAACCCTCAAATGACGTCCCTGCACAGTTGAACCTGCCACAAATGAAATGAACACTTCTTCTGGACTATTTTGTCTGTGTTTGTGCAACGATCTAGCGCAAGGGCACACATTATGTAGCTCTGATGGAAAACCACCAGTTGAACTACTGCTGATCACGTGCATTCTGTATTACTCTCCTTTTTTTCGACATTATGGTCTTGAGGGTTGCGAGGTTGTCCCCCGCTTCCATTACATGTAAAGTGGGGGACAATAAAAGAAAAAAGCCCGACGCAGGGAGAAGGCCGACGCAGGGAGCCGAAAGAGGTTAAGTGCAGGGAATGTAGGCATGGGTGTTATGGGGGTAAATGGGTTGTGGGTTTAGGGAATAATGGAATTCGAAATTTTGAGTATGCAGAAGTTTCCGTTTCGCATTTTTCATCCGCGTTTACTTCCACCGCAATTTAATCACATAGAGCGGAGAATATTGCTATTGTAAAAGAGACATGTCGAATTAGGTTTCAATCACTCTAATCGTGCCAGAAATCCATAGAGCCCAATCACGATCTTGGCCGAGTGAATACCAAAAAAACGGAATTTCTGTGACCACGAGTGGTGTTTTGAAGGATCTGCATGCTTCAGAGTCGTGCAAAGACTTCAGTCTTTATTTTGCAGTCCCATCGACACCCGAAGATTTCATATAAATGCACGTGGCAATTACCGCATTTTATGTATAGAGAATTACCTCCACACAAAAGCAGGAGGAACTTAAGGGTCGGATTCATGGAATTTTTTGCGCACCCTGATTTTGCAGTGCATAGTGACTTTGTACTGACTTTGTACTGTACAATTACAATTTGCACTGCTCTGTAAATCAGGGTGTAGGTTGGCAGTGCATAGTGACTTTGCAACAGTGAAATGTCACTTTGCCCTGCACCACAAATTCCTTGAATCGAGGCCTGTTTCACTGCTGAAGCTCATAGTTTCCTGGAGCGGTAAAACATATGTTTTTCTACTACTAGTGCCAAAATTGTAATCATGACAATAGGTTTTGCTGGCATGCCTCAGCGAGTGCATTTTATTTTTTGTATTTTTTATTTTATTTAGCTTTTTTTATTTAATTATATTTGGTTAAAAATACCTTTTACAATATCTCTTTCAACACATTACAATTGATAAGAGTTAATAAAACAAGTTATAACATCCATAATGAGCTTCCATGAAAACATTCAAAAACAATGAAACCATAAAGGAAAGCTCACAATCATTAACCTAACTTTATTTTGTTCAGGGCGTTGATGAAGATGTTTTCAATTTGTTTTACTAACCTGCCTGTTGAAGCAGTTATTCAATGTGTTTGTTTGTTTGTTTGTTTATTTTAAAAGCGCCCCAAACCCGGGGGTATCTAGGCGCATTACAAGAGATTTCCAGATTATACGTTACATTACATTACATTATTTTTTACACAGTCGTATTTGTGAACTTGCAGAAAAATTGAACGTTTTCACTCTGCACCGTTTGTGATTAATTTCGTCCTAGTATGTGACAAAGCATGTGACTGCTCTTTTGGAAATTACTGGTATATTTCAGACTAGTGCTTTAGTCAATATTCTTCAGGTTTTTTCTGAGCCAGTTGAGGCTCTTTTCAGAGATTACCATTTGTTATAGGGCGGCTGTCAGCCAATGAGCTTCCAGCATTTGGCCAATGTACACCTTTTTGATGTACTCCATTGAGATGTTTGGCATAGTGCTTTCAAATAAATTCTGCATAAGGTCAATGTAACCTACTCGTACAAAAAAATCCTATGCTTGCTAACTGAGCATGGGCACTGTGTCTTTGCGTGCTCCGTCAGTAATAAAGTCAGGGGCGTGGAGTATGCGTGTGCTCTGGGGCCCAGGTAACCGCAGGTAAAAGCCATGTGCGATACATGTCTGTTAGGAAAGATTTCGTAATTGTAGGTAATTTTCCTTCCATGTGGCAACCCCTAAACTTTTTGCTGTTGTTTTTCACCTTGTTCTTGACTTTGCCAGAGAAGTGCAGCCTTCTGCCGCACTCCTCTGGGCTTTCGCTCCTTTCTTACGGGGAAACTGACATGCCCTTAAAACAGTCAGTACCGGGGAACGCTGTTTCCCGTAGTTTCTTTTATCATGTTGCGGCTTTCGTGCAACATGACACAAGAGGGCACTGTAAGCTAAGTTACAGCTCTCTTGGGTCTCTAGCCTTCTACAGGCCCTAGATACTCGTTTAGGATGGTATTTGATCGGTGCAAGTCATTCAGGGACTGGAATGGTGGCAGCGATCGTTTTGTGTATTTTGAGCTCCTTTTGGCGTTCTAAGCGCGTTTTTCGCGCTGAACCCAAAATGGTGGCCTGGCTCCCAAAATGGCCAGACCACGAGGCTCCTTTGTCCTGTCCACTGACCGTCTTGCTCCCTTCACCTTCCCCAGGTCGAGCGACCCGGGGCCTTCCTTATTTGGGCATGTACTTTCCCGCGAAACACAGACGCTTTCGCGGGCTTCTACATGTCTTTTGTGTGCCTCCAGGGTGTGGGCTGGGATGTCTGGTCCCAATACACATCCTGGGTGCCCGAGAGTCTAGGGTGGTGTGAATGCCTGGGACCACCGTGGTCCGTGATTGGTCCACGAATGGTATGTGTGTTGATGAGCGGATCTCCCATTGGCTCCCCTCCGTTTTGGCGCGAAGGAAACCGTGGATAAGAGGGGGCTGGAAACACCACTACCAGGTCGATCTCCTGAGTTCTCACGAACGAAGGAATACAGGAGCCAAGTATCCTGCAACCACGAGGCTGGACCGAGGAATCGCTGGTGACCCGCTGAAGGACTCCTCCTTTGCACTGCTGTCGTCCTGTGAAACCCTTGTACTGGTGCTTCGACCTTTGGAATAGCAGGAACAGCTATTCTCGGCGACTTCATCATCTCCTGCCAGTAAGCCTTCGGAAGCGTCTCTGGGCCATCCAGTTGACTGACCAGCTTACACGGGAGTCCTGCTCTGTAACCGCCGCCAGGTTGTGTAGTATTTGGAGTCCTTGTCACTTTCACACGCTTCGTACACTTGGCGTTCCCAAGTCTGAAGTGAGTAGTGTACATTTGGCTCAGATACACACGGCCGCTCCGTTGCCCTGCTGTGGTGACAAAACTGTGCAGGTTTCTTCGATTGGGACGTCTTTTTTCTCTACACGACGACGAGGCATTCCCGGCTCTTCTGAACCTGCCAGCTGCTGAAACTAACGTGGAGAAGCCTGGGTCTGCTTGCATCGGGGACCGGTGAGTAGTATAGTTAGGATCTGGTCGCCCTCCTGCAGTAGCCCATTGCTTTTCCCCGCTGTGTAAAAACAGCACCCTTTTGTCCGTACTCGCGCTCTGCTTCTGCTCGCTGTGGAAGCTGCGCTTGAGTCGCGGAACCTGTTCTTCTTCTGTTGTGCACTAACCCGAACTGCCTGACTTCCTCCGAAGAGCTTCTCCTTTTGCCCGTTGGCACCAGCGTGTGCAGGTACTTTGAGCACAAGGCTCCACTCTTCGCAGGGCTCGGACTTCCATCTAGTTAGGTGTCTCTGAAGGCGAACTGAGTCTAAAGCATTTTCGCACTGCCTGTTTTCCTTCCCTTTCAGGTGGACTACACATTTCGTGCATATAACGCTTGCGACTGTCGTATTTGTATATATATTGTGTTGATATGGTATGTGTTGGCTTAGTATTGTGATATTGTGACTTTCTCGCTACGGTCATTATTTTAAAGGCCTTAAAATAAATGTGTATATATTTTTGATATAACAACTGTTTGGAGTAGTTTGTAAGCGCTCTTGCTTTGTGTGCTCATTGCGGGCTTTCAGTCACCCTCACCCCTCTTGAGACCTAGTCTTGACCGCCGCGATCGCTACCTTGATTGGTCTGGCTCGTCCAGAGGTTACCCTGTTCCAAGTAATTAGGTTGGCCTTCTGAACTTCTGCGCCACCAGGACAGAGTTCAGAAATCCGTCTTAACAAATTGGTGTACAGCGGTGGGATACGACTGAAGGTATCCAGTGTTGCGCTCGAACTAAGGCATTTCAGGTTATTCCAACCAGTACACGTAGTGAATTGTTGTAGTATAACTTTAAAAAGGCCATAGTCCTATCAAACAGTATGGAAACAAGTACCTTGTTAACTTTAAATGCTTCTAAATCAGAAACACTAAAAAAGATGTGTGCGGAGAGAGGTGTTTCCTCTCAAGGCACGAAATTGGAAATGATCCAAAGAATCGTGGCGTGGCAAGAAGCGCAGCTTGACGCTATAACTTCTGAGGACAGTGCGGAAGGTGGTGGGGCTGCTCTCACTGGTAGAACCGACAGTTCTGCCGCCGCACTGATCCATCGCGACCACGAGGACAGGGAGGACGAGATGTCTAATGTTTCCTCTGCCAGTGCTGATGGGGAGGCTATGCTTGAATTCAAGAAGCAAGAGCTGCGGTTTAGGCAGCAGGAGCTTGAATTCAGCATAGCCAAACTAAAAATCGAACAGGCAGAAAAACAAAAAGACAGGGATCACCAGTTGGAACTGGCCAAGCTTCAGGTTGCAAATGGGTCCAAGGGTCCTGGACATGGGTCTGGGGCCTCCTCTCATCCACGGTTTCCGAAAGATCTGCTCAGTGTGTATGAAGAAAGGAATGACATTATGGACTGGCTGAATGCGTTTGAGTATGCATGCGAAGTTCAACAAGTTGACAATGCTGATAAGATTGCCTGGTTGCTCAGCAGACTGCCCCATTCTGGCTGTAGTGCCATCATGGAAATGTCGAAGGCTGAGCGAACTGATTTCGCAATGTTAAAGCAAACTCTCATTTTAAAGTTTGGGAAGACTCCGGCCCAATATTTGAAACGTTTCAGAGAGTATAAGAAAAAGGAAGGTGGTACTTGGGTATCTTATGTCGCTGAATCCTTGAAAAACTTAACTGGCTGGGTCGAAGGTTATAAGGTTTCTACCTTCGAAGGCATGATAAATCTTGTCATGCTGGAACACATTTTTGCTTCTTCTTCCCCGGAGCTTAAGCAGCATTTGGCCGATTCGAAGGAGACTGATCCTAAGAAGCTGGCCATTGCAGCCGACTTATGGGTGTCACATCGAGTGTCCCATAAGGACAAAACTCATCCTGGTAAGCAGGAGGAAGGGAAAAAGTCCAAAGATATGGAGGGTGGGGAATCTGCTAAATCTTCTTCCCATAAGGGCCACAAAAAGAAAAACAAGGGTAAGACACAAGAGAACTCACAGGGTAGTGGAGGTCAGCCTCCGAAACAGAACTCTGGTCACAATAAGCCTCCCTACGTAAACAGACCCAATGGAGCTTGTTTTGCTTGTGGAGCAACTGACCACGTGAAGGGGGATCCCCATTGTAAGGTTAGACCTTTGGGGGTCCACTCCGCTAATCTGGCCTTCTCCTCCTACGAGGAAGAAGAGATTACAGGAGCATCCTTCTCCTCAGACTCATTTCCCAGCGGGATAGAGGCTGAGGTAGTTTTAGTGTCCCTGGGTTCCTGGGAGCCTAAAGTCGCAGAGGCTTATGCTAGGATTCCGGATAATACCAAGCACTACTTTAAAGACAGTGTGCTGATCAATGGAGTAGATACTCCAGCTCTTAGGGATAGTGGGTGCAGTCGCACTGTAGTGGATTCTACCTTGGTAGACTCAGAGGAAGTTGCCAGAGCTACTCTGATGCCCACTAAGTTGGCTGACGGCCCCCTCCGTATGTTTCCAGTAATACCTGTAAATCTTACTTTAAATGGTACAGCAGTCAGGATTCCAGTGAGCATTCAGAGAAACGTCCTGGGAAAGGTCTTGTAAGTTAATGATCTCAGAGCTTTAGGGCTCGTAGGAGACACTGCCGAAAGACCCTACACACGGTCTCAAGCACGGGCAGCATTGGCCAAGTCCAATACGCCGCCCCAGCCGAAGGGGAAACCCAAGGCGAAAGGAGTCAACAAGTCACGACGAGGGAAAGAGAATATTCCCCCGAGCTCGCCTACCACTGCGGTGGAGGAAGTTGGTCGATCGCCCGGGCCTGACGAGGAGGTGGCGATGCCTGAAATATTCGACCCCAACGATCATCCTGAACTAAAAGACTTGTTAGTTGAAGGAGGTCCTGATAGGGACGAATTCAGTAAAGGCCAACGTGAGTGCCCATCTCTGGAAGCCCTAAGGAGACAGGCCTGCTCCCAGCTTGAGGGTGAACCTCCTGGGACGCATAGGATTTATTGGGAAGGTGGACTCCTGTATAGTGAGCCCACAGAGTCTACAGAAGGAGACCATAGGAGGTTGGTGGTTCCCCTTGCTGTTAGGCCCTTCGTCCTGCGGTTGGCGCATGAAGTTCCCCTTGCTGGTCACCTTGGTATGAAGAGGACCAAGCAAAGGTTATCCATGCACTTCTACTGGCCCAAGATGGGGGTGCAAGTAGAAAGTCACTGCAGGAGTTGTGCCTCCTGCCAGTTGTCTGGTAAGTTTGGCGCGACAATCCAAGCTCCGTTGGTACCGCTCCCAGTTGTGGGGGTACCATTTGAAAGGGTAGGGATCGACATCGTTGGTCTCCTTGACCCGCAAACATCCTCGGGCAATAGGTTTATCCTGGTGCTGGTCGACCATGCAACCAGGTATCCTGAGGCCATCCCATTGAAGACTGTAACTGCCAAGTCAGTTGCAAAAGCTTTACTCGGCATATTTACTAGGGTTGGCTTCCCTAAAGAAGTTGTGTCAGATCGTGGCAGCAACTTCATGTCGAAGTATATGCAGGCTATGTGGAAAGAATGTGGGGTCACCTACAAGTTCTCTTCTGCATACCACCCCCAGACCAGTGGTCTGGTGGAATGTTTCAACAGAACGTTAAAGAGCATGATTGGGGCTCTGGAGGAGCCCCAGAGAAGAAAATGGGATCTTCTTTTACCATGCTTACTGTTTGCCTACCGAGAGTTACCACAGGAGGGTGTTGGCTTCAGCCCCTTCGAACTTCTGTTCGGTCATCCCGTACGGGGACCCTTAGCCATCGTCAAAGAGGGATGGGAGATGCCCACTCCCCCTGTTACTACCAACGTAGTTGATTATGTGCTAGGGCTCAGAAAACGGATGGTACTTCTGATGGGCTTGGCTAGTGATAAATTGAAGGCAGGGCAAGCGCTGGTGAAACATTGGTACGACCAGAAAGCTTCCCTCATCAACTTTACACCTGGTCAGCAAGTCCTGATCATGAATCCCATAAGGCCTCGAGCTTTACAGGACAAATGGTCAGGCCCTTACACAGTGGTGGAGCCCCTGGGTGAGGTTAACTATTTAGTGGACCTTGGAAGGCTTGGACAGGCTCCAAAAGTGTTTCACGTGAATAGGCTGAAGGCTTTCGTCCCAAGAGTCGAAATCGCAGCACTGCTACTGGCTTCAGACGTTGAGGAAGAGGAGTCTGAACCTCTCCCCGACCTGTTCCAAAGAGGTCCTTCAGATAGCTCCATTGAGGGTGTCCGAGTGGCCCCTCACCTGACTTCTGATCAGCAGGCTGAGGTGAAAAGTTTGCTTAGGCAGTTTTCCCCCCTGTTCTCACAGTCGCCTGGTTTGACACCTTGGTGCAAACATAACATTGACACAGGAGACAGTGTACCTACCAAAAGTAGGGGATACAGGATGTCAGACAAAGTACGGTCTTATATTAAGACCGAGGTCAACAAGATGTTAGACCTTGGGGTGATTGAACCCTCTAGTAGTACTTGGTCCATCCCTGTGGTCTTGGTTCCAAAGACAGGCACTTCTGAATTGAGGTTCTGCGTGGATTACAGGGCTCTGAATGCTGTCACCAAGACAGATGCACACCCCTTGCCTCGAACCGATGAGCTGGTGGATACTTTGGGTGCCTCCAAGTACCTCAGCACGTTTGACCTCACTGCTGGCTATTGGCAAATAGCTTTAGCAGAACATGCCAAGGAGAAGACAGCATTTTCTACTCCAGACGGCCTTTACCAATTCCGGGTAATGCCGTTCGGGTTGAAGAATGCACCTGCCACTTTCCAGAGGCTTGTGAATCATGTGTTGAATGGGTTGGACGAATTCTGTCTTGCATATCTGGACGATATAGCAGTTTTCAGTGCCACCTGGGAAGACCATGTGAAACACCTCAGGATTGTGCTCCAGGCTCTTCAGAAAGCCCACTTGACCATAAAGGCTAGTAAATGCCAGATTGGACAAGGCTCAGTGGTTTACCTTGGACATGAAGTAGGTGGAGGGAGGATACAGCCTCTACCCAGTAAAGTACAAGCAGTACAAGACTGGCCTACCCCCACTACGCAAACCCAAGTGAGAGCCTTCTTAGGACTCACGGGGTATTACCGCAATTTTGTGGCAGACTATGGCACCATAGCTGCTCCTCTGACTGCCCTCACAACTCCGAAGAAACCCAAGAAGGTAACTTGGACCGACGAGAGTGAGAAGGCCTTCAATGGCTTAAAAGACTCCTTGTGCCAGGCCCCTGTCCTAAGGGCCCCTGATTATCAAAGACCTTTTATCGTGCAGACGGACGCCTCTGACACTGGGATAGGAGCTGTACTATCACAAGTAGATGAGAAGGGTAAGGAACACCCTATCGGTTTTATTAATCGCCAGCTTAAGGACAGAGAGCTCAGATGGTCCACGGTAGAGAAAGAATGTTTCTCTGTTGTGTGGGCCCTAAGGAAGCTGAGGCCCTACCTCTACGGGACCCACTTCACTGTGCAAACTGACCATAAGCCGTTAAAGTGGCTAATGAACATGAAGGGGGAGAATCCAAAGTTGCTTAGGTGGTCCATAAGTCTACAAGGCTTCGACTTCACTATTGAGCATAGGCCAGGTGTCCAACATAGCAATGCTGATGGGTTGTCCAGAATGTTTAACCGACCTGAACAAGAGACTCATCCAGGGGTGGATTAGTTCCCCCTGTCCATAGTCTGGGAGGGGCGAGTGTTAGGAAAGATTTCGTAATTGTAGGTAATTTTCCTTCCATGTGGCAACCCCTAAACTTTTTGCTGTTGTTTTTCACCTTGTTCTTGACTTTGCCAGAGAAGTGCAGCCTTCTGCCGCACTCCTCTGGGCTTTCGCTCCTTTCTTACGGGGAAACTGACATGCCCTTAAAACAGTCAGTACCGGGGAACGCTGTTTCCCGTAGTTTCTTTTATCATGTTGCGGCTTTCGTGCAACATGACACAAGAGGGCACTGTAAGCTAAGTTACAGCTGTCTTGGGTCTCTAGCCTTCTACAGGCCCAAGATACTCGTTTAGGATGGTATTTGATCGGTGCAAGTCATTCAGGGACTGGAACGGTGGCAGCGATCGTTTTGTGTATTTTGAGCTCCTTTTGGCGTTCTAAGCGCGTTTTTCGCGCTGAACCCAAAATGGTGGCCTGGCTCCCAAAATGGCCAGACCACGAGGCTCCTTTGTCCTGTCCACTGACCGTCTTGCTCCCTTCACCTTCCCCAGGTCGAGCGACCCGGGGCCTTCCTTATTTGGGCATGTACTTTCCCGCAAAACACAGACGCTTTCGCAGGCTTCTACATGTCTTTTGTGTGCCTCCAGGGTGTGGACTGGGATGTCTGGTCCCAATACACATCCTGGGTGCCCGAGAGTCTAGGGTGGTGTGAATGCCTGGGACCACCGTGGTCCGTGATTGGTCCACGAATGGTATGTGTGTTGATGAGCGGATCTCCCATTGGCTCCCCTCCGTTTTGGCGCGAAGGGAACCGTGGATAAGAGGGGGCTGGAAACACCACTACCAGGTCGATCTCCTGAGTTCTCACGAACAAAGGAATACAGGAGCCAAGTATCCTGCAACCACGAGGCTGGACCGAGGAATCGCTGGTGACCCGCTGAAGGACTCCTCCTTTGCACTGCTGTCGTCCTGTGAAACCCTTTCCTCCTTTGATCGAACCAGAAGGCCTGTACTGGTGCTTCGACCTTTGGAAGAGCAGGAACAGCTATTCTCGGCGACTTCATCATCTCCTGCCAGTAAGCCTTCGGAAGCGTCTCTGGGCCATCCAGTTGACTGACCAGCTTACACGGGAGTCCTGCTCTGTAACCGCCGCCAGGTTGTGTAGTATTTGGAGTCCTTGTCACTCTCACACGCTTCGTACACTTGGCGTTCCCAAGTCTGAAGTGAGTAGTGTACATTTGGCTCAGATACACTCGGCCGCTCCGTTGCCCTGCTGTGGTGACAAAACTGTGCAGGTTTCTTCGATTGGGACGTCTTTTTTCTCTACACGACGACGAGGCATTCCCGGCTCTTCTGTACCTGCCAGCTGCTGAAACTAACGTGGAGAAGCCTGGGTCTGCTTGCATCGGGGACCGGTGAGTAGTATAGCTAGGATCTGGTCGCCCTCCTGCAGTAGCCCATTGCTTTTCCCCGCTGTGTAAAAACAGCACCCTTTTGTCCGTACTCGCGCTCTGCTTCTGCTCGCTGTGGAGGCTGCGCTTGAGTCGCGGAACCTGTTCTTCTTCTGTTGTGCACTAACCCGAACTGCCTGACTTCCTCCGAAAGAGCTTCTCCTTTTGCCCGTTGGCACCAGCGTGTGCAGGTACTTTGAGCACAAGGCTCCACTCTTCGCAGGGCTCGGACTTCCATCTAGTTAGGTGTCTCTGAAGGCGAACTGAGTCTAAAGCATTATCGCACTGCCTGTTTTCCTTCCCTTTCAGGTGGACTACACATTTCGTGCATATAACGCTTGCGACTGTCGTATTTGTATATATATTGTGTTGATATGGTATGTGTTGGCTTAGTATTGTGATATTGTGACTTTCTCGCTACGGTCATTATTTTAAAGGCCTTAAAATAAATGTGTATATATTTTTGATATAACAACTGTTTGGAGTAGTTTGTAAGCGCTCTTGCTTTGTGTGCTCATTGCGGGCTTTCAGTCACCCTCACCCCTCTTGAGACCTAGTCTTGACCGCCGCGATCGCTACCTTGATTGGTCTGGCTCGTCCAGAGGTTACCCTGTTCCAAGTAATTAGGTTGGCCTTCTGAACTTCTGCGCCTACCAGGACAGAGTTGAGTTCAGAAATCCGTCTTAACAATGTCCTGTTCTTTCAATGGAGCATGCCTAAACTCTGTCCACTGGCACCCTCTGGGAAATTCAAAAGTCTGCTCCCCACCCAGAACTGGGGCGCAACAAGGGGGTGGGCTAACTGGTGATGGGAGGGGCCACCTCACAAACTGGGTGGGGCAAACTTGGAGATCCTGCACCCTCTGTTCTACCCCAAGGGTTGTCTGGCGTGGGGCCCAAGTATCGAATCATACACTTTAAAGAGCAATATGCCAGTGAGAATGACAACGTGATTGGATTCAAAATAACACATACATTTAGTTGCTTTGATCATTTTTATATCTAAAGCCCAGGTATCCAATCAGGCATCACCTCTTTAAGCAAAGTCGACCACCAGGGTTCCATGCCACTGACCCAACTGCCACATGAGATACAAATCATTTCTGTTCATTATTCCGTTATATGCCAGTATAAACATTTTCACGCTGGCTGTGTCCATACATTTCCATGCTGACTGCACCATTATACCCTAGTTTTCCCATAGAAGAACATACTCATGTTTGCATTGGGCATAATGCCAGTAATGATACTGTAAGAAAACATGGCCATCCCAGTAAAAACTGTCAAGCCATAGTAATAAATGACTAGACTAACTGCACCAAAAGGCCATTAGAGCCACATAACACATATCATGCTTACCTTAGTATGGATGACCACTAAAATGTTATGTTTAGCGAAATTGCCCTTTCCCCACTCATCCGTCTCCTGCCAACCACCACGCCTCCCACCCTCTACCCGCCAGAGTCAGCTCCTCAGCCCAGTATTACACATAGGCGCACATACACACACACAATTACACATTCACTCAGTTAAACATCCCATTCACCATACAATCGCTCATAGACATGTGCACCCAGCACCCCAAACATCATACACTAATTCGCACACATTCACATCAGTGCTGGCCCGAGGTCTGCCAGAGCCCTGTGTGAGATTGTTAGGCGTAACCCCTCCCCAACATTCTGACCGCACTGGTCAGGGGTGCCCTGAGTCGAGGGGATGCAGCTGCTGGCTGCCTGGGATGGAGCGCCAACCCACCACAAATGCAGAACAGAACAGAAACTCTTTTTCTTGTAAAGTGTGTTTAAGACCCGTGCTGGGCGCAGCACGATTCTTTAATAGTCGCTGGGCCAGACCGATGCTTAAGTTTTCATGTCACTGAGCTGGAGCCTCTAGGCTCAGTGTCATATAAACTGGAGGAAAGTCACCCTTTATTTGCTGCGCCAGGGCGCCCTTGTGTGGCCGCACACCCTGAGCGCACTATGAGCCGGCATTGACTCGCATACATTACATGCACACTGCTTGCACACACGCATACATACATAATGAGCTAACATGCAACACCCTTTAACACTGCCAGTTTCTGAAAAAGCGTCCTTGCCTAGCTGCCTAGCAAAAAGCAAGGGCACACATCAGCCCCCTTCCTCGGATGTGAAAGAACACATAAGGTTGTTATATGTTCGCTGGCATCCGTGGGGAGAAGGTTGATGTTTGCATTTGATTTTTGTAAGGCATAGCAGTTATGGAAGCCTTTCCTGAAACTTCCTGAAGCTTTGAAGTTTTGCTGCGTTTGTGCAAATAATTTTTTTGCTGCACAAACACAGTAACACTTTAAATCTGCTGGTTTCAGGAGAGGTTTTTCTCCCCTCTCTGACTAACAAAGAGAGATGTGCAGGAGCCCTGCCCCTCAGCTCACATTTCGGGACTGTTTGGGGGTGCTGGAGCCGAATTAGCTCGATGGCGTTGCGCGCCTGCCCTAGAACGAAGTATCGGATTTTGTGACAGAACTCTTTGAGGAAACGCGCCAGCAGAATTCTGTGTCTACTCCCACAGCTGTGGGGAAATGCATGTTTACTGGCTGTTTTGCATGTAAAGGAATGGGGAGTGAATCACCGACCTGTCCCAGGGCAGCAGTGCTTTAAGTGGAAAGCCAAAACAAGAGGGGGGCTGAGGGGGAGAGGGGCAGGACTAACAAGGGGGAGTGTCCTAAAGTCTTCTGCCATGGCCTAAAGGGAGTCA
This sequence comes from Ambystoma mexicanum, assembly GCF_040938575.1. Lineage (NCBI taxonomy): Eukaryota > Metazoa > Chordata > Amphibia > Caudata > Ambystomatidae > Ambystoma > Ambystoma mexicanum. The sequence goes on along the minus strand of NC_090934.1, from coordinate 926,370,551 downwards.
CCTGTCCCAAACAATACACAAGACCATGCAAATATGTATTTTATGTCACTCTGCGTGGTGTCTGGTGGCCTTGTTTGCATCTAGTCTGCCTATTGTAAATAAAACTCTGCAGGAGTACACGTGGTGGTAGGTGGTGGGAGTCCCCACTTTGTGGAGTCCATAGAGCCCCATGGGAATTTCAGCAGAATTACCGCTGGCAGTAATTCTGCCGATTTTGCCCTTTTCTCGGCTGTAAGGCGGACGATTTACCCCCAGCATTTAGCTGGAGGAAAATCCCCCACCTTACAACCAATGTTGTAGTACAGTGTGGCGGTAATGCAATGATAACAGAGTTACCACTGCATTATCGCAGTTTTTTCCTCGCACCACTGTACTCGTAATGAGACCCAAATGTTTGATTATTTTTCCCTATATGCAATAGCTTATAAAATAATTGCTGAACGCCTGTACCTGTGCAAGAACCCAGCCTCGGTGCTCAGCAAGTGGTGGGGCCGAGTGAGCCCCGGCTCGGCAGTGGGTTTTTGAGACTGCTGAGGCTCTGCCTTGGCCAGCCCCTGCCCACTTAAAACCCTGCTTGGCAGCGAGAGCGTTTGCATCGGTAAAGGCTGATGCATGCACAGGTGGGCTGGGATCATGGGGGGCATACCCTCCAGGAGAGCCCCCCACCCCCACGCACTAAAGTATACAATCATTTCATTGGTCCGTGATTGTCAAAGAGCCCAAATGTAAACTCGTAATAATTTATAATCTTCCCATCATGTTTCTCTTTTTTGGGTCTTCTCATGTTTTTTCTGATGTGGCTGGGCATGTTTTTGTGTTCGATGGAATATGCACTATTCCAAAGATCATTTTGACCATGATCAACATAGTTACATTGTCCTGGCTGGGAGAAGGTGTGAGATCACCAGGAAGCACTGTTGGAAGCTGTTACACCCACTCTCCACTATAGGTATGCCCAACATGGCACCTTCCAGCCCTGAGAACAATGAAGGCAGCCTGAGACAAATCTTTCAAAGGGATCTGCTTCTTCAAACTCAAAAAAGAGTGTGACTCTGAAAGGGCAGTGGGGCTGGGACAGGATCAGTCACCTTCCAGATTACTGACATGTGACTGCCCGGGCCTCAGCCTTAAAAACCTTTCAGATGAAATAGACAGAAAAAATACCAAAAAAGTTGAACTCAAAATGTTTACAATACCAAAGCTCAAAAGAGCCCAAAAAGCAGAAAGACATGTCACAGTCTCAGTCTGTTTTCACACGGGAAAAGGAAATGCAAAGGATCCATACTCTATACTCTATTCATACTATATGCATTGTATGTATGAGTACATAGCTCTTATTTCTAACTTGTCTTTAATATACCTTATGTTATTGGGGTTTGGACTGCTCTTGGCTGCCATTTGCAGGGTCGTTTGGGCTTAAATGACAGAGGGGAAAAGACACGAAAGCTTTGCTGCCTGCTGTTGCCTGCAGGTTGGAAGAATCGGGATACTGTGTGTGGCTCTGCTTCTAGGTGATTTGTGTCAAGAGCATTTGAAGAAGTGAGGCCCGTAGTGTGAGGATTTGCTGGTTGGCGCTGGCTGGAACTGTCTTGTACCAGCTGGTTGGAGAGATGTAGAGTTCTGATGTTTGCTGCCTGTTGGGTGGGGTGTCCAATTGCTGTGAATGGGTGGCTTAGTAGGTATTGCTTGGAATTTGCTCCCTTCCAAGCTACACGGTCTTACCTCTCTGAGTCTTTTCAGAAAAAAGCTGAACACGTGGCTGTTTTCCTAACACGTCCCCTGCCCCCTGACTAGTTCTGTACTCTGAACTCAACCTACTTCTTATTCCCCCTTCTGTGTTTCTTGTTGTCCGTCTTGTTACGCGCCCCAATGCCTAAGGGTCCATGGCTCCGCTACACAAATATAACAAAGTAAAGTAAAAGCAGGGATGTCATTTAGGGGTCGCCAGAACCTCGGTGTTCTCGCTTGCAACCTTTCTTTTTTGTAATGCAAGTTCCTGGGCTGTGGCCAGCACCATTTGGCTCTTAACGTCTGGAGTGGCTGGCTTTCTTGTTCTGCCCCTTAAAAAGAAGAAGAAAAATCAGAACAGGAGTGCCTCAAGTTTAACACTTTCAGCACTGACCCTAAATAAGAAAGAATAGGAAAACCAAATAATGTGTCTTTCTGGAATTCTACACAATAATTGCTAGACTCATTATTAGTTTAATTTCAGGGACACTTCACGGGGTGAGTCACTGATTTAGTCTGCTCTTAAACGCCTCAACTCAGCCTTTCAACTTTCTGAGGTCGATTAATGAGTACCAACACAGGTTGGGTAATATTGGGTGTATATTTAGTCTATATAAAGTGCTTAAGCATAAGTGCTATATAATAACACATCATTATCATTTGGTCATGGACGTCTGCTTGAATTGACAGTCATTTGGTAATGTGGGCTTAGACACACTGATCGTAACGATACATATGGCGATCCATTCTTGTATGAAATGTACAGCACATTATAGTGATATCGTAACCATATTTTTCGTAGTGTAAAATGCTATGTGATGCCACTTCCTGTTTTGTCAACGGGTGAAAGGTCGTGTTCCATCGCTACCCGCAATATCACTACCCGCAATATCACTTCGGGGTGGGGTCAAATGACATCACTTCCTGTGATGTCATCAGGGGGTCATGGGTTGTGTGATGTCACTTCCGCTACCCCTGGCATTTTGGTGAAATGATGTCCCTGAGTAAAAGTATGCATATTACACGTGGAAGCACAATTTGAGCATGTAGGTGCAAGGAGCAGGGTCAGACCCTGGCATAAAATTGTGTTGGGTACCAATGAAAGAGTGGCCCACTGTCAAACCAATTACAAGGCATTCCTTTTGTGTAATTTGAGTAGTACCCAAGCAGGAGATTTTAGGTAAACTGTGTTGCCAATTGTACATTTCAAAGAATATTTGTGCAGTAACTCTGGTCAAAAGTACTTGCTGCACAGCAAAGATACTCATCACACTGGCCCACTTAGAAAGAAAGACCTGGCCCACATGAGCATGTTGGGGCTGCACTTCTGACATTGCCCTACTCGTCTATAGGCCAGTCTGAGCCTGGCAGGAAACGCTCCATGTGGACCTCAATGTTCACTTGGTGCATCTGTTCAGTTTTGCCCTGTTGTCATCTGAGCGGTAGTAATCTTTGGGCTCTGAAATGGCCTAGAGTGGATGGGTTTTCCTGCCAGTGATCAGCAAAAACGGGACTGCATTCATGGGCAGACAACCGAGGGCACCTGGCACTGTCAACAATGGGTACACAGTCCCAGTGAGGCGAGATAGCATTGCAAACCAGCAGTGTGAAAAATCACAGAGAAACAAGACAGCAGCAGTCATGCAGAGTAGATACCTGGGGGACACCATGAGGCAGTCCCTTGTAGAAAGAAAAGCGCCAGTTCAAACATGTGGGCGGCAGCCTGCGCACAACATCTGAGAAACACACGTGCGAGGGAATGTGCAATGTTTGCAGCCCATCTGCAAGAGTCTAGGTCCAAGGTAACGCATAAAGCCAGAAAATAATCCCTACCATTTACCAGAAAGTAGCCAGCAACCTTTATTAAAATGACAAAACACTCCAATAAAGTCCAATCTGAGATGAAAAGCAGAGCTTTTACAATGACTGAATTGGGCCTGCATTTTCTGCTGTTATTTGTTTCCATTTCCTTTCCAGGATTAAGAATCAGCATTATAAAACCGATACTTAAAAAATATGAAGTCTTTGATGGGCCTTTGATATGCAAATACAATGTTATAATGTGCTGTTTTAGGTGACAATTACAGCATGTAGAACAAAAGGACCTTTTAAGGCTGCAATGTATTTATTTATTTTAATTTGTATGATGCTCCACACACCCAAACGTCTCAGAGTGCAAAATACAACAGACAAGACAAACAATGTACAAAATAAAGCAAACAAATTAATCTAAGGACAACTACACAAAATAAGTAAACAGTACGATCAAGAAAAACCAGCTAATAGCAATACATTCATAGAATAAGAATACACAGGACTGGATATTCCATACTGTACTATAGGTCCTACTTAAAATCTACTACCAGTTTCAGATTCGAGCAACCCTGCTGGAAATTGTTTGAAATACCGGAGGATACTGGCCCCACACCCACACTCCACGAGTATGCAATCCCTGTCTTTCTGTGTGCACCAATTATCATGTTCAATCCTCCGGACAACCTTTAGGTCAGTCGTCCTAACAATCCCAGGCCCAGTTTTCTGATGGAGCCAGCCAATACTTTGTTTCTGTGGGACTCCTTAGGCTCCTTCCTTACCGGCAATTAGTAATGATGAAATTTCTTTGGTCCATAACAAACGTTCTTAGATTTTTATCAGCAAACGCGGGCATATAGTAAAGATTTAGCCGGTCGGAAATAACATGAAGATACTTGTGCTACTTCTCCAGATATAACGGGAGGTGTTGGTGTCATTATTTGTGTTGGTTCTCCAACTGCAATGGGCAAAGATGGTATCAACACTTGAGGGTCAGGTACAACTTCCAGTAATTTTGTATATTTATCCTTCAGTGGTTGAACAGTATTTGCCCCATCCAGGTCAGTCTGATAGGATTTATCCATACCATGGTTTTGATAATTTTGGCAGAAGTTGTCTATCTTGTCAGGCTGATGTTGTGATGCACACCTGTCCAATAGTTGAACCCATTGGCAAAAATCTGCAAAGTTGTTACTCTGATTTAAATCCTCTGTGATGTTCTCCTTGACATGAATCCATTGTCTTGAGCTAACTTGCATAGTGCGATTGTTCTCTTCATCCCCAATACCCCCAGACTTCCTTAGGAGACTGTGACTCTGAAACCAATATAGCTTTTTCTACCCTTTCCACGGGGGCTTGCATGGGCATGGAACTCAATAATGTTCAACCATGGGTACTTCCTGATGGAGTATATGCTGACTTTACTTGCTCCTGCCTCTGTTCAGAATGCTGACATACTCCAACCTCCTGAACAGTTTCAGTCCCTTTCTGTTCCCTAAGGCGCTTTTTGCGATTGGCACTTAACGCAAGCACCTCGGACAGATGATTCCCTTTAGGGGAGGAAATAGCTATGGAGCTGCCAGGCTCCAGTGGGACTGCAATTAGGCTCTTTGGTGTTAAATGCATCCTGTGAGAGATCTACAAGTGTCAGTCTCAGGTGAGTCATGCATTTAGCAGATACATTGTTGCATGGCATCCCAATACATGGCAGAGGTGACTTTAAATGATGGGACCTGAATTGGAGTAGGCTTAAATTGTCAAATGGCATTCCTTCCTTCCACTAGCAACAGAGCAAGAACAGAACTGGGGGTTGGTTTACCTTCTCATGAAAGAAATGAAACTCAAGACTTAGAAACTGAACCATAAAATCTGATGACTCTCAGGAAGCCAGCCACTGCCTTAAGAACAAATGGTACCCATGTACACCTTACATCTGTCTATGTGTTGGGCTCAAATCCTTAAATATACATTGAATTTACTGTGAAAACCAGTCAGTTGTGGTCCTCTCTCATTTAATATTATATCACACTCAGCCAGGGCTCTCCTCGAAAAAGAATTTAACAACCTTTCGAGCTTCGAGTTTTGCCTCAAAGGGGCAGTCAAGTCTTGGAATCACTCAAGAAGGAGGATCTGAAGGCAATAAAATAGAAAGCTGCTAGCTTAACTACAAAGAATATTTGCCATTGTGACCAAGCATTCACAGGAGTCATACACTCCTCAACTCTGTACAGGAAGGAACTCACACCTGAAGTTCCGTATCTGAGCAGATAAATTCAGTTGCCATGTACTATTTTGTCAATTGGAAAAAAATGCACCAGAGAAATTACATTGTATTCATATTTTTGTTGACAACTTTTTTTTAACGTTGTTTTTATTAGATTTCCCCAAAATTATCAAATTACAAATCATAACATTGTCAAAACATATTGTTCCAAAATGAAAGAAAAAAAACAACTTGCCTTCCAACCACCACCCCCAAACCGATTGCTGTTAACATTTCGGGATTTCAGTTTCTACCATCATTTTGTACATTTTGTAGTGTCAGGAATCCGTGTGCGCAGACCTTCACCATGATCGGTTATTATCCCTCGCTCTCCGGCTCCCAAAAACAATGCAATTTTGTCCACTCGTTACCACCCCAATTGTATTTCCCCCTGAGGAGAGATCTTCAACTGGAGTGGCTACCTAGTAAAAATAGGTCTGCTTCTTGTGACATGCACATTAGAGCTTCCCTTGCCCATCTCGGCCTAAGGCCTCGTAGAACCCCATTCAATAATAAAGGGGCCCCACTCTACCTGGAATTATCCCATGTAATCATTTACCTAAGCCATTAAATTCTCAATTATAAAGATATCCCACAATTTTTGGAACCAGTGTTTCTTGTCAGGTGTTTGTGGGTTTTTCCAGTTTTGAGCTATAGCTAGTTTCCCTGCTCTAAAGATTGCCTCCAACATTCTCAGGAACTGGTACTGCTTGCTATTACTTGGGGGAAGAATTCCCAACAGTACCTAAAGAGGGTCTAGTGAGAGCTGCACCCCTAAAACTTCTTTCTTCCAACTAGGGAGGTGGGCCCAAAAACTCTGGATTCGAGGACAGTGCCACGACATGTGTGCCAGCTAGCCTATTTGCCCACATTTACGGGGGAACAATGGAGAAACGCCAGGGTACATTTTGGAGAGTTTTAAGGGATCCCGGTGCCATCCATGCAATATCTTGAAGTTGTGCTACGTCGCCGCTGTAAAGTGATCGCCATGGAACATCGCCTTGTAGATCTTACTCCATGTCTCCTCCGTTAGTTCAGCATCAGCCAATCCCTCCCAGTATACTTTATATTTCTGTCTCTCCTAGATGTCTGTCATTATCAGCGCTTTATATCGTTTGGAGAGAATGCCTTTTCTCAAGTCCACTAAGTTTATAATCGAATCAAACGGTGTGAGGTCACGAGCCAAGTTGGATTGCCATTTCGGGCAGGAAAGTATCCCTTTAAATCTGAAATATTCAAATATGAACATGGCATCAGGGCCTACCATTTCCACAACTTCTTCATAGTCCCTCAGTTTACCCTCCATGAACAATTGACCCGCTCATTCGAGGCTGCTGTCAGACCACCTTTGTGTGTCCCAGAACTCCTTCCAAGAGGGATCCAGCGGTCCACCGCAGAGAGAGCTCATGGGGAGGGCCAAGTGGTCAGCTTCTCATTTAAGCTTTTCCTTTACCACAAAGACCAAAGTACCTCCAATGTCGGGTGGTTCCTAATCTTGGTGGGGATAGATTTCATGGCGGACCAGAGCCAGCCCCTCACCTTTTTGGAGTGGGGTAACCCATGTCCTCCAAGTAAGACTACTATGTCCCTGGGTCATCCCTCATGTGTTACAGCAGCACTCCTAACTGGGCTCCTATCCATTTTTGAAAGTTTGGTCCCAACCCCATTTTCTCTACAATTTTAGCCATGTATTGCCATTTGAATGCCTGCTCAGAGTCGAGCGAGACCAGGAAGGCATCCACTTCCTGTTCTTGGGCATGGTGCACGAAATCTATTGTTTTTCAATGTTGTCTGATCCTTGCCAGCCCTTGCCGAACCCCACTTGGTCATCTTGGACTAACAAGGGAAGGATCCCCTCCAGTCTGTTCACCATTATTTTCGCAGGGATCTTCACATCTGTGTTGAGAAGGGAGATTTGTCTGTATGAGGAGCAGGAAGTGGGTATCTCCCTTCTTTTGGGATCACTATTATTATAGCTCCCAAAATCGAGGTTGGTAGTTCCTCCCCTCGAGAACCTCGTTGGCTACCCTCCCCAAATAGGGTGCCTGAGTGGAGCGGGAAAGTTTATAGAAATGGACTGAGAAACCATTGTCTCCTAGAGTGGTACCCCTTATCATGCAAAGTATTTCTTTGTCTGTTATTGGGGAATCTAAGGCAGCCAAGGCTTTCGAGGAGATACCAGGTACCTTCAGTTGGTCTAAAAATTGAGTGACATGAGAACCATCCCCATTATAGTCCGCCTTGTACAGGCTTTCAAAGAAGTTCCAAAAATTCACTCTCAATGCCGTCCGCATCATATGAAGTACGGCCGGCAGGTGGGCAAATCGCTGCCACCCTCTTTGATTTTCTATTCTCTCTAAACTTCCAAGACAGAATTTGATCAGCCTTTTCCCCTTTCTCTTGATATTATTGCTTTAGAAAAAGGAGTTTCCTCTCCGTATCCTGTACAAGGATGGATTTAAGTTGAGACTTGTAACATTTAAATTTTGCCGCAGATGCTGGTGTGATATATCTGCTCGAGGGTCTGCCTGGTTGGATAGTCTCTATATTCCCACTAAGGACTGTCTCCTCTCTTTGCCTTTCTGGGAGCCAATCTAGCCAATCTTAATGAGTTCTCTCCTAATCATTGCTTTAAAACCTTCCCACAGGGTAGCTATTCCAACCTCGTTGTCGTAATTCAACTCTGAATAATCTTTAATACTGGAGAGTAACCCCTGGGCTGTCTCTCTGTCTTTAAGTAGGAATTAATTGCACATCCACCTACTCATGCGTGGTTTCCGTGCCCAGGCCCCAATTGTCGCCAGCACCATAACGTGGTCGGACCACGGTATCGGCTCAACCCTCGTTTATACAACATAGGGTTTTAAAATCGTGTCCACCAAAATAAAGTCAATACTGGAAAAGGAGTTGGGTACCTTGGAATAAACAGTACAAGGTGGGTCCCCCTCACTCGTCCCACTAGTGAGTCTGTCACCCCCAGGTCTTGGTTAATCTCAGCAAAGCGACGAGACTCTGTCCCTAGTCTGTGGGAGTGCAAGGTCCCAGAGTCTCTTCCTGTCCTTGAGTAGGTCAAGCACCATGTTAAAGTCGCCCCCTATGATCAGTGTGCCTTCCATGAACAGTTTCAATTTGCCTGCCACTGAAACTCAAAAAGGGATTTGGGGCATGTTAGGGCAGTATACTGACCCCAGGGTCACCTTTTTTTCCCTTGAAGATTGCCCCTTACAAAGATTTATCTCCCCTCCTGGTCTGTTAGTGTCTGTTCGACTTCCAAGCCCAGACAACTCGCCACCACCACTCCCGGTGAAGAAAAGGATTGTTTTTAAATCACTTTGTCTAGTTCCCTGGGCCTACAATGGAGTAGGTCCTAGCTTTCTCCGAGAGAAGGTTGTTCCATATGTCCCTGCTAGGTCTCTGCGCTCAGAGAATAACTGCCTCTTAGTGGTGCCCACAACCGGGTTGAGCAGGGTTGGAGGCCATGCTTTCTCATTAGCTGCGAGTACACTGTGGAATTCTATCCCAGTTGATCATAGGCATACACCCAATCATCTTCTTTTTTGTCGTCTTCTCAAAACCTGACTTTTAGTTTGGCTGCCTTTGCGTTGCCTGCATTTTCCTTGTGCTAAGATACCTTTAGTGAATATGCGTGTTACACGTATAAATAACATAACTATGGCCACCCCTCTCTTCTTCACTGGGGCCAATGCCGAAATGTCCTCTCTATTGAACTACCCCTCAGAACTGGCTCCCTGCCCTTTATCCAATGGTTCGCCTATAAAAATAATAAATCTAAATTGGAGCATTTCAATTCAGCAGACCTTTTCGTGGGGGAATTCAGGCCTCTTACATTGAGGGAACCGACACTAATGGAAATAGCTGATTTAGTCAGTGTCTCCCAGTAATCCCGATATCGACCCATAGTATGTACAAGCACAACGTCAAACCCAGAGAATTCCCAGAATACAACCACTGTAGAACTTCCCCAAAAACAACCTACAAATCCCAACAATACCATACCGCCCTCCCAATCCTCCACCGGCATCCAGTCAGGAGACATCCAAGTACCTGTTTTCCGACTGGATCACCAGCGTCCTGCGGCCCACTGGCCAGCAACATAAGAATTTCTATGAACCTGAACCACCTTTCATCATTTATATAAGATTTTTAATGCAAGTCTCCCCTTGTGTACTCTAATTCCCAATTTGGAGGTCACCACATCCACACAACAATTAAACGTCCCTCTGGTTTCCCCGCACCATATTCTTCACCTCCTCTTGGCCTGTGCCCTCCGAAGTATCTGGTCCCATTTTATGGATCTCTATGAGGGTAAGTTCAGGCTATTGGTCTCATGATTTTGCTGCTTCGTTGACGATCACAGTCAAGGTCCCTACTTCCAATACCTATCAGGCGTGTTCATCATTTTAAACTTTAATGGTGCTTGGAATCCATTGTCTGCCCTTCTATTTCTCTCTGCCCATTGACTCTCTGCACTCTTGGGTTGGATCAATGTCTTTTGTCTGTTGCTCCCCCATCAGTTCCACATGGACCCTTCTTTTGTCATCTTCAGTTATGAGACAATATTTTATTCCTTCATACTCGAAAGTGATTGAGAACGGGAATCCCCAGCAATATCGCACTTCTTTGCTGGTGAGCCTATTGAGTAAGGGGGGCACACAGGTAATGTTCTGCCAATGGAAAACTGGAGAGGTCTTGAAAAATAGCTATCCTTCCATACCCAATGTCTATGGGCCCTTCCTTCCTAACCGTTTCCATGATTATTTCTTTTTGCCATAGTAGTGAAAGCACACTAACACGGACCTCAGGCCTCTGGTCCCCTCACCCCGGCAGTGGGCCTGATTGATGGTTGGTTCCATGGTATTCTCGCCCACAAATAGCTTCTTGATGACATCATAGATAGCTCTTATTATATCACTCTGATTTCCACTCTCTCTCTCAGGAAAACCAAAGAATCTGAGGTTGTTGCGCCTCTCCCTGTTCTTCAATTCATCCATTTTGAGAGTCACTGCTTCCTTGCACCTCTTTAGTTCTGAGAGTCTCATATCTATCCGTGTCTCCAATATGTCCCCTGCAGCCGATCGTCCATAGCTTTTACTCTTTTATGTAGTTCATCCAGCCTGTGACCAATGTCTGTTCTTATGCCTCTAATTTCTTTTAACAGAGCTGCAATGTCCTGTTTTGTGGATTACGGAAGCGATTCTCTTCAACTCATTGTGGGGTAGCGAGCCCACTCCTCCGCCGAGTGGCCTGCTGTAGAGCGGAATTGTCTCACCCCCTCCTGGGACTACAGGCAGCTGTTGTGGATATTAAGTGAAAAGTGAAAGAGTACCATCAATCTATATGGCATAAATTCCTGCTTCTGGCTCCTTGGCCCCACTGGCCCTGCTATGCTCAAAGAGGGAGGGTTTCCTTGGTCTGCCGGATTGTCTATCAGTGTTGTCAAGTTCAGCCAGTGGCCCTGTCAAACAGGCCTCAATGAAGTCGATATGGGAGCCAAATATCTCATTGACCCCCTCCCCAACCACATAATCCCAGCACTGTAGCCCTGAGCCAACATGGGGGTGACACACAGATAGAGCCATCCAGATTGAATGGGGTTCACATGGCGCAAGGGGCTCCTCCGGGTTGCAAGTCCAGTCCAATTGACTTTCTGTGTAAGCCCAATTAGTGACTTGTGATGTCCAGGGCCCCACTGTGGTGGTGGGGCAGGATATAGCCCCGAGGCTGCTCTCCCCTGGGATGATTCAGTCTAGAGAAGTGTTCCCCCGGTGTTTCTCATAGTTAGGTATCAGACTGTGGAAAGGGGGCCATCCTCCAGAGACAAAATGGTCCTGCGGGCCCCACTTATGGTTGCCAGTGCCCATGATGTAGTATGAGAGGAGAGGGGGTTGGGCTCATGACAGCATGGAAGATCCTCTGGTTGTGGGGGGCCATCTTGAGCCTCCCGCCGCAATCTCTGTCATCCCTGAGGCCATTTGGCAAATGCTGGGCCGCAGCTGCCATCCCTGTTCAGCGGGCACTGGGACCACAGAGTGGGCTTCTCAACTCGCACGGCCTGCAGATGGAGAGAGCGGTGGAGCCCAGGCTCCTCTGTGATGTGTTGTGGAGCCCTCTATAGCGTTGGAGAAACTCCTCTTGTCGCCGTTACTCAATGCTGCCACAGTGAGGAAACCGCTACACTCAGCGAGCCCCGGATTCGACCAGCGTGCAGTCGGGAAGGGAAATCTCACCTTGTATTGTAGGTCATTGGGAGAGTGGGGGGGAGACAGCGGCTCAGGGCCTGTTTCAGTTCAGTGGGCCGGGAGCATGTTATTGTACTGCCAGCATCAAAGCGCCCCCAAACGGCCTCCTTGTTGATAACTTTAATTCAAAATATCGTAGAGAGATATTTTTTTAAAAATATTCAGCTTGGAAGGACGTATTTGATGGTCATACAACAATTGTTTTAAGTTAACTTCATTATGCAAATGAGGCAAATATGGATAGATTTGTGCAGAAATGGTGCATGCTGATGGGTCTCATATCCTACCCTTTGTGCCAGATAGCCCATTATTTCTGAGATGGAAAGCCAATTTTTGTAGACCTGTTTTCATAGCGAAAAAGCCAAAATATGTATAACTCATGCACCACAAATCATCTCAAGGTCAGACTAGCATCATTTAATTTACCTGAATGAGAGAGATCTGCTAAACTGATTAGTGATATGATCACATGTGGGGAATATACTGTATTGAAAAGTTACAAATGTTTAATGCAGAAATCTCCAAGATTACATCCCATTAAATGGTAGGGGAACTCCAATCAGTCTGTCCCTTCATTAACATGCCCAATGACACCAGAGAGGTTGATTTGGTGTGATGTCACTTTTAGAACACTGTCCAATCCCATAGATTGACCAATTGGATTAGAGAACTGATTTGCACCTTTAAGGTGTGGTTTCTGGAGGTTCTGGTTCATTTATTTCCGTCCAGCCATCAACCTTCAGTTTTGCATTTTTCACCCGGAGTGGGACATGCCTGCACAGACATGGATTCTGAGCCTGCTGTGCCTAGCGACCTAAGCTACACATCGCTGATGATGCCAAATGAGGTTGAAACATGTCTGGGTTTCTTGTGGTCTCGAGCAGAAGGGATGTGACATAGCATTTCAGTTTGGACTCCCCCTTTTGTGGGACTACGACTGATTTGCGTATGCTCTTTACCCTTCTGTGCTGGTATGGCAGTCACAAAAACGATACTTTGGAACGTTGCTAGTGGTTTTTGAATCTTCCAGCCCTCACTCTGCTGTGCTGCATAGGATGGCTGAAGAGGCATGTCCCATCAGTTTAAGTTTCCTAAGATTCCTAAGATTTGCTAGATCCTCCTAGGACTGTTATCACAGAACACTTTGAATAACTCATCATCTGCCCCAGGAATTCCTACTGTAGCATTTAGTGCAGTTGCCATTCGTTGTGACAAAGACCTGTATGTGATATACTTAGCACTCAAACCCTAGTGTATTAGACACAACATGGACACCCTAAGCACTGAAGCAGATTTAATATATATCCTTTTGTAAAATCTATAGCTAAAGGTATATATCTATTGCAAAGCTGGCATTTATGCTGCTTTTTTAAGCCAGAAATGCGTGTGGCCACAAGAGAAAATGAGACAAGAGAACCACTATTCCACTGTCCCAGTATCTAGTGCAGTGACGGCTCAGACTCAAGTTCTGTGGCAGAAGGAGAATAAGGTTGTGACTCGAAAGGGACTTCAACAGGGGCCCTGGGACGTTACCACTCGCTACACCCCAGGTAACTCGTCATTAAGGCTATTAGCACCCTCGGTTTATGTCCCAAGGTGCAAATAGGCATTTATTTCTTTGAAAAAAACAGGTCTCAACGAGCGTGGGAACTGTTTTTGAAGGAAATACTCCTCTAACATATTCACCACGGAAAGGAAAGCAAGGTTCCATTTGGAGCTCCTCTCCCATTTGCATGGTGGCTGGTGGACATGAGAGGAGTGGCAGCGCAACCACTTCAGGTACGTGGGAAGGGAGGTGTGGGGAGAGGAGAGACGCAGAGACGGCTGGGGAAGAAGGCAAAATGGTAGGGCGGGCGCTGGAAGCTCCAAGGTTGCTCAGAACGCGGGCTTATACTGTGAGGTTTAGCCCGCTTTCCGAGTAAACGATACCGGGGTGATAACACCTCTTCCTATTCCTGAATTTGCTTGGGAGGTGGATGAGTACGAATTTAATAATTCATCTTTATGATTGATAACTACATCATTGAATCTTGAATATTAATGAACACTGAATACAACCGCAAGCACATCCCCTCCACCAGGAAGGAAGACAAGGCATTCCCTCGGCCATCGAACTCAAAGCAGTAATTTATTGCAAAATATGTGGGTGGGTTTCCATGTTGCTACATTGCAAATTACAGATACTTTGACAATCCTCAAGAGAACCGTGATCCCTACTTTCCATCTTGAGCCTGGAGGGACTTCCAGGGGTCTGCAACCTGTGGCTCGCCAGATGTTTAAGACTACAACTTGCATGATTCCTTACCACTGACAATCCTGACTACAACTGATGGGAGTTATAGTCCAAAACATCTGGAGAGCCAAAGGTTGTGGCACCCTAATAGACTGTGGCGTAGTTAGTGAGATATTGAATTCCTCTGATTCGGTTTTGGCAAATGAGTTCTTTCAATTGCTTCATCATTACAATGAACATAGTGGGGGCTTCCTAGAAACTGGCCCAGGAATGGTAAATATGTGACTATGTTCAATTTCCCGCAAAAGAGAGACGGTCTGCCTTTGCACGCCAGACGAGTCCTCTCCTAATATGGGGTCTTCGAGAATGTGGGCAGTGAAACCACAGTACAATCGGGTTACACACGCTTTCACATATCAGCTATCCTAAACGCCAAAGGGAAACGGGGGGCACTGACGGTGCACTTTCTGGACTATTGGTATCCATCCTGTGTGGGGCTAACATTCATAACACCCACTGGGGTGACATATAAGTATCAAAGCTATCCCTGATGGCTGATCCCTACCCAGCAAATTATATTCACTATGTATATTTGAGTCAAACAGTACACCAAAGGCGCTTCTGTATTAACCGGTCTATCCTCTCCATTCAACTCTGCTCCCTCTGCAAAGGAAGAAGATACTCGGTCCTTACTTCGGGTTATGGAAATATCATTCACCCCATTTGCCAGGGTATGAAATAATGGGTATCAAAAGAGCACGCTTGTAGGTCAGCAGATACTGACATTGGCTAATTACCATTAACTCTGGCAATTCAGTGGAGTGTTGCAGGAGATACCCTGGCCAACCAGACCCTTAGAACGGCAAAGTGGAAATGCCTAAATGATTACATGCTTCCATGTATGTTTAGTGGGTGGGGTGGGGGCATCAACTGAACCACCATCATCTTCCTAGGTTATCTTTCCAAATATGGTTCAAAGTCTGAACATCCATGGCCAGGGGAGTATTTCGAACCTAACAGCCTGACTCTCTTAGGCGCATACTCCACCGTTAACCCAGACAGACTGTCTCGCCTCATCAGCAAGAGTGTACCCAAGAGATGTGAACACTACCGGAGGTCTCGGCCAGCCAACTAACTTTATATAAAGGCAGCACAACATTCGTTGCCCAATTTGGATAAGGAACTAATGCAGTGGTGCCCCTCTGGGCACTAGGCATACCCATGCATTGAAGGGGAGCCTCCAGTACGGCTCTATACAAAAATGTAACTAGCTCCAAACTTGCATCCACTCCCCTCTGGTCACCGTCCACACAGTCACACCAGCAGCACTAGACCATGATCCGCAGTACACGACACTACATAGCAGGAACATAGCAAACTCCCTTTCCTCGCCCATTCTTCCCCATCAATGCTAAGATGAAATTGTTAAGAGCAAGAGTGACAAATAATGGCTGTAAAAGCACAAAAGCAAAACAAAAGAGTTGATGGCTGGAAGGTTTAGAATAAATCTTGACCTCTGGCATTGCTCTGGGCAACCCTCCAGACCATCGTTCTTCGCCTGCCAAGCCATTACAAAAGGGGAAAAACCATATGCAAATCAGGCTTGGTCCCACCCCCAAAGGGGTAGTCCAGCCCGAACTGCTAGGTCACATCCCTTTTGCACGAGACCACAAGCATCCCCAGACATGTTTCAGCCTTGTTGGGCGTCATCAGTGAGGAGTAGCTTGGGTCTCTAGGCCCAGCAGGCAAGGGACCCACGTCTGGGCATACCCTTCCCACTCGGGGTGACAATAGCAAAACAAAAGAGTTGATGACCCCCCTTGTTAATTTGCAGTTTTAAGTAACTTTGGGTCTCACCCTAAGTTACTAGGGGAATCCAGACGTGGACCCCTTGCTCACTACTCTTAGAGAGGCACAGATCCACCCTACTGATGAGGTCCAACCAGACCGAAACACGTGTCTGGGGTTTCTGTTGGTACTCTTGTTCAGAGGAGAATTGCCTAGCATTTCGGTGCTGGACTGCCCCAGGGCAGGACAAAGACTGATATGTTTGGGATATTTCTTCTCTGTGAAAGATAGTGAGCTAAAGACTCTGGGTAAGTCTCTCGTAACCAGGACTAATGTCTGGCAGAGGGACTCCCAGGACCCCCCTTGTTAATTTGCAGTTTTAAGTAACTTTGGGTCTCACCCTAAGTTACTAGGGGAATCCAGACGTGGACCCCTTGCTCACTACTCTTAGAGAGGCACAGATCCACCCTACTGATGAGGTCCAACCAGACCGAAACACGTGTCTGGGGTTTCTGTTGGTACTCTTGTTCAGAGGAGAATTGCCTAGCATTTCGGTGCTGGACTGCCCCAGGGCAGGACAAAGACTGATATGTTTGGGATATTTCTTCTCTGTGAAAGATAGTGAGCTAAAGACTCTGGGTAAGTCTGTCGTAACCAGGACTAATGTCTGGCAGAGGGACTCCCAGGACCCCCCTTGTTAATTTGCAGTTTTAAGTAACTTTGGGTCTCACCCTAAGTTACTAGGGGAATCCAGACGTGGACCCCTTGCTCACTACTCTTAGAGCGGCACAGATCCACCCTACTGATGAGGTCCAACCAGACCGAAACACGTGTCTGGGGTTTCTGTTGGTACTCTTGTTCAGAGGAGAATTGCCTAGCATTTCGGTGCTGGACTGCCCCAGGGCAGGACAAAGACTGATATGTTTGGGATATTTCTTCTCTGTGAAAGATAGTGAGCTAAAGACTCTGGGTAAGTCTCTCGTAACCAGGACTAATGTCTGGCAGAGGGACTCGCAGGACCCCCCTTGTTAATTTGCAGTTTTAAGTAACTTTGGGTCTCACCCTAAGTTACTAGGGGAATCCAGACGTGGACCCCTTGCTCACTACTCTTAGAGAGGCACAGATCCACCCTACTGATGAGGTCCAACCAGACCGAAACACGTGTCTGGGGTTTCTGTTGGTACTCTTGTTCAGAGGAGAATTGCCTAGCATTTCGGTGCTGGACTGCCCCAGGGCAGGACAAAGACTGATATGTTTGGGATATTTCTTCTCTGTGAAAGATAGTGAGCTAAAGACTCTGGGTAAGTCTCTCGTAACCAGGACTAATGTCTGGCAGAGGGACTCCCAGGACCCCCCTTGTTAATTTGTAAAAGCACAAACACATGATGTCACCTACGGGTAGTACCCCAGCCACACAGAGAATGCCTCTGACCATCACCTCTCTCCCGCACCCCTTCCTGCATCTCTGCTTGAGCTGAGAGTGATGTTGTGGGGCACTTTCATGGGCATGTCGTTGGGACAGGAGCCACATGTTTCAGTGTGTTTTTTTTTCCAGCCACAAGGATTTTCTGCTCCATGGGAGAGCGTGGCAACCTATACTGACAGATTTCCTGCACTGTCAAATGTTCCTCCGTGTGTTTCAGCTGAGGCAGATGTTATGGGCACATTCATGAGTGTGTAGATGGTACACACCCCATGGCATTTTTTGATCAATGGGAGAAAGTGACATAGCCTATGCGTTCATATTTTCCAACCCAGTCAAACTTTCCTGCACGTGGGATTTTCAGCTTACGCTCCTGCTGCTAGGATTTTCTGAGGGGCAGGAGAACATTACAGACATTTGCCGTCCTATTTTCCTACCCTGTCAAATGTTCCCACCCCTAGGATTTTCAGAACATATCCTGCCGCCAGGCTTTTATGCTTTTATGATGAGTCGGACACACGGGCATGACCTCTGCTGTCGTACTTACCAACCCTCTGAAATGTCGCTTCCCCGCTGATTTCCACCAGATGTTTCTGTCGCTGGGATTTTCTGATGGATAAGAGAAAATGACAGGACTATTGACGTTAAACTACTCCAGAAAGTGGTGACTCGACGGTGGGGGAGAGGGCGGGGCACTGATATAATAATAAAGGGTTCTCTGTTCTCAAGCCGCCCCAGGCCTTGTCGCCTCCGGCAGTCACCTGATGCCGCATTCTCGGGGACATCGATCCAGGGGACAAAGAAGGCAACAACAAAAGCCGTACAATGATGGTTTTCAAAATGGAAGAACTGGTCCGGGCTGTCCTCTTGATGAATCTCTTTGATGGATGCTAGTTAACATGCCTTGCCTTGTGGGCATCCCAGATAGGTTTAAACGTTTTCCTGGTGCTTACCGCGAGGTGTTATGGGAGAGGCGAAATATGCTTTCACAAGCAGCAGGCCCACCTAGGCCAGAAAAACCAAAGTGCCTTGCGGGAGGGGTGTGTTTTGGCGACATCTGTTGGGGGCTTCTCTATATTTGGCCTCCATGGGTGCAATGAAAACCCCATTTTGCGGCAAACATCAAAGCGGCGTCTGTGATCACGGAGACAATCAGTCCGGGGCGAGGGGAGTATTGGAGAAGTCTCCTGGTGTTCCGCCTTGGGAGCGTAGCAAGCGTCCACAATAGGAAGGGCATCGGCCGCTGGTGGCGTGGGGCTTTGTGGGTGAGCTCAAGTGTCAGTATTTCTTGGCTGCCTTCCTGCTTCTGAGTGCCTTCCGCCCTCAGGCAGGGGGCATGGGAGAACAGGTGGCACTGGCAGGGCGTCATTTATCAAGCATGCACACGCAGTGCCTGCGTACTCTGCTTTAGGAACAACAATATATTATTAACGATATTAATCATAACACTTATCACCATCATAATAAGAACGAGCTAAGTGGCGAGTTAGCCTGCGGTGTGTGCTCTACAACTTGTCACTGTTATCATATATGGACCAATACTAGTCTCAGACTTTTTTCACAGTGCACATTACACATTCCTTTCTATTTGATTCCCACCAGTAGCATCCAATTAAAATAAGGCACCGTGCGGTAAAGCGATTTGGAGGGAACTACACAATGTGCCCAAGCGGGGAAGCCAAGGTTTAATCCAATATTTTCTGGTTCGTTTTTTTTTATTTGGCAGTACACTGTCTTTCCGCCTGTGCTGTCCAACGTGCAATCCTTTTGCCAGTAAGATAGCTCAGCGGGTTGAACGCTCGCTGCTGCGATCGCAGGTTCGAATCCTGGCAAGGCCAACTCAGCCTTTCATCCTTCCGAGGTCGATAAATGAGTACCAATTTCAGTTGGGTGATATTGTATGTAAATATATGCTCTGTAAAGCGCTTTGGATTAAGGCGCTACATAAATAACACATCATTATCATAATAGTCTTTCCAGAGCTAAACTAGTATTCTGACCAAAAAAGCCTGGCTTGCAAAGAACCAAACCACATGGTGAACCAACCTTACAGAATATAATACATCGTTGTAGAAACATGCAAGGCAAAACAAGTATGATTCTACCTGAAATGGGGAATGAGTAGACATGAGAATGCATGCCATTCAAAGGCAACTCTGTAAACTATGCGGATTAAGAACCTGTCTGCGTTGTTCGCTGCACTCCAGTGCCAGAAACAAGGAAGGGAAACGCTCTAACTAGTTGATACATTTGATGATCCACATTATACTTCCAGATATTCAAAGGAGTGATGAACTGCTGCATTCGACAAATCAATGCACCCCCTCCTGCAAAGAGTCCAGCCTGACGTGCAATGACAGAAGCCGTCTCCGAAAGCACCCGGGTCCAGCACAGGACATGCAAGGTGGACGGCACGCATGCATTGCAGTGCTAGGTTGGAAAGCCTGCAGAGCGGAGCAATGCGGCCAGGCCTTGTCATGCGTATGACTCCCTCAAATTGTTGAGCACAGACGTGCCACAGGCTGCAAAATAAGCGGCAGTCATGTGAGTGGTCATTATTGTGTTGCGTGATATCCCCCCCCCCACACCTCCTCCATCTATGCACGTTAGGCTTGTGCAAGGAACCAAAGCCTGATCGCTGATGCCGAAAGGTAACCACAGGAAGCCTGCAGTTGGTTAGATCCTATTTTAGCACTTAGGCTCACCCATGCCTTTAAACAGAACAGGTCCTTTTGGGTTCCAGATCTGGCAGGGTAACTAAATCCCCCTCCACCGAAAGTTGGATCCATTTCAGATACCTGACAGCTTCCTAGGCAGTTCTTGCAGTAGCTTCCTTCCTCAGTTCATCGTCAGCCTGCGGCCTCCTTCGCGGGCCTTCATATGCTGACAGTCCTCCGTTTGGGAACTCCAGCTGAGCACTTCTCTGTACGAGGGACCTTACGACTCGGACTGCTGCGCGTTGGGTCTATGCAGAACGACGTGCGTCGGCAGAGCGCATCGTGTGAACATTGGAGGTGGCTCAGGGTACTTACTTCGACAGAAATTGCCGGGGTATGCTGTGTCGCAGGCATTGTGTGAACATTGGAGGGGGCTCAGGGTACTTACTTCGACAGAAATTGCCGGGGTATGCTGTGTCGCCGGCATCGTGTGAACATTGGAGGTGGCTCAGGGTACTTACTTCGACAGAAATTGCCGGGGTATGCTGTGTCGCCAGCTTCGTGTGAACATTGGAGGTGGCTCAGGGTACTTACTTCACCGGAAATTGCCGGGGTATGCTCTGTCGCCGGCATCGTGTGAACATTGGAGGTGGCTCAGGGTACTAACTTCGACAGAAATTGCCGGGGTATGCTGTGTCGCTGGCATAGTGTGAACATTGGAGGTGGCTCAGGGTACTTACTTCGACAGAAATTGCCGGGGTATGCTGTGTCGCCGGCATAGTGTGAACATTGGAGGTGGCTCAGGGTACTTACTTCGACAGAAATTGCCGGGGTATGCTGTGTCGCCGGCATCTTGTGAACATTGGAGGTGGCTCAGGGTACTTACTTCGACAGAAATTGCCGGGGTATGCTGTGTCGCCAGCTTCGTGTGAACATTGGAGGTGGCTCAGGGTACTTACTTCGACAGAAATTGCCGGGGTATGCTGTGTCGCCGGCATAGTGTGAACATTGGAGGTGGCTCAGGGTACTTACTTCGACAGAAATTGCCGGGGTATGCTGTGTCGCCGGCATCGTGTGAACATTGGAGGTGGCTCAGGGTACTTACTTCGACAGAAATTGCCGGGGTATGCTGTGTCGCCGGCATAGTGTGAACATTGGAGGTGGCTCAAGGTACTTACTTCGACAGAAATTGCCGGGGTATGCTGTGTCGCCGGCATCGTGTGAACATTGGAGGTGGCTCAGGGTACTTACTTCGACAGAAATTGCCGGGGTATGCTGTGTCGCCAGCATCGTGTGAACATTGAAGGTGCCTCAGGGTACTTACTTCCACAGAAATCGCCGGGGTATGCTGTGTCGCCGGCATAGTATGAACATTGGAGGTGGCTCCAATGTGTTGAACGTGAAACGTTGGATGAGCATGGATGACACACTGCGTGCAGCCAGGCTTGTCGTTGCAGATTTCTTTGCTACTTACCCAGGGCTGACAACCCAAACGTTTCATTCCCCAGGCAAAACATTTGCACAGCAAGACAGTACCCATTGCCCGTTAAGTTTCATTGATGAAATGTACATTTTACCAACAGGCAACCCATTAATAATCGCGGCTGTAATTTCATAGGAATAAGGCGATTATTGCACTGACATTATAATTACTTCCGGGTGATGGGTCTCACTCCCAGCAAAATAATATAATAACTTCCAGTTGAATGGTATCCCTTCCGGACATATTTCTTCCAGGTCAAAGGCCACGTCTGCTTTGCCACTATGCCTTTTTTTGATGCAATTAAAGGCCGCTTCTCCATTGTTTACTGCTTCCGAGTACCCTCTACTCTACAGTTATAGTGTCACATTCTTCTGGAGACCAAATGAGGGCTCTACTGTGGCCCTGAGGTAGGTGATCTCAGTTACCCTATGACTACGTTGTGGTGGTGGTTCTTTATTTCCCTGGGGCGCCCTGTAACATCCCCACTGGAACTGTGAAGAAGCAGCCAACATGTTAAGGAATAGTTTGAGCAATCATATAGTGTCATGAATGGCAAGAGAGAGTCCAACATATGTTACAGGGAGAGCAGTAGTAGAACACAACATGATGGCGCCCCCCTGTAGAGGGCCACAGTGACCCCCCTACACCTGTATTTAGTTTTCACAGACCAACTGTAGACACAGCAGGGTGTCTTCATTCGTTGGCATAAGTTAAATAACATTGACATTCAATGGAATGCCTGTACTTGTAACGCTCATTTCACAAACCGATATTAAAACAACAACAACACGTGCCATTAGTATCACAAGCAGGGTTAATACACTCTGCTGCCCGAGGCTGAGCAGTGGCAAAGGCAGCTTCTGGTGCCCCCTCAGGCACCTCGAAGGGGACACGTGTGTTCAAAATGATTCGCGGTCAGTGGCGGCTGGTGAATACTTTCGGTGGAGGAACATAAAGAAAGCATGGGTAAGTGCGAGCAGCAGAGCATAGGTAGGGAGCTCAAAATAATGCAAGCGGGTTTGGGGGGCTCTCGGGGGTTCCTCAGAGAACATTTTGCAAATCATGGGTTGCAGTGGTGCACTTTAGAGCCCAATTGTTCCGAGACAATTGGTTCTCTAAGATACCACATAAAAAAATCCCAAAGATGTTCGTACACAGTAGCATTTTACATATTTCCCTGATGCCTCTGTCCACAGAATAGAGCAGCATTGCCGATGCAAATCATTTTCATGGGCTGAACCCACAACATAGACCAGCTAGGGTAAATTACTTTCATTAAGCTTTTGGAGGCACAGGCAGTATAGCTCAGTGGCAATGCGCTCATCTTGGGAGCAAGACGACCCAGAGCAACACAGGTTCCAATCCCGGGTCCCCGTTTAGAAACCTCTTTGGTATTAAACGTGTTACAAAAATCCAAATATAATAATAGTAAAACTGCACCCACCTCATATATATGCTGGAAATCATATTGTAAAGGAATTCCGTGATGCTGCACTGACAATAAACACCAGGTAAATCACTTTTATGAAGCTGTGGCCACAATATAGCCCAGCAACCATTCTATAAATCACTTTTATTATGTAATCCATATAGAATATGGTGGCATTGTCATAGCCTTACACACACACACACACACACACGCACACACGCACACACACACGCAAACACGCAAACACGCAAGCGCGCGCCTCGGAGTGCAGGACTCATCATTGCGCTGCGAAACAAGGAATGTAAGGAGGGATACATATTTATGTGCGGCCGCAGTGGGGAACCACTTGGTATCCTAGCAATGACAACAAATGGGCTGCAGGGCCCGCTTAGGAGTTCTCTCCAGTGCACAGTTTTATAAAATCAATGAAAGAGTGCTGGTAGCACCAGCCTGGCATGTGGCAGGGTGGGTCCACCATGATGGCAGAGGGCTGCAATTGGGGCCGAGGGGTCCCCCTGCTGCCTCTTTCTGACTCCAACGCTGATGAAGAGCACATCACTGATCGAAGAGGTCCAGATGGCCTCTCCTACTCCGGAGGCTCTGGTTATGCCCCTGGTGCAGAGGCCGATAGACCATGCAGGTGGGGGGAAAAGGATGGCCACCGCGCTTAGTCTGATCCCAGAAAACAAGGGGATAGCCTGCCATCACTACCTAGCCCCTCCCGCAACTCCTGGGAATAGGAAGGGGTCAATAGGCTGGCTATGATTGGTATGGTGACAGACCCACAAAATGATAGGTACAATAAATGCAAGATTCAGAGAAAGGTCTTTGTGAAAAAAGACAAAAACATCCCCATGCAATGAAATATGTAAGGGATTGGTGCATTCCTGCAGGAGAGGGAGCGATGGATGGGAGAGAGAAGGGTCAGCTTTTCATCTGTTGAAGCTGTAGCACTGGTGCAGAAAGTGCTATACAAAGAAAGCAAGTGTTAATGTTTATTTATTATTGACCTTCAAACATGTCTCTGGTCCTGTTCTCTGCCTCACCCCATTGTCCCCTTAATAAATGATTCACTCAGCATCTGCTGACAATTATTATGGTTAAAAGGAGAGCACTCCACTCAGTCCTCATTCACTCATTTGGAAGTTGCACATTTACTCGGGTTATTTTCTACCACTGGGGTATCAGTTCCTGGAAATTACCTGCAGTCAATTCATCATCAGTTACCTAAAAGTACAGAACATGTGCATGCTCTTAATGCCTGTGATTGCCAATGGTCCAAGCAATGCCTTCCACTTAACTATTCAACCAGGTGACTGTTATCAATTATTAGTGAAGAAAATCATTGCAGTCACCTGCAGCGGATAATTCACAGGATAGGCTGGTTCATGAAAACGGGGGGGGGGGCTTCGCTATGCTTTCATGTATTTTTAAAACTCATTATCTGCCATCACCAGGGCCTCTGGCCACTGAAGGCTGTTTGGGCTATTAAAGTAGGCGACCATTGGCTTATTTGGCCAACTTAAGTCTACCAGTGGTGGCGTTTCCAAGGGAGGATCACTCGGAGGTGCTAGGTCTTTTGGCCTTCCTAAAACCCACCGCCGTAGAGTAGTGTCATATAATCGTGTTCATTGGCAGACCCGAGTCTAACACTAGTGGGTTTCCTGGGGGGAGGAGGGGACTCACTGTCAAGTCTTACAACTATGCTAAAATCCTTGTGTGTATTTTCTATTAGGGTATGTATGTGTTATGTCACTGGACTAAGTGTGCTGAGTGAAGGTCCCGCAAGATGAAAGGAGCCATAGGTTTCATGGCAGATTCTAGTCTGCTGGTAGTGGGTTTCCCCTAGTGATGAAAGTGATATGATATGATGGGTTATTTATACCCAGAGGTTTCTAAGTGCGGACCCAGGGATCGAACCTGTGCTGCTTCGTGTCGTCTTGCTTCCAAGGCAAGCACGTTGCCGCTGAGCTATCCTCCCGAGACCGTGATAGTTGAGCCTTGAAACCTTCCTCACCTCCTCTTGTATTGTTATGGTGTATGGCATGACTTTGACAAGGTGAATTTCAAGGAATCTCTCTGCCTCAACGACTAGGCCATCCCATCGCCCCTTGTGCCACCTGACTCACTAGACGTCGCCCGCCCCTCTCCTCCCCATCCCCCGATACAGCTGTACCCCTCCTCTGTGCCATTCTGTACCCCACCCCCACTGTATAACTGTTCTGTTACCTCTGTAAAGCGCTCTGTTGCTTCCCGAAGCTATGTCTGTGCTCAATAAACACCATGATATTAATAATAATAATGCTCAGAGGGGACCCTGGGCTCCAGTCTCAGACAACCCAGAATCTGGCTGCCGGCATCCGTAGCATCATTGCTGCAAGCATCCACATTTTGATGCCTGCATAAAGAGGCAAAATCTGCTGGAAGCCCAGTCTTTCATGTTGAAGCTGCTCAGTGCCTTGCATACCTGTGCAGGTGGCTTGTTTTATGGCACCACAATACTTGGACATGGCATAACGCAGCGCTGTTTCTCCAGAATCCTTGGTTAAAATAATATGCTGAGCACTTGCAGCAGATAATGATTTACACCTGTAGATATAGGCCCTGATTCATGGAACGTTTCCCTATGGGATTGCGCCATCGTAAAACACTTCCATGAATCAGGCCCATAGTCTGTAACTCGATCTGCTGATTTTGAAATCCACATGTCCAAATATCTGAATTGTAATCAATGTTCACAAATAATGCACCTTTGTTGCAATGTTTTGTGTATTTAACCCCTGCTCAGGTGAGCTACAAAAAAGCTGTTGGTTTGTTTAGACGTTAGTAGAATAAATCTGCCCAGTATTTATCACATTCTTTAGTCATTGCTGTGTGTGTAAAACACCAGCTACTGCTATTGCACATCTTATTCTATATAATAAAAGGCCAGATGCATGTTTGTCTGATGCCATCATGCGCAGTAGAGGCTTCACGAACGCACAGAATGCTCTGCTAGAGGGAGCTGTTGCCTTAGGATATACAGTGGTCCAATTTGCATTGCATCGCCTGTTGTCACCACTAGACGGAGCTGTAGGCTTAGGATCCATAGCGGTCCTACTGTGTTAATGAAAACCTGCACTTTGGCCCGTGTACACAGGCCTGTAAACTAGTCCTAACATAAAGTACACATCCTAACAAGAGGTGTGATTTTCCTGAAATTAACTAGTTGGCCTCTAAACCACTACAGAGTCTGCTGTAGCACCAGCATAAAGCTGAGAGTGCAGACTCGTTGAAATGTATGTCCACAGAATCCTTACAGAGGTCTGTATGCCATATGTGACACACAGAGCACCTTATAACATTCCCCAGTGACACAGCTTCCATGCATGCCATTACTGCTTTCCCTAATGCAGTGGCCTTTCCCTAATGTGGTTGATGCCCTGAACTACACACACACAGCACTCGATCCCCAGGACCTCTGAGCGGGCCTTACAGAACAGGCACATACAGCGCAGCAGCATATTGGAAATGGATTGTCACCTACTATTCACACATGTATGCACGCTTCCCAGGATCAACACATGACAGGAGGATCTTGTGCAACAGATGTCTGACAGGCTTCATGGAGGGAGTATACAGTAAGAGGGGGCGTGGCTGCTGCATATGTGTCCAATACAACACTCACTTATGAGTGGAAAAAGAGGCGAGGGGAGACAACATGCTCAACAAGGTCACTCAAGGCAATCACATACTGTAGCAAAAAAAAGTATTTTATCACCTACTAATGACCACACCATTTCATCTGGCGCACCAATGGTGAATTGTAATGACAAAGGAAGGGCCCTCAAGGAGTTCTCCAGAATTCCTAAGTGCTCAGACCTTTATGGTAATCCTTGACCTTTGATTAACTAATTGGTCTAACCTGTTGGTTATGCACTCTAAAAATAGATGTAAACCCTCCAAGAGACAGCCTCGGTCTCATTAAAAAGTAGAAAATACCCACACCTCCCAGAACCCAGGCCCAAGTCAGTGTATCAAGCACAACTATCGCTCATATCTCCCTGCACTCCATCCAGGGGATTCTGCAACCCACTATGAACGTGGATCCTGACACCACTTTGCCAGTCTGTAACAGCAAGGCGGCACTGTAACAGTGAAGCTCACATCAGCACCAGAACCAGGGATTGGGGTGCCAAATAACCACTGTGGGTGCCCGACAGGATTGGGATGGAGTTCAATACATGTCAAACACGGCCTCCTACTTACTGCACTGCATCATGCGCTAAATAAAATTGCCACCAGGCACACTGTGCCTATGTCTGCTAGGATGCCAAGCATGTGGATGACCCTGACGATGAGGCAGATGGCCATGGGGGCACATGGACAATGGTGGCAATGTAAATGGGATGATGCAAATAATCGATCATTAATAATTACTTCAGCTGAATGGAGTTTTTGTAAAAGGTCTAATGCCCCTGAAAACACCCATGCCTCTGCCATTCCCAACATACAAATAAACCCACAAAACTATAACCCTTTTCATGTGAAACAACTTTACCAATGACCCAACTCCAGAGGCAACCACATGACTAAACTACTTCACACCAATCTCGACAGACGACCTCACTAAACTAGTGAAGGAAAGCAACAAAGCTGGGTTGCGAGTAGACCCCTGCCCACCAGACTTCTACAAGAACATCCTCAGCCAACAGACGCTTGCAGAATATTTCTGCAACTTAATGAACCACTCGCTTGTGACAGGAACCATAGGGAGGAGTTTTAAAGTGGCCTACATTACAGCACTTCTCAAAATCCCTCAAGAAACAGATAGTCCCACCAACTACTGACATATATCAAACATCCCCTACCAGCAACACTCTTAGAAACACATGCATATGGAAAGTGCTGACATATGTAGAAACCAACCATCTGCTGGACCAGGGCACAAGTCGGCTTCAGACCTGTGAGAGGAATGGAATCGACACTAGTTTCCATCTGGGACAAGATACAAATGATTTTGGGCTCCAACATTACTTCCGCACTCATACTACTAGACCTTTCAGCGGCCTTCGACACAGTCAACCACGCAACCCTCATCAAAAGAATCCAAGAAATAGGGAAAAGCAACAAAGCACTATTATGGATAAAATCCTTCCAGACAGAAGGAAGCAAAATCACCTGGTTACCACTCTTCAGTTCAGCACTTCGAACACCCACCTGTGGGGTTCCATAAGGCTCATCCTGCTCACCACTACTCTTCAACATTTACATGACCCCGCTCATGAAACTCAAAGGACATGGACTCACTTGCTACAGCTGTGCAGATGACATGCAAATCCTCTCAAAATTAACACCAGCAGAGAAACTGACCAAACCTTTACCAGCTGCCTCTCACAAATCAACGCAAGGATGAGCAGCAACAACTCAACCCGAACTAAACAGCAACGATGATCACGGCCAACAACCGCTTGATTCAACAGCACATAGCATGGCCTACTGAAATGGGAATTAGACTGGAAGCATCCAAACTAATTAGAAATAGCGGAATATTAATGGACAACGACCTAACACTAGAACCGCAAGTCAATGCAGTAGTGAAGAAATGCTTCCTCCAGCTATGCATAATCAAATGGATACTAACCTTTTTCACCTTCCCACGCAGACCACTTGCCATCATCTCTCTCATCAAGTCAGGTACAGACTACACCAACAGCAGCTAATTTGGAATGCAGGACTACCTCGCCAATAAACTGCAACGGATACAGAATGCAGCGGCAAGACTTCTCCTCAGACTCTGTAAGAGAGAGTACATCACACCAGCACTAAAACCCCAACAATGGCCATAGGTCAAGAAAAGGGTTTGTTTCAAAGCACTCTGCATCATCAGCAGAGAAATTCATGGCCAAGCAGCAGAATTCCTCCAAGAAAACTATACACACAAACAGACCCAGCCGTAACATGCACCGTGAACCCAAACAATATTCCAAAAGGAAATATGGTGGACCAGCCTTCTCATACAAATCAACACAACTCTACAACTCACTCCCAAGGAAATATGCACGATAAAGGAACTTCTGACCTTCAGGAAATCACTAAAAACCTGGCTCTTTGATTTGCCCGCCTAAAAAGCCTGAGAGAAAAAGTGTACAAGAAGCGTGCAGCCCTCAATACAAAGAAGTATACCACAAAGTATGGGGTCCCCTTGGCACCTCCTTGGTCAAGTCAACCAAACTGGGCAGGCCCAGCAAAATAAAACATAATATTGCTAACCACAGCTCAAGGAATTACAGGCTGAACAACAAACAATCCATGCAACATAGGCATAAGGATCTCTCCCTTCCCACCACTACCCCACTAAAACTCTCCATAGTCCTGTAAACCCACCACACCTACCAAATGCAACACTGACACACGACTACTACACAAACTCAAAAATCCTACAATAAAATGCAAGAACTCACTAAATTACAACATGCTCAATTGCAACCATACGTCACAGTAACACAAAACCTATAAAGACTCAGACACCAGTACGCCCACCACCCACACCACCTAGAAGCAAGCTCAACACACAGTGACCAGTTTTTCAGAATTAAAACTACAAACAGAACAGCAAAAGCACTCCTGAGCTCTCGCTCTCCTCCCACTAACAACCCCACCCTCCCCCTCTTTCTTTTCAGATCTGCGAGAGCGCCTGGAGGCAATGCAAATGGAACCGTTGGACTGTACAAATCACATTAACAGAAAATCATTTTTGTGTTATAAGAAATTTAAACACAGTACTCGAACTAGAGCAGGGGGTGAGGGGCTCAAGAGAGAGGAGTGGATTAAAGGCAGTGGTGCGGAATACAAAAAAATGGGGAAACATGAGGGGGAAAAATGAAAACACACAAAAAAGCGTCTTTTGGGGTGAGGGGATCCAAAATGTTACATCAGAAAAAAAGAAAAGCAAAACTAAGTTAATCAACATTACATGGAAAATAGCCATACTTGTGGGTCCAAAGTCAGAATTTAGGGTAGGCAAAAAGCAATCGAGGGCGTGGGTGGAGGGGGGTATATCCGGGGGGGGGGGGTTGAAATTCAGGTTTAAGAAAAAAACAATCCGGGAAAACAGCGTAAAGACTTGAGCCACCCATTTCATATTCAAGTGACGTGTCCAGGATCACACAATTCGATGAAAAAGAAGAAGGTGGGAACAGAACGTGGTCATTGTCAAAACTGTTATTGTGCCTGAGACCGAGCGCTGGCCCCCGGCTATCTCCTGGCTGCCGAGTGACTGAGAGCCGAGGGCAGGGCTAGAAGAGAGCCAGGAAACTCGCGAGGCGGGGGAAACCGGAACTGCGCCGCCTAGCAGCGCTGGGCCACCATGCCGACCGAGCACAGCACGGAGCGACTCCCAGGCTCCAGGACCCATGTATGTCCGTGCATGCGGTCAAGCGGCTTATAGTGCGCAGAAACCCGGAATCTGCGTGGGTGGGCACCCTGTTCATCCCACGCATTTGTATTCTTAAAACAAACTTCATGCCCCTCTCGGCAGCGCGTGTCGGGTGTGCCAGGCAAGCCCTGGGTGTCGAGGAAGATGGGGAACAACTTGCAGGACACCCCACCTCAAGATCTAGGTAGTGCGCCACAGGCTGTCTGCTGGAAGGATGTTCTGTTTGCCAGGGCAGGGACGTCGCCAGAAGGAAGGCGAGCAGCTGCTGGCTCCCTGGCTGCAATCCCACGGGCTGGCACCACCGAGGATGCTGAACCACGCTGCACTTTGCCATCTGGTGAGACATGTCGCGCGCTGTCCTCTAAATGCCTGTGTGCTATCTCGTCAAAGTTGTTTGAGTGTGCGTGTGTGTATCCCCCATTCCAGATGGCTGTGTTTGGCGAAGAGTTATGCTTGAAAACCACTGGAATCGGCATTTAAATGCGCAGGAAGCGGGTCCTGCCAAAAAGCCTTCGCTATCCTGAATTCTAAGGGGCACGCGCTGAGCGAACTTACTTGAACCTGACGACGCCTGAATATGACTGATGGCAGACCGTACTCTATCCCAACTACCACCGCGTTTACCCGAAAGAGGTTGGTTACTCCCAGTGGGTTCTGGGTTTCCCCCAGTTTCACGTCACCAGAGCAGACACCTACTGCCACACCGCTTCTGTGACTGGTGTCCCAAGAGTTCCCAGGGAGTAAACCAGGACCAGTGATCGAAGGGTTAAGAAAGTGGGATTCGGCTGACCTTGGAGTGGAGTCAGTGTATGGGGACGATCATTAATGTCCTTTTACTGGCTAGCTTATCCGGTTAAAACAGGGTTAATGGGCACAGGCCAGATGGTTAATAATCACAGTCAAGCCCCTCCCCGCTCATGTTGGAGGGGCTTGTCACAGGTGATGTCAAACTCTTCCTTGCTTGGAATTCTGAACCACACCCACACACAAGATCAAGTTGATTAAATCATGTTCCTATTCTTCCCTGAAGAGGTTGGCAATGAAATAAGAGATCCAGGCCTTCCAAGCACAGCAAGTTATCATCCCGTTCTTGGAATAAAGTAGAATAAAGTAGAAGGGACCTCACTGGGAGAGACTCCCCCTTTGGGGACAAGCCCTCCCCCAAGGCAGTAGTCTAATATGGCGTTCTTAACCCGTTCCACTGGCCTTACCGCATGTAACGGTCCAGCAGCCCGAGTTAGCCAGTTAACTGCCATAGCAAAGCGAGGGCGTTTAATGAGGGCACCGGGACGTTACCCCCGGTATGGCCCATTGGGACGGGTTACCAAAGAGGTATCCGGGGTGCTAAAAAAAAGAAAGCATTTTTATTGATTGAACAGGACAGGCGCATGTCCTGTTCAATCAATGAAAATGTTTTGCCAAGATGGCCGCCACAATCAGGTAAGTGGGACTGAGGAGGGGTTTTGGATAAAAAAAGGGAACAGGGGTTGGAGGGAAGATGGCGGGCTGCGGAGCCGGCCACCAGGCGCATTGTAACGCAGGCTAGATCGGGAGTATCAGCCCACGTTTCCAGCCACCTGATTGGCCGGGTCCCACTCGCAGGGTGCTAACATAACATCACACTGGTAAATAAGCTATCATAAGCTTTTACGTAGTTCTGGACCCCACAAGCTTAATCACTACGTTTATTTCACCTGTTTGGAGAGGTAAACCCTACAGAAGATTACTTCTCTAATACCCCACAGTGACCAGTTAGTACTATTAAATTTGGCTGACTCATACGTTCACATTTCAATCCACAAGAACCTCAGAGGTACCTTAGGTTCGTAGTTGGAACGTAGCATTTCCAGTACAGCGCATTCCTTTTCACGATCAATTCTGCTCTGCAAGTATTCATGAATATTCTAGACCGTTTTTTGTACATGTCCCCTTTCTATATTTGGACGACTGGCTGGTATCAATGTCTTCCTTAGCTCTGCACACAAACCAACAGTTTACCATAAGGTAACTTCTTCAGACTGTTGGGTTGCTCATCAATTGAGGCGCTAATCCCATCTTTATACCACCCAGAATCTGACCTTCATTGGCAACGTGGTTCTGCACATCATTTGGTCAAGTCGCTCTTATGGAACGACGCTCCTTTATAGCATTGACTCCGCACCTGACAAACTCATGCAGTAACAAGAACCTGCTCGAAGTCCAGCACTACATGCCGGCATCAGTTTCTTATCATCCCATGGGCCAGGCTAAATGCCAACCCCATACAGATTTAGATTCAGTATTGCTGGAACAACCAGGGCCAGGCATTTGCAACACATATTCCTGAGGATTCCTTAAGGTTCCTAATGGCTTTTCCCCTTTCAGTCTGATTTTCAGGGTTCTGACAGAAATGTGCAAGAGGGCAGAGCCATATTACCCCAGGATTGAATTGTATTTTATGTCTGCATAATATAACTGTGTTTATGAATTGTGGGCTGAATGACATTCTTTTGAAAAGGTCAATAAACTGAACGGATGACCTCCCTCAGAGGCCCTTCCCTCTAGTTGTATTGAGGTTGGGTGGCAGCGATTATAGGAAGAAGGGCTCACTAGAAGAGGCAGCCGTAGCAGTTCCGCAGTCCCATTCTGCTCTGTCCTCCTATTCCAAACACTGGAGCTCCTCTGAAAAGTGCTTGCCCCAGCTTCTTTTACCTCCCTTGGATTATCCCCAGCCTTTGAATCTCAAGGTCATCAATGATGGTTCTTCCCTCCCCCTGCTTGTGTCAACCCTCAGAAGTAAATGGTTGACTGTTAAGGCTTCGTGGGATTCCTGGGGAAGACTCAAGGTAGCTCTTCCCTTGGATCTCAATTCCTAAAAAAGGTTTTGTGTTACGGCGACCAATCCCCCCACCAGCCCCCACCCTCAGCTCTCAGCTGGAACTTTCCCTTCCTTTTGTGTACTCGCCAGCCTCTTTCCTTTAACCTTATTCACTGTATCAAGTTTGCAGCCTTTAAATATGTGATTTTGGTATTGATCGCGTCTTCTCTGAGAATTTGAGAGCTGGGTGCCCTATTGTGTAAGCGCCTTGTTTAATTATAAAAAAACCAGAGGCCCTGTTTTTTCGTCCCAAACTGTCTTTTAGGCATAAACATTTTGTATCCTTTTATATATTGTGATGAATCGAGAAAATGCATCCCTCCTCCCCAAACCCCCCCACCTCCCATGAGGCCAGGGGGGTGAGCCCGCTCCGCAACACCCTCTCTAGTGGTTGAGGCAACTGAGACTTCACTGGGAGAGACTCCCTCTTTGGGGACAAGCCCTCCCTTTCCCATGGGGTACTCACTGATACCCTTCACAGGATGGCACATTTGGGACTATCTAATATACTATCTAATGCACAAAATAATTACAAGTTTCAATACTGGGATGACGAGAAAATTAACTTATGCCATTACCAGAAAGAGAAATTGCCTCTTTACATAAAAATCTCCAATTAACTGCGACAAGTGCTTTGAAGAGGGAGGACATGCCAAAGGAAGAGGAGACAGAGCGAGAGAGAGTGGAAGGCAGACGCAGACAGGGGCGGCCCCCTGTGGTTCGAACACCTGAAGGAGGTGGAGCTGAAGCAGACAGTGAATTCAGAACTGCTGCGAGCAGGAGAAATAAGCGCTGGAAGCCTGCTGTGTACAAGAAGACGGATTGAGCAGAAAGCCCGTTGGTGGCCTGACCACGAAACCTGTTCCAGTACAAATGACAAATGCGAAAGCGTGAAAACCAAGTTAAGCAACTTGAACCATATTAATGTGATAAAGAGAAGCATAGAAACCCCAAAGAGGGAGAGAAGTAGAATTGGTGTATCACAACCTTGCAAAGAGGGCAAATAACCCATTATCCAAGAAAGAGAGTGGACCATAACAGAGAGCGATAACTTTGAACTAATACCATAGAGATCCCTAGGGTAAACCTTGTACCAGAAAGTCCATACCAGGATAAGGCGAAATATCATTATTTGGAATGTCAAAGCCCCAGAGGAGAAGGCACTATACAAGACTATTCAGAACCCTCTAAAACAAAACAAATGATTCAGACAAAGGCAGAGAAATCCCATACTAAAGAGGCAAGAAAGAATACCAGCCCCATGAGGGAGTTACAGGAAGTGATAAAAAGGGATAACAAAAGACTATTTAAAAATTGAAAATTAACAAGAACTCTAAAAGAAACGAAGACAAGTGTAAAAGCACACCCATCAGGAGAAGAGAGTCGGATTAAACTCATTAAACTAGTGGCAGGGTCTACTTCTATTGGAAGACCAAGAGCTGCAGAGCCAGATGTCACCAGTTATCTGAATGGCCTCTGAAGTCCTTGGTAGAATTCACATCAGGGAGAAAGTCCAGAAATGTGCCCAGGCAAATTTGAATGTGGCAATCCCCAGTGATTGGGGGTTTCCAAAAGGTTGATTACATTCAGGCCTGTGGTTGGAAGCTGAGATGCCACTCAGCTGCCCAGATTCCCATTTAATCAGAGGGTCTGCATGCAGATCATTTGAAGCGATGCAAGTAGGACCAGTGGATGAATTCCATAACAGCAGAAAAAGCCAACCCAAGTTGAATCACGAGGAAGTTATGCCGGCGTGCAACCTTCCCAGACTCCTTTCTGAGTTAAAGCTGTGCCAGCTTGTGCACACACAAGCCTTCCAGTCACCAGAGAGAAGCCTGTCATGGTGTTCTCTACCCATCTCCTGGCATAACCTTCTGATTTGCTGTCTCTCCGGACCTTCTACCCTGGAATAACTGTCTGTGACTTTACATGGCTCATGACTCAAAATGTTGTGGATACAAGAACTTTGAGTGCAACACCACCCTCTAGAGTCTGTGACCAGTGGCGGTGTTAAGCATCGTAAGTGGGCCTTCAAAAATCATCTGTGTCCCGCAGGGTACAGTTCCTAGTGCCCGAGCCATCCCTCTCACCTGCTGCAGCATCGAACAGTAGCCACAGATTCTGGAACCACCACAGCAGCAACAGAGACTGCCAGGGAACACTTCAAGAGCTACACAAAGAAACCTGTATATCGCAGCAAAACACATTTTGAATCCCTGAACCAGCTAGAGAGATCTGAGGAGAACCTGACCCGAGCGGATCCAGAGTGAAGTGTTTGGCTATTTAAAAAGGAATCGGCCCACCCGTTGAAGTAATTGTAGCACTGCCATTGCCGAAGAACTGCCTCACCGGCTGGATCATTGCATAAGGCCTTTATTGCAACACCGCACTGTGAACTCGAACCAAAGGTGAGGCCTGGAACCAGAGAAGAGCCGGAAACACAAATTCAATCACGTGACATCAAGCTATTTGCTGATGAGGCCCACCAGCTGATTTGTAACATGAAAGAATTATGAACAAATGACTGCCACTACATTTCTTTAAGTCACAGATTGCCTACACCAATGAGTTGTAGCACCCATAACATTATGAACCAGAAGATTTCTTCTAAGGATTGTTGTTTCTTGGTGAGCGCAAGTTTAGCTTTGATCTCAACACTTTTCTGCTTTGATGGAAAGCTCAAATATGATCATTGTTGTTTTCTGCGCTTTGCTTGCTAATTTATAGGAGATTTTCGAAGCTTCCCTGTGTGAACACAGTCACTTCATATGCTCCCCAAGCGGAAGGGGAAAAGTGAAGTGGGCCTGTGTAGGGAACTGATCTTCATATCCGTAGAACATTCCGATCAGGTAAGTGCATGGTAAGGGAAGGAGAGAAGTGCAAAGGGACAGAAGGAAGCGGCAGCACAAATAAGTGCAAGAAACCCAGGAACACACAATATTACCAGAGCATGGTGGAAGGTCGGGAAAGCAAGTCGAAGAAAGGAGAGAGAGCTGCAGGGCTCCCACACAGTATGCAAGTAAGGGAAGGAAGCCAGCACCACAGGCCACAGGAGATCAAATGCTTTCTTTAAGAGAACAGACTTAAGTCACTTTCTGAAGCAACAGTGTTTTTTCCACTATGAGGGCCAAAAGCAACTTCTCTTTCTTTGAGTGCATGCCGATCAAGGATAAGTTATGTTGTTAGATACACTTCTAAAGTGCAGCCCTCACCAGCTAGGGCATCATGTCACTAAGGAGGTTGAACTCTAAAGGAGACTGCCAGACAACCACAACACAAGCTGGACTCAAACTGAGAACAAGAAAGTCTTCAGGGCACGTCAAAAGGACAAATGGTCAGAAATCTCACGAAGGGGCAGCGGGGTGGAGTTCCTTAATAGAGCAGCGGCCACTGAAAAAGAGTGATCTCCCACATGAGAGTACTTAAAATGTGGCACAAGGCTAGGCAGGGCAGTGGAGTAACTTAGAGGGCGAGGAGGAAAATACTGACCACATTTGTTTTGGAGATATTCGTGCCCTGTTTTGTAAAAGGCCCAATGACCGATACATAGGGCCCTAAACTTAACCCTTTTGACCACGGGCAACAAGTGTAAGGCTTTCAAGATGGGGGGATGCAGAGGATTAGCGGGCAGCACCAGCACTCTGAAAGAGGCAGATTTTAGAGCCTAGAGCGGCAGTGTCTGGTCCCTGTCTGCATGGCCTGTGCCCCAACATGCAGCACGGATGATGCAAAGGGCTTTGAAGACCACCCAGGCATTTACTGGGAGTTCATAAAGGGATTTCCTGACGAGCGTAATGAAGTCTTTAGGCTTCAGCCCGACAATAAGTCTGCCCACTCTATGACCTGCATCTGGTGGTGTAGCATTGTAGGCAGACCGAGGTAAACGCTGTTGCAGTGGCCAATCCTAGCAAAGCCCAAGGCCCTTGTTACTTCCACCTTGTGGGAAAAATGAAGGAAAGAAAGGATTTACTTGAGCGTGTGGAGCTAGGAGTGCAATGTCAGCGTTTTGGGACCTGCAGGGTACAGGAAAAGAGCCCGTCATGAATAGCCGGCAAGTTCCTAG
This sequence comes from Ambystoma mexicanum, assembly GCF_040938575.1. NCBI lineage: Eukaryota > Metazoa > Chordata > Amphibia > Caudata > Ambystomatidae > Ambystoma > Ambystoma mexicanum. Next base: position 926,333,138 of record NC_090934.1, on the reverse strand, counting down.
CCTCAAGGACCAGGTTAGTTGGGAAACCCATAGAGAAGAACAAGAAAAGGGCAGAGAAGTTGGTGGGATAAGTGGTATCTCTCATGATTAAAATGTTTGCTGTAATGATGCAAATGTTCACAGGCATTCAGTGGCGGACACCGGTGAAGCAAAATGCAATCAGACTTGAACCGTTGACGCGACCGCCTACTAGCCTGAAAGCAATCTGTGGGCCACTCATACAGGGTTGGAAGGAGAAATAATGGCCCTCACACTTCGAGATTTTAAGTGCAGAGAGAAAGGACCCTGACCTGCTCTGGACACCTCGGTCACGCAGAAAAGATGCAGTCCAACATAGGGCAATGCGTTTGATGACCAAGGATCTGTACTTTCCTTGTTTCTGCGTATTGCTGCATAAGCTTTGTTGAACAACATTGACCTAAACACTTTTTCTTTACATTTCGTTTTGATATTTAACCTGCATTACCTGGCCGCTCTTCTAGATATTCGTTCTACTTACCAAAAATTGAACGTTGTATCTGAATTTACGTAACAAAGCTATTTGTTTATTCATTGGAATAAAGTGTTACACATTGTGTGGCCTACACAACCATACAAGAGCTGTGCCTTGGCCGCTTGACCACAGCTACCTTAGGTGAGTGGAGGACATTCAAGGGGGAGACCAAAGCTTGCTGACATTTTGTGAGGGGCCTTCCAAGGCACTGAATACAGCACCTGGGGACATTCTTTCTAATGTGTACCTGGTAAATGGAATTCCACACCTTTAGTGGGCCATCTATCTTCCTGGGGCATAGCGCTTACAGGGTCCTGTGATTTATATAGGCCAGTACTGTCGGGCAGTATTGTGGGGTAATCCCCCATCAGGCACAGTTACCCCATCAGTCGCACTGACCCCAGTTATGCACATATATTCCATCAGACATAGTACCCTCAGCGATTGCCCACATTAAATGTGCAAAAGACCTATCCAGGAAACCAGAGTAAATGGAGCCCCACACATATATATTTATTTATTTATTACATATATATAGCGCACCTAACCCTGAGGCATCTGGGCGCTTATGATTAAGAATATGATTACAGACAGGTACATGTCGTCATGAGATTGGTTACATCCAGTTACTTTCACGCTTTCATATGAACCTTTTCATAAGAATTGGTTATCTAATAAATACTATTGGATATTTTGGAACACACAGATGATTTCGTGTGGAACAACATACAGGTAGACAGCCATGATGGCACCAAAATGTTAGCCAGGAATTGTTTAATCTGCCAATAGCTGGCTGTCCAGCTCCTAAGCAATACATGGCAGCCATCTCTGCTTTATAAAAGTATTCTGCAAAACTTAACCCCAATATTCATGTCCCTAAAATCAAGTAAATCGAATCTCAATTATGTTATCAAGCCAGATCAATTCTATTCCATTCTGTCTGTTCAAATGCATGCTTGTGGTCTCATGCAGAAGGGATGTGACCCAGTAGTTTGGGCTGGACGGCCTCTTGTGGGGTGGGACCAAGTCTCATTTGCAAATGGTCTTTCCTCTTCTGTAATGACTTGGCAGACTGAAAAACAATGGTCTCGAGGGTTGCCATTGCTGTGCCATTGTTTATGAATGATTCAAAACCTTCCAGCCATCACCTATTGGTTTTGCTGAGGGAAGCACTTATGTTATGTTGATTTATACTGTGCACGTGGCTCTGTAAGAAAAGTGGGCAGGGTTGGGTAGTGAGGGAGAGAGCGATAGGATAGAGGTTGTGCTCATCTGTTCAAGCGTGCAGACCCTGAGCAACTGGCGTCTGTGCATGTGAGCTTTCTGGGTATGCTTTGTTCTGTGCACTGGGCCTGTTGTGTCTGTAAGGGTCACATCCAGTGTTTGAGTTGTTTGTTGTCTTCAGTTATTGGGTTTGTGGTATGATTAGAGAGGGGTCTGCAGTTTTTGTATTTTGTTGGGTTGTTTCTCTAGCCCTCTGGGCATGTGTAGCACGTCAGAGGTGTGAGGGCGTGAAAAAGAGAAGGGGGTGGTTAGCTAGTTTCGGGAACATATCTGGGTGGTGAGTAGTTTTATTGTCAGTTCTTCATTCGTTTTTGTCCTGAGTTTGATTTGCTCCAGGTTTATGGGTTGTAGAGGCACACGTCTAAACTAAATCTAAACATCTAAATCAGTACATTTCTAATATGGCTAAATTCAAAAACAGCAAATGCCAAATCGGTACAGTTCTAGTCAGTCTAAATTCAAAAATAGCATTAGCTAATTCAGTGTAGTTCTAGTGTGGCTAAATTCAAAAGCAAGGGGAAATCACTTCTGTACAGTTCTAGTGTGGCTAAATTTAAAAGCAAGGGGAAATCACTTCTGTACAACTCTAGTGTGGCTGAATTCGAAAGCAGCGTTAACTAACTCAGTTTGATTCTAGTGTGGTAAAAAAGTTTTTAAAAATGTGGGGCTAATTTGAATTTATTTCCTGTGGTAAAATAGGTGTATTTCCTCCAGAATGTCTGCCTAAAATACTGCTGCCAGTAGTTCCATGCAATACCTCTGGTAGTATTTGATCAAAACCTTAATTGGATGGATGGTACAATTGGCTGTAGTTGCCAAATACCGCTAATTTTACCATTTTCCACCCAACTCCTTTTTCATTGTCTTGTTCAGAACACTCTTATCTTATGTAGCTAACGAAATACACACATGCAAATCAACCACATATTCAGATATATTGATACAAATTCACAGATACATGCTTCCACCTATGCTTTACATAGTCACAAATACACTCAAACACATCAACACAGCCACAGAAACTGAAACATACACAAAAAAACACACATCCTCTCCACCTTCCTTGAAAACACAAAGGCTCTCATTACAACCCTGGCGTTAAGGGGTTAACGGCGCCGTAAAAGGTGGCGGTGCCGTTAACCCCTTAACGCCTGATTACGAGGTCCCTTTGCGGGTTGGCGATTTTAACGCCTGCTTTTTGCAGGCATTAAAATCCAACCCGCAAAGGGACCTTGGTGCTAAGTACGGTGCCGCAATTTGCGGCACCGTACTTAGCGCATTCCCCATTTCCATTGAGCCCCATGGGGCAAAAATGGGAATGGGGAAGTGCCATGGCGGCATGGGGAATTACCACCCCGCCAACCTCGGAATGGGGCGGTAATTCCCCATTCCGCCATGGCGGAGTCGGTAAGTTACCGGCATGGACCATGGTGCTGTTAGCACCATGGTCCAACGCCAGGGTCGTAATGAGGGCCAAATACATATAATAGGTCACTCTTGCTCCCTCTCCATCCAATCAGGGTGATTTGCCCTTGCAGTTCCCTCGGCTTCCATGAACTGAAATATGCAGCTGACTTTCCAAGAAAGTGCATTTTGGGAGCACAATAAAAGCCAAGTCCCCTCTGCGGTTTCCCCTCTGCATCATCCAAGTGCAGACTGTACAGTCACAATTACCAGTAAGACCCAGACCACATCTTTATGTCATGTCTGGTGATCAGTGATCTAATGTCTACATGTGGACCTGGGCAATGGAAGGGGTTAAGTGTCAAGGAATTGGTGACCTAGCAATGTAAGCAAGGGGAGAGGGTGCATGCAAGGTAAGGGAATGGGAATGAGTGAAGGGTTAAATGGTGTGTGTACGGGGTGCCAGGTCTGGGTTTTGTGTTTTGGGCTCGGGAGGCAGGAAGCCAGGTATGAGTCTTTTGCCGTGTCAGCTCATGTTTGCCTCTGAGAGTGAAGTCCGGCCCCCTGGTTCACCAATGATTCGGGTCTACCATTGCATTCTCTAGCTTTGCCACCTCTTTACATTTGTCTAAAACTAAAGATGGGAGCAAAATATTTGTCCGCAAAGCAAGAAAGTGCAGGCGATATTACGGTTCCGCTGCCACGGAAATTTCAACAGGTTTTGTGCGGTTTCACACGAAGCGTGGTGTTTTGTTCCCATGTTAGTTTTGTGTAGTGCGACAAGGAACTTTGCATGGGTTTACTATTTTTTTCAATCCGTGTTAGTTTCGTGCAGTGACACAATAAACTTCATGCATGTTTTTCCAAACCGTGCTATTTATTTTATTTTTATTTATTTATTCATAATTTTTAAAATGCACAACAGCCCAGGGGCATCGTGGCGCTGTTACATATATCCATTGCTGGTTACAAAGGATGGGTTTAGTAGTTACATTGATATTTGCATTTACGGTTCATCTTGGAGTAGTTACATTGATATTTGCATTTATGGTTCATCTTGGAGATACATAGGTCAGGCAGGTAGTAAGAATTTGCATACAGGTTCATCATGGGGGTACAGGAGGTTAGCAGGGCGGAGAGGGTTAGGGTGCCCTGGTGTAGTGAGGGTTATATGAATAGTGTGGTTTTGAGGGATTTGTGAAAGGCGAGTAATGAGGGTTCCGCTCTTAATGCGTTGGGGAGGGCATTCCAAAGTTTTGGTGCTATTTGAGGGAAGCCAATGCCGCCGGAGTTGGCTCTTTTTATGAGGGGTATGCGGAGTTGGTTGGCAAAGTGGCTTCTTGTGGGGCGGGAAGAGTTGGTTTTTCGCGCAGTGCCAAGAGAAACGTAGCTTGCTTTTTTCAATTTGCGGTTTGAGTAGCATTGCGAGAAACTTGGTGCAGATCTTTTTTCGATCTGTGCTAGGTTCCCGGCACGAGAAACTTCATGCAGGTCTTTTTTCGATCTGTGTTATTTTCGTGCATCGGCAGAAGGACCTTTGTGTGGTTTTCCGCGATCTGTGCTAGTGAAGCATTTTGTGGTCTTATTTTAGATCCGTACTAGTTTCCTGTTGCAGCATGAGAAACTTTGCGCAGCTTTTTGTTCGATTTGTGCTAAGTTTCCGTTGCAGCAATTTGTGGTAGGTTTGTGCAGGAGAAACTTTGTGTAGCTCTTTTCAATTCACCTTAGGTCCACGCAGTAGCACAAGAAACTTTGTGTCACTCTTTTTGATCCATGCTAGGTTCGTGCAGCGATAGGAGAAACCTTTCACAGCTCGTTCCGGTTCGCAAGACAGCACAAGAAACTTTGCACCGCTCTTTTGGATACACAGGGGTGGCGGAATGGCGTATTGTGGCTACACAGACCGAAATCTTACAGATTTCACTTTCTCCGCTGGCGGAACAGAATTTCACAATTTCCCCCAGCCCTAGGGAGGAGATGTAACCTACTGTCAAGTTGCATGCTTGGACAGAAGGGAAGCTGGGCTCAAATCCCAGCATTCCATTTCACCAAATAATATTATCCTGGTGAAATCATTTTACTATGGGCCTTTTTCTGAGTTTGGCGGCGCTGTAATAAAAAGTGGTGGCAATTCCACTACTGACACCGTTTTTGGACAAATTCTGGGAATTGCTGCTGTTTTTACTGCTCAACCACATCCCAAATTTGGTGTTGAAGTGGAGGATTAACCTCCAGCATCATGCTGGAGGTTAATCCTCCACTTTAACACCAAGAATTGGTGGACATTTCTGGCAAAATCCCCATGGGGTCCTAGGGACTCCAGAAATGGGGACTAACACTGCCTCACCACCACTTGTAATCCGGTGGTAAACCCACAGGACCAAGTGGCAGTAACAGTAACTGATTTTGGTGGCAATTCAGTGGAATTACTGCCAAACTCAGAATGAGGGCCTATGTTTGGTATGTGCGACAGTTTGCTGGGGTCTGGGTCTCAAAGAAACCACAAACATAACTGAAAGATATGTTGCATTAAAGAAAAGTGATGGCAATAATGTCTACTATATATACTCGAATGTGTGGTACGGGGAGAGGATTAGTATTGAGTTTACTTGTTGTACAGGTTGGGACCGCTCATTGTGGGCTTTGGCCAAAGCACTTTGGGCCAGAAAATTATAATCTTCCCCTCCCCCCGTCCAAAAGTTTCCAGTCCGTCCCTGTGGCACGCTGTTGAGAACACACCCTTAAGTGGTTACCACACATTAATCTCCTTGTCAAACGGAGACTCGGGCATAGAGCTGGATCAGACTCAACTTGTTTTCTACCCAAGGAAAAGTGAGGAAGGTGCCAGCCATAGAAATGCTCGATGCCCCAGTAGATTACTGCAGTATTGTTCTCTGATTTCCAAAGAAAGCATCCAACACACTTCTGACTGTCAAAGTACAGACAAATATAGAACTTGATGATTAATAAGAACCACGCAGCCAAGCCAATCTACCTGTCTCCCTGCCTCTTCTGACACATAGATCTAGCATGGTCTCCAGCCTTACCCTTGCGTTCCCAGCAGTCTTAATTTTCCTTCTGTTAGTCTGCTCCTTTTATGTTTTTTCCTCTTTTTGTCCCCTCTCCTTCAGCACTTCAGGCAGAACAGTGCATTGGCTGCCCTTTCTGTCAATATGTAGCTTCTAATGCTACTCTAGAGACTCTGGTATTGACTCTGGAGGATAGCTCAGGGGCAACACGCTCGTCTTGGAAGCAAGAGGACGCAGAGGAACACAGGTTCGATCCCTGAGTCCGCGCTTTGAAACCTCTGTGTATTAAGGGTGCTAAAAATAACCTATCATATCATATTGTGCCCCCTTGCTCTTAGAGTACCATTGTCTATAAATCGATTGCCTCTTGTACTCTTAGTCCATATAGCAATATGAACATCCATAATACCCCTGCCCGCTACCCTCCAGTACGCCCAGGTTTAGATTCCGAAGGTCCCTCCTGATAGGTCTTGTGAGTTCAGACAGTCTCTGCTTTGGCCACTGGTTTCTGGAAACTCTCCCTTTTGTCTTCTTCTTTGCAGAGATGTGGCGCCTAATTCTGAACAGATACGCCTGATTCTCAGACTATGATGGAGCTGAAGAGTAGAGGAAGTTCAAAACTTGAACCACGTTCCACAACTCTATGCTGCAATTGTCCTCTCTGCCCGTCCAACATGTGGCGGCTATTCTCGCCTAGACAATCCCGCCATACAAGTGACTGAGCCATACTCAAGATGCCATTTTTCAAAGAAAGATTAGTTGGGGAAAATTGTTTCATGGGATTTCCTCAAAATCTTTCTCCCGCTTCCATCCATACTCAGAGCATAGAGTTGTCTAATTCACTGGAGAAAACACATCTGTAAGCGGTTTCTGACCTGACCTCTTTTAGGTTTGGTCATTAAATCACTCACCTATTGACCAGCAAAAGGGGTCCTTTGTGCTTCCGTACACCCCAAAGCAAGCAAACATGGCTGGCATCCATCTTGTGCGGACAAAGCCTCCTGTTTTTTGGCTGCACACTGCATTTGAGGAGCTGATAGACAGGTACAGATTCTTCCAGTTAGGAGAGCCTGGGGTACCAAAGCCGTTGGATGTGCTCCAGACTGTTGTGCAGATGGGATGGGACCTTATTTGGGACTAAGGCCCATATACCTTACACGTTGGCTGGAAAAGTGTTGCGTCCGGTGCGTTTCCAAGTGGTAGCCAGAACGGCCACACTGCACGCAACCCATTTAAGTACTGAGTTTGGCCAATGCCCTCACTGGATCCGATGCGTTTCCACATCTCTCCCACTGTCCGGTGTGTTACCTGCTCTCTCGTTGTATCCAGCGCATGTCAGTCAGGAGCTGGGCGCCATAACTGCAATTCAGTGCGAAATCGGAACAGAACGAGCATTCTTTTTAAACAGCTGATATCCAATCCAATACAGAACCACAATGTGCCCCTTCTTCTGCCCAATTCATTTGCATGTTGACTGGTAAGAGGACCCTCTCTTCCATGGCAATTAATGAAGGATGTGGGACAGTGAAAGCTAGTTGAGCCGTGCGGGGTGGTAGGAGACGAAAAATTAAAGGAGGTTTTGGACTTTTGAAGCCTCTGTCCCAAAGAATTGTCATGAGGTGGGAAAAAAGTCTAAAGCACTTTGTATCTGAGGTGAGCTACACCCTCTTTGTACCCATCACACATTCACAGCCAAGTTCCTGGAAACGCGGTCGAAACTGACTGGAAGGTTCTGATTGAGCAAAGACAAGTGTTTGATATCAGTCCTAGAAAATCCTTTTGAGGGGTGGGCATTGAGTTTGCGCCCTTCATTCGAATAAAACAGGACAGTCTAGAGCTCAGTTAGCGTGAGCAGCGAAATGCAGGCACCATGAGGCAATGGAGGTCGTTGCAGAAGAGTGAGGGAGAGTAGGCCAGACATTGCATAAACATAGAAAGAAGAAGGGCCAGGAATGGCTGCCATAAGAGTCACACTGTGCTAGACTCTGCAGACTCTTTTGGCGCCTTGAAACACTTGTGTAAAGGCGCTTTATAAATGCCAAATCGTATCATATCATGGGGCTGGGGCAGGAGCTGCTCTCTGCCAAAGTCGAAGACAAGGACCCCTGAATGAGGCAGCATTCTTCAGGTGCTTCAGCTCAGGGGCAACGTGCTCGCCTTGGAAGCAAGATGACACGAGCATCACAGGTTCGATCCCCGGGAATGCGCTTAGAAACCTCTGGGTATTAAGCGCCTTTAAATAACCTATCATGTAGTCATACTGTAAGCACCTTAGTGAATAGGGACAGCCCTGGTGCAAAGCAAAAGTGGTTGGCTGTGTGTGCTTTATTTGAAGCACATGCTGTGCATGTGTTAGTGGACTTGGGAGAGGTTAGTGGTTGGATTAGCGTCTCAGGATTACAAAACGTCACTTTTCCAAGGGATATTAAAGTCATTGTACCGGTTATGTTTGTCAGAGTATTGTACAAACCCAATTAGAAACCGCTCCTAAATGCAGCTTTGGGGTTCAAGAGAACTCCTAGAACTGCCATGAAGTCAGAGGAAGGATCTAAGTCACTGACAGGATCCATTGTAGGAGAGCTATAATAAAACCCTTGATTGCAATATGCTGATCTAGAGCTCTGGTCCTCGTTCGGGGGCAACACTATGCTACTTAAGCAATAATAATGAGATTGGCGCGACATACTGGGTGGTTGTAAATTGTCCCCCCAATTTATTAGGCCAGAGTGCAGTGAGGACATTTAACTAAGGCGGCTAATCTTTCAAACAAAACAAAAAAAAGGAAACTATAGCCACCACAACTGCTCTGAGAAATAGCAGCCAGGGCTCTAGCCCCTTTTCCATTTCTAAGGTGGAAAATGGCAGACACTGAGGTGCACTGGCCTAAAAGAGGAGGGGGAAGTGGTGGTGAACAGGCAAGTGGGGGTTGGCCAAAAAGGGGGGAATGTGACGTGAGGAACAGTAGTGGGCTGCTGGATGGAGCTTGAAATACAGACTTCTACACGGATATATCGCCCACATGTTAAGAAATCTGGTTGCCTGTGGTGCCTGCCTATGGTGTGAATATTATTGTTGGGGACTGTATACTAAGACGATATAGATCATAACCGTGAGATATAGATCATAACCGTGAGATATAGATCATAACCGTGAGTAACTTATTTTTTGATGGGGGTAAATTAAAGCCCTTCTAAGACCACATAGGCTTAAGGTAACCAATTGGAAGCCAGGGTTTTGCATTTCTCCTTTTCATTGTTTACCAAATAATATGAATGCAAAGCAGTTTTATAACACATCTGTATTGTAAAAATGGTAAATGGGGTACATTTTAGGGCAACAACTACAATAGGAGATTGGAGAACCTCGCCTGACATATTTTCACAAATTAGAAGTGGAATTTTCAATTAGAGATTATATTGGCAGTATTTTTTGGAATAAGGGGTCTCCATTGCCAGGACACCTCACATTGTTAGGACTAGAGTGAGGAAGAGGGACCATGGACAATGCCCCCATTCCTTACTGGTAATTTTCATTACTCTGAGTCAGGGGTGTTGCTAGGTCTGGAAAAGATCTGGGGCTACGCTAATGTTGGGACTGTCAGTACTCGGGGCTAGCTAGCCTTTTGGTTGTAGTCCCTGAGCTTCTATCCAAGGCTGCAACCAAAAGACCCGGGGCTATAGCCCCCCAACCTCTCCTTTCAAAGCCCCTTCTCTGATTCCTGCTCAACCTTGTCCCTGTCCCGTTCCCTACCTCACACCTTCATTACCACCACCAGAATCTGCTCCAGATTGTGCTCGATGCGGGCAAGAAGGGTATGCAGTGATTACATCAGGGAAAAAACGGATGAAATAATACCCCAAAAAATACTAAAAATAAATATGTGGGGGCAAGGGGTTATAAAGTGTGGGGGTAAGGGGTTATAACGTGTGGGGGTGGTTCGGGGTGGGGTTAAGAGCGTGGGGAAATGGGGTGTGGGGGGTTGGGAGGGGCTGCCCCCCACCAAATAAAACAAAAATATTGTATTATTGGGTATTTTTTCATTCACTATTTTTTGATTCGTTGTAATCACATGTAACCGCGCAGAAGAATCCTCGCTTGGGGTAATTCTTTATGTATCCCTGAGGCCCAGGGGAATCTTCGGAATGCCAATTAAAGATTACATTGAGTATTCTCCTTGGCAGAGGGGTTCTCGAGAGGCGGGCCGCCTGACATTAGCAGGACTGGCGGGCAGGAAGACCATGACTGAGTAATGTAAATTAGCAGTAAGTAATCTGGGAACGAATACAAACAGACTTAAAATGTCTAGTACTGCATCTCAATATCAGGCCATTGTCAGCAGAATGCAGGTCTTTGCAAGAACCCTAAATAGATCTCGCACTCCGAACTCCCAATCTATCCAAATAAAAAGGCTCTAGTAAGGGCAGGTGGCAATGCAGGCAGTGGCGTTTTAAAATAAAGGGATTCACTTTCTAGACAGACACATTGTCTCATGGGACAGCTCAGAAGTTCATTGAAACAATGTGCTGCTGCTGTGATTGCTCCTATAGAAGTGGGCTGTGAAATCCCCTCTTTTGCTAAAGAGACTGCAGCCGTGTGAGTGTGCCTTGTTGCCAAAGAGACTGCAGCTGGAGGAGGGCACCTTGACTTCCCTGCGCTGATGATAGGCTGCAGCAGAGCGCTTGGAACATAAGACCCCCTAAAGCTGAGGGTGCTTCGGTAGTAGGATTGTGCCAGGAGGCTCGCCAACCCACTTATATATATATATATCACACACACACACCCGCCCCCCACCACCACCACCCCCCCTCCATTTCTACACGCCGAGCAATGGATGCATATCTTCAGCCACCTCTCAATCGGTGCAGATGCATTAGTGCAGCTCTGGGATGACACCTCAAAGGATTCTCAGCTGGAGGTACATCCTCCACTTTTCCTCCAAGAATTGGCGGCATTGCCACTCGTAAACTTGTAATTTGGGGGTGCGGGAAAAATGGAGGTAACGGAATTACCTCCGCTTTTTTCCTGCACCACCAAACTTGTACTGAGGCCCATAGTTCTTTCCCACTCTTGCAAATGGCCATGTTTTAGTGAAGTACAAGTGGATACTTCTTCCAGGGGTCTTCAACTTTCCAGATGCTTTAGACAATGGCTCCCATGATCCCCAACCATTTTCTATTCTGGTTAAGGTTGATCAGTATCTTAGTGCTAACACATCTGGCGGGCCAAATGTTGCAGACCCCTGGTTTATCCATTACTACTGCAAAAGAGAAGCTACCATGACATTTTCTTCATGCTGATCATGTACCCACCCTCTTTGTCCTCTTATTATGTGGTTACTGTTTTTTTAACCCAAGTGTCTATAATAAAGGGGCAATTACCCCCCAACATCCATTGTATGACTGACAACTTTCAATACACAGTTCCTTTCTACATCCATTCACCTTGTATCTTCTAGACATACTTCTAGCAGTTGGAGACCCCTGTATTGTGGGGTGGGAGGTAGAGGAGACATCCCATGTGGTTCTCTACGCAAGCCAGTTTACTGTGCAGTGTGTGCCTTATACATCGCAGGACTGTCATTGGTAGGGAAAGAACACCTCAGGAGAAATGTCAAATGTTGAGTGTCAGAAGCTGCCAAATGCCACAGGGAGGCGGATACCTACTACTCTTGCCAAGTGAAGCATGCCCATTGAGTACCTGACCTTTTCCCCTAAAGTAAGTGCTGATGCCTGTCTTGCTTGGACAGCTGATTATTTTTTAATCCCATATCGGTTGCCTCGTGGAGTATGCCGTGTCATGAATTCGGCGCCACTGCGCTCTGTGGCTGTTGCTTCACAGCTGTTTGTTTTGCTTGGATTAATGCAGCATGCTTGAATAACCTACTTAAGCTTCCTACTTATGCGCGTGCTTGGTGCAGGGTGTAGGTTGCAGTTTTGATGCCATGACACAGACTGAACTCAGTGCCCTGGGAACTCAGAAAAGGACAGTTTAGCTAGTTAAGAGAAAATTAATTATTTTTGTGACACTTTGGACCCCTGTCCCTGGGTGGAAGTTGGGGAGGGTAAGGGTGGACGTTCCAATCAACAGAAAGGTTAGGTTATGCAAAGTGGATAGAACAGTTCCGTTGGTGAAAAGAGACCGGTGGGTACATTGAAGGAGCAGCTGGATACCAAAGGTAGGTTTGTGGTTATGGTTGCACCCTCCGATAGTCTGTAACAATGTGGGGATTTACGTAGAAGCGGCTACTGGAACCAGACATGGCCAAGACCAATGCAATAAATTGGGGGATCATGTGTGAGAGAAGGTGAGAGGGTGCCAGGGGACACTTGAGGGATATTCTGGGATTCTGATGCATCGGAGGGGAATCCTGTGAGTATTTTAGGGAGACCCAGAGAGGGTGAGAGTTCTACAGAGATATTGACAAGAGCGACATATGAGTTAGTTGAGGCATACGTGATTTAGGGTTAAAGCCTGTGCCTTTTAGTGTGCTGCAATATCCTAGCTGGTTTGCTGGAAGAAACCTCTTTGACACCACTGTGTGCAAGCAGTCTTATCGTCACCACATTTGTTATTTGTCTGCCTGACCCCAGGCTGGTCCAAATTGCATTACCCTTCCTGTAGTTTTCGCGTTACAATACTATCCTTATTTCCTTTTGCTGAACCGCCAACCCCACTTCTACCCCGTCCCCTCACCTCACTTCACCCTCAATGCCTCAACCATTTTCACCCATCCTCTTCTCTGTGGTCCATACTCCTCCCCTCAGAAAAATAAATCTGGGTCTGAACCCGCTGCTAGGGATTTGTTGTTGTACTGATGGGAATTTGTGACATCAATGTGTATGTGTATGTGGTGATTTATAAATCTGTTTATGTTACTTTGCAGAGCGCATGCCTATCACGGCCACTAGCCTGTCGGAGCCAAGCTCACCGGAGATGACAGAACGCAGGAAAGAGCGGACGAGGAGCATCCGGCGGGTCAGGCAGGCACCCACTGGGCTACAGGAAAACCTGGCTACCAATGTCGAGGACTCCCCATCTCTGCTGGGCGTGGGAGAAGAGAATGGAGACACGCGGGAAGAGATGCTGGAGAAGGCTCAGGAGCTCTTCCGGCTCTGTGACAAGGAGGAGAAAGGGCTGATTACCAAGCAGGACCTGCAGGTAAGAACCATGCACCCCTGTGGTAGAGACTCACACAGCCACTACTGAACGGTTTTAATATCAGGGAAAGCCAGCTGTAGCTATATTTAAAATTATTGTTGAAACTGTCAAGTTCCAATCACACAAGATCTACTCAGTATGTCATCAGTTCCTAGATGGATAAAATAGGAGGCAATTCCATGTGACCGCTACCTACCCACAATGAATTAGGGGGTCATTACGAGTTGGTCGAGGCAGGTAAAATGCAGCGGTATTACCATATACTGTAACATTACTGCACCGGCCAACTAGGAGATTCCCCGCCCAACTGCCGATTCACCACCAGCTATGAGCTGGAGGGAAACCCGCCAACTTTCTGCCCATTTTCAGCAGAATTGCCGCCACATTAATTCTGCCGAAAATGCCCCATTGAGTCCCATGGGCTAAAAGAAATGGCGATTTACACTGCCACTTGTAATCTGGCGGTTATATTGCCGGACCAAGCGGCAGCAACTGTAATTTTGTTGGGCGGTCTTCCGGCAGATTTCCCCCCAAACTCGTAATGACCACCTTAATCTTTTATAACGTGCTTAATAGTTGGGACGGGTTTCTAAGCGCGGAAACTGGGATTTTAACCTGTGTTGCTCTCTGTTGTTTTGCTTCAACGACACACGTTTTGCCCCCGAGCTATCCTCCCGGCCAAATGCTATCATCTGTGCAATTCTTTTCCAAATTATTGTTGTATGCCTTACCTAGGATTGGTTCCAGTTTAACCCAGAAATCTACACCATCTACCACCTGGTCTCGGCCAACCATGCTTCAGCATTTGCCATCTCTGCCTTTGCCGGCAGATGTCCTTAGGGCTGTTCCAGTGTTATTCGTTGTCCTCTCTTCGGTCACCACCTACCTGTTGGGTGTGACTTGGAGTACTCTTGATCCATTGCCATAAATCATCCCGCCTTGCTACATCAATAACATAAAGCCATAGTTAACCCGCATGTGTGCGTTGCAACACAGCTGTTTAGAGGGCTTGTAATTTGGCATGACTTGTTGGGAGTGGCCCACATCCCAAGCCCTCTGATAGGCTTAGAGCACTTCCTGTGACACCTCCTCTGCTGTCGCACCACAATATACTTGGTCGCTGTTTCTTACTCCTGAACAGTGCCTGCCTCCCAGAACCTATGGACGCCCAGCCCCTTGCCCCATCTCTGACAACTACCAATGCCCTGATTCCTCCTTTCCATTTTTAATGCTTTGCTGAACTCTCTTGGCTCCATCTCCACAACGTTCTCCACACTGCTAAAGCCATCCATGGAACTAGAGAATGGACTCTGAGCTCTGTTTACTATTTCCATGGCAGCTGCTGGTTTTTTTTTTTATAGAAGAAATGGCTCATGCTCAGTTTATGAGTGGTTTCCCGTGCCAGAAATTGGGCTTTGGCATTCTGGATAATTTGTCAGGGCTCTAATAGTTATAATTCCCCAGCTGGTTGGATTTCCTGTGTGTTAACATAACCTTTGACCTAGTTAGAAGCCCAATCAAGTCAGCAGGGAGGAACACTACCAGCACAGGTGCAAGTGCTTAAAAAAATCAGCCTCTTTTGTTGATTTACACTCATCCTGTGACGGATTGCTATATGGTGGGGGTGAAATTGCCTGAGTAGTTTTGATTTTTGTTAAAAAATAAAATGTTGAAGGTATTTCTGTCCCTGAAAGGGGGTCTGCTAATCATGCCAAAAGCATAGTGCATACATGTGCCCTTGCTTCTCCTGACAACTGCTGCACCTCCCCTTCAGTGGCATAGGGCAGGTTCAAAAGTCACATGTGCATTCCTCACAGCTGCTGTGACTCAAAGTCACTGCAGACAAAGGCTGCATTTAACATCAACATCTTCGCCTCTGATCCAAAGTATAATAATTGTTGCCCTTATCCATTTGGTGGCAGGGTAAACTCTAAGAATAAGGGATGCCTGGTTATCGTATGGTGACTGATAAGAAAACAAAATATTAATAAAGCCCCACCAGCCCAGACCAACTATGTGACAGCAATGTGTATTTGTGGAAGCCTGGCTGTCTGTACTGCTCCCAGCAATACAGTAGGCAGGATGCTGTCCTCCTTTGATCTCCCGTCAGAAAGTTAATGGCTCCTGTGACAAATCTTGGGAGATCATCACTGCTTTTGATGGGGGAGATCCTTTCCATGAGGCCTGGGAGGTGAGGCCACTACCCGAGAGTCCCCCTGGGGATGGTACTCAGAGGGAGGATCTCATCGGGATGGGAGAACTCCATTGAGAGTGCTGATGATCCTGGAGAACGCAGTACCCCTTTCACCATTCCATCCCCCTTATCAACCTTCCTCTACCACACTACCTAGTGCCCCAATGTATCTTTGCTGTCTATCCCAAGTAGTGGCCACTGGGAAGAGGAAGAGGCATGGAGTAATGAGGATCATTGAGGTGAAGCAATGGACTGAGAGATCGGCAAGCTATGTGCAAAAATGAATAGCAGAGAAGCAGACGTGTCCAGAAGAGAAGCACACCTGTGAGAGACCTGTGAGAGACCCGCAAAGCAAGAAGCATGCTGAAGAGGAGTAGGTACCTGGAAGCGGGTCTGTGACCCTCAATATAGCTTGGGAGGGACATCGAGGTTGTTCTTCTTTGTCACAGTACCTGGAAGACGGGTCTACTCATAAGGGTCTGGGACCCTCAAGACTGCTTGGAAGAGGGTATCCAGGCTGCTAAGGATCTGGGAGGTTCAATGCAGCTTGGGAAAGACATCCAGGTTGTTCTTCTTTGTTGCAGTACCTGGAAGCCGGGTCGGCTCATAATGGTTTGGGACCCTCGACAAAGCTTGGAAGAGAGTATCCAGGCTGCTCCTATTCATCATTGTACCGAGAGCCAGGTTGGCTCAACAGGGTCTGGCACCTGTTTCTTTTCAACTAAGAGAAGAGACATTTTATGAACCCTGAAGAGACTAGAAATGGAGGGAAACAATCCCTTTGGACTTTGGGGAACTTTGTTTGTAGCAAATGTTTTCCATTTGAACTTTGATGGAGAACTACAAAACAGGGCTGCGGGTGGCCAGCCCAGAGACATTTTCCCTTTTCAGCATATATTAAGTGTAGTTTGTGAGGGACAAGTTAGGATTTGGACACATGACGTTGAACTTTACTTTGGACATTCTGACAAAGAGTTTCATTAGCTAGTTTTGTTGAGGTAGGGAACCCCCTCTTGTAGATAGGGCTAGTTAGGATTTCCTCCGAAACCCCTGTTTTTGTTATTAATAAAAGTATTTGCCAATCAGAATACCATCCTTGTGTCAGAGTCTTACTGCTGCACCCTCACTCTCCCCTCGGGCAAATCAGGTCCCACCAGGAGATTAACTGAAAATCTTCCTTTCAAATGGGCACTCCAATAACAACGGACAGCCTCACATTAGGGGGTTGCACACTAAAGGGCCTTTGAAGTTACAGGCAGTGGAAAGGGGCATAGTTAGAGTAGCCAGAGTGAGAAAGGGACCTGAGAGATGGGTGTACCATCCATCTTGAGTTTCTGTGGGGCTCTTTATCCTTCCTGACATCCATTTCCTGTGGAACAAGACACTCTAGTTGTGTTGCAAGTAGGCAAGGGTCGAGTGTTACAGATTAGCAAATGGGATTGGACCCCTCACAGCAGGCCTAATTCTGTCCAATCCCCTGTGAACTTTTATGCTCTAAGGAAGGGGTTTCCCACTCCTTCTTGATTCTTTTCTGGACAACAAGAAGACTCTCTGGAACCCTGTTGAGAGTACATTCCATTCCAAGGTTGTCTGCTTTAGAGGGGAAGACAGGTGCGTCCAATGCAGAGGAGCCCTCTTTCCCCTAGTCTTCCCCTAGGACCAGTGGGGCTCAACTGCTGTGGCCTAATGCCTGTTGATTGCACTGGAAACAGACCACTGCTCACTGGAGGTGATGGATACTCTGTAGGTGCCAGCCAAGCTCCCTGAAGTGGTAGTGCAAAAGAATGACTTATCTTGTCCTTTGAGACAACAGATTAGGCCTCCCATCAACCCAGAAGTCGAGGAACGGCTCTAGCTCCTGATAGATAGCTGCATTGAATCACTTGTGAGCTCCACTGACCCAGACATCACTGCCTATGCCAGGTTTCGTTGTGCCACTTGGAACTGCTCCTTGGACAGCACTGTGTGCTGGACCCAGCTGACCAGCTCACCAACACAACACTGAATCATCACCACAGGAAGCTCCTAGAAACCTGGATCAACACTGTTGAGCTTCCAAAGACAAGGAGAAGGTACTGTGAAGACCCCCCTCCCCCTGGTCCACTTTCCGGGACCATAGTGACTTTTAAGCAGCTTTTTGCCCCTTTCTTGAAACAACATATACTTTAAAGTGACAATGATGTAATTGCCTGCCTGTATGTAGAGTGCTATTCTCTACAGGTTCTGCATGTATTTTCTGTGTTCCATCCACAGGTGAGGGCTTTGCTTGTGTTTTCTATTTGGGTATTGCATTCTTGATTGTTTAATTAAAGTATATATATTTGTATAGAACCTTCCCGATATTCTTTTATTTTGGAGCCTTTGTACTATTACTGTTGGGTTGTTACTTTTATCAGTTCCGAGCCCTCCTAAGAATATAGCCACCTGTCTTTATGCCCACGTTGCCACAAAAGAGGAAGGAGGTATATCTGTTGGTTGTGCCTGTTTCACTTTTACGATTGGGATCACTACTGGTTTTGAAGTAGTGTGGGCTGAGCATCCCTGCTCTCCTGCAGAGCGTTAGTCATTTCTTCACAGTTTCACATGCCCAGGAGCCTGCAGCATTTCTCTGAAACTGATATCTTTTGTGCATGTGCTCTCCCTCTTATCCTCTGTGAACAGTTGTGTCATTCCCATCAATAACAGCATCAAGTCCACGAACTTCCAATCTCACACTGACCTTTGAAATATGTGTTAACTGTTCATTTGAACATATTTCTTTGCAAAGGTTATCATCAGCCCGTGTAGACAGTCCAAAAGTGGTTTGCGGAAGAGATCTTATCAAGTCTGTCCCATCCTATAAACTAGTGGCCTGCGACCCTTGTCACTCTAAATGTTTTGGACTACGACTGCCCGAAGCACTAGCCTGCATAGTCCATGCGAGGGGTCATGGAAATAGCAGGCCAGAACATATGAAGAGCCACAAGATGCAGGCCCATGTTATAAGCCTTTTAAAGAGCAAGATCGCTAAATGGCATGTAGGATTGGGAAGTCAAACACATGTGAGGAAATCCTGACAAGTGACTCCTTTTCCCTGCCCTACTGTCCTCTTACAGGCAGCAAACTGTCAACAAACCTCACAATTTCCCTAAAGGCTAGCCCACATCCATTGTTTCCTGTGAGTTACACATCTCAAGGCGAATACATTATCTCAATGTGCTTAAATTGCTGGTCACCTTTAACTCAATGAAATACTAATATATTTTCTCCAAATCCTAAAATGATTCAGGTATCACTGTTATGTCCGCTCCCAGTTCTTCTTCTCCATCCAAAATGCTTCCTTGGTGTTCTTTTAATTGGTGACTCAACATCTCCCCTTTTGCCTTTTATTGTAATCCCCCAATCCTCCTCCCGTATGGTGAAGGGCGGCTTCCGCAATATGGTGGTGTGTTTCATGCATAAGTACCCAGACTATGATGGCTATCTCCCCTTCAGGTGCTGTCTAATGTATAAATCCCTGAACGGTGGAGGCAAGTACCTGCCTCTTAGTAGGGTGCCTTATTCACGAATCCCTGCAAAGTGAAGGCTGGTGTCATCATCAAGATGTACACTCTTAAGTGTGTCCTGCTTAGGAGGCATGATCGACTGAATGGTTTGGGTGGCTATATTATACAATGGATGTTTATACCCCTTACTTCGTAGACACCTGGGTTGGGCAATAATACTAGTACAAGATGGTGTCTCACGTGAAAGCACAAGAAATTGTTCATTCTGATTCTCAATAAATAAATCATGCAGTGCCCAGAATCCCAGTACAGCCTGTAACCTAGAATAGCTGGTGGGGTGTCATGGGGGTAGGTAGCCGGAGTAGCTCACTGCCAAGTTCCTTTCCTGGTCCATAGTCCCGGAATGGCTCTCCCAAGGCTACTGCTTTGCTGTTAAGTCTGGGAATTTCGAATACTGCGCCGCTGAAACATACAAAAAGAAATGCTGATATTGACCTTCAGTGGAGGCGCTATATTTAGAACAGGGAACCTGCTGAGGCACACTGGAAAGACCAACCAACATAGCACTTCATGATAGGAGCTACATTTATTATCAGACAGCTGCTCAGGACCACTGGAAGGAAAAATGAAGGCAGTGACACAACAGGCAAGCTACGAAACATCCAATCTGACTGGCTTCAATGGTTGCCACATTAAAGTATACATCGCGTTTGCAGAGACTTTCCTGCAAATGAGGTTAATGCTTACAAATGTGGGGGGAGGGAGTTGTGGAGCCCAGAAGGTGAACACCATCAAACTAACCTCACTAAAATCCAACCCCAACCCTTGATAGGTTTTTCATTATTGCCACTTAGTATGACATCACCTCTGATGTATTTTTTGGTGTGTAAAGATCGCTGAGAGACTGAGCGTACGTCCGTTGAGGTTCCTTGTAAATTCCCTGTTTTAGATCATTGTTAATAAAGCAGTACTTTGCCATCTTCCTGAGTTGGTTTGGTTATTTGGACTCGGAATTATTGTTTGATCCCATCCATTACATATGCACGTTCCTAAAGGGCCCTAAGCTTATTACTTCCGAGTCCTTCTCCCACTTGAAAGGTTTCCTTGGCAGTCAGCAAGCCATAACCCTAGCCTGGGCACTGTATCAAAGGCAGTTCAGAAATCTACAAAAATGACATAAATGCTGATCTTTCTCAGAACAACGTATTTTTTTAATACCAGCCGTCTGTAATAAGCCATACAGACGCATAGTAATGCGTCTGTATGTTTTGGGTCGCCCTCCCAACAAATGGTAGGTAGAGCTAGGAGTGTTACAAGGAATACCCGTTAGTCCTGCGACATATCTACGCTCTCCTTCTCAAAACCATCGGGAACCCTAAGGACCCAACTCTCCTCAGACAGACCCCTTCACCTCCAACCGTCATCTGCTGGAGTCCTGTCAGAAACAACTGCCATCGTCTGTCGCACATAAGTGTCATTCTCACATGCATTACACTACTATATCACTGGCACAACTTCACAAGCACTGACATCTGTGCCCCTAAGTAGCCCCAATTAAGCATGAAAATTCCACAAATCCATTCAGAGTGGTCACATACTCTACTGCTAGCTCTCAAAAGTGTTGGGGGCACACAGAGGTAGGGCAGTGTTACCTACTGACATGCAGTGCATTGAATAACAGTGTGCTGTGGCTGAAAACAGGTGTAGCGCACTGTGTCTCCCTGTGACTCCCATTGCACTCTGAAAGCTCACACAGTAGCATGAAAATCCGCCTTTAGAGAAGCCTGTGGGCTGCTTTTGGCCCTGTGCCGCCACCGCAGTGCACATGTCCCATCAAAATCAGGGGCGGGGTGTCCTTCCTGAATACGCTCTACCTTCTCTGTGCCGACCCTTACTCGGAACACCTATATGGTAAGGTATCATTGGCCACATCTAAGCTTTTCAAGCTTCACCGAATTTTGTCTGACTTGATTAAGTCGGCCGATAAAAATGTCAAACAGTTTTGCAAACTTTGCATTGTTCTCTCCCTACCATGTGACATGCGTTCCAATGATTTGGCCTTTTATTTCATGTTGATTTTCACCCACGTGATGTGCTACATAAGAAGGTGCCGTGACATTTATCAGACATGCAAATCCCACCTCTGTTATGCAACTCTGCTTTGTTTTGCGCCTAATCCACTGGCTAAACAAGAGAAGTCCACTGGCTCCCTGTCAAAGCAAGAATCCTTTTTAAGACCCTAATCACTGTCCACAAATGTATCCTTAATGATGCCCCTTCCTAATAGAATAACAGCATAACCCAAAAGGTCTCAACTAGATCCCTAAATCATGTACCAGTACCTACCTGAATGTTCCTCGCCACAAGAGCAAATGGGTGGGAGGCTCTTTCTTCCCAGTAGTAGCACCAACACTCTGGAACTCGCTACCGGCACACATTAGAAATGAGCAATCACACCATTGATTCAAGACATTGATCAAAACCTGGCTCTTTGGCAAATTTGACTAAGACTGTTACTTATACTGTCATTGTTTTTAACATGGTGTAGCTGTATGTATGTATGTAACCATTATCCTAACTCTGTACCAGGTGAGGTTCTCAAGCAACCAAGGCTCTGATACCTGTAGGTTTGGGCTTCTAACAAATGCTATAAAATAAATAAATAAATACATAAATAATGACCACCGTAGTAGTTTCAAAGGGCAGGATCCTCATCGAGGGCACCCGGGATCCCCAGACGAATAGCATGAGCAAGGGTGAAGAAAGGGAGGGAAACCTATGTGAAGACAAGCATCAGAAGAAATCATCTATCTTAGTTCCTAATGGTAATGTACTAGCCCAGCTTTGTCCTCTCCCTGGATACCTCGCATTGTACCACTATAGAAAGATTTCAGCTGTGCAGACCATACTGCGTGTGTTGGTTCAGCAGAAGGCCAGAGAATTCGCTTTTGTTGACCACAGTGGTTAGTAGTCCATATTTGTTAATTATTTTGTTGAGTTAATAAAATGTGTCACAGTGGACAACCCAACAAAAGCTGGATCATGGGAATATATGTCTGAGCTATGTTGCTTTTGGAAACTGGTCTGTTAGATCTAGCAGAACATGGAGTCCAGACATTTACGGGGCATGAGGATATTTGACCTGATCAGTTGCGGCTCCTCTTGCACACGCTAATGCGCGGCAGCTTGGCACACAATGTATTCTTCCGCTGTGGTTATGAACGTTGCCATAATTAGGACCCTGGGCTGCCAGAGTATGAGTGCACTGTCCTTTTCAGTAGAATAGCCCCCCTGAAACTCTGCATTACCCAATACCCTGCTCCTGGTCTCCACTGAAGACCTGAGGGCTTCAGTTATGGCTTAGCCTTAAAGAATGTTGGATTTTTAGGGGAGGGGTCAGTATAGGGGTGTTATACAATCCAGGATAAATTAATCTTTTCTGGGGTGGCACAACCACATTTTCATAATATTTTCATGAATCTTCATGAATGAGCAGAGTTTCATGAACGCTATGACTGAGCAGCTGTCTGTGAATATCATGATTAGTTCTTTCACTTTTGGGTCTGTTGACTGTTGGGTCACTGGCTTCCCACAGCTGGCAGAAGGTAGGACTCCACTGTGATCCATTGCAGGCCTAAGTATAGTCCACGACTCAATAAAAGTAGCAGACCATTTTGAAAGGTCTTGAATTGTTCCTTCTCTGTTCAGGCACTCATTAAAGTTTTGTTTTGTCCACAGAGGCTCCAGAGTGAACTGCCCCTCACGCCTGAGCAGCTGGAGTCAGTGTTTGACAGTCTAGACCAGAGTAACAATGGCTACCTGACACCCGTTGAATTCAGCATGGGTTTAGGTAAGTACATCACCGGATGGGATGGGTCAGTTTTCCTGAATTTAGCTTTGCCTGAGATCCTTTCTATGACTCGCACTATTAGAATCTCTCCATTTAGTTTAGGTGTGCCCCGTGCATACAATATCTCATCACACACATCTTGTGTTAAACGTCATCCACCAAGGAGTGTGTTCTGTAATTCCTGTAATTGATAACGGGCTTAATACCCAGAGGTTTCTAAGCGTAGACCCGGGGATCGAACCTGTGTTGCTCTGCATTGTCTTGCTTCCAATGTGAGCGCGTTGCCACTGAGCTATCCTCCCGGCCAAATGTTAGAAGTATGGACAGATCCTTTTGTCAATGAGTGTTTGGTGTCTTGCCTTCACAGTTCCAACCATTTCCACATAATCGGTCAGAAACGATAAGAACATTTCTATACGCATTCATCAGTAAATTATTTATTATTTAGAAAACTACTTAATCGTTATCCATTTGCACATTTGTCCACCCATTCTCATTCATTACTTTTGTGCATCAATGTATTGAAAGCACAACTATATAAGAACCACTTTACTTCATACAGTACATCTCTGCTACTTACCATGCTAAAATATCGGAGTCTGTACATTTGAGCTGACCCGTTGTATACGACTAAATCTCTTATGCTGTGTAAAAAATGCTTGGGTATTTTTTTTACAGAAAGATAGTCATACATAAGAAATTCTTTTTGCAATGGATCCCAATAGTGGTGGAGGAGGCTCAAGGGTGTAATAGCCCAATGCGGTTGGGATCCAGCACAGGCTATTGCAACTCAGCGGGAGCCAGGAGGTGGGTTGTAGCGAATGAAGGCCGGGGTGCCCCGGGCAGGGACAGTGTTTAGTTCAATCTGCTCTCACCCTGGCAACACATCCAAGGGTTCTGCGAGCAACTCGGAGCCCCCAAATGGGTGATGGTGTGACCTAGATTATACCTGGGGTGCGGGCAATGTCTTGGAACATGGCAGGGGTGAATAAACACTTCTCCAATACTTACTGACTAGCCTTCGTACGGGACTCCGAGGTGCTTTGTTTACAAGAATCCTGGGCTTTGGACCATGCCCATATTCAAGGGTATGCTACATTTTGCATCCCAGCGGTTAAGGGTCGTCCGAGTGGGGGTTAGGTGACGTGGATAAATGTTGCTTTGTTCAGAGCTGCTATCGCAATCGATATGCATTCCCCAGATTATATCGCACTAAACATAAAAGTGCGTGACGATTCGACATTATTGTTGATTAATTTCTACAATAGGGTTCACATGGGGCTCATTGAGATAATAGGGAACAAAGTATTGGACTGGAGGCTGGGTTACACTGGACAATTGAAAATGTTAGTTATGGGGGATCTCAATCTTCAGGTTGAGCCCCTCCAGGGGTTTGTTGATATCATGGAGAAGGAGGATAGCCATTGCAGATTGGGACTTTTAAATTCTGTATTTCCAGAGAAACAGCGCAGGTTTGCAGAGGAAATAGCCGTTATGTTTGTCTGCTAATTTGAGGGCGTGCAACGGCCGATTCCGTGGGGACTCACCAGCAGTATCAACATTTGAGAACAATTTGACCATGAGCAAAATTGATTATATCCTGGTGAACCTTGAGGTGTGGGGTGCGATAAGAGCATTCTCGTCATCAAGGGGGTTGAGAGCGATCACCACCCATTGCTCCTGGAGACGAATGGGCATTTATAGGGTGTTCCAAGACGTAGCTCACCTGGCCCCGGGGAAACCGCAGTGGCCCTGGAAATTCTGGGACATACTAGGAAAAATGTTAAGTGGGGAAAGTTGGATCTCACAGTAGCTCTGCCGCGAGCCTATGAAGATATTTCCTATTATTGAAATATTGGGCGAGGGTTGACCCGTGTGATGTGGTATTGCTGATCTCCATACATGAGGAAGTAGTGGCACGAGTGGGACGCATTTTCCAAATCCGCTAAAACTGTCTGTAATTTCACAGAGAAAGTTTACCCTTGGTAGGATAAGGAGTGTAGGTTGGCCAAGGGGTGACTCATAGTAGCCGTGAGGAACCCTCTGTCTTATATGGGTGGGGAGGCACAGCGTGCTAGAAGGGAATATCGCAGGTTGCTGAAGGACAAGAAGAGGGGTTGGCACGAGGCTACATGGAGAGCACTCCTGGAGGCAATCGAAAGAGGCAATTCCAATGGCTTTTGGAGGCTGATTGGGGCAGGCCGAAGATCTGGTCAGAATGTTTTGCATGGAGCTGTCCCAGAGCAAAAGTGGGTAGAGCATTATGGGAGCCTTTATAACGCTGAAGGGGTATCTCCATGAGGTCTAATTCAACATCAATGAGTGAAATTGCAGGGAGTGAGCATACATTGGCCCTGCTGATACTCTCCCATATGAGGTGGAAAAGGCACCAACAACCCAAAAGATTGGCAAAGCACCTGGGCCGCATAGGGTTCTGATTGACTTTTACAAAAACAAGCTCGCAGTCTGTGTGCCGTACTTGACCAAGTTATTTAATGCTATTTTGAGCAAAGACTTGGTTCCCGAGTCATGGACATGTGCGCAAATTGAATCCCAATACATTAAAAAAAAGCGCTTGAGCTAACCCTGCTAATTTCAGGCCAATCTCACTTTGGGACACCAGAGGGAAAACATTCGCCCGAGCATTGTTGTTCCGCTTGGATGCCTGGGTTAAGGACAACAAAATAATTGATCACCGCCAGGAATGTTTTTGTGAAGGCCTAACCCTACGCCTGCGGCTGGTATGCGAATAATACATTGTTCTGAGAAAGATCAGCATTTATGTCGTTTTTGTAGATTTCTGAACTGCCTTTGATACAGTGCCCAGACTACGGTTATGGGAGGTGTTGAAGGAACTTTGTATCCTGGCTGCACATTTGTCTGCTATC
This sequence comes from Ambystoma mexicanum, assembly GCF_040938575.1. NCBI lineage: Eukaryota > Metazoa > Chordata > Amphibia > Caudata > Ambystomatidae > Ambystoma > Ambystoma mexicanum. The sequence goes on along the minus strand of NC_090934.1, from coordinate 926,307,353 downwards.
CAGAGTTTATATACCGGCAATACTGCAGTGGTTTGTTGGGGAATTGATGGAAGCACCTTTGGTAGTATTGACATCCAGAAGGGTGTCCACCACGGGTTCGTCCTGGCCCCTATGCTGTTTTGTATTTTTCCCAATGCGGTATTGAGAGAGCTTTTTGAAGTGCAAACTGATGCCCCATCCTTGGCGGGTGACAATTTACCAGTCCTGCTGTTTGTGGATGATGCAGTTCTTTTATCTTTAACACCCAATGGCGTCCACAAGCAGCTGGCCATTTTTGTTGCCTTCTGTAAGAAGAACGGGCTCTGTTTGAATATCACCAAATCTAAGTCCATGATATGTAACATCAACCCCAGGAAGAAGCGAGAGGGCATTAGATTGGTCCTGGATGTAGGAGCAATTGAGCAAGTCTCCTCCTGTAATTATCTAGGCCTGAGATGTATGTCATCCTGTGGTTGGTCTCTCCATATGGAGACAGGTAAGATTACATTAGCCAAGCATTGTGGTGCCCTCTCCAGGTTCACGAATGAACATGACAATGGCGTAGTCCATGTCTCCTTGGAGGCATACAAAGTGCTGACACGGCAAGCTGCAATGTATGGGGCGGAACGTTGGGGACAGACTAATGCACAGCCCTTTTCAGTGGTGGAAAATAAATATTTGAAAAATGTACTTGGGCTGCCAATTTGTGCGCCTAGCACAGCAGTGCTTTTAGAAACCGGGATGCAGGGGTTTGAGTCCATTTCCAAGTTATGACCAGTATTTTATCCGGTCCGGCTGTGGACAAATGAAACTCTATGTAAATATCAAGAGGCATTGCTGGATGTTATGTCTCAGCAAGGGAGTACTTCTCTGAAGTGGGTTACCCATGTTAGAAGCAGGCTGAAGGGACTGCGCCTTGGTGACCATTCGGCCAATCCGTCTGTTATGAGATCTGCCTCCAACGCAGTGGTAAAAAGTGCTGCCAAGATCAAGGCAGAGGGTGACCTTTTGCTGAAATCTCAGGCCTCGGATTCTTTGGCCCGAAATCTTACTATTAAAGAACAGGTAGGCTTTCTACACTGTGCTGCCTCCCGCTTTCGCTCCTTCACACCCCGTGCAACCCCATCACCGAAAGTCCTCAACCACAGAAATGGGGGACGTTCCAACAATGACAAAATTAGGAATTCCCCATAAGAACCATCTTCTGTAGTCTTATAATTGTATCAACCAATCCCCCCCACCTTCATGAACTCCAATCAGTGTCAGCACTGGACAGCAGATCACTATACATCTGTGCATACTTGTCACAGGTAGTAGCTGTAGACAAGTATATATATTATATAGAACACCTAGATGGGGATTAAGGTTAAGGCAAACCTGGTCTTTGATAACTGAGAAAGAGCAAAAACAGTTGAAGGTAAGGACCATAATCAAAAGTCAAAAGTCCCAATATACAACAATTTGAATTCAAGGTGTGCCCTTCCCATGGTGTACCAACGTTCTGAAGGGTTCAGAGTCCTAGGCACACCTCCAGATGGTTGCTAGCATATGATGGATCTCCTGGGCGGTGGTCACTTCCGATGGCAGGGTTCTATGTCATATTTCTGCTTTTTGTAGGTCGCCTAATAAAATTACTGTTTTTTTTTCGGCCTATCCTATGCGTCCTGCATAAAGCAAAAATATGACATTGTTTTGCCCCCCCCCCAACCTCTTTCACAGGATGTCTTCGTAATCAGGGGGTCTCACCCCCCCCCGCCCCCCCAATTCCTTTTCCTCGGCTGCCGCCTCCCTCCAAACCCAAGAAATCCCAGAAACATAAAACACACAAACACGCAACACGTACACACACATAATTACTTCCATGTTCTCCTGGGACAGCTCTTCCGGGTCCTGACCCTGACGTGCCTGTCAGCCCCTGTGTGCACTCGTGTGCGGCAGAGGCATGCCAGTTCGTTTTGGAACGACCGCTCTGTGCAGTCACAGAGAGGTCTTTCTAAATCGATCTATTTTTTCCGTTCTAAATAAAGCTACATTTTCACTTCGGACCGATGGCAGTCTATTTGTGTCATAGGTCAACTTCAGTCATTGTGTGCCCCCAGGCTTTTGACTCGGCATTAGTTGGGGACCCCCTTCCGTGGCCTGCTAGCAACCTAAAAGAATGTTCTTTTTGTGGTTCTGTTACCTTCTCCAGCATCCTGAATGTTTCTTCCAGAAAGCTTGAGTCTGGTCTTACAGCTGCTCATGTTTGACCCTGGTCATTCCTTGAGCCCCGGATTCACGTTGCTGTCAGCTTTCGCCCTGTTCTCTCCTTCCTCCAGGGATTTTCGTGCCCTCCGCTGGCTTCTTTCCTTCTTTCTCTTACTGGTCTCCCATTCTTCTAACATAATCTCTGCCTTCCCCTCTTCTTCCTTCACTCTCTCAATCTTGCCCCCTTTTTTGACCTCCTTCCCCTCTCCTCTGCTTGTTTCTCCACACAACTTGCTGCTAATTCCTAGTTTCCACACTCCCACTGAAATCTGGTCCCAAATGTGGCACCGTTTTACATCAGCGGCTGACAGGAAATTGAGAAAATAAGGGTGTAAATGCAGACACCAGTGTAACAATTTTATTCTGGCCTTGTGATTGGTTAATGACTGTGCGTCCCGCCCCTTCCCCAGTTTAAGTGCTAACTTGTTTCCTTCCTTGTTGGGTCATGGCTTTACAGGGCAAAGGCTTAAATGGAGCAACACTATTTTGAGGCGGGAAGTCCTATCTTGCCTGCTCCTGATTACGGGATTTGGTTTTCCAATAGCGCATGCGCCAAGTTTCCCTAGGATTGCTGTGGTAAGCAGTTTGCAAGTCACTTCTGTTCTCTATTGGAGGTGAAACTTGGTAACACTCTTGTGCACAGTTGTGGTGCAGACTGTGATCCGCATGCGTGTCCTAATTGTTTCGGGGCAGCAAGTGGCCGCCATCACAGCCATCATTCACAAACGCAAAGTTCTCAAACCTCCCACTGTTACCCACATTCTTTCATCTACACATTACATGGGGTACATTATTGATTCTAAGCATGAGGTCAAGAATGGGGAACCCGGAACGACCTAGCAGGTGGCCGCTCCCGCGCACGAGGGGGCGCACGAGGGGTCCCTCTCATCCCACGTGCAGGCCTCACCTTCGGGTCTCAGCCACATACTTTAATTACTGAAGAGCTATTTAATGTCTGCCTTATGTTGTCCCATTTTACTATTTCCAGCTCCTACATATATATGTAGATGTCTGTATGAGGGTAGGAGAATAGGAAGGTGGGGGCGGGGCAAGCATGGAGTAATGGGGGGCCCCTACCAAAAAACAGACCTATCAAACAACGTAGAACAGTTTCCATTTTGTAAGCGGCACATTGTGCTCGTGGGGAAATCATCTAGGATAATGGCCTCTTTATGAACAGAAATCCGTACAAAAAGAAATACAGAAGAACGGAATGAATGTTTTACTTTGGCACAGTTCTATTGGAAATGACATTGTGGAGGCACTGGCAAGGAGCAGAGGAGTCAAGATCATTAAGCACATTAAAAGGCCACAGTCTATCTTTTTGCCTGGGCGTAGCTTTCTACTTACGGAAGGAAGCACCCAGCTGGAAGCATATGCTTGGGTCCCGAGGCTAGTGGCCTCGACCTGCCGAGAAATGCAGCAATCTTTCGCTCAGGAACTGGCAGCGATTGCGGCTGGATGCGTCTGGATCTACCACAGGATTTCTAGTTGTAGCTATTCAAAAGTGAGATTCACAGTTTTGGAAAAGCGTATAACCTTGGAAATGTACACACAAATATATTTGTCTAATTGAATACTGTTTGTTAGATAAAACAATTCATTTACTATCCAACATTTAATCATCCACGTTGTATTTGTCATTAATTACATTCAAACCATCTACAATTGCCTGGAATCTATTAAAGTGATTTGCTAATCAATTGCATTGAAACTATGCAATTACCTTTTCCTCAGGCCCTTACCGACTTCTATCATTTCATATAAATTAAACTTGACCCAGTTCCTTCATTCACACATATTTGATTTCATTTTTCCTTCCTTATTTGTCAAAAGTACAAAGGGGCTCATTCCCATTTGGTGATAATTCAGTGGTAATTTCATTGAATTACTGCCTAAACTGCACACTGTTGCCACCACTTGGCGGGATTACAGGTGCTGGTAGGTCAGTGTTAGTCCCCATTTCCATTGGGGATTTTTTGCGGAATTACCACTGTGGGAATTACCACTGGTGGAATTACAGAGTGGTAATTCTAACGATTTTGGGAGAAAAGGTGGAGGATTTACCTCCAGCAAAATTTGGTGGGATTTACACCGATGGTAATTCCACCAAAACGTATAATTTGGTGGGGCTGGAAAAAATTAGGTAATTCCGTTCCCGCCTGAAAAAGTGTCAATAACTGAATTACCGCCACATTTTTCCCACACTGCCAAATTCAGAATGAGCCCCAAAGTGGTTTTGTTCTCAGTTGATCCAACTACTAGACTAAAACCAACCAAATAAGTGGAGCATGGTTACATGGAGTCTGCACAATAAGCATCACTGTGACCTATGTAAACCTGTCTATCATATGACTACAACTGACAATATTGGAATTTAGAACTAAGTTTCAGAAATCTATGCAAACCTCAGGAACATAGATTTCTTTCAGCTAATGCTGTGTAAATAAACCCCAGATACGTGAATTCAAAAGAGAACTGCACAGCAAAAGGTGGTTTGGGCAGTTGTCCCAAGTCAAGCTTCCGACAAGCTGTATATCCTGCTATTCTCATGAACGCCTTTGTGGTTGTAGGTCATGTGATCTATACATATTTACCATCATTGATGGCTCTTCCCTCTTATTTTATAAGGCACAGGACTGCTCATAGGCAAGTTATCCAACAATAGCTACAGCCCTTGATTTCAATTTTGAAACCATTGGGCCTCACTGCGACCCTGCCAGTCTGGAAAAGAACAGTGGTGGTAAAACCGCCACCACCGTTCTTTCCGGACCGGCTGATTAAGAATCCTGCAGGTGGGAGGTGTCATTCCCGCCAGGTCTGACCTGGCAGGTTTAACACCACCCGCCTGCAGGCGGACATGGAAACACCGGCACCATACAGCATGGTGCCGGTGTTTCCACTTCCCCATTCCCATGGAGACCTATGGGACTCCATGGGAATGGGGATTAACAGAATTCTGCCTCCGGAATTACCGGGTCACCGGGATTGTAATGCCCCGGTGATTCCAGCAATCACGGAGGCGGAATGGTAATAGGAGTCCGGCGGTAACCTGCTGGAAATTGGTTACCGCCAGACTCGTAATGAGGCTCATTATATCTAAACAAATTGCCTGACTCAGCATTATCCAATTTCGGGGCAGGATTCAGTGTTGGGATTATAAGCAGGGATAGGTAGGCACCTGTTGCAGTAGGCACCTTTGTTCCCCTCCCTTGCCGCGCTCTGAAACACTTGTGTACGAGCGCGATACAAATAAAATATCAATATCAACCCAGCTCTGTTTTCGTTCCGGCACAAGGACATTCCACAACAACTTGACGTCAAAGACTCTTGCCAAATGTATGTATTTTCCAATTATTCAAAGTCTGCTTACTTACTGAGGTAATTTTCCCCCTGCTAACAGCCAACATTTGAATTGACATTTCGATAACTAAGATGACTAAGCACCAGTAATCATGAGGTGGATTGGTGCTTCCCCATTAAGGTCTGATCGAACAAAACACTATCTTCTGCATGAGGTCTGTATATGGCAGCATGACCATAAAGCGTCAGCGGGAGCATTTTCCATGTTTCAATGGATTCATGAAAATCTGCTAAATTAAGTTTCAAAAGTAAGGGTGCTAACATGCACCCCTGACGGAAAATCTTTAAGCTTCGTGATTTTCTGTCACAATTCTTTATTAAAGCTGGTCCTGATTTAAAACCATGTGCCCTCAGGCAGGGCATAGATGGATTCGAGCAGCGTCCCTCCCAATCACAAAGCTTACTTTGTTAACATGGTCAAAGGTGGCTTCAAAATCTATACAACAAATATACAGAAGATGTGCTTTCTACAAAATGGAATTTTAGATCAAATGCTTAGATTTGCTGTGCTGTGGAGACCCCTTTCCTAAAACCGGTTTTCATTCTTGCCTCCGGCCCCAGAGCGTCTAGCCAAACTTGCAGCTCCATCTATAGACTTTTGAAAGGCTTTGCCCCAGTATGACGCCTTACTTCCCAGGCAGACAGCGCCCAACCACTTCTTGAAAAAAGGGACTTACATGCTCCCTTATTTAAGACGGGGAACCTGCTTGGCTAAAAGCTCAAACCTCTATGCCAAATTCATTGTTAACCAAGCTCATGCGTAAAGATTACCAGTGTTGGGTGGGACTCTACAGGGTCAACAGACCATCTGAGACTCCAATTCAAGATGACTCTTTTATTGCACTAAAAGGAGAGGTTAGAGGAATGTGCAAGTGTCAGTGTTTGCATTATATGAAAGGGAATGCCTACCCAGCTTGCTATATAGTCACAGTGCACAAATGGCTGTGTGGGCTTAAGTGACTGTTCTGGATTCCATGGGACACCTACGGGCCATGCCATCTCTCCCTCGTTCTCTTACTCCATCTCGTACCTGCTCTCTCATCTTCCCCATCTGTCTCCTGGGATTAGCACTGTGAAGGGGTGGGGTGGGATGAACGGCTACTAGTCTCACTGAACTCAAAAGGGACATCTTACAAGAATAGTGCCAAGATGGAGGCCTACACAAATATGTGAATTAGCGTTGTGTTCTATGCAAGACCTAATGTCAGAGTCTAGAATGCCTTAGTCTCTAACAAAACCTAATGTCCAAGTCCCAACTCCCTAAACTTGCCTAGTCCTGATGTAGTGCATCCAGCTCTTGTCTTGGTTCTCTGACAGGTTTCTTACGGGGTCTGAAGAAGTGACCATCTGAAAACGGATCACCCTCCCACGATCCTTAAGGTAATACTCACCTACCAGCAAGTACTAGTTTCGCCTCATTAATGGATACCTTGTCATCATGAACCTCTCGCTCCGTGCCTGGGTTCTAGACAGACTGAAGTTATTTAACTCACCAGCCAATGGTGACCCTTCTGGGCTTGAGTCTACACCACACGTTGTCTCTATCTTTTTCTTGCTGACCAGCTCTTGCCAGAGTCTTGTTTATCTCCCCAGCTGGCTTGCAACTATTCTCTTTCTGGCAGTAAAAGGCTTCTGCCAGGATCTGGGCTATAGCCGCGAGCAGGCTACAAGCACATTTTGCAATGAGCTCTCCTTTCTTTCTGGCTCGTGTCAGGGACTGAGTCATAGTCTGCAGTAAGCTGTGGCTGCTTGATCTCTCTCCTTCTTCACAACCTCTCTGGATCGCTGTCCCAACTCCCTCAAGGTCTGTTCTTCTCCGCAACTTAATAGTCTCTTTGTCATCCCCTAACATTTATAGTACAATGGGTACTGGTTCAGGAAATCTACTTTTTGGAGCAGTGCTACATGATTGGATGGGATTATCTAGTATCCTTCCTTTTCCCAATGTTTCTAATTCTCTAGAGCAGCTCCTTCGGGGTATAGATGTTTTTCCTCATGTTCCTCCTTAGTCACCCAACTACTTCTCTGAATGCAGACAAAGGGCCTCATCACGACTTGGGAGGTAACGCCGGCGCTATTAGCGCTGGTGGTAATAGCCCTACCGCCGAACTCCCCGGCGCTAATAGCGCCGGATCATGAGTTCGGCGGTAATGTTAATCCCCATTCCCCATTGAGCCCTTTCGGGAATGCCCCATTCCCCATTGGGCTCAATGGGGAAAATGTGCGCTCTTACCGCCGTCGGATTTTCCGCCGGCGGTAATAGCGCGAATTTCGGCAGATTTCCCCCCAGCTAAGAGCTGGGGCGAAATCCGCCGAAGTCCTGATTTGGCGGACCCTTAAATCCGGCAGTATTAGCGCTACCGCCGGATTTAAGGGTTACCGCCAAAGTCGTGATCAGGCCCAAAGAGTTTAAAACCTGAGTTCCCCCATCTTGATATCAGGCAAAAGGGCCTTTGGTGATGCACGCCTCCAAGCTCTATCTCTGGTCAAGCATGTGGATTGTTCCCTCTTTGTTTTTGCACCTAATGGGTGTTGGCGGGAACCTCCTACTGCTCCTCACAGATGTCCGATGAGCCCTTCTCTATTCTCCTGAATATCGCTGAGCAATTCTCAGTCTGTCCTTGTGCACTGTATAGTTTTTGCGTCCCCGGAAACAGTGCTGCGGTCCTCGTGCCACGTTGCTGACTGACCCTGATCCTCACTCCAAATGATCAGCCAAGAATTATAACCTAACATAGAATAGCATGACGTGCATTGTGTTGCATAGGGGACACAGCTCAGTTTCAAATATGTACATTCTACTATTGTAAACATAGGGGAGATCCTGAGACCAGCCCCACCTTCCTTTTTTTGGCGTTTCTATTTGTTTGTTAAAAAGGCCTCCTTGAACTTGTACTTCCCTGCATGGTGTGGTGAATGGCGCTCCACAATGGAAGTGGTACATTTGTTCTTCGTAAGTAACTTACGTAATGTTGTCCTGGTGCCTGTAAAACACTGCCCAGAGTGTCCTAAGTGCACTGCTGTTGGTTAACAACCCCAGGCCTAAAGTTTCACTTGTAAATCTGGCTTACATGATCAATAAGGGTTATGGCTGAGAGTGACCCCATTCCCACTGCAAATGTCAAGACACCCCAAAAAGAGTTTACGTTCTTCATTTTAATGAACACCACTAACTAAACCACTTAAGGCTTGCAACCATTTTTTTATTTGTGTTACGGAATTGTTATATCTCTGCCTTTGTGTGTGAACACTCACGTTGCTTTGATTATCAACATTTCTTGATAACTAATCTCCCAAAATTGGCATATTGGATCTTTTTTGGGGTTGTCTTGAAGTTTTACATAAAAGGCAAGAATCAACAAAAAGACCCACAGCCCAAAATGATCAAAAAGTGGTCTTGAATAGAGTGACACATTGGATGTTAGTAGAAAGATGAAAGCCTCGGAGCTGCAAATATAAATGTCACAGAGGTTGATGTGGGGGCAGAGCGAGAAGGAAGGATATTCTTTGGGCATAAATGTTACCATAGAAGTGTTGCATTTCAGAATTTCAAGATTCAAAAAAGGGTAAGGCAAAAGAGTTAATCATACATAAAGTTCTTTAGATATGAACCCAAATGACTCATAGAAGTGCAATTGATCGTTGTCTTCGTATAACACATTGGGCCTCATTACGACCCAGCCGGTCCGGAAATAACGGTGGCGGTAAAACCGCCGCCACCGTTGTTTCCGGACCGCCTGAGTCCGACCCCTGCAGGCGGGAGGTGATGTTCCCGCCAGGTCTGACCTGGCGGGTTTAACACCGCCCGCCTGCAGGCGGACGAGGAAACACCGGCAGCATTACGAGATGCTGCCGGTGTTTCCATGATCCCCATTCCCATCGAGTCCCATAGGACTCGATGGGAATGGGGATTAACACCATTTTGCCTCCGTGATTCCCGGAAAACCGGGGTTGTAATGCCCCGGTAATTCTGGGAATCACGGAGGCGGAATGGTAATACGAGTCTGGCGGTAACCAGGCGGTTTTACCGCCGGACTCGTAATAAGGCCCATTCTCTTTTGCCAATAAAACTATCATATTGTATATCTGGTCTTCCACTAGCGTTCTTCTCTTTTTGAGTTTTGTGAAGTTTCCTCTTGCTCTGGATTTGAAACAGAAGCTCAGCTTAATGAAATCTACATAATTACTTAATTCATTATTAATAATTATAACAATAATACTATTGTAGTCTTTATATAGCGTTTTGACCAAAGTGCTGCACATAGAAAAATGTTCTATACAATTATCATTACCCAGCCAAAGTTGGTATGCCTTTAACGACCTCGGAAGGATGGAATCCTGAATTGTCCTTGCCAGGATTTGGACCTGCCATCTGGAGACGACCCACAGACCTCAAGTGTTCAACCTGCTAACTTATTTTACAATCTACCATTAATAACCATGCTGAAATTTACTAACTACCCTAATTTCATTGCGCCCCCTAAAGCATAGGGTTCAATGCACTAATTCAAGTCGTGCCATATGAGATGGAAATTGGATGGAACGGGCGGCTTCAAGATGTCCACCCGTGTGTGTGGGTTTCTACCGTAGTTGACCCTTTAGATTTTCAGGCCAAAAGCAAGTAGTTGTGTTCAAAGTGTGGGAATATCTAAAAATGTAAACAGCCTTTGGAGTACTAAAAATCTGCAATGAAAAATGTGTATTATTGCCTGGACTGTTCTGGTTAAAGGGGCCATTTCATTACTGTAACTATAATTCCCTGCTCATCTAAAACAAGTCTCACCCCAATTGATTGGTTTGTACTTTATGAGTAATGTTACATTGATTACTTCCTGTACAAAATTAGGCCTCCGGGGAGATGTTGTTTAGTGACTTCATGGCTCGTAATCTCAGATGTTGGTTAAGGACTTTTCTAGCTGGACACAAGATCAGTTTTGACCTTGCAGCAGCGGCCAAATCGCCTGGTACGAATGAAAGGCTGAGAACCTTTTGAAATCCCCCAAAAGTAGAGCTGTTTTTTCTGGAACCCCATTCTGGTTGCAAGCATCTGCCGAAAGACACAGATTTGAATCCTAGTGTTTGCTATTTCAGTCCAACTTGTCATTAAATTCGCTCTCTGTTAAAATAGGCTGGTTAATAACCCCCTGTAAGTATTGCTTTTATACCCAAACTCTTTCTTCATTATGAATTACTCAGGAGAGATTGGGGCTGCAGCATAATATAACTGATCATGCTACCCAAGCTGGTTATGATGGCGAAGAAAAGGAAAACAGGAAGGCTACACTGGCTACTAGTAGAATGATTAACTACTAGTGCACAAAACCAAGACAGTCATTCCCCGACACTTGTCTGTCTCTCCTTTCTCTTTTCACTCCCTCCCTCCCTCACTTTTACCCTCTCCGCACACTCTCTATTTTCTTTGCTGTTGCAGAATGTTACGCTGTCCTGTTTTATCAGAGATGAGACCCAACTATGCCGTATTCAGTGAGTGGCTTATCTTGTGAAAGAGCTTGTTTGGGGTGGAGACAGAAGTCGTAAACTAAACATGAACTCCGTTCTGCCAAATTCACAAACACTTCATATCCCTGAGGATTTCCTTCAGTGCAGGAAAGGGTATTTTTAACTTAGTCTTTTCGAGAAGTGCTTTCAATTGGCTGACAGAGCGTTGATAACAGAAACCATTGCTGGTCATTGCAATGCAACATGTTGATTTCCATCCGTTTCATTTATGTATGCACTGAAACATTGAGGGAAGAAGCACTAAATATCCTGCATACCAGAATTACTACTACTACTACGACTACTGCTACTACTACTAAGACGGCAACTACTACCACTTCTAGTTCTACTTCTACTACTACTACCACTACTCCTACTACTACTACTACTAGTCCTATTACTACCACTACTTAAGCAATAAGCCCCGAGCCGCGGGGGCATTACCGGGTCAGCTAATGCCCCGGGGCCCATAGTTATAGGCATGAGCGAAGCGAGGTCCTTAATGAAGGCCCTGGGGCATTACCTGACTCCGTAATGCCCCCGCGGCGTGGGGCTTATTGCTATTAGTACGCCGGCCCGCAAGCCCGGGGTACTAATAGCATTTTTTCTGTTCCGAAACGCGGTGGCTTTTCAGAACAAAAAAACAATAAGTAAAAGAAAATGCCCACCGGAGATTTGATTAAACAATATAAGGGGCCAGGATATTGTTTAACAATATTATTATGCCTCTCTCGGGTCAATAATATTATTGCTTGTCACGGAGTATGAAAACGTACGGTCCCCACCACAAGACACTATGGGCCTCATTATAACTCGCCTGGTATGGAAACAGTGGCGGTAAACCCGCCGCCACCGCTGTTTCCATGCCGGGCAGGGGAGTTGCTAGGTCTGGAAAAGACCTGGGGCTACGCTGATGTAGGAACTGTTGGGACTCAGGGCTAGCTAGTCTTTTGGCTGTAGCTCCTGAGATTCTATCCGGGGCTACAACCAAAAGATCAGGGGCAATAGCCCCCTTAGCCCCCACTTAGCAACGCCCCTGATGCCGGGCGATCACAACTCCTGCAGGCAGAGGCGTCAAACCCGCCAGGTCTGACCTGGCGGGTTTAACACCGCCCACCTGCAGGCGGACGAGGAAACACCGGCACCATCGCGAGATGGTGCCAGTGTTTCCATGATCCCCATCCCCATTGAGTCCTATGGGACTCAATGGGATTGGGGATTAACACTATTCTGCCTCCGGAATTCCCGGGACACCGGGGTTGTAATGCCCCGGTAATTCCGGGAGTCACGGAGGCGGAAGGAAGGCCTTACATCTCATTACAAATACCATCCTTTGCAGAACACTGCTACCAGCTACAATTCAACAAACAACCCCTAATGGCACTGGAGTTTATTGGCAGAAACATGTCCCAACCCCAAACAACAAGCTTGTACCCCACCAGTGCCAACCCCAGGCCAACCAAACCGAATGAAACAGACAATTCACCTCATCCCACACAAATTCAGCAATGTGGCACTGCTTCACGTTTGTTAACCAAGGAGCAACATTGCAGTTTGTTACCTATTCAAGAAGATGATTAGCCGGGGCAAGTTATATTCCCTTCTGGGTTCATCGGGCATGATATCACACAAGAGAAAGCCCTGCAAGTTGGTATGGGGCCAACCTGGCAATATGAGTAATACCACTGATGGGCTTCTGGTGCAAGAGCAGGCAATGCAGGCTGCAACAATTGCAATGCAAGGGAACTGAGGGTATAAGTGTCAGTCTATGCTGACTGAGGCATTAGAAAAGCAAACCCCATATGATCGTAATGTTGGGATGCAAATGCAAAGGCCTAGTCAGGTGAAGAGATGTAGACTGCGTACAATATCTTAGCAGGCGTCCCAGTGCTAGAAGTTCTCGTTGGGTGCAGTAGAATGCGCATGTACCCATTTGTAATTAGCTTTAGCACATTTTAGAAACATCATGTTGGCATACAGAAAGAGCCAGAATGTATTTATGAGGCGATTGCAGAGGTTGAAAATAGGGGGATGTAGCTTGCATTTAGGGGTAGTGTACAGTGTTATGTTTTAAGGGATGTCTGAGCAGGTAGACAGATGTAGGCATTTGAGATGGAGTCAGAGAAGTGTTGTGGTAAAGGCAGGTACGGGGGCTAATGAAGCAGGAAATCTGCCATGCTGGATTTTAAGTCATGTTACAGGACGTGTTTTTGAATGCATCAGAAACAGGCTCAACATGGAACTGCTGCTCTGTCCAGGTAATCTTGAGATAAGTCCCCCTTCCTTCCCCCCAGATTTAAGTTAGGATGTCAAGGTTACAGACAGCCATGCTGTGTAGATAAGTTAATTGAGTGAAGCTGCAGAGCTCGGTGGAGCTGTCAAAGGTTCGTTGGGTCCAGGGAGGAAGGGTAGGGATGCGTCCTTTGAAAGTTAAATTCATGTGAGCAGGGCATGGGGTTCTGTGATACTAAGAGGCTTGGTGAAGATTTAGAGCACTACTGCCCTCACCCAAACAGTGGTAATCCTATTTGATCTGCAGGGGCTGCACTCTAGGAACTAATAAATAAGCAAAATTCAGACCAAAGAGTGGTGCCCCGATCGCGTCATTCATGGGCACCTGGGTTCCCAGAGCGATAGGGGGTAGACGTGCTAGGGCTGTACTATGATTTGGGATGAGCAGAGGTGATGCCAATAAATGTATCTCCAAGTTCAGGGACCTGTTTGTGCATGCCACAGTGTCTGGTATAATGAGGAGGGCCATTACATTATCAAAGCAGAGTTGTCCTCACTATTCACACTTTGATCAGGACCCGACAGAGGGGTGCAGATCACGTGATGGTCAGGAATGTTTTACTCGTTAAAGACATGTATTATGGTTGCAATATACCTGGTAGTTAAACAACTCCTACGTTTCATAGTGACAATGTAATAGGTCACATGTTTAGGGGAATGAGTTTAGATAATATGTGGCCAATAGGGTAATGGACTATAGGGGATAATTAGAATTGTGTATTGGTGTTAGCCAATGGGGAGTGTGGGATCATGTTGTAATTTCTCTATGCATAGTTCTGTTCATTTGTGTTTTTTTGCTATAAAAGATGTAACTTCTTTGGGTGGGGTGAGCTCTGTGTTAGTTCGGTTCTATGGGACCGTCTGACACTTTTGCATGTAATAAAACATTGTTTTCCTTGCAAAAGGTGCGTTAATTATTTGCCTATTTGTGATTGTTTTTATCGGACGGGTTTTGGTTCATTCACCATACAGCAAACATCCCCTTGCTCGCCAACCCGAGGCTCTGACAGAGAAGATGTTCGCTGTGGATCTCCCGCCATTGTCCTTTGTTGAAGACCGTAGATTCTGTGAACTGATGCTGTTTGTGGCACTCTGGTGAAAGACTCTGAGCTGCCACTGCAGTTCCAAAGCTATTTTGAAAGGTTATTGTAGAGCTACGGAAAGCACTTCAAGAGTCGGAAGAGGAGAAGGTGCATTTCACAATGGACATGTGACGAGTGCGCAGAGCATTGACTGAGTGACTGTGACTGCACACTGGTTGTCCTTTGCCAAGCCACACATTGCGCAGATAACAAGCTGTGATGGATCTTCCAGCACACTGTCGTGCCACGTCGTCCAGCACATAATGCCAACAAAGAATGCTCTGTTTAGAGCTTTGACTCGATGTCACACAAGGCAACAGATATACTCTCGAAACCTGAAGAGATGAACACTGAATGGATTGGTTCATGCACTCTTAAAATTGGCTTTGTCATGGCAGACAATGGCAGCAATTTTGTGATGGCCCTGAACCAGGCTGACACAACCCAAATAGCATGCTTTGCTCATGTGATCAACCTTATTGTCATATGGTTCTGTGAGAAACCTGAGGATCTTCTCACTCCTACTCCCCCTGGATCCTTTGCTAAGGGGGCCAGGGAAAGGACATCGCTCTTGGAACCCGACCGTGGGGGTGGAGAAGCGAGGGAGCAACACCTTGGTAGAGGGTTGTTGGGGATTGGGGGTGGGGTGCTCACAGGCAAGATATGGTATCCACCTTCCCCTATTGACAAGCAACCTACCCCAGCATTCTTAGGCTATTGCAGACCCTTTCTCAATGCTCCCTTTCACAATCGAAGTTCAGAACACCACTGTGGTACTGAGACGAAGAAGAGGATGAAAAACCAGTCTGGTACTTAAATGAGGAAGATGGACTTTGAGTACCAAAAGTACCATAATCAAAAATGGGAGGAAAATGACCTGCACCTAGGCAAGGCTGGGCAGGATAAATACCTTCCTCAGGTGCAAATAGAGGTGAGCAAGAAAGAAGATAGAAGCCAAGGGAGCAAGTTGGTGCATGCCAAGAAACAGTACGAGGAGGGACGGGAGAGAGCAGGAGACCTGATCCGTGCAGCGGAACACGAACGCAGAGGCGAGAGGCTGTCCCAAAAGGCTGCCATAGGTCTGAAATGGAGACCTGGGCATGAAGAAGCCGTGAAGGCTGGCAGGTGCAAGAGACTGCTTGGGGGCAAAGAAAGCTACCCTTTTACCTGGTACCGACGAGCAGCGAAGGACACTCTCTCCCGACAAGGAAGACGGGGAGAAAGAAACCCAGAGAGATAACGATTGAGGAGTAAGCAGAGTACTGAGATGGAGAGCCCAACATACCAGTGAGTCCATTGTGTGTTTATGGCCTGAAGTGCTCCCTCCGCGACCGCGCATAAAAGCAAGTTGATCCGTAATTCAGGACTGCACTCGTGTGAATGAAATTGTATGGAAAAGCAATTTTGAATTTCCCACTCTGTTTGAAAATACAAAACAACACTTGCAAGCCTTACGGAGTGTGGCGACTCGTAAAACATTCAAGAATACATATAAGTTATAAGAATGCCTGGGAAGCAGATCCCTTAAGAAAAGAATGTATAAGAGGAGAAAACAAGCATTGGCTAAAGCCAATAAAGTATGAACATTGCCAAAAGACCCAGAGGGAACAAGTATTGGCAAAAGCCATATCAAATATATGAAAGTGCAACATACAACATAAGAGCACAAGTATGAAAGAAATACAATAGAAAGGTGGGGAGTGAGAAAGACCACCACAAAGTGAATTGTATGAATGAAACAGTTCGGCAACGCCAAAGACTGATTCACGTTGTGGCAAAGCCAAGAGGCTAACCAGGAAAAACCAAGAGGATGTGAAAGTCCACACAGAGCCAAGAGGCTGATAAAGAGAAACAAGTCGGGGTTGCTGGTTGCACAACCTGTGATAGGTGAACAGTGTGGTCTGACAACTGCGCCTAGACCAGGGAGTCCTAAATGGTGAAAGTCAAAGCCACTGTGAAATAAAACAAGACGGATCACTGTGAGTAAACTGTAGTGGTCGAAGTGGGCGGAAGCAGTTGCGAGCGGCGCTCATCTACATCCTTACTACATTTTTACTGTTCCTAATACTTTACAGAATGGTTTTGTTTTCAAATGAAAGTGTAGGAAGAACTTGAAACTTGCACTTTCAGTGCACTGCACTGTACGTTCCCTTAAACAGCAGGCACATGTGTTTGGTGGTTTGTATTGTGCATGGGAGGGGGCATGGTGATGGGGTATGTGGGAAATGGGGGCAGGCCTGTAGGGAACATAGTTCCACTACTTCTTTTTGCACACTGTGACCACTGGTAAACAGAGAAAGCAAATCATAAGGAGGGTCAAGTGAACCTAGTTTTGTGTTGAACTGCTGAAAGATTGAAAACCATGTATGTTTTTACATTGAAATATTGGGGAAGGGAACCCTGATATTTGATGAACTGCAAATTCTGTTTTGAGGACAGGGCCTCACGACCATTTTCGTTTGAAATGTGTTACTTTGAACTTGGGGAAGGGAACCCCGAAGATTGTGTGGAACTGTATTGCCTTGAACTGGGAAAAGGTAGTCTTGAGACTTTTGTTGAACTTTCTTGAACTTGGGGAAGGGGAGCTGAGAAGGAAGCTAAGAGCTGGACGAAGCTCAGAACTTTAGGATAATCACCATTTCTTTTATTATTGACATCCCTACGCATTGTTTAGCTTTAGTTGTGAGGGCAAGCATAGGTTTTGGACACAGACAGACTTTTAAGTTGAACTCCTTGACTCAGACTTTCTTAGTTGTGTTCAGGTGGAGAAATCCCACCTTAGTATAGGGCAAGTTAGGCCTTCTACCATAGTGACATTTACTTAAATACATCATTTTGTTTCAAACTTTGAATCTGTTGTCTGTGCCTTGCTTAAGGATGCCATCACAGCTCCCATCCTTGCTGACATGCTGCATAGTGTTTCTAAGATTTGCAAAGACTACAGCCACTCCTACACTGATTGGAATGCATTGGCCCATTTCCAGGACACACACCATCTGCCACACCCCCAATTCAAACTGGAGGCTGCCATTCACTGGAGCGCCACTCTCTATATGCTTTAACACCTTCTTGTACAATTTATTGTCACAAATGACTACACAATGGCACCTCAGAAAGGTAACACTCCGTAGGGGCGTCAGTGCCAATTCATTCACCTTCTGTGCAAGGTGCTTAGGCCATTCGAGGAGGCAACTGTGAGTCACAATGAAGCATGCGTTGGTAAAATCCTTCCTTCTAGAGGTGTGCCTGGGCAACACACACCACAGGGGCTCAGGGTGTGTGCAAGATGATGCAGCAGAGGATTAGGAATTGGAGACCCTATGTGGAAAAATTCTCTTGTGAGCTCATCCAAACATCTGTTCAATCAATGACCATGAAATGTACCATGTGTACACTTTTCTTGACCCACATTTCCAGGACCACCTGGTAGTATTATTTTCTGAATCCGCCACCTGTCACAATAACTGTCTAGTGCAAAATAGATTAGTGACCAGACTACAAAATGCTTTCAATGAAACAGAAATGAGTCTCACAACCACCTTTGTTGTAGTGTGGTTGAGTGTGTGTGTGGGTAGGGCTGTCTGTGCAGGTGGTTGCATCCTCTGGTGTGATTGCCACCTCTTCATTGCAGGTCTCTTTACTGAAGTGCTTATTATGCAAGAATATGGTCTGAGCACCTTCGCTATCATAGCAGCATATGTGCAGGGCAAATGTTGTATGTGTGCTCTGAGTGACCCACTGAAGTGCAGGCAAAAGAAAAAAAGCTGTGTTGCCCCAAGCTTGCACATGTTGTGGTTGTGACTAATCAACTTCCGGGGCACCAGTGATCCAGGGGTGAATATCGGTTTCTAAACCATCAATCAGCCCCATACCTCTAGTACACCAGACAGGATCCGATCAGATTGGAAACGCAAGCAAATTATAAACCTCCTTGTCCAATTTTGGTAATGCGGACGGAACGGCATTCTTATCTCCAAAAGGTCATGAATCGTTGGTTAGTTGCAACACAGCAAAAATACAATTATTAACCAATGATAAAAGGGACTCTCCAGACAAGGTTGTATAAAAAGTTCTTCTTTATTATTATCACAACTGACAGTTATAGCAACACTACAAAATACAACCCACCCTGTAAAGAAATGCAGAGGACAGGGATTTACTCTGGATACTGACAATTTGAGGGTCAGTATAGTAAATAATCAGTTCAAGGATACTTGGCTTCAGCACAAAGGGAGCAATGTGTCTTAAAATGTCTCTAGGGCCCTTTGGAGAAGGACCACGGGGACAGAACCACAATGTACCTTGTGCTTGTAGGTGTTCTTCGTGCTCGACAGGGCCGAGTCAGTTTCAGGTTGCTTTGCAGCTTCTGTGACAGAATTCAAGATGGGAGACAGCTGCGGGTATCAACCGGCAAACAGTTCATCGAGCGCAGCTGATTGGATGGCTGCAGGCTGGCCTGCACAGCGGCTTGGGGTCAGCAATCATCTCAGTGCTGGTTGGCGGTTCTAAAACATTGGTTGAGACATCTTGGATGTCTTTAAGCAACAGCCGCGTAACAACGGTCGGCATTGCAGCCAGTTGCAGCTCAAGGAACTCGACTGGCTTGAAAATGTCCTTGAAGGTGGATGTTGGTAGATGTTCATCGATACACTTCTCCTAGCTTCTTCACTGGGCTTGTGTCATACTTTAAGGCAAACGGCCCAAAGCTGAGGAATGTGTTGGTTATCTGCCTTTGTCCTTGGTTTTAGGTTCAGAGACTTTCTGGCACTTCCCACCTAGGAAGCTTGCTCCAGAACCTAGCAGGGCATGCTATGTGCTCTTTGGGTACCGGTTCTTGAGCTGCTGGAGGGTCTTCTGGATTCTGTATCTTCCTCTGTTCCATGAGAGGTTTTTAGGGGAGGGATCTTGCTTCCGTCTCGGAGGTCCTGGCCTTACTTCACTGGCGGAAGATGTAAGGCAGACTGTACATTCAGCCAGGGTCCAATTATTCGTTTTTCTTTCTACTCCTTGCAAAGTCTTCAGATGATCTGCCAAAAGATGTGCATGGCCCTTTATTAAAGCCAAATGAACCACAGGGATTGGCGTAGGCTAAGCCTACCTTAACCAAGTCTGAAGTCTCCTGTATGGGTGAGGTCATAACCAGAGAGTTTTTCAACACAAAATGTAAAGCGATTAAAACATGTAATACTAAGTCCCACCCATCTTCCGGT
This sequence comes from Ambystoma mexicanum, assembly GCF_040938575.1. NCBI lineage: Eukaryota > Metazoa > Chordata > Amphibia > Caudata > Ambystomatidae > Ambystoma > Ambystoma mexicanum. The sequence continues at coordinate 926,287,681 of NC_090934.1, read as the reverse complement.
CTGTTGTGGATCAAAGGGTCCCTCTTGTTAATGGGGCTCTTTGTGGTTCCTGATTAAAGCAGCAGGTCTGCCTTGAAGCTGCGGCGAGACCAGACTTCCTGGCTCCATCAAACCACATACTTGTACCTTCTGAATGGGGTCCCTCTGCGAGGATGACTACTGTAAACATGCAGTTCCAGATATGACATTTCACTATTGATACTGAGGATGGGAGTGGCATCAGGGTGACACAGTTACATATGAAAGGTTTTTGGGGTTTCCTGTCTCCTTTGTTAGCCTCTGTAGCCAGGCCCCATGTCAGCCTGTTTAAATTACTTTCAGATTAGTAAGTGAATTGCTGCCACCAGCTACAGGGCCTGACAAAAGGACAGGGTGGATCCATGGAACCTTTGTTAGTTAATTAGGCTGGCCATGACAGGGGTAAGGTTTGCCCTTCCCCTTCTCGAGATGCATCGTCTACTCCTCCTGTCATATCCCAACTAAATATGACAGCGGGGACTGCGCCTGTAGGCTGTTTCCACCATGAGTACATGGGCCTATGCGTATGTCATGCAGTGAGCATAGGAAAATGTGTGCAGATAAGCTGCACATATTTGCCGGAGGTTGATCTACCATTATTCAATTTGATTAAACATTTTAAAAAAGCCCAGGCGAACGCACAGCCACTGTGCAGATGGTTGAATTCCTCGCAGTGGTTTGACTTCTTGGCATACCCCATCAGGCCAACAATCGGAGTGGGTTTCCAGTGCTTGGGGCCGATAGTGTCAGAAAAGAGGTCATGTTTGTCCTCCACAAGTATACCAAGACTCACTTCCTTAAAAGCAACCACTACTTTTAAGACAAACATCAAGTGAGAGAGTGTGAGGGAGAGGATACTTATCTTTAATGTGTTGGTGGGTCTACTCTTTTCAAGCTCTCAACCAGGCCTTCTGACGGGGTCCCAACATAATCCCTTTCGCTACCATTTCAACCACTCCCTTCAAGTAAACTCTGCCAGGGGGGAGAAAAAAACCAGTTGGTCACACCCCAGTAAAGTACGGTTCCCATCACATTACTGCTGAAAAAAACGTTCTTTGGACCAATTATTTTGTCTATTTCAACATCCACAAACCTTTTGTTTGAGGGTAAATAACGTAATGGGCATTGGTGGGACACGAAGCGTATGCGTTCAGCTTCTGATGAAAAAATATGGTGCCTCTGCTGGACAACCTAAAAACACTAAAACAATCTAGGAAAAGCAGCAAATGATAGCAGATTTTACTAACTCTTTCACCAGAATTTCACACAAAAAATGTTTAACTCCTTGCAACCCTACATTTTCTGAATGGCATAGCACCGCCCCTCTACACTGAATGTCTTCTTTCTTGCTTAAACAGTCTCTCCGCGTAGATATGACCCCGTTCTATCCGAGGACAATTTCTTTCTTGCAACATCAACTACATTACACTCCGCCATCAGATCCCTTTAAAATAACATCATTAAAACAATATAATCAAGACTGGAATACAATTAGCACCCGGTGTGGGTATGCCAGCCAATCAGTGTCTTAAATCCCACCCCCCATGAGCCCGCATTCCAAACTGCTGGGTGCTGCTTCCCATCGAACCAGGCTAATGAGTGCAATTACTCCCCTCGCCCTTCTCGCTGATACCCACGCTTTGCTCGGGCTGGCTCGGCCTGGCAGGCCGTTACCTCGCTAAAACACGGCCGAAAGTGGGGCGTAAACCAGGGCTCAAGTCGAGGGTACACGCGGGGGGACGGAGTCCACACAATTTTTTCAGAGGGTGGACTCAATCCCCCCAGCTAAAACGGGAAACATTGAATGTCCTATTTGAATTCATGAATTAACGCCAAGGGGATCAAACCGCAGTTGTCAGGTTTGCAGTATATAATCAGGTGAAGAATAACACACTAAAGGTGAAATGTCACATTTCAGTACTGCAAATTCCAGGGAAATCATTTGTATTGAGTTTAAAACAAGCATACCTTTTAACATTTTCAAAAACACTATTAAAAGAAAATATTCTCTCTTGGTTTTGTTTGTGTTAATTTCATGAAAGGCAAATGCCATTTGTCTTGTGCAATTTGGGTGGTAATGCAAAGCCAATTTAATGAAAGGTGCATATTTCACAATGATATGCTAATTTCTGGCCACGTCACATCCCAAAATGTTTATTAATGAATCCCCGCACTTAAATTTTTAGGACTTGACCCCTGGGCGTAATGCTACATTAAAAATACGGTAACAGGCTTAATTATAATATAATCGTCTGGAATAAAAGTATTCTTACAAATTCATAAAGGCCATAGAAACAGCGGAACAGATGTTATTGGTTTATGCCAGAGAAACACAAACACCCTTCAAGTGCTTTAAATGTGTGGTATTCTTATCTGTTAAGAAGGAAGCAGGTTTGCTTGTTGGTACACTGAAACCCCATGTGACCGTGCTGTTTCCATAGACATAAAAAAGGGACCGAAGTAAACTAAGGGCAAGCACACTCTTTTAAAGTATAGCTTGGTTATCGGTCTGCGGCCCTGGCTGTATTAGTCTAATTCACATAGAGTTCCAATGGCAACTAATAATTGAATCAATCAGGAAACATTCAAAATGCGTGATTCAAGGACACTAGTTTATATGAAAAGGGTCGACTGGACTGGTGATGGTTAACAAGTTGTTTTATTTTTCATGAATCAGTCCAGGAGTGCATCTATTAGACATGGCAACATATCAATATAGGGCCTGATGCTTCTGTGTTCTCATACTAACATACATCTCGACTGTCAACACACACACAATTCAACCGAATGTTTTCCACATGGACTGACTACAAGGACCCAAATAACCCACACATGACTCACTAACGGTTCACACCCCAGCCTTCAAAAATATTTCATGTGCTCGTTGACTGCAGCACCTTGAAAAGTGGCCACGACTCTTTGTTGTTGGTCAAGTTCTCGATTGTCGTAGGTATCTCCTGGGATGGTACACTCTTTGCTGGTTATTGGCAGTTTACTTCCCTATATGGCATTCTTTGTTAATGCAGGACGCACTTGTCTCAGCCTGATGTCAATGCACAAGGCTTTAGATCAATTTGGAAAACCTTTCCAGAAGTTTCTCTTTTGAGGCTGCTGGAAATGATGTGATTGTGTTTGATGGCTTGTTATGGAGGCATCTTCAATGCAGGGTTTTTTGTTGGCTAGGTTTTGTTATTCTTTCAGGCACTGTATTCAGCAGCGAGTTTGGTTGGACGGGCACCATACTGTGCATTCTCTTGGTTTCCCACGCAAAGAAGGATCACTCACTGGCTTGAGGTTTTCAATGTGGCGGGCCTCTCCCTGCGCATTCCCCTGTGTGTGGGTTTGTTGTAGTCAATCTTTCCCCTACTTACTGTGGGCGGTGTCTATAGTTTTCAAACTTGATCTATGTGAAGGAGATATTCACTTGTGGGTCAGTCTCATGTGGGGGGCAACCAATCACTGGGCATGCAGTCTTCACTCCTCAATCCCACTACCACATTTGATGCACACTGGCAGGCAGAGTGAAAGGCTTACACCATTTTCTGCAAGATTGCAATGCATTTTATTTGACATTAATATCCCCTGTCCACTTTGCTGCCTTTATAATTCAATTGAAATCACTTATCAGCCAAGCTGATCTAGAGAGACAGCTGTAGAAGGGCTGATATGCAGTTACCAGCTGAAATGCCAAATCTGCAGTAAATGCAGTAGGAGCACTTAACCACTATCAACTACTACACTTTATACCGGACAGAACCAGCACTTCTCAGACAGGCTACTGCACATTTGGTGGGACAGGCCAGCATTCAACAGCAGGACTGGCATATTTTTAATGGGACCGTATATTTCTATTACCCTGTGGAATAAATTAGCAACATTACAATCTCCAGGTGCAAGAAAACTCTGTGCTGGAATGCCACACCAAAGTTCCCAGACAGAGTTCACATGTTTTGTGTCTGTGCTGCGGGGGGCAGTGTGTGTCCCTTGCACACATGTGAACACATTGTGCAATAGTTTTTATTTTGACCACTAAGGTGGCTTAACCAACCTTCGGCCAAAACTAAATACGGTGATTGGCCTCATAATGAGCTGTTTCATTTCAGGAACTTGCAGCTTTTTTAGCCTTGGTGTTGCCATGTATTCTGGTACCTGTAGTCCTGGTTTTATTGTGGTAAAGAAACACTGCAAGAAGCACACTGTCTAGATTCGGCAATCCAATTCCAATGTATGGATTAGGGAGAATAATGAATTCAAATCAGTCAAAAATAGATAAAAAATTAAACAGAAACTCTTGCTCCAAGAAGCGGGGAGAAACGAAAACTCTTAGTTGGTGGACAATATCAACACGTGAAATGGTAGGTGACTGCGCTCAAGTGTGATTCATGTCTAGTCGCCCTTTTGATTATTTGTAAACAACTCATAATCTGGTTTAAATCCATTAGTCTTGCACAGTGGTGTCACAGAAAGACCAATGTATTAATACATTAGCGACCAGGAATATTGCAAATAAAGAGTTAATTGGGCGCAGAGCCAGCTGGGTTCTTGTAGAGGGAGAACAGTGCCATGAGTTATACACCTCGAAACCCAATGTCTAATCCCTGCTTCCTCACTTCATCGCAATGGGTCACATTGCGGGTGATCCAGAAAAATGCCATCCAAGCCTCCCTTAACATTAGGAAAAACGAGAGGACATCTCTGCGGCAAGAAGAGATGCCCACTGGCTCCCGATCCGTGAATGGATGATTTTCAAATCTTTATCTATTACACATATTTGCCTCACCAGCTCAGTCCCGCCTTTCTTATCACAGAAATTAACGAAAGTCCAGTCGTCCAGGCCAGCGAGATTGTCCTACGCACACCAGTCAAAGTTCAGACGAGCCAAAGGTGGGGGCACACGTTTCCCTACTGTGGCAGTGATCCAATGGAACGCACTGAGAGCGGAGCAATCTTACTTGTCCTTCCAAAGAGCCCTAAACATCTGGCTGTTCGTTAAAGGCCTCCAGGGCCCCCACTATTGTATGGACCCCATTTTGACATTTGCTTGTGTGTAACTGGTTTGTAACATCACCTTGATTCCCCAGAGTTCTCTGCGATTTATAAAAGGAACAAAATAATATATATATATATATATATATATATATGAGACAGACGGTTGCATTAAAAACAGATTTTTTCAATACCACCTTTGATTACCGCCTGCCTGATTAGGGCACAGATGGATGTACTTAATTTGGTATTTCTTTAGCTACCCAATGATGATGCATATAACCTCAAAAATTTGTCAATTTGTATCTCAACTCAAATGTGGTGGTACCAAAGTAAAATGCCCCAACATACTTGTTTTCACTTGTGAAAGGGATGTGCTCAAAAATGAGGAAACGCCTAGGAAAGGCTCTATATCTCTACGGGAATACAGGAACCTCACACTTCTGTAATATTTTGGCCACCTAAAGGCTTTTCCAACTTTCAGACAAAAGTAAAATGTCTGGCTTCCCAGAGCAGAAACACAAATGGCCCTCATTAAATGTTAGCCGGTCCGGATTTAACTGTGCCGGTAAAACCGTACCGGCACCATTTTCCGGACCGGCTAGCTACAGGTTTTGTGGCCGCGTGGTGTTACACTCACCAGGTCTGACCTGGCAGGCATAACGCCACCGGCCGCAGACGGACGTGGAAACACTGGCACCATTACCACATGGTGCCGGTGTTTCCACAGCCCCCATTCCCGTGGAGTCCAAGTGGACTCCAAGGGAATGGGGAGTAACGGAATGCCGGCTCTGGAATTACCGGACCACCGGGGCTGTAATTCGGGCAAGTCCAGAGCCGGTAAATCCCCACAAGTCCGGCGGCAGCTTACCTGTTTTACCGCCACGGCTACCGCTGGACTCGTAATGAGGCCCAATGTATTTGGTTGGTTAAGTTAGATAAACTTTAGATATCCAAATAATAAGGTTCTGTGAATGACATCACATCTGAGACCACAAATGTATGATATCATCAATAACCTCACTATTGACAAAAATGATTTGTAAACGTGCATAATACTGAACATTATGAGTACGTTATGTCTCAGAATGTCTCCAAAGACCTGTCGAGCCAGAGCCATTTAGATGTGAACTCCTACCTTTTACATAGGACCTCATCATCATCACGAGTTGGGTGGTAACCCCAGCGGTATTATCACCAGGGCTATTAGGGTTACTGCCAACCCCCCTGTCCCCCTGCTATTAGCACCGGATCACAGGTTTGGCGGGACGGTAAGTCCCATTCCCCATTGGGCCCATTTGAGAATTCCCCATTACCTATTGGGCCCAATGTGGAATGTTCAGCGCTATTACTGCCGGCGGTATTACTGCCAGCGGTAATATTACAGAAAATCAGCAAAATCACAGCGGATTTGCCCCGAGCTCAGAGCTGGGGGCAACTCCTCCAAGCATGTGATTGGGCGGACCCTTAAATGCGGCGGTAATAGCGTTACCATTTAAGGGTTATTGCCAAACTCGTGATGAGGCAGACGTGTCTCTCTAGGAGCATAGACAGTGTTGTCCAAATGTTCATAGAGGCCTATTTTTTTCCCTCATTGATCTCTACTTCTGTCTTTCTTTTCCCTCCATCCCAACTAACAGGAAAACTCTTTGGGATTGATCTGCTCCCTGTGGACAACAGCATGGAGGACTCCAGACAGGAGGAGACCTTTGAGTCGGGCTGGTCGGATGACATGGATGATACCGAAAGTGAGGAGAAGCGCTTCTGTTCCATGATGGAACAACTCGGGGCAGCCCAAATCTTTGAAGGGTGAGCCTTGTCTTTCTTTAACAATGATCCATTCTCAAAAGGTGACACATTTGATTGATACCTGACACCTCACCTCCAGAGATCCTGGGTCGCTTCATTTAGCATTTGCCTTTTTTCTTTTTGACTTTTTCTAGAAAAGCTTGATATCACCTCTGATTATGACTTTATATGTTGCCCATGTCATTGGCATTTGTTATTATTTGCAGGCAACCAGTGTCTCTCCCAGAAACACCTACAAGGCAATGCACAGCCACCAGGGCAACCCTGAATCAGGTGGCTACATCGGAGTGGGGACAGTCAGCAACTGACCGGCGGATGACGGGGTGTAAATGTTACAAATGGCAGGGTCATAACGAACAATAGACACGGTCACCAGAGGCGACTGGCTGTGAATACGTTTAGGCTGCACCACGGAGTTGGGATCAGTGAGGTTAGGGAAGAGGAGTAAGGTGGGAGTAGTTAGAAGGTAGTCCTTCTTGACTCAGGAGGCAAAATAGTTTAAGTGCAGATTAGCATGTGTGCATATTGGCAGCATTTTTCATATAGGTCGGAGGGGAGTTCCAGTGCAGGGAGGAGGAGTGGAAGTGAGAGGAGGCGCGGGTGGTCAGTGGGCAGAGGTTGGAAAGTGAGCTACAGCGCAGGGTGTATGGTCGATGTGTGCTTTGGTTAAGATTTGAGTGCTGAAGAATCTTCAGACTTGATGGGATCAGCATTGTCGGTCTTTCTGGCATATCACTCGCCCTGTAAGAGGATTCAATCCAGCACTACAGCTAAGTCAATGCTGTGATGCTGAATGGAAACCCTTATTGATATATCTTTATGTCCAGTTCATGAGTTCTGGACGACTACCCCTATATAACACCCCTCTCTTGGAATCCCCCTGACCCCACTGAGCCAAGAAGTAGTTCTGTTTTGCAAGTTTAAAAGGTTTATTTGAGAATGTAAACAATATATATATATATCACACTTTTATAATGAATTAATAAGCGAATATCACACTTAATCTGAGCAGTAATCAATAATGGATAGTCTGGCACTAGCACACTTGTGAATAGGAACAGAAGAATAAGGTGGTAGAGAATGCTTTATATAAGTTCAGATGGATGCAATGTTGAATGAAAGGCAGTACAGAAAATACTCAATATGATTTGAACAAAAAATGTAATCACTTTTCTCTGGCAATCCACTCCCCCCCCCCTTATACAATGTAAGGAAATGAAGAGTAGCACACAGTTCTCAGACATGCAATCAAATGTAATTCAGTTCACCCCAGCAAGCTTAGACTACGGATAGAAGTTGAAACACAGGCAAAATGCTTTGAATATGGTGACAATGCAGCGAGAATATGCTGAAAATACTTTTAATTCCCTTCAGGAGGTTCAGGGTGAGTGGTATCTAGTTAATATGAGTTCAGGCTCACTCTAGCAATGATTCAGGGATGGTTCTTAAGAGGCAAACGAAATTTAACAGTTCAGGCAAAAGCAGCTATCTTTTTCCAAGTAAAGAAATCAGGCCAAATCGCAAATCGCAGCAAAATTCGCGAGTGCGAGAATCGTGATTACGGCAAAAGTATCAGGAGTAGCAAGTCGGTTGTTGGAAAGCTGAGATTCTAAGCTTTCAGAGGAAAGTTAAACCAAGTTCCTAGCACAAACGGTTCCAGAGATACGGACGATTAAATAAAGGTAGTTTTTCGGATTTGAAATTTTAAAAGTTCAAAGCGACAGGTTACAGCTTGCAGCTAGAAAATGACAGGTGACAGCTTTGCAAATGACAGGTGACAGTTAGGAGGCAGTTCTGGGTAGATTTAAAATAGATTGAATTATATTATTTTAACTAAGAGATTGGTTCTGCACAGTTCTGCTAGGTACTCACAATATATTTTGAAATAGGCCTCCCCACGGATCTGGTCAGGTTTTGTACTGGACTCCGGTTCTGGTCTCGGCACTTCAGTGATCTGGGTCAGCTCTCTGGTTCTGCTAACAGTGGTCTGGGTCACTCTGGATCTCTGGCCTCTGGTTCTGGATACTGCTCTGCTTTCTCTGGGTACAGCACTGCTTCTGGATCTTTCTGCACAGCTTTCTCTGGACCCAGCGCTGATCTGCACGGCTCCTGGATGCTGCTACGGCTGTTAGGTTTGCTAGATGCTGAGGCCTACTGAGAAGAGTTCTCAGTTTGTGGGTTTAGGCCCTTGCCTTGAGTTCTGAATCAAGTTCTTTGGAGTTTTAAAGTCTAAGTGTTGAATCTGGTATCTTCTGGATGTTGTATGGTCCGGCAGCATGCTCCGCAACAAATGGAATTGAATCTCCTCTCTAGCTTCCAGTGGCTCTTTTTATGTCTTTTGAAAGTGGGTGTGTGTGCAGCATCACTAGCCAGCCCCTCTTTCAACTGCCCATTGGTCAAGCTTTCCGCACTGCTTTGATTGGGGGAAGGAAATGTGTGTCATGGTGATGCTGTAGGTTTTATGGGTCAGAGGATCCTCCCCTGGTCAGTTTGCCCACAAATCTATATTTGACCTAAAGACATATTTCATAGATACACAGTGGTTTGAAATTACATGCACCCATCACGTATCACATGAGGTATACTCTGTTCAAACTCTGATGTTTCTAAGAGCTTGCATTCAGAAACGGCAACATTTTGCGTTTTTTAACTGGTTTTGCAATATTGGTTTTTCATTAAAAATTATACACATATACACGGCCTGTCCATACATACTCCAGTAAATCCCCATGTCTCTAGCTTAAACACAGAGTCTGTAGTATACATAAATAGCAGGGTTTTGCCCCAGAACATCACACAAATTCCCAACGCGTCTTAAAACGTGCACAGAAAAATCACAAGAATTATGGTATAATTTAAATAATTTTGACAAGTCCGCACCACGAGTTATACATCTTTCTTAAAATCATATTCTGGCCAACAGGGGTGTGTCTTCCCAGGTCACATGGTGGAGAAACCAGTTTATCCAGTTTCTGCCAAGCTCAGAGACCCTGCCCCTCCCAGCTTCTGCCAAGAGGAAGCTATTTTACGATTCCCCCAATAAACCATCTGCCTGGGCCCTGGAAGGCCCATTGTTCAAGAGGAAGCCATTTATGGCCTCCCCCAATAAACCGTCTGCCTGGGTCCTTTGTTTAGTCTCTAGCAGTCCCTTGGTAATTCAATCAGAGAGGGGTAACCTCCCCTCAGAATGCAGCCAGGCCTGAGAACTGCTGTGGATCCAGTTTCACTCCAATTGGGGGGAAGTTGTCCAGCAGAATCCAGTTCCTTAAGCCAGGCCCCAGCTAATGTCACTTTTAGTTACCCAGTTTTCTGCATTCAAATAAAACTAACAATGTTTACATATGCAGCTAGAATGCTGATTCTAAGTTCAAAACTATGACATTTTAACAGTGACAAACTATGTGGCAGTCACAAGTCTGTCCCTCAGTTTATTTACACATTTCGATTTTTGGTAATTTTAAATCCAGTATCAGTTTAAGCCGCTGCAGACCTGCAGAGCTCAGCCAGTCTTGTTATAAACCTTCAAGTCACTTCAGAATATAACTTTACATTGTATCCACCTCTCAGTAAGTCTTTCCTTGGCCTGCTTTGGGTTCATTTATTCAGTTTTACACAAAAGTCTGGTGGTTTTAAAACGCTGGCTTTCTGATAGTGGTGAGTACTGGTAATGCAACCATTTTTGGGATTTAAGAAAATGAATTCCGAACAGTTCTAGGTTGCTTTTGGCAATCAGCATTGCCATTCTCAATGGTTTCAGGCTACTGTGTGGGTAGTCCAATGGTGGTTTTAGGCAGTGCCCTTCTGTGCCCATAACATCGGCAAAAATGGGTGGCAGCCTATTCTTCATGCATTTCCCTGGGCATTTTCTGGGAAGCTCTGGCCATCATGATGATTTTAATGCCAGTAATGCACAGTTTTTTTTTTTTTTTTTGGTAGGGCTCGGATGCATGGGTAAAAACATCCCACAGCCCACCGTGTCCTGTCTCTGCAACCTTGTGATTGAAAGTTTTCTGTAAAACACGGTGTATGTCTTGTTCCCAGTAAGGCCTCCTTTAAGGACCTTTCCCTTCCGATTGTTGGTCTGCCAAATCTTGGCCAAAGCTGCCTTTGTTCTTTTTGCCTTCTTTCAGCTAAGGACTGGGACTAAGGGCTCCATGATTTATGTGGCAACATTCTTTGTTGCATCTCCTCCCCACCCCCGGCTGTGGAGCAGCATGCACAGGGGATCACCCAAGCCACGATGTCACATTTCTCAAGAGGCACAGGTGTGTAGGACTGTGTCTCATGGAGTTCACGAGGAATCAACTTGTGGAACAGCAGAATCTCTGGGGATCTTCCCTGCCCAAACTGGAGGCTTTTCCCGCATTGCCCTGTAAGCACAATAACATACACATCCAGGTTTATGGTTAATTAACTTACCCCAGAAGCATTATATGAGCGACCCTGCATGACAGTAGAAGCAGCCATCTTTAGGACAAGTCAAAACGAATCTAGTACAATTCTCAGTATAATGAATTAGCGCTGCCTCCATTATTTCACATGGAACAGTTTTTCCATGAGGCAACAAGAATCCACTATGCCTTCCTGCCTGCGTGCCATGCAACTTCCTGTGAACAGTTCATCAGGCATTCCTAGCTGTACAGCCAATTGATAATCCAAGATCTTTCTCTCATGCAATTCTCTTTAAATGTAGTGGTCCATATCCTGTTTCCAGAACTATGGCTCTGGGATTACCTAAAACCTTACCCTGTGTGTTTCATTTGCCAAGTCAATTATTGATGAGCACTTCACTCCTCTCAAGACAGCTGGCCAACATTGCCACCATATCTCTTTCTGTGGTAAGACCACCTCAGTGGATGGTGGTGTGGCAGCCCTTCCTTCCTCACCTTTTCCAATCTCTTCTCTTTACTGCTCCCCCAGTCATCTTGCTACACTAATGAGGGGGCTGCTAAAACAATGAAGCAAACATGTGCTCTGCTGAAGCGGAGAGGTACTTTGCAGATCTGTGAGTCTGGAGGCTTGTACCTCAGGGTAGGCCATTTTGGATGAAAAGGGCTGCTGTTACTTCATTGATTTGAGATTTAGGCAATAAACTAGTCCCTATGGCCTATGTAGGGGGATATGGGGCAAAGTGGGAATATTTGCGATTGCACTTAAGTACTCAATAATTATAATTTGTAATAATAAGTACTCAATAGTACACCCATTCAATAATTGTGCTTCCTTCTTCAAATACGTGTATTTAACAATGTTCTTGTTCAGAAACGCCCTGCTTTGCCCCACATCCTTCTACATGTGCCATAAGAGCTAGTTTATTGTCTATCCTTTTAGAGAATTGTCCCCCCACCTCAACCTGTTTTTCTCTCCTGTAACCCCCCCCCCACCACTATTATAGTCTCTTCTGTCTTGTCAGGAACCATAATGTGACCTTCGGGCCCAGCTGTGATTGTCCCCTGACCATCCCCTCCCTTCTATCACTCTCTTCCTTTGCCTTTCTCCTCTTCCGCAGTAGAGATCCGAACACAGCCTTCAAGCTAAAATGTGACCATCCATGACCCTCTTCTCACTTCTCACTTTGCTCTCTTCCATGGCCTTTGTGTTAGGACCCAGAATACAGCCTTCAAGCTTATCCTTGATCATTCTTGGCCCTCCTCTACTTCTCTGCCCGCTCATTTCCCACACCCTTGCCCCCTTCCCCATTCAGCATCCAGAGGGTACCCTTTGAGCTTAGCTCCGAGTGACTCTGACCCTCCATTCTCTGTCCACTTTCTCACTCACTTTCCCCCTATTCCTGGGTCACGCTCGAGAATATGACTTCCTTGTCCTTTGGTCCCACCCCGTCCACACACTTTCTGCTGATATGTGGTATTTAAACTGTAAATGGTAAATTGTAGTGCTGTTCAAAGTACCACTGTTATTGGTTTTCAAAACTCTGGCTCTTTCATACCTCCCGGTCACTGTTTGCAGGAAGCACTCTGTGGCCTAAACGTTCTTTTCCCAATTCTTCTTAGTAATCGCCTCCCAACACGAGGGCTATTATTTCTTGCACGGCCACCATTATTGGGCCTTTCGTTAGTTTTACCTTTAGCTCAATGGATCAGGGAGAAGCAATACACTCCAGAAAGAGAGATCGGGGCCTGCTCATTCCAAGTGCAGTTCATGTTGTCATTATGCATGTATCTATGGATGGGATTTACACAGTGCTGTACATGGGGATGCATGCCTGGTTGGGGGGTAAACGAGCAATGTGGAATGCATTAGCGGAGTATGGAAGTGAAGCTCCAGGTGGGTAGAAGTGGGGATGAGTGGAGCTATCAGTGAGTGGTGAGATGTTATTTGAAGTGTGGTATCTTCCACGTGTGTAAGATCGAGGGAGCTCTTATCTGCACTGGTACCTTGGGGCGCCTAACCAGGAAATACTCGTTTCTTCGCTTGTTTCCTTTTTACAGTTCTTTGTTTAATTTCTCTCGCCATGTCACAGTTTCTGGTGGTGTGTTGGCCTGTAGAGAAGGTGAGTTTCTCAGCCATGTAGAGTGGGGGTTTCGTCTCCCATTCTATCACAACTGCACCCTGAGGCGTCTCCATTCCTCCTTCACGCACCCTGACACGCAGGCAGACCTGTCTGCAGGACAGTGTACCTGTGCAGAGAGAAGTTGTGGTGTAGGGGCTGAATTGTTCACCATTGAGTCTGTGTTTCTAATCCCTGCTTCTCTTCTTGACCAATTGTGAGAGTTAGGCAAATCGCTTAAGTTCTCTGTTCATAATTTCCAATAAATGCCCAAATTAGGAGTGGTCCGAAAGATGCTGGACATTTACTGTGCGTGATCTCCTGGTGGCCGGAGACGGTCGTCGGGAGCGAGGAGTCTTTTGTGCTGGGAAAGCTGAAGAAGCCTGCAGGGCGGATTGCTTCGTGGGTCATTGCTGTGCCAAGTACGGGGACTTCAAAGGCGATAGACTGTGGTGGGCCAACCTGTTCTCGTTGTTGGAGTTGGCATTGTCGAAGCGTCAGTTGCGCATTTCACAGGTCGCTGCTGGCTTACCGACTCTGTGGGGCGACTTTGCACACACCCAGGCGCTTTCTTTTACTTTCAAACCGCAAACGAGCCGTGTCCTTTATGCGACGCCTCCTCCCACTCACACATTCCGTGGCCCTGCACACGCACACACAGCACATACTTTCGCTGTCCTTGAAAGCAGCATTACTCGCTCGCGGGGCTTCGTTCTGATCGACCGTTAGCTTTCATAAGTTATAATAGTGTTTTCAAAGATCATACTCAAATTATGTTCAGGGGGAAAAACGAAGGTTAATTGGCACACTATCTCTTCTGAGTTTTTTTACAAGATATTTTGAAGGTTGAATTAGCACAAATGTCGGATTGGGCGGGCTGTGACACCAACAAAGATGGTTCGAACGTGAGTTACAGAGAAAATGTGGGTGACTGCAAATTATACAGAACATTAGGGTGACCAGATAAAAAAAAAAAAAAACGGGACAGGCCATAGACATAGAGGTAGGACTAAAGTAAACATAAATAACACTGGTTCTACTTTTATGTCACTGGCCTTTTGCAGGAGGTGGGAGGGGTTGTTTCCTCACAGGCGCACTCCTCTCATTGGAGGAGAGCGGCCTGGGAGGGGAAAGCGGGGGAAATAGGGGCATGCAAAGCATTCACGCCCCCATTCATCGACAAGAAGATTCGAGCCAAGCCCCGATTTCGGGATTTTGAAATCGGATCCAGTCAAAAACCGGGATCGTAGCCACCCACCCTTTCAATCCCAGGACTGGGTTTATAAAATTAAAAAACTCTCCGGACCCCTGGATGGAGGGAGATTTTTCCGGGACTGTCCTGGCAAAACCGAGACATCTGGTCACCATACAGAATATGTAAAAGAGAACCAACATATGTGCAATAAAGTCAAAGATTATGTCTCGGGTTCATTTTACGGCACAAGGCCCTGCATGATAGATAGAAAATAGCTGGGAGAGGGGGAGGGGGAAATCACTGCCAAGGGAAAGGAATTTACTTCAGAAAAAAAGACCTGTGGTGCATTTGGGTTTGCAGCCCAACATGGAGAACACGACGTTCTCACACGCCGCCACCACATGCCACACTCCTCTTGTTAACTCACAACAAATTAAAGAAATTCGAAATGTAGACCTTTAAAAATGTACTAAGTACAATTTTGAAACCTAAAAGTTGCTGTTTCAAGAGTGCCTGGTATAACACAGTGACGGCTCGTTGACCTTGGCCTGCGCTTACTGAATTCCAGATACCCACGGGTCAGTATGTAATTTTGCCTAATTTTAACCTACACGTTTGAAATTAATTTGCTGGACATTACACAAGATGTTATAATGTTTGATTTGCCACAAATGTATCATTTGCCAGGCTCCCGCGCCGTTGCAAAAGGCTCTTGGCGGGTGCCGCCATTATCGTGGACGCCCAATTGGCCCGGGTCAGGAGAAGAGGGGGGGATCCTGAACGCACCACCCACGGTTGGTTGGGGTGGGGGCCAGAAGCGTCATCAGGTGGCGACGCTAGGTTGAGCCTTTTAGGGGAAAACGGGGCTCTGGGAAGTAGTGGGGAATCTACGGTAGGTATGGAATGGGGAATGGAACCTGGGAAAGAGGGACGGAAAGCATCTGTGATAGGAGGGAATTGGGGAACGGAAGGGATCAGCATAGGAAAAGAATTGGGAACAGAAAGGATGCAGATATTGGAATGTAGTGGGAAGTGGGGCTATGAGGAGCAGGAATTGGGAAGAATTGGGAAGGACTGGTCGGAACTGGAAAGGGGATGAAGATGATGAAGGTGCTGGGAAACGGAAGCCTGGGAGACGGTAGCAAATGGGGTTTGAACCCGGTAGGGGAAAGAATTGGGTAAAAGACAAGGAGCTGGGAAGTGAGAGTTTTGCGGAGGTTGGACCAGAGTCGAAAGCAGGGGGGTTGGGGAGAAGAGGGAGATAGACCGGGTCAGGGGATAGTAGTTAGAGGCCTCTCCCAAGTGGGATGGTAGGAAGGACTAGGGGAAGGGTCAGAAGGGGTGAAAAGACAGAATTGGAGAAGCAGCCGGGGGGAGGGTAAACGTTGAAAAATGGACAGCACTGGGGTTTAAGGAAGGGGAAGGAAAGTGAAAAGTAAAGGGTAAAAAGTAAAGTGAAAAAAGTAAAGTGAAAAATGGCCAAGAGTAGAGAGGGGCGGCTAGGGAGGGAGGTGGCCCCCAACATGGTCCTCAAGGACCGTGGGGGTGGGGGGGTGAGGATGCCATGCTCAACCAGAATCGTGAGGCGTGACGGAGAAACACAACACCTATAAGATAACTCCTGGCTTTATGTATGTTCAATAAAGCTTGGTGCACTCAGCCAACTGGTCCAGCCTCTTTATTTAGGGGGGGACGGTGGGTTTGTAAGGGGAAGGAGGGGCACTGGATCGATGGAGTGTGGACAAGAGGGCGTGGACGACTGTTGAGTATGTGTGGACAGGCCCCTGATGTGGGCTGGCGGCGCTATGCGGGTTGGACGCAAACAACGAGGCAAAGGTCTTTGCACCACTTTAAAGATACATTTACCAAACAATTTTGCGACTGGCTTTTGTTATCGCTGAGCCTAGCACAAAGGGTATGAAAAAAGTGTATCTGTTTGGAATGCAGTACAAAACACAGAGACGAAAACCATAGGCTCGTATTCTGTTTTTGCCATGTCGCACTAGATCATGATCTAGGGGTCTGCAACCTTTGGATCTCCAGATGTTTTGTACTAAAACTCCCATCATCTGGCTACTGACTATGATCAGCATAGTCAGTAGCCAGATAGCATGGCAATTGGAGTGAGAAACATGTGGAGAGCCAAAGGTTGCAGACCACAGCACTAGATGCTGATGCTGCTGCTCCAAGGCGACCACTACTGTTTGTCTTGACCTGTTTCATTCTTCTGCATGTGGACAGCATGTCTAGGAAAGGGAGCTATTTTTCTGAGCTGCAGTTTAGGCACACAGATCTATAAGCAACCAGTGTGTTGGGATTCTGCAGCTGCCCTTGCCAGTGGATGATGTATTGACTTTCTAGCCCATGCGCTAGTTAGATGTTCTCATACCCTGGCAGTGTTTCTGTATAGTACTTTGAGGTGGCTTTTGTATTCACTGCATGCCTGGTACTGCAGGGAGCTTGTGTCACATTTACCCATATGGAACTGCAAGATGGTGGAGTAGAGTTGTTTGGATTGCTTTTTTCTTTCCAAATCAAATCCAGCTGAGTGGAAGAGGGTGGGGTATCATTTTGATGCATGCAGAGGGGGAGCATTTTGTACTGTTGGTAAATTATGGACCATGAAGTTTTAGTCTATTTCAAGAAAAGTACTTGGGGGGGGGGGGGGGGGGGATTGCATAAAGTACTCTTCTAAAGCCCAGAGCCACACCCTGCATGGAATCGACATGCTTCTTTGTATGACCTTGTCAAAACCAGGCGGAGTCCATAGAAATTCATGGAAAGCACTCTACGGTGCACAGACACAGTATACAGCATTTTCAATGTTTTATGCCATTTTGTGTAAAACAGCATGGAAACTCATCTCCACCCAATGCAGGATTTACATGGAATCAGAAAAACAATCAAAATAGCATGGAGAGGACTGCATACAAGCACATTTTCACTTTGCAGGCTATACGATTCTGCACGCTCATGAGCACAGTTAGAAATGCAGGAATGACCGAGACACAACTAAATGCAATGCCCAGGAAAAAGGGAACACATATAAGCCAACGAAAGGTGATCTGGAGTACCCCTCACAAATGTAAGCACTTGCAAAGACTAGTGAACACACTCCCTGAATCCGTTTGAAATCCTTGGTGGTAGAAAGGTCTTGTAGATCAATATATTCCTTACATTGAATATATTCCTGCTCATGATGTGTCTTTACAGTTGTGCATTTAAATATGTATGCATTTCCAATGCTGAATTTACATCTGTGCATTTACATTGGTTTTGCTCATTTTCAGGGAACGAACAAAAGAGATTTTAAAAAGAGTAAGTGCTATAGAACAAATACAGAGGTAAAGGTGTATGGTCCTCGAGCCCTTACTCTTTAATTTATAAACTAGTCCTCTCTCCTCTATTGTTTAGTTATTTGCCTTACAGTCTGACCTCTGTTTGGATGACCTCAGACCGTCTTATCGTTTTCTTCCTTTTCAGATTCACACTTTTATGTTTCCTGCTGTCTCTCAGCTGTCAAGGTTTGGATGCTCTCTCACACTCTTCTTCCCAATCCCGAGACTCTCTTTTTCCTGCCCCTTCCCCTCATGGTTACAGCCCTCGTTCATGTATTTCCTTTTATACCACGTCTCCCTCCCAGTTTTCTGCATGTGACTTAGGTCGTGTCTTTGATTCTTTTCGTTCCTTTTCCCAACATATTTCTACTCTTGCTGGGTCCTGGCGCTGCCAACTCTTAAACATTTTAAGAATACGATCATTTCTTACCTTTTCGGCTGCTTAACCCCTTATTCTCACCATGATGTTTTCTCACCTCATTTACTGTTCGTCTCTCCTTGCAGGGCTCCCTGCTTATGCTTTTGCTCCCCTCCAGTCTATGTTCAATACTGCTGTTTGCCTGCTTTGTATGGTCTCTTCCCGCTTTCCATTGTCCCGTCCATAGCCGCACTTCACTGGCTTCTATTTTCTGCTCATCTTCAGTTTCCCGCGCTGTGCATCACTTTTACGTGTATCCCTGGACTTGCACCTCCTTGTCTTTGTTCTCTAGTTTCAGTCTTGGTACGCAGTACTCCAGGTTAGATTTTGAATTGGGGGGATTTTATTCCCTTTTCTAATTTGGGGGTTACTTGAATTATTAGGGAGTAAAAAAAACTATGTCTTAACTGTTAAACTGAAATATTTTTTGCAGCTAGCTATTCATGCACATTAAAAGATACACTTTTACATCTTAAGATCAGGCATTAAAATAGTAGAGTTTCTTCCTGTTGCATTACATGGACTCTTGGTCCAAACATATCCATGGAGCTTTGTGGATGAAAGCAGGGAGGCCGGCACCATAGGTGTCTGTTTCGACTTTTTCATTGGACATATTTTTACACCCCATTTTTATTTTTTGGGAGTAGTGACAAGTCACAGGAATTCATCCCTTCCCCCCAAGGAGGAGCCCCTCTATGAGACTAGGGAAGTGAGTCAGCTCCACAATACCCTCCATAGGGGTAGAGGCAGGCAGGACCTCACCGGGAGACACTTCCCCTTTGGGGACAAGGACTCCCGTTCTCAGGATGAACTGCCTAGAGGATCCCTCAAAATAACACTGGTATATCTCTCTGATGACAAACTTCTGAAGAATAAGTTAAAATGTGTTACTGCCAACCTGACAGAAACAATATCCTTTTACAATCCCAAGCTACTGGGACGAAGAAGATGCCCTCTAGAGGCATAGAGAACCAAGTAGAGAAAGAGAAGAAGAAATGGCTTCTCACACAGGGGAAGCTCTCCAGCTATGTCACCCAGAGAGGTGAGGAGCATGGCAAAGTAAAAATATAGCCTTTGAGATTCAAAAGGTGAAGTATGATGAATATGAACAGCTGAGGCGAGACATGCAGCGTTCTGCAGTCGTGTAGAGTCTCAAGCTGTCGGAAGTGCTACAGTCGGTAGCAAGAACTGAGACAAGAAAGGACACTGATGCGCAGCCTCCCAAAGAGACGAGAGAGAGACACACAGAGCGGTGATGTGAGCACAGGATCTACATGGTTGACCGGAGGTCCAAACAACAGCACCAAGACCATTTATCCACGACAGGCTCGGGAAGAGTGCAAACCCGAGATAACTGACCACAAACCCGAAAGAAGCGAGAAGAGTGAAACTGGCAGACACACACCAACGAGGACGAGAAGGAATCCAGTTCGGTACCCGTGAAGAACCCAGTGACATTAATCCTCACCATGGTAGGTAAAGGAGATAACGGGAGACCTGGGGAAGGGAATGTAAATCATTACTTCATTGCTCTTACTCGTCATAGTTACTAGAGTAATAAGATAACAAGAGTGAATGAAGATCATTACTCAACTGCTCCTACTAGTCATAGTTACGAGAGTAATAAAATAAC
Organism: Ambystoma mexicanum; assembly: GCF_040938575.1. NCBI lineage: Eukaryota > Metazoa > Chordata > Amphibia > Caudata > Ambystomatidae > Ambystoma > Ambystoma mexicanum. Next base: position 926,267,776 of record NC_090934.1, on the reverse strand, counting down.
AATTGTGAATAACGATCATCACAGGAATGCTTCTACTCATCACAGTTAGGAGAATAACAAGATAAGAAAAGTGAATGACGATCATTACTGGAAAGCTCCTACTCATCATAGTCACAAAAGTAAAGTATATAATAGAAGTAAATTAGAATAGTTATTTGAATGCTCTTGCTTGTCCCAGTCAAGAGAAAGAAAGAATATCAAGAGACATTGAGAGTCCGTTTTGTGAAGCTCCTACTCGTCGCAGTCCGGTGGGAAAAAATGTACCAGAGAGTACAAATGCAAATCCAGAAATTATACCATAGTCGGCCTTAAAAGAGGAAACTAATAATGAACCATACTTTGTAAAAGTAACACAGAAAGTTGCGAATACACGAATTGAGAAAGATGAACTCTTAAGAAATAACCTTGGAGGGAAAAGTAAATCTTGGTAAAGCAGCCAAGTAAATGAACGAGGGATCAACCATTATAAGGGAAATCAAGAGAAGAAACCTAAAGTCAAGACTTCACTAAATGAACTGTATGAACTGATAAAAGTAATAACTAAGAACTATCTGAAGCTCCTTTATTAAAGAGTAACTAAAAGTAATGCCAAGAGACCTCAGGAGAGATATCCTCCTGCCTTCAAGTTGTTTAGAACAGTGGTAGGGTTAGATAGGATAGATTTGGACATTTCTTCATTTTTGGACATTCACTGAGGCATGACGAGCACTCTAGTTAGTTTCGTTAGGTAGGGAAGCATATAGAATATGGAAACCAGGCTTTATCTTATTCTTTAATAAAATCATGAGTAGAATGTCTAATCAGAGTCTGTGCCCTTCTTCTGACCTACCACAGAGTGTTTGCCTATTTTTAGTGAGTAGAAGTGGATGATACACCCCTTATCTGCGGGACTGTTTGCACCTCCTCATACGCTTCATTCCACCTCTTTGCTTCTTCTGAGTGTTCCGTGTCCTCCTTGTGCATAACGCTTCCGCTCCGTCACACGTTTCGCTCCTAAACTCTGGAACGCTCTTTCTGTCTCTTTTCAGACCCTGCTTATGCATTTTCCATTCCACTCACTTTTCACTAAAAGCATATCTTCTTTGAACTTTTATGTTTGAAAAATTTGTAATTATTTCTATTTTTCTTTTTAACTGTTTACTTAAGTCCATACTGTACTTTATAAATTACGGGTTTACAAATAAAAGGGGGTTGTTTCCCCCATTTAAAAAACGCAAATGCATAAACATGTAAAGGCACAGATGTAAATACATGGAAACCTCCTCTTAGGTCTGCTGGAAAAGATGAACTAAAAGATGCCACAGTGTATTTAAAAGTCTTTTTGTGCTAAAGAAATGGGTCACTTTGATGCAAACTAACCCTTTTTGCATGTTCATCTTTGATTCTTTTTTTATTTGATTTAATGTATTTAGATCACCCACTCCACCGACCAAACCACATCTATGTGCAGATTTTAACATTGTACCTCAGCTGAATGAAGATAATGCTCCATAAAATACTAACACGAATCACTGAAAAAGAAGGTTTTTCAGTGCTTTCCTAAAGATCATAAAAGAGAGGGGTTTGCGCAAAGGGAGTGGTAGTGCATTCCACAGCCGGGGCCCATAGAGAGATAAACCTCTATCACTTCTAGAGACGCAGTGAGATGATGGAATCCTTAGCAAGTGAAAATTAGTTGAATGTAGAGCAGGGGTCAGCTGATAATGGGCAATATTATTAGCTAGATATGGTGGGGCCAATCCATTTAGATATTTGGATACCAGGCACAATACCTTAAATGCTATCTTCTGCCTGAAAGGCAGCCAATGCGGGGATATCTAGAATACAGAAACTGCTGCTACTTTGGGAAGCTTAAAAAGTAGGTCTAACTGGTGCATTCTGAGCCCTCTGTTATTGATTACGTTTCTTGCCTGATATGCCTGGCTGCAAGCCATTCACATAATCCATACTTCAATTAACCAGAGAGCACACCACCATAACATTATCTGCTCAAAGAATATATGGGAGGACGTGCATGAGCAGCCTCAAATTGTAAAAAAATGGATTCTACAATTGCTCCAACCTGTAGATCACACCTTAAATTTGCCTGCCAAATACACCCTAGCTTCTTGACCTTGGGTGTGAATGTCATAGGGAGACCAAATCAGCAAGGATGAGTAATTTGTAAATGATTGCTGTAAAAAGAGCAAAACAAAAAGGGGTGTTCAGAGATTCCAGTAACCTCATAATATCTGAGTCTATTGTATCAAACGCTGCTGATACATCTAGCATGATCAACAGTGTTAAATCACCTTCATCAGAGTTATTCCATGCAAAGGAGGGAAGCCTGACTGAAAGGTGTCCAAGCTTGGGATTTGTCCACGTGAGCTTGCAATTGGAGAGCCAAGACTTTTTCCTGTATTTTTGCCGGCCAGGGTAGCCCAGTGACTGGTCGGTAGTTTTGTAAATTTAAAGTGCAGGCACGTTTTTTCTAGTAAGTGGGTGACCACCGATGACTTCAGCTCCATTGTTACCACAACTTGTTCTAAAGAGGAATTCACAAATGTTGTTATAGATGATGCAAAATGGGTAGCATGCATCCTAGCAGTGCATGCTGGAATTGTGTCAGATATATGTGACATAGGTTTTAAGCTCAGTAAAAGCATTGGGATAGTGTCTGCAGTGATCCATGAAATGTCAAATGGTGCCTCCATCAGAGGCTGGGAGGTTCTCTCTGGCTAGGCGAGAAACGAGAAACAGATCTTTCTTGATTCATTTCAATTTTATCCCTGAAATCTTTTTTTAAATTCATTAGCTAAATCAATAGATGGGGTTAGTCTGGAAACACCACACAATTGATTTAGAAATTTAGTAATGATGGAAAATAATTCCTTGGGTTTGTTCACTGCAATTGTGATGTTGCTTTGTAGGAATTTAGATTTTGCTTCGAAAATAGCCTTCTTATATACCTTTAAGGCTAGTTTCACAATGCCGAGGGCATTTAAATTTCTAGTTTTTCTGCAGGCCCTTTCTTTCTGCCTGTAGTTTTGTTTTAGATTTGCCAGCGTTAGAGAGTACCAATGATTAGACTGTTTTTTCCATGGTCTAAGCAGGAGCGGGGTGAATTTATCACAGGTTAGTTTCGGTTCATTCATGACTGCCTTAAAATAAACATCACTTGTCGAGCCTTTATCACATCTTTAGGCCATAGAGGCTAACTCAGCCCCCGGAATCTTGGCAAACTCTTTTTGATGATGTATCAGAATCATATCTTTGGGATGAGTAAACGCATGGCCGACATTACTTAATTTGAATGGACTTAATAAAATGACCCAACCAAGAGATGGTCAACATATCCCCCATACTAACTCCAGATTCACGTAGGAAAACCAAGTCCAGACAATGACCATGTAAGTGGTAGGGCGATGTACTTGGGAGTCCAGAGGTCATGACTGTGTTATATGTCCCACAGCCAGACTGAATCAGGTAAATGTGAGACATCCAGCCATGTAATAAAATCACCTAATAGCAAGATGATAGAATATCTAAGAGCATCAGAGGCCAAACATTCCTTCATGCTTTCCAAAATGTAGCGGCAGAGCCGGAAGGGCGGTAGCACAAGATAACTTTGAAAGATGACACCGAAGACAATACAATTGTTGAAAAGACCAATCTGAGATGTAACATCCCAACTAAGTTTAACAAGATTTGATAGATTCAAGTAGGACTTAAATATTACTGCAATACCACCACCTGTGTGGGCTGCTCTATTAAGCCATTTGATCGAATTATTTTAAGGTACCAGAGAATGGATCATAGAGGAGGAGGCATCAGTAAACCATGTTTCGGTTATGAACAGGAAATCCAAGTTTTCGTGTTTATCCAATTCTTCCAATGCAACTGCATTACTTACTGCTGACCAGGCATTCATCAAGGCAGCTTCAGCGTGTGGTGAACTTTCATTGGTATACCCAGTGGCTTGTTTCCTGGGCTGGGCATAAATGTGATGGGTGCAAATCTTATTGAGAGTTCTCAGTGTAATAACTCCCGAAGAGTCTTTCAATGACGTAAGGGATATCTGGAATAGCTCAACATTTGTGTTTCATGCTGTATGCTAAGGGAAGTTCAATGTATTTTAAAAACAAAGAAGGCTATCCCTTGTCACTCAGTGTGGTCAGTTAAGGATCATGACCACCCAGAGTACATAAAATGAAAGAATCAACAAATGAATCACAGTTTATCTAGTGCAGCAAAACGGTCATAACAATGTTTAATACTGTCTTTGGTCAGTACTAGCTTTCTAGACGGGAGCCCATCACACACAAGAATTTTGGATGACATGGATGTCTCTGCCACAGGGACGTAATGCTTCAGTCCTCTGTCTTTCATTATACCGCATCATATAAAAGGGCAATAATAGAAGAGAGCTTTCCTGGTGGTTTTTTGGTCGCTGCAGTTATGAAATGGTTTCTGAAATAAATAATTCATCACACACATTGATTACTTGTGATGTTTTTTGTATGGGAATGTCTATGCACCTGCTTTCTTGTCTTTGGCAAGCTGAGGTATTTTTTTATATTGAAATTGTATTCATCTAGCATCTGAACCCTAGCCGCTGTACGAAGAACAAACTCACAGTTCAATAGTTGGGGAAAAAGCAAAATAAACAAGAAGTCAGAGTTAGGCAGATAGAAGGTGGTCATTGAGCCGGGATTTAAAAAGAAGCATAGAGGAGAGTGATCATAAAGACAAAGGAAGAGAATTCCAATGTTTTGGAGCTAATAGTGAGAACGAACGGAAGCAGGAAAAAACACAGGGAGGATGGGTACCACTAGAGAAAGAGAGCTTGCAAACGAAGGGGATGAGTAGAATGAGTTAAAATAGAGATTTTTGTCAGTGCAGTGGGCCCAACTACGTTAGCTCCAAGCCCCATTTGCTAGACAATCCTGGCTACTCCTCCGAAGAGAGATAACAACATTTAAACACTATACACAAGAAATTGAAGGGTAGACGAAGGAGAACCAGCCAAGAGACTGCAAAGAGGCAGAGATAGTCACGAGGAGAGAGAGTACTGAGGACACGTCTGGAAGCATGATGGAGTAAAGTGGGGCAATCTGATAGGCAGGAAGACCAAGAAGACTGGATCAATATAAGAGATGTGAGAACACTAGAGAAGAAATGAGAAGCCTAGTAGCTTCAAAAGTAAGAAAGCAAAAGGCTTTGTGGATGTCATAAAGCTGAAGGCTGCAAGTCTGAGAGGTAGAACCAATGTGCAGGGAAAAAGATACAGAAGTATCAAATGTTACTCCTCGGTCACAGGCAGAAGAGGGGTTAGGGAGAAGAGAAGAAGGGAAAGAAATGGATATGGGGGAAGAGGAGGGTGAATAGTGGAACCTGGAAAAAAAGAGAACCTCCATTTTTGAAGGATTCAGATGCAAGCATTGGGAAGACCTCTGTGCTTGGATGGAGAGCAGACATTTAGACAGAGAGGCAATAGATAAACTCAGAGAAAGAAGAGAAGGACAGCGGTTCCTCGTTAGTATAGTGGTCTGTGTCCCCGCCTGTCACGCAGGAGACCAGGGTAAAGGGGAGGGGTTATTTATTTCGTCTCACCTTGGTAGCAAGACGACATGGAGCAACACGGGTTCAATCCCCGACTTCACGCTTAGAAACCTGTGGCAATTAAGTGCGTTATAAATAACATCATATCGTATCATATCATATCGTAGCAGGATTTGTGTATCATCCGTGTAGAGGTCATACGTAAAACCGAACAAAGTAATAATGGCATCAAGAGGGATAGTGAACAAAGAAAACAGTAGAAAGCCAAGGACAGATCCCTGGGACACAATGTGAGAAGAGGAAAAACAGAAGAAGAGTGCCCAACCCAGGAAACAGAATAAGTATGGTTGGAAAGGTAAGAGCGGAACCAGTCACAAACGGGACCACGAAAGTCAAACTCAGTGAAAAAGGAGAGAAGAACCGAGTGATCAACCATGTTAAAGGCGAGTGATCATTCAAGATGTGAGGAGTGCTTAGAATAGCGGGAAGATAGCAACAATTCCGAAACAGGTCGAAGGTCCATTTCAGTAGAGTGGTAGACCCGGAAAACCGGACTGACAAGCAGGGAGAAGAGTGCAGAAAGACAAAGTTAGAGACATGGGAATAGACAATCCACTGAAGTAATTTTGAGAGAAAAGGAAGAAGAGAAATAGGGTGGAAATTAGAGGGTAGAGGAGGGTGAAGAGTGGGTTTTTTAAGGATCGGGTGAATAGCAGCATGCTTAAAAGAAGTGAAAAAGAAGGGAGAGGGTGGGTAGGGGAGGCAGTGTGGTGGGCTTTACGCAAGAAGAAAGGAATGCCAGAGTCAGAGAGAGGAGAAAAAGCGCTCATAAGAGAAGGTGGAGAGGTAGAGGTATGGGAAAGATGACGTGGATGTTGAAGGAATTGAAGAGCGAACAAGAGGCATTTCAGAAGAGAAGTAGTTGGGAAAGTCAGATGCTGAAAGAGAACAGAGGGCTGAATGATCGGGAGAAGCAGGTGAAAGAATGTGATTAAGGTTCAAAAATAGACATTGAGGGTAATGGGTAAGAGAGGAAACCAATCATTGAAGTAGCTTTGCTTAGCAGCAAGAAGTAAATAATCATAGGAGTTGTGAAGAGATAACCGGTGTAGATGAGAGGTAGCCCTAGAATTAAGCCACACTGCTCAGCCTTCCACAGAGAGCGACAGGCTGAGCGAAGTGCAGGGTTCATCCATGGCTGAGATGGTTTAGAAGAGGGGACAAAGCAGAGGTGGGGTAGAGAAGATGAAGAGTGTCTGCAAGGCTCGAAGATAAGAGAAAAGAAGCAGAGTCAATAGATAGAGAAACAAATACTTCAGTAGATGGAAGGCGAGACGAGAGTGGAGAGGTGAAGGAAGAAATTTGAAAAGCATGGAGATCACTGCGAAGAAGGTAGCAGAGGCAGGAGAGGCAACAGGAATAGGAGGGAGGATAGATGAGAAGGAAAGGAGAAAGTGATAGTTGGAACAGAGTGGTACAGCTGATACAGATGAAGAAGTAGAAATAGTAGAGAAAATTCGATCCAAGGTGAAACCAGATGTATGAGAAGAACGAGTAGGAATATGGAAAAGATCATAAGAGTCAAGTATGGATAACAAAGGAACAGATTAATGGGAGGAAGAAAGATGAGTTTGAAGTGCCCAAGAGTAAAGAGGAGAGTTAGAAAGAAGAAGCGAAAAAAAGAAGAGCATCATAGTCATCGCAAAATGACGATACAGGCACGGAGGACGATAGATAACAAGAAAAGCCAGAGGGCCAGGTTCGAAGAAGGTAGAATAGTGGTACTCAAAAGTAAGAGAATATTGGCTTGCTCAAGGGACCAGAGACAGAACTAGAGGGTGGCTGAGAGGGATTAACAACACCACCAGACTGGCGGGGGGTGGGGGGAGTACGTGAGAACAAAGATGAGGAGGAAGACAGTGCAGCAGGAATGACAGAATTTGTTGGAGGAATCCAGGTTTATGATAAACAAAGAAAGTGCAGATGAAAACCAGAGAAAATGTGCAATACAGAGTGACCTTTGTTATTCAAAGAACGTGTGCTCCCGAGAGTCACATCAAGAGTTGTGGAAAGATCTGTTAGGGAGGTTAGATGAGATTGGCAGGGTTGCGAGAAGAGGCAAAATTGGGTGCATGCACAGTGGCAGGAATGGGCTAGGGTTCCAGAATGAGACATCGAAAATATCGAAGGAAATATTGGCATGCGAATGGACACAAAGATGGTAATACCGGGGATTCAATTTCAGTTGGAATTAGGCAGGCAAGGGCTAGGCTGAAGTCTGGCTAAAGGAGGCAATAAGAGAAACCAGGCGGTAGAAGGATGTGGAACAACAAAGAAGATTAGTAGCGAAATAGCATGGTGGAGAAAACAGTGCATGCTGCTACCTGAAGCAGACATCTGGGACTTTGCCAGGACTTCGCCGGGGCTTTGCATGGAAGAGATGGTTTTATGCTTCCGGGGCTAAGTGGGGGTGGGGGTGGCGAAACAGTAGAGGCGGGTAGAAGGAGGTGTGTCTCCTGCTCCAGGTCTCTCTGCACAGTGGAGGCACTGTTACAGAAATAGAAGTATATTAGATACCTTTAGACCACAAGGGAAGCCTGCAGAAGGAGAGAACCTCCAGGTTGCCATGTGTGTGCATATCACTCATTTTAAACTAAATGCAGGTGAGTGCTGCTTGCCCACATAGGAGTGTGTCTGTGTTTCTGGGCAGGGTTCGATTCATTTGCAGAAAGTGAGAAAAGAGATAGAGACGTAAACTCATATTGTGACCAAAACTGTGTTAGTTGTGCTCTGTTGCTATTGTTCGCGCAGTTTATATGTACTGTGGTCTGTAATGGCAGGCTTTTCGTTGCAGTGTTTTTATGGGCTTTTGTCCTAATATGGACCCCGAATGCTCCCCAAAATAATATAATGAGCCGAATTCTACTATCAAATAGTTTTTGTATTAATTATATGGGACGTGCAGAGGATAAGACTAGTTGAAGGTGTCCATAGGTTTCTGCATATTATGGAATGCAGAGTGTTTATTCCTGAATGGATTTAACAGCCCTTTAATGTCTCCCAGGCGTGTTCATTTAGCTGGTTTTGCCTACTGTGATGTTTCTTTATCATTAATGTAAAATGTAAATGTCTCTGCATTGCTTTTGGCTTTTTGGAAGATCTTGATTTTGTGCCTTTTCAAATGGGTCAGCACGTCTTGTTTTTTGCACTTGGTCTCAAGCCGGTCTGGTTCATTTAGTGGAATTCCTGAACGGGAGAGAGAATGTGTCGGTTTTGCCTAGATGTGTGGTCCCACTGAAGGGAGCTGGGTTGGTAAATACCTGAGATAGAGGTTGCGATCACGCCTAAACCAGCACTGATATTGATAACAGTGATGGGCAACCTGCAACTCTCCCGATGCTTTTGGCCTACAACTCACCTCAGACCTCGCCTGCATAGTCAACAGAGAGGGACCATGGCAGTCGTGGGCGGAAAACATCTGGAGGGCAGCAGTTTCGTATACGTGCCGTGCACCTTCATCAAACAATTGACAGACCAATACATGAGTTGTGTGTTGCCATGGGATTTCCAACTTTCCCAGAATACAGCACTTTCTAGCACATATGTTACCTGAGGCTGTGCTTTGTCGTCTTTGTTGTTTATTATTTGTAAAGTGAAGTTATAATGGTGCAGTGCTTCAGTGTTTTGGCGCACAGTTTGGATTGTGTTGGCCAAAATGTGCACTGAATTTTCATCAATGATGATGTGTTTTTGAAAACTTCTGCTGACACATACTCTTGCTCTGCTGGCACAGACTCTTGCTCTGCTGACACAGACTCTTGCTCTGCTGACACAGACTCTTGCTCTGCTGACACAAACTCTTGCTCTGCTGACACAAACTCTTGCTCTTCTGACACAAACTCTTGCTCTTCTGACACAGACTCTTGCTCTTCTGACACAGACTCTTGCTCTGCTGACACAGACCCTTGCTCTGCTGACACAGACTCTTGCTCTTCTGACACAGACTCTTGCTCTGCTGACACAGACTCTTGCTCTGCTGACACAGACCCTTAGGGATTTACTTGGATTAGACACATATCTTTGAGTATTGTGCCAGATTATTGCATTAGTTTAAGCAGTGTTGGCAAGCTTTGCTGGTTTTGTGAAGAGCTATATTTTAGGATCACGCCTGAACCCGAACCCACTTTCTTTTCCTGCACAAGGATAGGTCTATCTAAGGACGTGATGTTTCAGTGCTTTCTCTTGCAATTGTAACCTGTCTACAATGTGTTTTGTCTGGAGAGACGATTTCACATCTCATATGTTCTTACAGTTGCTGGAAATTGTCCAGGGTGATCTGTGTGTATTTTGGATGAGTGTCTTTATAAATGATCTCTGAGGTCTCCTTTTATATAGCCCGTGTTTTCATAAATTCTGTTTCACCTTTTTCATCAGCGTTGGGCTCATGGGAGAGCAACACTCCTGGACCCTTATGATTGACAATGATGGCTAGTGCTGATTGGAGCTGTAGTTGGAAACATCTGGATAGCCAATGATTGCATAACACTTCCCAGGAGCTTTACAAGGTTAATCAAGGCAGGTTGCTTGTCTTATGCTTGCTTTATTGATTCGACTGTTGACGGATGTAGAGTGCATTAGGATCTCCTGATGCTCGTTTCACATATTTGGAATTCTGTGATGTGTTTACGAAATTGTTATCTGTGAATTCAAAATCTTGTGTGGTTGTATTATTTTTTATTTGTGTCATTTTTCTTTTTGCATTCCTTGGACAGTAATTTGGGGGATGGAGTTTTAGGTGACAGTGCCTTCGAATTTAGGGGCTCTTTGACTGATATAAATGCACTTTGCGGTCTCATAGTTATGATAATTTATGCATATATATATATATATATATATCATTTGTTTAATTATTTGTTTGTGCATATAAACATTTTGGGACTATTTCTCAAATATACTTGATTCAGTTATTGGTCCCTAATAGTTATTTAAGTTTCAAGTTAGTGATTGCAGAGTCGATTATCACATTCCTAGATAATTCCATTTTGCCGGCCACTGGGAATTTAAAATACAATATTTCTCATGTTTATTAATGCCCTGCCACTGCTTTTGATGACCGTCTGCCATAGTTGTTTGAGGTTTTTGATAAACATGTTAATGAAACGTTATATACACTCGCCTCATAGTTTTGCTTATCTTTTGTCGGCGTCTGAAGTCTAGCTCCTTTTCGTCCCTGGCATTTCGGTCATTGATATGTGATATGTGAGATGGCATCACATTTCACTACAACATTAAACAGACCTTCTTATGAACTCTTTCGCCAAACTAAGTATAGGAAATACCAGTATAAATTTGATTGCATAGGCGAAAGAGCATTTCTTTATTGTTTGGTGTACCTGTTTTTTTGTTTTTTTCCATCTCTTTGGTTGTTTTTGCTTATTGCATTTTGAGTACTGTTCACTCAGTACAGGTTCTGTTCGTGCTGAGATAATTTTGTTTGGTAGTATTTCCTTTTTTGTCTTTCTTGGCAGTGTCTTTTCATATGAATTCACTTTCCTAAAGGCTCATATTGCTGGTTCTTTAATTCACGATCATCTGGCAACTTTCATCAATGAATTGGGCAAATGAATAGTGCATCAAAGCAGTGTCTTTTCAAATTCTTTCGTGAAGTCTTATATTGCTGGTATTTTAATTCACGATCATCTGGCAACTTTCATCAATGATTTGAGCAAATGAATATAGTGCATGTAAGCTGTGTTTTTAGTGATTTTGCAATCACCTCCATGCGTGTTATTTAGAGAAGCACCCTGGTGCAGTTGTGTTCCTCTAGATCAGGGGTCTACATCCTTTGGTTCTTCAAATGTTCTGGACTATTACTCTGGTCAACCCTAAACAGCACAGGCAATTGTGAGGGGTCACGGAAGTTGTATTCTAACACATCTAGAGGGTTTGTTTATTTTCCCGGGTAGATGCTTTTTCCCCAATTATTGTCATCGAGTCAGATTTGTAGTTTTCATGTTCCACATTTTGGTGATGTCATCTAAATGTTAGTTTAGTTCTGCAATGTCTTTTTTATGCTTTTACATTTGTTTTGTCATTTGTTCATTTCCTGTTTCCCCACTAATAGTTAGATGTATTTATTTTTAATTTTAGACCATGCATGTCTGCTTTTAGCTAATGTATTACTTCATTTCAATCTATTTCCTCTATATCCTTTTCTGTCTTTTCTTTGAATTCCATCCTTCACTATTTATGCCTTACCAGGCCCTTGAGGTATGCTTCTGCGCATCCTTGCACGTTGTCTCTTGGCATTTGGGTGCTTTGTGCTCATGCAGATTTCTTTTGCCATAGGGGTAGCTGGGAGGTCGGGTCCAAAGAGACTGAGCTTATACAGGCCTTTGATCATGAGGCCACCTCACTCAGGATGCCAACCCCAGGGTACATATTGTACTGATACTGACCTCATTTGATGCATGGTTTGAGAGGTGCATCTTGGTCTGATGAGGGCAGCATGCCTTTTTAACGAGCCGGGGCAGCCATGTGGATCTCTTTACACGTGAAGGGCAGGCTGAAATGCGTCTGATTTGTTGTTTGATCTTTTCTCTTAATATTTGTTAATGGCTCTTTTTAGTTTTGGCTGTCAGGTGTCTCATTGGTGCCATGTAGCGTGATCTAAAACAGTTCCTCAAAAGCTTGTGGTGTGGGGAGGATTGCATTTGCAGAGGAATACACAGGTCCCATGTGTTTTCCAATCATTGACCTTGCCCTTATTGCTCTTTAACCTCTCTCTTCCCACTGGACTCTTCCATGCCTCCTTGAAATCTGCGCCTGTCTTACCACTATTGAAGAAACTCGCTGCTGACCCAAATGTCAACTCAAACTATCGCCCAGTTTTCTCTCCTTCCACAGTTTCATAAACCAGTGAGTGCGTGGTCTTCCACCAGGTCACTAAGAACCTTAAAGATAATGGCCTTGGAGATCCATTTCAATCTGGCTTTCGTAGTAAACACTCCACTGACACTGCACTCCTGAATGTCTCCAACTTTCTCCCTAATGCTCACCACTCCCAGCTATCTTCTGCGTTCATGCTTTTGTACCTTTCTGCTACCTTCCTCTTTCCTCTTCACTCTCCAGGACCTTGGGGTTTGCAAATCTGCGCTTTCCTGGACTCCTACTGGGAAGGTTGATCCTTTAAAATCTCTTGGAACTTGCAAACCTCTGACCCATCGCTCTCCCTGTCTGCATCACCCAAGGATCAGTCTTTCAACCTCTGCTCTTCACCCAGTATACCTCTACCATAGGAAGACCTATCTTATCCTTGGGCTTTCACCATCATCTTTTTGACACTCAAATATTTGTCTCCTGTCCTCCTTCACCCCAGCCATCTCAGAACAGATTATGAATTGCCCCACTGCAATACGTTACTGGATGTCTCTCTGCTGCCTCATGCTGAACTATTATCTTTCTCTCAGTTTCCAATGCCATCCCTACCTACAACTGCAACAATTCACCACTGCCTATGTTGCGCATATTAAACTCCTCCACATTCAGAATATTCATCTTTGTCTTACTAACCACTCTACCAAAACTCTAATCTCCACTCTAGTGCTCAACCTACCCAGATCGTCACCCACTTCTACCTACCGACAACATGCTGGTTGGCTCTCTATGTGCAACAGCTCTCTTTTCAAGTTCCTTCTCCTAGTCTACAAAGCTATTAATGGTCTTGCTCCTCCGTACCTGTCTGATTGTACCTCAGTGTATTCATCTTTTTCCCTCCGATCCTTCGCTGCACTCTACCTCACAGTCACAGACCCCCCCTGTCCCTCCTCTCACTTACACTCTTTCTCGCTACTCACTCACTCCACTGGAACCCACTGCCCATAAGAATCAAAGCAAGCCCAGCTGTTGATCTCTTCAAAGCTGTCCTTAACCTTCACAGAGAGCTCCTCTACCCCCTTCCCCATTCTCCCTGCCTAATCCCACCACTTCCTCCAGTGACATTTAATAATCTAATTTTGTATATTTAATCAATACTCCACTTTAGTTTGAAGCACCTTCCCAGATGAGGTTAATGTGACCTTTGTAAGTCATCCGTTCTCCTATATACATTTTGTTTCTGTTTCTTTTATTTTGTCCCTGGTATATGTCCTAGTTTTTATTCTCTACCTGTTTTCATATTTATGCTATTGTACATGCACCCTTTGTGGGAATGCTTCCGCCATCTGTAAATGTGTTATTGTAAGTAATTTCTGATCGCAATTGGCATCTCTGCTTTTTAAATAAATACAAATACTGTTGTATACATTGATTGTATATTTTGTATGGGTCACCTCCTCATTGAAGATACACTGTTAGCCATAGGAAACACTTCCTCGCTATACTACGTTTTGTGCAGGGCATCTTGTGTCAAGTATACATGTCTTCTAAAAGCAGCAACAATGCAGAATCTGTCTTTTCTTTTTGTCTTTTTGACTTGCCTACTGAACGAGTGACAGAGATGACATTTTACCAAAATGCCAGGGATAGCAGAAATTACGACACACATGCAATAACATCACAGGAAGTGGTGGCACATCAACTTCGGTGACACACCCGAAAGTGACATTGCAGATGTAAAAAAACATTTTAAAAAATCTTACGATTAATAAAATAATAAATAGTTACTGAATCAGAAAAATACCTATTTTTGTGACCAAACATATATCACTAGGGGGCTGCGTTGACATACCATGGGCGAGTTCATGATGTGACCAGGTTACACGCAGAAGAACCAACATTGGCTTGATGCCCTGTCTTCATATGCCCATCTACTGCCATCATATAGTTCTAGCCTTACACAGCAGGCATAGTCATAATATGCTTAATGTGCATAATATGCCAAGTGTTGCCTACTATAAACCGATGCTACCATTGTATACCTGTAATAACCTCACATGCCAGGTATTTCACATTATGTAAGATACAGCCTAACGGGTCCAGATGCTGCCATCATATGGTAAGTGCTGTCTCCAAAGTCACCCTTGGCTCTGCCAAACAGTTTATTAAATGTACCTCCTTGCCTCTTTCCGCTCCCACCCAGGGCCATCTTAAGCAGTTTTGGGGCCCTGGGCACTGACATCTTTGGGGCCCCCCCTCCACCAAACCAAAGGAATGAAGGGATCAAGAATACTGGTCGCGCCCCCCACCTGTCACGTTCACAAGCTATAGGTTGATATGCTGTCTCGCAGCATAATAAGCATGTTTACTCCCTTTAAGTCCCCTTGCCCACTTCATTCTTGCTCTAATAAGAATGATAAACAAGTCGCATTTGAAGACCAACATTAGCAGTCTACAAAGGGGTTACTGTTCTAGTACATACAGGATAAGTGTTATCAAAAACATCCAGGAAGGTAGATGTAGTATTAATGCAGGACCGTATGTAAAAGGTACATGTAACCCAAAGTTACCTTTGGGCAGAGAACTCACATTAGCTGCCTCCCAGAATGCAAAGGTGCTCATGCATGGATAGAGGAGACCAATTGGAAGGAAGGAGAATGCTACGCATACCGAGGCATGGATAGTGGAGCCAGATTAGAAGCTACCAGGAAGGTGTCTTCTGTGATTAGAAGTGGGATATGGTTTTCAAATAGTGTTGCCATTAGATATCAAATGAACAAATGCCTGTGGTGTGCGATATAAATATGCTCACTATTAACACAGTGAAACCATTAATAAGGCTTTTATGAAGATCATACCATGAGAAGTAAATCACTCGGAAGGGCTGACCATTTTGAAAGGTTTAGGGACTGGCAATATTGAGAGGTTAGGCAATAAAAGATTAAAAGAGATGCCCAGGATTAAGTTGTGAAGGGGTGAAGCTGGGATTTGTTCCAACTCTGCAATGTCTGCATTTGAACACTTTCTTTTCCAGTTCTTGCCATGAACTAAAATGGATCTCATTTTTTTTTTTTTTAAACGGACTTGGAAAGTACACAAATCACATTACCAAACATGATCATTTTGAAACAAAATATTATAGAAGGGTGTTATGCAAAATGGGAATTATTCTAGCTTCATTCTCTCCATCAACAAGGGAAGTATATAAGAACCAGCATACCAATCAATGTGATTTAACACATTTAATCTGGGTTTGTCTTTTGTATTTTAAAGCTTTAAATACTTTCAAAACAATGGCTTGTGACATTTTCATTTATAAACGTGCATAAAAACCTTTGACCTTTTACCAAAAAGCAAACCAATTTTTGTGTCAAACAAGCAGACCTTAAAATATGCTTGCATGAGGCCTGCAACATATGGTCCGCTCTCTTCTGTCTACTAACCCTTTCACCCAAATGGCCTACATAAGAAGAAAGATCAAGTAATGGGCTAAACGATACCAGCAGCATGCAAGATGGCAAACCTCACAGAACACAGCACAGTATTGTAAGATATATTAGATGATTTGACCAGGATCAGTGTATCATCTGTTGGCAAATCCAGGATACAAATATGAAGGCTGTCTTTCCATAGTCTTGAATTTAGATACTTATTCACCTCCTGGACTAACAGTTTATGCCATCGGTGGAGGCAATTGCATAGGTTTTACAACACCCCATTTGATCAAACCAATTTCTAGACCTTCACCGTACGGATGATATGTTAGTTTTTATAGCAACCCTTATCTGGTAAAGGTACATTGCTGATAATAGCAGATGTTGTTCTGCAAAACCAAGTACATATGCAGCAGGTTTATAAACTTCAGACATAGGAAAAACTCAGCCAGCCTTGCTGGAATTTGATATTCTAATTTTGCATATGAACACATATCTCCGCAATGGGTGCTTCACACACTGAGCTAACTTCTGAACCATTCTGGCACTCAATTTATCAATATGCATTTTACCATTGCCTATTGCACATGATCAACATAATTCCCACAGGAAGGAAAGAATGCTACAGAGTTGTGCCATAAGGAACACACAAACTATGTATACCACAGTGAACACAGAAAGCAATACATGATTAATTGATCAAGGCAGAATGCACTTGCCAAAACAGAAAGGCAATGGCTTTAGAGCCTCAGCAGACCCCATAAAATATCCTGACGTGCTATTTAAGAATGGTGAACAATGGAATCTTACTTCTTCAAATCAGCTAGCCTTGTGGGGCCCCCTCCAAGGTGGGGGCCCTGGGCAAGTGCCCCTTTTGCCCTCCCATAAAAACGTCTTTGCTCCCACCTCCCAAACACAAGCTCTCAATTCAGGCTACGCTGTTCCCTACAAAAGACAATTGCCTATCCTCCTCTCTCACTACTGACAACTTTGCCCCATATTTCTCATCTAAAATAACATAAATATGTGACACTTGTGATGAATCGAGGGAATTAGCCCCTTCTCCCCAAGGAGGAAACTTCCCCTTTGAGGCTAGGTAGGCGAGCCCTTGTGTTCAACCCTTAATGAGCACTTGAAAAAAACAGCAGAATCGCCGTCAGGCCTAATTGCTGTTTCTAAACTGTTAAATGTATCATTTTCACTTAATCTGCCTCTGCACAACGTTATCGTCGCGGAAATTCAAGGACTCTGAGCGACTGTTGTTTTTTTCCCGATGTTTCCCATCCTCCTTGAGCGCTTTGAAACACTTGCCTGTGTATAGGCGCTTTATAAATAAACATTACCATTCCATATCAGACCATTCAAGAAACAGTTGAAAACACATCTTTTGAGAGATCACTTCACATGGGTATCAGCTAATATTATCCCCACCAAAAATATTGCTGTAATTGTGGTTGTCGGGAAGGGCCATAGGCGATATTTTTAGTGGGGATAATATTTGGGGGTTTTGGGAGCAGGGGTTGCGGGTGTGTCCGCCGCACACTTTAAAATAATATGGGGGGCGATGGGGGTGTCCCCCGCAGGTTCCATGCCTTAATATCACCACAGAAATATGCGTATGGCAGTATTTTTGCGGGGGTATTAACACATGGAACCTTCGCATGTAGTCGCGCATTGGCTGGATTTTTCTGAGGACCAGTCTTTACTGCCTTGTTGCTTCTGTGTACGTTTTCTATGTTTTCTTTGTCTTGTCCTTGTTGATTGTTGGACGCACTTTGACACCCAAAGGCTTAAGCGCTTTATAAATAAATAAAAATAAAATAACCAGAAATTATACTTATGTGGGTTATTGTTTTTTTATAGTGATTACATTTAAGGCCCAGGCACACGTCTGATTACTGCATTCATGTGTCAAGTGCATCGATTACCCCGTAATGCCACTTAGTGCCAGATAAAGCCTCATAATAATATGTCTTTTTATAGCGTTTTATAGCTGGTGCCTGGCAATGGGGAATCACTGGGGCATTACAGACCCGGCGGTCCCTACGGTCAGGCACCGGAAAAAGTTACTGCCCATTCCGATTTGAGTCCCATAGGACTCAATGGGAATGGGGAGGTCGGAGGCATCGACACTGTGTGCAACAGTGCCAGTACATCCGTCAAAGTCTGCGGGCGGGTGCCGGCCGACCCCGCCAGGTCAGACATGGCGGGTGGGAGGGCATCCTGCCTGAAAACTTGTACTTTGCCGGTCCGGTAACACCGGTGCCGGTAAGCCTACCGGCACTGTTGTTACGGGACCGGCAATTTTATAATGAGGCCCATTGTGTACTTATTTTGCTAATATTCAAATATGTTCAAGGTGTCAGAGAATGTATATTTCAGCTTCCAGTTCATGCCATGCAGAATGTTTGCTGCAGGCTGCTGTCGTAACTACTCTGTTACAGGAGGTAGTCGCTCAACATTGATGTTTTGCTGGTCTCTGACACAATGAACACAGCGGAAAAAATCTATAAATATGCTGCGCATGTATAAAAGCAACAGTAGTGGGAAAATATAGGGCTGGGTCCGATCTGATAAGGTGGAGTCCTGGCCAGCCCTAAGAGGAACCCTGGTGAAGCAAACATGCATGAAGTACGTGATTTAATATTTTGAACTTCACACGTGATGTTTAGCATCCTGAGCATTTGGAGACAGGGTTGAAAGGGTTATATGTGATCTTACCGACCCCAATTACAGAGTGGTACATTTCATTGTGGACAAAACACAGAAAAACACCGATTTCTGTTGTTGTTTTGTTAATTTGGCCCCCCCCCCAAACCCTTTTTCCATCATTTTAAAGCCACTCAACCCCATTCCGACCTATTTTAACCCCTTATCCCACTACCATTTATATATTTATTTTAACTTTTCAGTGTTTTTCGGTGTTATTGTCCACTCTGTTATCTACCACTCTGTTTTGTTTCTGATAAAATGACTGGATACCATTGAAAGCTGGGCTCAAGGACTGACCTCTTTCACAGCCTCATGCTTCAGAGGCAAGGCATTACACTCAATAGGTTATAGGTCAAAGGATAAAAAAAAAGGGTTGAATGACAAAAGGGTCGAGGCAATTCGACCGCAAAAAGGATAGAATTTCTTTGGGGTAAAAACACCCTTTAAAGCTACACTAGAGCAAAAAAAAAATATATATATTTTAATTTTTTTTCGATCCTTTGGTTTTCGGTCGAATGCACTGGACCCTTTTGCATTCGACCCTTTTGCTTTCGACCCTTTAACTGGACACCCACTCAATAAAGGAGAGCTCTGCCTGCCTACTGTCGCTTGCCCACCCAGAATATGCAAAAGCTTTTCGTAATGATCTGTGTGTTTATATTGACTGTAATAGATGGAGATATGGGTTCAAAGTGTGTGTGTGTGTGTAACTCACCCTCTCTCTTCATATATCACTATTCCCTCTCTTTCACTCCCTCTACCTCAATTTTCCTTTCTTGCCATCTCCACTCTATCTCCAATAGCTTATTCTGCTCTTTTCTCCCTTAACTTTCCTTCACCCATTTACCATTTTCTATCCCTGTCATCCTTTTTCCTTATCCTTTTATTTCTCTCTGCTACTTTTTTCTCTCCACGTCTGTCTAATTTGTACCTTTCTTCTTCCTGTGTCCACCTCCCTTTTCCACCCATCTGCCCCTTGCTTTCCTTGCTGTTACTCTCTCTTCTACCTTCCCTCTCTGCTGCAAAACCTCTCAGTTCCTTTCTTTCCTTCTCCATACCTTTCTGGGTCCCATTCACTGCACCAGTCTACCAATGCAAACAGTCCAGCAATAGCTAGTAATAATTAGTGTTCTAAAATGCTTGTGATAACCATGACATGAAATACTGACAGGCGTCATAATCAGGATGTTAGTGGTGGGTAATGTCACTGTCAAGGTAATCTTGTTTGTGGGTGATTCTCTCTCTCCTTTTACTGATGAGGTTGACTATATTAATTGGGTAGAACAAAGAGTAAAAGTGTGCTGTCCTAAAGTAGTAGTTAATAGATGCTGTTGTCATTTGGATACAGAATGAGCATTAATGAGAAGACAACTCGCCTTGCGGGCGCTTTCTGTCGTATCTGGAGAATGGTGGTGTTGCGTAGCCAGTGTGTGTTGGAGTTCCTCCTGAAAGAAGCCATAAACGTTCCGCTTAGCATTGTAATTGTCTTCCTAGCTTCAGTAGCTGGTCTCGTGAGCTATTTAATTATGAATTTTATTGTATTAAGTTACATTGAATTAAACCTAGCTTGTAGCTTTCAGGACTTAATGTGTGCTAAACACAAGTCCATCGTGTCTCCTCTTCCCCTCTCCTACTACTATCTCCGTGTCCTACGCAGGCATACCTCTATACACGTCCAACTATTGGCACTAACATTTCCGTCAGCTGTCCTGGCAAACCCAGTGCTCTCCCTTGATACAGGGATTGTTTCATACAAACGAAGCTGTTGAAAGCCTCCACACTCCAAGGGAATTCTTGAGCAACGCAAGTCCATCATGCAAACATTTACCAACCAGCTACACCTAGTACCATGCTTCATGGGGGTCTAGATATTGCCATCAAAATAGAACTCTGCTCTAAACCGAGATGCACTCCCCTGAGTCCTTCACTCATTCTTACCAATAGCTAATCACATTTAAGAAACCTGCGCCCTACTTCGACAACGATATCCACGCCCACTCATCCCAATTGTTTATCCTTTCTGATTTTGGTCATTTTATTGTCTAATTTCTCTTTCCTCTCACTTCTTCCTCAACCCCTCCTTCCTTTCCACACGCTAAGGTCTGGAGACACCCTGTCAGGGTCACAATATTCCATCTTTCAGACAAGGCCAGGTGCCCTAAGACCACCACAGGGGTGGTGAGTGCTGTATAAATATTGGATCACAGGGAATAACCTATAACACTTCATGCAGCATTAATCTATTCCAATTCAATGGAACTCAATTTATCGAGGCCCTGGCTGACGATTTGAATTGGCGAAGTGTAGCCTGACCGCATGTCTGAGGAGGGCGGTAAACTTGTGAGCTATCTGGAGAGTGTCTGTGTCTCAAGCGTGGACATGAAATGGTCCGGTGACTAGGGCAGGGTTCCTTAAATGCTATTAATTTTAATCTTCCATCTGTGCAAACACTGTTGCTCTCTTGCTCTACATTAATATATCAATTCAGGGAAAAGCTGATAAGGTATTGCATCCGATGCAGGCAGAATGGTTCAGGTCACAAGGTTGACTCTTGGCAGGGCCTGCTTAGCCTTTTATCCTTGAGAGGTTGACAGGGACATAATCTGGGGGTTGCCAGGGATTGCACCTGCGACCCCTGTGGTATCCCTTGCTCCCCCTTTGGTCTCCCTTCATACCCCTAAACATGTTTTACATTTTTGTTTATTGAAGCTCCTGGGCTGTGGCCAGTGCCACGAGGCTCTTTGTTTCTGTAGTGGCTGGCGTTTTTTTGTCCAGGCCTCTTAAAAATAACAGAGGGTTCCACAAGTGTAAGACTTTGAGCAGTGACCCTAAATAAGAATAGGAATAACCAATAATGTATCTTTCTGGAATTCTGTACAATAATTGCTAGACTCATTAAAGGTTTATTTCAGGCACACTTAAGGGGGTGAGTTACTAGTTTAGTCTGTTCTTAAACACCTCAAATTGACAAAGCAGACAAAAACATCCAGAAAGCATTTAAAGTAGAATAAGCATCCATTTCGGAGTATATATTTTGCTTTTCACAGGTTGCAATTATAGCATTAGCATATTTTTTTCTGCCGTTGTCTCTGTTACGATCATCACAAGACATTCCATCTCGGTGTCCTCGGTCACTTGACAAAATCCTTGTGCCTTAAAGCTTGTGTACAGTGTAGAAATGTTTGACCATAGCACATCAAGTGGCCCTTGATTTCATTGTGCCACAATTAATGCTTTGTGTAATGTGTCTATCTTTCCTATCTCCCTGGCATGCTGTGCAGGATGTTTGTTTGCATGTATGAGGTAACGAAAGCCCAGAGGACGGGATGCCGTGTGAGTGCACTGCCTTCCCTCTGCTACTCTAAATTCTTTAATACACAGTTATGAACCCTTCCGACGGTAAGTATTTTGTCAACCTCTGAAGCCTGAAAAGTAGATCCACGCAGGCTTGACATGTGGCCAATTTTGCACCAGACCTGCAGATGAACTGACCTTTCAGTTACCAGTTTAATGGTATCCAGAACAGATTGCAATTTTCTTTCTGACTTTGAGAACATTCAGACATATAATTGCTCATTTTACTATAGCTGGTAAGATAGCTCAGTGGGTTGAGTGCTCGCTGCTGCGATGTGTGTGTGATCTGCAGGTTTCATGTTAGAATCCCAGCAAGGCCAACTCAGCCTTTCATCTTTCTGATGTTGATAAATGACTATCAACACAGGTTGGGTGATATTGTATGTATATTTATTCTATATAAAGCACTTAAGCATAATAACACATCATTATCATTTGGTCATGGACGTCTGCTTGCATTCACAGTAATTTGGTAATATGGGTTTATACACACTGATCTTAACGATACATATGGTGATCCATTCTTGTATGAAATGTATGTCACATTACAGTGATGTCGTAACCATATTTTTCGCAGTGTACTTAGGAGCAATGCTATGTGATGCCACTTCCTGTATTGTCAGGGGGTGAAAGGTATTGTCCCATTGCTTCCTGTGTTGTCCCTTCCTGTGATGTCATCAGAGGTCAAGGGTCGTGTGATGTCGCTTCCCCTACCCCTGGCATTTTGGTGAAATGGCATCCCTGAAGGTTGACCGAGTGCATATTAGCTGTAGAGATTTGGATATCCCGTTAACTACAATAAGGCGATTTAAAGATCCATTATTATTGATCGCAGGAAAACATTCTGGCGTGGAGGGGAGTGGAATAGGTAGAAATGGCTATGGCACAGTTATGGGTGGTGAGGGTTATAATTTAACTTCTGGTTTTACAGCCGTGCCATTTTGAGAACTAGCATTCTCTGACATTCAAGGGCGCACAGCCTTCACACTTGAGGATAAGCAGATTTTTAAAAGCCCGTTTTAATTCGTTTTTCTCTCCTGTGTTGGCAGAGGCTAAGCATTCCAGGGTAGAGCCATGTGGAGAGGAGTGGGGGGAGGGAGGGCGTCAGATTGGTTGTTGATTTCTCGGGTGAGCCTTCTCACTTATGTCTCCTGGATCACTTACACATTACATTAAAGCTGCAATGACCTATCCTGATTTTATAAAGTGAGGCAGGGCAGGGCAACCTAAAGCACACTATGATGTAAATTCGCAGGGATCCTGGACGTTCTCGCATGATGCCTGTGGCTTCACCAAATTTCTGAAAAATGCCCCTTTTTATGCAATGGTGAAAAAGTATTGTTGGCATCTGAGTCATTTTATTACACAGTGGCAGCTGTCATTTGGCTTATGCATAGTAGCCTTTTACATTAAAAATGCCTCTGGTCAAACACAACACCAAGGATATATTACCTTCAATCGAGTCAAACATCAGTCACCTGCAATGTAAGCCTTCGGTATCTATTTACAGGTGTCAGTCACACTGTGCTGATGTTGAGATTATGCACCTAACTTATGCACCTAAATATTG
The DNA here is from genome assembly GCF_040938575.1 of Ambystoma mexicanum. Taxonomy (NCBI): domain Eukaryota; kingdom Metazoa; phylum Chordata; class Amphibia; order Caudata; family Ambystomatidae; genus Ambystoma; species Ambystoma mexicanum. The sequence continues at coordinate 926,244,289 of NC_090934.1, read as the reverse complement.
TTCTGTTTTCAAGTTCATTTGCAATGCATGTTTCTTTGGTTCCTCCATTTTCTGAATGGGCCATCTCCCACTGTATGGAGGTTTGTCTACTGTGAGTACCCCGTAAGCAGGGGTGCTGAGGCGTTCTTCCAATATGTCACTGCACAATTTATGTTCATGATCAGTGAGTGTTGTTACTGTGATGAAATGACTACTGCTGTGCAGGAGCACAACACTGAGTAGTGGCTAAACCGCATACTCAGCCCCACCCTACTTCTAAACCAGAAGTGACCCCCAATAACAAAGATGAAAGAGGCACAACTCGACAGGTATAAATCCTTCAGCTCTTTTGGTAGCTTGGCCCAATGGCAGACCCATACTCTTCAGCAAGGATGTGACCTGATAATAATACAATCAAAACAGAGCACAATGGATCTAGAAAAATAGGACATTTAATAAAACAATCAATCCAAGCAAACTAATTAAAAACAGTAAAAAACTTACCCCTGTAAAAGAAACACAGAAAATGAAAAACTTTGCTGTGAAAGGGGCCTCTGGATTAATAATCAGGGGTGTTTTTTAGCAAGAGACTTAGCAACAATGTCAATTGTTCAAACATATGTACTTGGAAAGTAACAAGGCATAAAAGTCACTATGAGCATCTTCAAAATACAATCATTGTTGGCTGTGGGTGCTTGACAGCATTGAGCAGGGCTTCTAGTCACTTACACTGCAGTTGGCTCACACTGGTGAGTCAGCGTGCAGTTTGTTCAATATGTGGGCTCACGCTGGGTCGAGTTGGCATTCGTGATGATCAAATCAATGGCTTCCAATGGCTCATGATGGCGGTTGAGTCAGCTTGTGAGATGGGCGAGTCCATGGATGTGGCGACTCGAAATGCATCGAGTGTGGTTGTGCCTACTTGCAGATGTCATGAGGGGATAAAACGGGGTGGTCCAAGCTGCTTTGTGTTTTCTGGGTGGCTGGCAGGCCCAATCCAGGGTGTCCAGTGTGGGGATGGGCCTTTAACCACCTTAACCCAAAACATGCCCACACTTAAGAAGCGAGAACACGGTTGTACATAAAGCAGGTTCATTGTACAATGTTCCGGAGCATTCAGATGCTGTTGCACTACCAAACTAATCCGAGTCTGAACAATATAACATCAGTTGGCAGCTTATATACTTTTTGCAACAACGTAAAACACTCCCAGATAATTTATTACCATCCAACCCCCAAATATAATTGGACAAAACCTCTTCAAAGAAATGCAATCTTTTCCCAATTCTTCCATTTTCATTAGCCAGTCTTATCTTGATTATCATCTTCTGTTCATATTCAAAACACACCTCTTCATCGGATTCGTCCGTAGTCGGTCATGACATCAGTACATGGTTAAACAATGGTATTGAAAACATAATTCACTGCTAGCAATAACTGGCCTAAGGCCTTTAACTTTAAGTGTGATTGCACATGGTCTGCTTACATATTTTAGAAATTAGAGGATGGTCTGCATAAACAGGATTTTCCTTGAACTACCGATTGCAATTTCAATTCCCCAGACTCCTGTCGCCTCTAAAAGACCACCTACGTTATGCGGCCCCATGCAGCCTTTGATGACCTGGAAAAACACGTAACCTCCGGACCCTGGCCTCGGGCCTCATGTTTATTACCACCAAACAAATGACTAACCCTCTCTAAAGATTTTAATGCAAAGGGCGAGATAACATCTATTCCCTTCCGGGACTGTAAACCTTCTCCTATTCTTACACTGACCTCTTACTAGGTAACTCATTATTCTTTCATCAAGAATGTCCCTGCTACTTAGAATTCGTATGTAACAGCTAACCGTGGAGCAAAGCACCCCATTTGGGGGTTTGTGTTGTATTTGCAGTTTTAATATTGTATCTTTTCTACGTGCGTGAAGATCTAATATGTATAAATTCTCAATGATTGTAACACTAAAAGTAACATATATTTAACTCCTTTCAATTCATATGGATTTGCAACACTGCCCCGGTACGCTGCCATCCCCCGTCATCAATATGCTGTGCGCAAAATGTATCCCTCATAATAATGGGGACCCTCCTCGACCACACCGACACCAGGAGAAGGTGAGTGCTTAATTTCTGTGCTTGCAGTCCCGGAAGTTGGCTGTCACATAGGATGGGATCCTACATTTCCAATGAGCTGAATTCTGGTTCCAGTGCAAATGCTAGCAGAGGTGGCTCGGTCGGCAGCAGTTCACCACCACTGTTCTGTAGGGATAGTGTGGGTTCAGAGCCCTTGGATTCCATCTGCCTTCAACTCTCTGGCAGAGGTCTTTGGGATAGGCTGCTCCCCATTAGAGATCCAGTGAATCCTGAGTGTCTAAAGATGAATCAAAGGAGAGGTTCCCTCCTCCCTATAAAGGCAAAATGTCCAAATAGATGGGCCCAAATGAAGCCCATTGTAAGGAGAACAAAGCCACGCTCTTGTAACAAATGCCTTTTGCCCTCTGAAATCATACCCAGAGTGCCTGAAGATTAAAAAAACGACCTCTGCCTGTGTCACTTTGTGTTCCAGCAGCAGTCAGAAATGCACATGCAACCTTTAAACGCTGTCCTGTGCTGCTGCAGGTGTGGTGGTGAAGGTATCAGTAGGCACATGTTTTCACTATAACATTGGCATGCAGCCTTTATGAAATTTGTCTGATTTGCAGAGCTCCCTTTCAGAAAGCGATTTGCCAGCATAATTATAATGTAATAAAAATAAATAAAAACCTGGACTATCCCACCCTCACCAGATGGCCATTCTTTCATAGTTACATTGCATCAATGACTGAGGCCTGGTTTAAAGTTCACCTTTGGAATTTTTTGGCATCCATTGTGGTGCTCGCAGGTTGATCTCTGGTGTGTTTGGGACCAGGTCTTGATCTGTTGCTTAAGGGCCCCTTATGAAATGCAAATACAATGTTTGCTTCACCAAAGTAATTAAGTGATATATGATTTACAAAGTTGTGCCTTGTCTTTGCAAGGTTGTTTCACATTTGTTGGCTACTTTATTTCTTGCTATGTAGTTTTCCTCTTCTCACTAAGTGGGAGAAATCAATGCCGCAATGGCAGTGCTAGGTAGCGCATCTTAAAGGCTTCACTTTCTCGAAGTGAATGATAGCATATTCCAGCTTTCTTGGGAATTGGACTGAACTTCGTGGGATAGTCTCCACACAAAGCCTAAGGGTCTCCTTGTGGATCAGCAAGCATTTCCCAGAGGGTTGCATGCCAAACCTCAGGCAGCGATTTTTCAAGTTTGGATTCTCGGACAAACAACTATGTAGTCAAAAAGTGTCTCCTGGTCCACTCTGGATTTGCTCCCTTGGAGTTGCCCAAGGTTTTTCGGAAATATGGTTGTATTTGGTTGAGTTGAGGATTCCAATTGTAGCAATGAAGAATTGTTCTCAACCTTTAGACTTCACACTACATTTGTAATGTTGAAAATAGGATGGCTGTCCTGGTAGCCCCAGAGTAGTTTGTTATCTTCAATCCCTCTGACCTCTCTAGTTATGTAGGGTCTTTTCTTCTTAGCAGATAGTAGACGGAGGTACATACTTGACAAGAGCAAGACACTTCACCAGTCGGGATGACCTTGGGCTGGAGGTCCCTTGTTTAAGGGGGGGGGGGGTGTCCAAGAGGCTCAGAGAAACATTTTCATGGAACTCAGTTCCGATTGAGATTAGGTTGGATGAAGATTACATGTTCTTTCAGAAAAATAAAAAATGCATTTTATTGTAGACACTATTTGTCATCTCCGTTTTCATTGCATACCTCATGGATATGTTGCATTGTTAGTTTGAAAGGTTTTGCTAATTATAGTTCTTTTCATTATTTTGTCGATGTGGTCACCCTTTAAGAAATATTAATAAGTAAGTTATGTCGGTGGCTCCCACTTTACAATTTTGTCTTCACCCTCTTGAGGAAAATCGTCCTCAATCATGTAGGTTGAGGTCCCATGTGAGGTGTTCTTTCTTGGAGCCCTTCACTCTGCTGGTCAGGGAAGGCATCTCTGGAATTACCCTATGAGTTATGTCTAGTGACTGAATGGCCATTTGTCCCTGTGGATGGTCTGATTAATCTGTCTGATTTCTGGTGTTTTTGGTTGCCTTGGTTATGTGGGTCTAGGGTGCCCTCCAAGTGATTGAGGTCTTTTCTGGTTGGGTAATCAAAGGATGGCATGGGACAATCTTCTGACTATATTTCTCAGCATTGACCTGTAATACGTTTTTGTCAGCAACCATTAAGATGTTTGCTCTACAGGCACTTTGTGGTATTTCTGAGACATCTATCGGAGCTAGTGAGCCTATGTGTTACATGTTCATCACATGCAACACACAGGCAGATGTGTGCGAGTGCCATTCAAAGACTGTGCTCTGCATTGTAAGGACTTCATGAGTGACTGTGACAAGGATGTCTTCAACAATATTCTTAGCTATCACACATGGGAGTTCTGGGTGAGAAGTCAGGTGCAAGTGTTCACAGGGAAAGAAATGGCTTAAGTGTGAAGATCCTGGAGGCAACGTTTTTTCAGTAGATGGGGTCCCCGTTATTGTAAGAACCGTGCCAAGCTAGAGCAGGGTTGCCATGAAGGATCCCGGGAAGTGATAAAAGCAATTTCTCGCCTTTTGGCCGCATCAGAGCATTAATGTGGCAATAAGCCCCGAGCCGGGACGCCATTACCGCCTAAGGTAATGCTGTGGGGGCACATAGTTATAGGCCCGAGCGTAGGCCCATCAGGCGGTAATGGCCCACCAACGAGAGGCTTATTGCCATTAGTATTCCGGGATTTTAAGCTCCGGGATACTAATGGTGTTGTTTTATTTTTAAATCAGCATTTGTTTGTGCCATTTGAAAAGGCGGCCGCTGCAGTACGCATTAGTTCTGGAGAGACTAGAACGCGTGTACTGCTTTATTACTACGGATCAAAGGGTGCCATATTGGGGCAAGTTGATCCGTAGTAATGAATGGGGAGGTAATGTAGTAAGATGTGACAACATCGGGCTCGCAGGTTATGCAAGTTTGTTTCTAGAAATGGCAGAGGATAGTGGTGAGCGAGATGCACGCCAATGCGTAAACGGGATTACACTGTGGTAAGGCTCACAATTGAGCCAATCCACATCAGTGTTTCCCGTAGCATCGGTGCACCGGGTACTAATGGGAGGAAGAAGGATGGTGTGCGGGTGGATAAAATTTCAGGATGCAGAGAGTGACATTTTATGATTCTTACGGTCTAATCATTTCGGTGTCCAAGTCAAGAGGGACAGCATTTTGGGGCTGTGCAGCCTATGAACATTCTTTCTGATACTGATATTAATGTATTGTGGGGATAGTTTTATCAATCCACATTGAAAGCCCTCATTCTGTTGATGAGCTTCAGTAAAGGGTTCATATCTTCTGAATGTGTGTAGTTGCTTGTTGACCTTAAATACAGAAACAACAAAACATCACTCAGTCTCTCAAATTCCTATTGCGTGCTTTTAAAAGGTGGGCAGCTCATGTCTTCCCCTGCTTCAGTGGAATGCCCAATTGCAAGTTTGCCATCTGGATGTGGCTGAAACAGATGACATTCAACTACTGTCTTTTCTTTCTTTTTCCTAGTCAGAGAGAAGTCCGGGAGCTTTGGGCCAGGCTTCGGAAGGATCGGCCGGAGCTCCTGGCCAATTTTGAAGAATTTCTCTTTCGGGTTTCCTCGTACATCCGGGAAGTACATCATGAGAAGGAGTCCATGGAGCAGGCGCTAAAACGGTGAGAAGAATTGTGGGGAATTGTGTACACTTTTAGAGTTTTTATTACTTTGAGCAGAACACACTGTTCATCCCACCACAATCACTGTGCTCCAATATATTAGCTTGACTGTTGTGGTTATGATCGCATTTTTACCCAATCACAAGGACTCTGTGTGCATGTTCTCATAACGAGTAGGGCTGCTGACACATAGTCACTGCACTACTACCAAAAACTGAACAACTACGACTTTTAACACTCAGTATTCATCCAACCACTTGGACTGTGATCAATTACTGCCTCCGAAATAGCTTATTTTACCTCTATTTTACCTCTATCATTGTAATGTATTGTTAATTACAGTACAATTACTAGAGTTCACACCTCACATTTTATAAACTCTGTAATGTGCACATTAAAAAAGTGCATATGCCTCTGTACGGTATTGTGGTTGTCATGTTGGCACAGTTACGATCACAGCAATTTTGGTAGCAGGATTTGGGTGCCAAATTCATTGAAGTAGCAACTTGTATATATAACCCATGTGTATGTGGAGTTGGGAAGGGTCCAGCAAGACTTGTCCTTGGCCTGGGATCGAATATCTCTATCGGCATGGGATTGGGAGCCAATGGAGAGATTGAAATCTCTCCATTGGTTCCCAGTGGATGCAAGGATTAAATTGAAAACCCTTTGCATTGTCCACAAGGCTTTCTGGGACCTGGGTCCAACATACCTTCAGCTATCCCTCCTCAAATACCTCCCTTCTCGAGCTCTCCGCTCCTCTACCTCTAACTCCCTCGGGGTCAGTCGTTTTTAAAAGAAACAAGCTGGGGGTAGATCTCTGTCCACGGCTGGGGCCACCCTCTGGGACAGCCTCCCTGCCACTCTAAAACTTGTAGAGAACCATCTCTGGTGTCGGAAGCACCTCAAGACCTTCCTCTTTGCTTCTGCCTTCACCTCTCCTCTCCCCTGCTGATTTTGTTCTCCCCTGGCACTGTGCACCTGGCCACCCTCTGTGCTCCGGGCACAGGTACCTGTTCACCCTGCAACCCTCCCGCACTGCCTCTGGGCCCCCCTTGCACTGGGGTGTGTATCTGTATCCATGCAGTCCCCTCGCCCCTTTTTTTCTTCCTGCAATTATTTCAGACCTAACCAGTCTGCAGCCTTAACCCAGCACTTGCCACTTGCTGGCTGCACTACCATTGTTTGTTGCCTTTATTATTTATTAATTAATGTATTTTTATTTATCTGTTTCTACTTGCTCTGCACTTTCCTTTTCTCCCCCCTTCCATGCACTTTTCCTCCTCGCCCTCTCCCATGGACTTGAGCGTTCTCAATGTCACTGGGCCTAGTAAGATCGTTGTTTCGTTCTCCCCTGTTCCCCTTCACTTGCCTTGTCGCGCTCTGAAACACTTGTGTATGAGTGTGATATAAATAAATTATCATGTCATAGCATATCACCAAAGGGATGATCATGACCAGACTGATCAGTATTGAAATAGAAAGGTCTAAGTGCTTTTGCCGTCATCCCCCGTAGCTATAGAATCCCGGTTTCATTATTGTATGGAAGGTTGTCATCGGCTCCCACGGTACATCTCATGAACCCCTAATTGCTCCCCTTCTTTCCCATTCTAGGAAGGAGACAGATCATGGGCGGGAGGTTAGGTGCCTCTATGAGGAGATGGAGCAGCAGATCAAAGCTGAGAAGGAACGACTGCTGGGCAAGGTATGTATCTTTCATCTGGTTCTTGTAACTAAGCCCTGGCGAACGTATTTAGCTGTATACTGAATCGGCCGAATTATGCGTCATTCTGTCGAGCTGAGCATCTCTGAACTTTCTTCCGGGTTTCGGACACATGATTCAGGTGAGTCGAGCACCAAATTAATAAATCAAGCATGTACGGTTGCAGCTGGTGATCAGTCTGGTAGCAGAGATGTCTTTACGGGAGGGCAAAAGGGGCACTTGCCCCGGGGCCCCACCTTGGAGGGGGGCCCACAAGGTTGCCTGAGCTAAAGAGGTCAGTTCCCATTAATCACCAAACTCAAATAGCACACATCAAATAGTTTATGGGCGTGCTGCTGAGGCACTAAACCTATTGGCTGTCTGTTATTGACAAGTCCGTTCTGCTTTGATGAAATCATTCTGTAATGCTTTCTGTGTTCACTGTGGTATACGTAGTGTGTGTGTTCACTTTGGCACAACTCCTGAAGCATTCAACCTTTCTGTGGGGATTATATTGATAAGTTGAAATGCATATTGATAAATCTGAGTGAGTTCAAAAGATAGCGCAGTGTGCAAGATTACAATACCATATTCCAGCAAGGTCGACTCAGTCTTTCCCATGTCTGAAGATGATTAGCCTGCATGCATATGTACTTTGTTTTGTAGCGCAACGGGTGCTATTATCAGCAATGTACCTGCACCAGATAGCGATCACTTTAAAAATAAACTAGAAATTGGGTTGTTCAGATGGGGAGTTGTAAAACCTAGGCAGACACCTCCAATGATGAGCATAAAGTATTAGTATAGAGAGGTGATTGGGTATCTATATTCAGGACCATGGAACCAAAGCATTCATGCTTGTATCTTGGCTTTTCCAGCAGACAATATAGTGATCCTGGACAAATCATCTTATCACTAACATTACTGTGCTGTCTTCTTTTGTGAAATGGTTTGCCTTCTCATATGCTGATGGCATTGTTTAGCCCATTACTGGATCTTTCTTTTTTTTTGGGCCATTTCAGTGAAAGGGGTTCTAGACAGAAGAAAGCAGAACAGGTTATAGCAAGCCTCTGGCAAGCATACTTTAAGGTCTGCTCGTATGACAGAAAAAACTGTTTTCTTTTTTGTACAATTCCGATTTTTTTCCTGCAAGTTTATAAGTAGCTGCACAAGCCTGTGTTTGGGGTAAATACAAAAGCAAAAACCAGATAAAATCTTTTAGAATCACACCAATTATTATGCTGGCCCTTATGTATTTCCTGTGATGATGGAGCCAATGAAGCTAGAATAATTCAAATTTTGCATAATTTACTTCTATACCATTTTGTTTTTAAAAATTGCCACTTGTGGTTATGTTATTTGTGCACCTTCCAAGTCAATTCTATAAAATTTGATTATTTTAGTTCATGGTAAGAACTGGAAAATAAAGCAATAAAGTGTCAGCATTGCAGGGTGGGTGCAAATTCCAGCATCACCTCTTAACCAATGTGTCATCCGGGGCATTGCATTTAATCTCGTATTGCCATACTTGTCAAAATTGCAGGTCTCTGATTCTTTCAAAATTGTCACTCTTCAGGGTGATTTAGTTCTCAGGGTATGAGCTTAAAAAAAGCTTTACAGTTTCACTGGCTATAGTGTTGCTTCCTCTATGACAATAGTGAGCACTGATATATTGCACACCACAGCCACTTTTTCCCTGCTCTCTAATGGCAACACTACTTGAGAACCATTCCCTCTTCTAACCTCAGTGTATATGGATACAGACACATTTGCAGTAGCTTCTAAACTCCATCCACTATCTATGCTATGGTATGCATATCTTTCTCCTTGCATCCAATTGATATTTGTATCCATGCTTGAACTATTTTGCATTCTGTGATGTAGCTAACCTGAGCCATCTGTCTATTCTAGATTATGTGGACCTTTTAACATACAATCTGTGTTCTGTATTTAGATTATGGTCAGAATACCTTCCTCGGGGCTGCTATTGAAGCAATAAGCCCCAAGCCAGGGCAGCATTGCTGCCCCAGTTAATGCCCCGGGGCCCATAGTTACAGGCCTGAGCGAAGACCTGAAGCGATAATGCCCCCCTGGCAAGGGGCTTGTTGCTATTAGTACCCCGGCCCATCGGGGCCGGGGTACTACACATAGTCCCTTCTTCCTTTCCATAGTGGCGTGTCGCAGATCGGGAGCGGACGCGCTGGAGGCAGAAGTGTTTCCAGCACGTCTGCTCCCGAAAAGGTTATGAAAAAAGCAGGTAAGTGGAGGGAAGGGAGAGGGGAGGGAAGGAATATCTGTAGAGGGGGAGGGGAGCAGGGGAGGAGGGAAAGGGGAGCCTTTTCTTGCAGGGAAAATGATGGCCTCCAGTCCTGAGGAGGCTGGGAGCAGAAGGAGTATGCCCCCATTCTGAGACATCTTATTGGCCGAGAGGCTGCCCCTCCTCTACAACTCCCACCCCCGCCCGCTGGGTACTAATTTTGAAAAGTGTCCTATACTTCTTCTAGAAAACAAGGACCCTTGTCGTGGACTGATAATGTTTCCCTTAAAATGCTACTTGCTTATCATTCCGATTACAGCAAGAATGAAGAGGGTAAGGGACTGAATGGGAGTACCCATTCTTATTGTGATCGCTGCAAGGCAGTATATCAAGCTATGAGTTGTGATCCCGGAAAAGGGGGGGTGTCCAGGTATTCTGGATACCTTAATTCAAGTGGTTCGGTGGAGCAGGGCCTCAAGGATGTCTATGCCACTGCCCCAAAAGTGCTTAATGTGGCCCTGTCTTGTAGGTAGAAGTAAGAGGTTTGCTAGAGCAGTAGATGGAGAGGTATACAATTTAATTTGGATTTAGTTGAAGGAGAGGGAGAACATTAAAATAGGACTTAGTTCAGGGAGAGTTGGGCAATTAAAATGGGATGTAGTTGAAGCCGAGGTCGAACATTAAAATGTGATTTGGTTAAGTGAGACATACACAAGGTCATATTTTTTTTTAACACATAGGGAGATCATCCATATGGCCACTTTGAATAGCATTCATACACATGAAATTCCTGGCTAGTGATTAAGAATTGAGGACAGAATCCCAGAATTCTAAGGATTGAGGACAAAATCCCAGAATTCTAAGGATTGAGGACAAAATCCCAGAATTCTTTTGAGCCAACAATGACATTACATTCTGGGGCTGTAATTGAGTGTACCATCTTTTTGTGGCAAAATAGTAGTCGTGAAAAGAAAATCATTGAACTGTTTCGATGCAGGATAAACATTCAGTGGATGACCTCACAGGGGATGGCATCACAAAAGGATGGCACACTTCAGTTAGTGTGCCATCCTTTTCTGGTGAGATAGAAAATACTATGAAATGGAATATCCTACAATTGTGTGGAGATGGATAAATACTTTCTGTGGCTGTAACTGAGCGTGTCAGACTTTTGTGACAGCTCAACAAAGAGAGCTACCACGTGAGATTAATAACAACCTGTTTAATATTTGGAATACATCCATCTAATCACTTGGAGCACAAATAGCGCAGTACGGTGTCAAATCCAGAGGAGCTCCATAACAAGATATGTTACAGAAACGCTGTATTTTATTACTCATTAAACATCTAATAATGTCACATATGTTTCACATATCAATAACAACACAATACTGAATAAATAAATAACAGTGTACACAAGTTACAATAAATACATGCGGACACTATACAGAAGGCACAAACATTTTCAGGCAATTCGGTAGGCACAACAGCATGACTTATTTTGCCTATCACTTTTGTCTCGTAGCGCTTTCTCACTTTTGTGTCGAGACCAAATACCAGAAGCAAAAGGAAAATCTTGGAGTTGTTTGGAGGCCGAAGATGACATGTGGTGGCTGTAACTGAGCGTGAGGCACGCGTGCTCCCATCTAGTGGCTACCAGTACTAGTAAGGCGAGAATCTCGGTGGCCACCTTGGGAGACACGCGTACATGATAGTTTGTCAGTGGGAGGAGAAAGAACCATCTTTAGTGCCAGCATCTCTGCTGAATCTCAAATGCTGTGTGCACTGGGCATTCCAGAGTGTGTAGGAATCCATTTCACTGGCAGCAGGACCTGTTGCTCTGCTGCTGCAGGCAGAGGAGGAGGAGGATGCTTAGTTCACTATCTCTGCGCACAAAGTGGGGAGCGGTGCAGATTGTATCTATGGTCGGTTGAGCTGTGAGAAACACACCGTGTAGATGAGCTGGCGTGCCAGGAGACACAATAAACAGTGTACAGGACTATGTGAAGTTTCTGGTCTGCACCACCACCTCCAATAAGTCTGAATAACGAAGACGATGATGACTAACTAAGGCCCATCAGAGGTCAGGATGCAAAACATGATTATGGAACCACTGATGCCGAAGAGGAGCACAATGCCACAGTTACAGAGATGGGAGGGAAATACACCTGTGTACAATGTCTTTCAAACACTAACTTTAAGATCTGAAAGTGCAAACCCTCAGGATGTGGAAGGCAGACATCCAACACCATGCTTTTGAGACATGCGCACACTTTCCTAGCCCACCACAAAAATCCATAGTGTGGAATTGAATGAGCAGTGAAAAGACCTAGAACATCTCACTGGTATCCCGTTGTTTAAAAGGCTTTCTTTTGAAAGCCTGCATTTTGGTCGACTCGATCAAATATGCATACATATGCATGGATATGTACATGTGTATGTAGAAGTGAAGGAGAATGGAGATGGGGGTAGGGAGTGGGGGAAGTGTGGGTGCGGAGTAGGGAGGGGGCGCATGGTGGTGGAGGGGTGGCCTCCATAACAACAAAACAAGGTTGAATTCAGGTCAACCAAAACCAGTCGACCATACTGCAGACTTTCAAAAGAAAATCATTTAAAGCCGCTCTTTGTGCAAGAAAACATGATACTGGAGATGTGCTTAAGTGGCACATCTTTGTGGCCCCGTATAATGGAGCACAATGCACGGGATTAGGATGAACACCCAAGACCTCAACAGTGGCCCTCACACCAGCAGCCAAACACTACACCAGCCCCAGACAGTGCTGTCACCCCAGAAAACATTGATGCTTTGCAACATTGTTCCAGATGCTTGGAGCAAGCCCACTTCCCACAGCCATATGGGTGTGTGCCAGGTCATTGCAATGGACACCTTAGAACATGTACTAAACTATTGCAGGTCGCATGACCATGTGAGATTGCTCCCGGCTAACCTGGTGGTAATGTGGCCTATGGTATTTCCAGTCTTTTTACCAAACAAAACTGACCACAGATCTTTTTTTTATCAAACTGTTTTGTTGTCGCAAAATGTTGGGTTAGTTTGGGTGAGGCCATATGAGATGGGAAGAGGGTGGGGATTGGGGAATGGTAGGAAGAGCGTGGGGGTCCCCCCTTACATTGTGCTGGAACTAAATGGTGACCATTCTTGCCAGATTATGCACTACAGAGGGCAGAGAATTACAAATAGCAGCCATTACAGAAGGTAGACCTATTACCCAAGGTCCAATCATAGGACACAAATCGCATAGGAAAGTGGGTCCACAAATCAGGATCCACGTTTAGTCAATCACCCAATCAAACAGAATGTAAAAGGAGGCAGAGGTTGGCTGAATTTGTGGGAGACAGGACAGTGTTCCAAGCAAAGATTTCTGATCAAAGAAAGAGGTTAGTGAGAGAAGAAGAGGGAAACAGTGCTGTGTCCAGACCATGGGGGTAGGCTGCACCCTATGATCCAAAGCTTGAGGAAAGCCAGGATTGCAATACAAATGTGAGGGGTCAGGAATGAGAGACGGACAAAAAGTTGTAATGTTTTCACTATCAAACATCTTTATTAAAATAAAAGGGTTGAATAAAGGCCTCTCTGTCCCTAGCCTTAAGAGAGTTTTGCTACCTAGAAAACTAAAACTAAAGACCAGTCCTTGTCCAATATTCAAAACATATAAACTGTCCCTGTTTCCGAAACATACTAATCTGACCCTCACACTAGGAACAAACAACTAAGGGTGCAAGGAAATGTTTGAGTTATGTTTGGCAAAAAGTGTTCACAACTAAAACAAAATGAACTTAACCAAAACAGTCTTTTCCAGGGGGAAATTGTAACGCTTACCTGATTCCCACAGAGGCGCTGACCCAAACTGGACTGCTACAGTTGCTTCTATGACTATGATGAGGCATAGAACTCAGAAGACGCTCTGGGCAGGACCTCCGAATATTGACTGTCTGGCTTGTAAGGTGAGTTTTCTGCAGGTGGAAGAAAAAGGGGCAATTACAAGCTGGTTGGATAAGTTCTCCCACCAATCTTCTGCTTTTCCCACTTCTTGGTTCTCGACTGGTCTCCACAAACTCTCACCTTTTGGTTTAGTAAAGCCAAACTCGCCATCCTGCTTCTGGTGCAGGGGCGCGTGGAATCCAGTTACGTCACTGGATGATTTCAGTGTTTAGGCTCAGTGTCCTTTTGTGGCTTGTAATAGTCCTTCAGGTGCCGAGGAGCTGTTGGCAACACCACCACTGCTGTGCAAGAAGAGGCTTGTGAGTATAGAAGATCTGAGGCCGCTTCTGAAGGAGCAACCTTTTATAATGTCCTTTTCTGTCTTTCAGGTGCCGAGATGCTGTGGGCGATGCTGTTGCACGTGCGGTGGCAAGTAAGTATAACTGAATTGTGGCCGTTTCCAAATGGGCGCCTCTGATAATGTCTTTTCCTTCCTTTCAGGTGCCGAAATGCTGAGGGCGATGCTGCCGCTGCTGCGCGTGAAGAAGCGCGTAAGTATTACTGAATTGTGGCCACTTCAAAATGGGCACCTCTAATAATGTCTTTTCCTTTCTTTCAGATGCCGAAATGCTGAGGGCGATGCTGCCGCTGCTGCGCGTGAAGAAGCGCGTAAGTATAACTGAGTTGCGAACCCTTCGGCTCGGACACCACTAACAATGTCTTTTGTCTTCCAGGTGCTGGGATGCTGCTGAAGCGAAGGCCGCGGTAAACTCCGGTGTGATCACGGATGGATAAGGTAAGCGAGCGCAGCTGCGAGCGTGTTGCCCGTTTTCTAACCTTATGTCTTTATTTGCAGGTTGTCGGAGACTGGGCTCTTGTGGCTGAATTCTGGTGAGTAGATGTTCCTGTGCCTTTTCTTCATCCACAGGTTGCTGCTCAAGAAGCTGAGGGTGTGTCTGGACCTGGAATGCAGGAGCCGACTCGGTGAGCGTCCTGCTGCTGTTGCAGAATAACGCAAAGCACGTGAATTCTATCGAGCGTGGTTTAAATAGTGGAGAAGTGCTTTGGTGCGTATTCTTCCTCCAGACTCACCCAGGTAAGAAAAAGAGTTCCTGTAACAGAGGATTGGTCCCTCCCAGCCAGTGGCTGGGACTTCACCCAGCTTGGATTGTTCTAGGTGAGTATGCAGCATGGTCTGCCACAGGTAAGTCCACCCAATCACTACTGCACACTTTAAGAATATGAGCCCGGCGCCCATGGCGCCGGGACTGTGGTTCCTTATAAGCCTGGCGCCAGAGGCGCCAGGACATGGTCCAAAGGGCCCCTGTAGGGGTCTGCTAGAACCGGGGGTGTGGATGATGAGCCTGCTTCCGGGGACGCTGTGCCAGTCTTGGCTCCTCGGGAGTAGCGCTCATGACAGCACCCCCCCTTAAGGCCCCTCCCAAACTTGTCCTCCCCGGGGGTTTTGGTTTATCGGGAAAGGTTCGGTGGAATTCCCTGACTAGACGAGGAGCATGGACGTAGTCATAGGGTTCCCAGGATCTTTCCTGGGGTCCGTAGCCTTTCCAGTCGATTAGGTAGAATAGTTTTGATTTGATGATCTTGGAGTCCAAAATGTTTTTAACTTCAAATTCGGGCTCTCCATTCACCTGAATGGATTCTGGAGGTCTGGTCAGTCTGGTTCCAGGTTGCATGGGTTTCAAAAGAGATACGTGAAACACAGGATGTATTCTCATATGGGTTGGCAAATCTAATTTAACGGCCACTGGATTAATTATGGCCGTAATTGAATATGGTCCCAGGTATTTGGGGTTGAAGGTGCAAGGTCCTTTTAGCGATTAATGTTTGGTGGACAACCAGACTTGATCCCCAACCTGGTATTGAGGGGCATCGCTTCGGTGTTGGTCTGCTCCTTTTTTGTACCTTTCTTTAGCTTGTTGTAGATGTGCAGTCGCTTCCTTGAAAGCTTGGGTAATAACATAGTGCAACTGATCTACGGCGGGTATTCCAAGATCTTGAGGTGGGTCGAGGTTGGAGGTTCGAGGATGAATTCCATACAAGATGTAGAAGGCACTCTTCCCGGTTCCCGAATGAACTGAATTGTTGTATGCATATTCAGCTATCCAAAGGATGTCCTTCCAGTTGCTTTCAGACTCTTGTAGCATGCATCGTAAATATTGTTCGAGAGTCTGGTTTGTTCTCTCGGTTTGCCCGTTGGTCTGGGGGTGATGGCTGGTTGAAAGTCTTACATCGATTTGAGCTGACCGACAACAACTATGCCAAAAGTGAGAAATAAACTGGCTTCCTCTATCAGAGATTAGTACCGACGGGAAGCCATGTAACCGGACAATGTTTTCAAGGAATTCTCTGGCTAGTACTGAAGCTGAAGGTAAGCCTTTTAGCGGAATGAAGCGGGCCATTTTAGAAAACAAATCCACAATAACGAGAATAGTGTTGTACCCGGAACAAGAGGGTAAGTCTGTGATGAAGTCCATGGAAAGCGTATGCCAGGGACACGGTGGAATGTCTAATGGTTGCAGAAGACCAGCCGGCCTTTTCTTTTGACCCTTGTTTTGAGCGCACACACCACAGGACATCACAAATTCTTTTATGTCTTTTCTCCATGAAGGCCACCAGAAGTGTCTCTTCACTTTTTCTGTGGTTTTGGCGATGCCAGGGTGACCCTCCATTAATGAATCATGATAACAGGAGATTACCTGTTTTTGTAAATCGGCGTGTGGTAGGAATAATCGTCCTTGAAAATAAGGCAAGTCATTGTTTACGGTGAAGTTCTCTCCTCTTTGTAACCAGCTCTGTAAGTCTGATGGGGTCACAAGTTGTTTAGTTTTTGCCTCAATATCCTCGATAGATTGCAAAGAAGTCAGACCCAAGATCCTTTGTTCAGGAATTATTGGTACGGGTTCGGGATTGACAACGTTATCTCCCATTCCAATTCGGGAAAGAGCATCCGCTTTGCCGTTCTTGTTGCCCGGGCGGTAAGTGATCACAAAGTCAAATTCAGCAAAGAATAGAGCCCAGCGAAGCTGTCTGGAGGATTGAGCTTTGGCGGTTTTCAGATACTGTAGATTTCGATGATCGGTGATCACCGTAACGGTGTGTTTAGCCCCGAGGAGATAATGCCACCAGGCCTTAAAGGCAGATTTAATAGCTAAAAGCTCTTTGTCTGTGATGGTGTAATTAATCTCAGGCGCCAAGAACTTTCGAGACCAAAACGCCACAGGATGCAGTTGGTTAGTCTCTGGATCCCTTTGTGATAGAACTGCTCCCATTGCTAAGCTGGAGGCGTCGGTTTCAACGATGTAAGGGAGATCCGGGCGTGGGTGTTTCAGTATTGGCGCCGAGGTGAACTTGGCCTTTATCTCTTGGAAGGCTTGTTCAGCTTCTGCAGACCATTCAAAGCGCTTATTTTTTCTTAAGAGGGATGTGATGGGTTGTACCACTCGTAAAAACTCTGGAATAAACCTGCGGTAAAAATTGCCAAAGCCTAGCATGCTTTGAACGCCTTTCACGGAAGTAGGAGATGGCCATTTGAGGATTGCGTCAACTTTTCTCGAGTCCATGTGGACTCCTTTGGGTGTCAGAATAAATCCCAGAAATTCTACCTCGGTGACATGAAAGGCACATTTCTCGAGCTTGGCAAAGAGTTTATGTTGGTGAAGTTTTTCAAGGACCGCCCTAACATGATTTCGATGATCAGCTTCCGAAGATGAGTACACAAGAATGTTGTCTATGTAGACGACAACACAGACATCAATGAGCTCTCTGAGGACGTCATTCATGAAATATTGGAAGGCGGCCGGCGCATTGCATAGTCCGAAGGGCATCACTTGGTATTCAAATAGCCCATACTTAGTGCGAAATGCCGTCTTCCATTCATCACCTTCCTTGATCCGTACCAAATGATAAGCTCCCCGGAGATCAAGCTTGGTATAAATACAGGTGTTTTTCACCTGGTCGAGGAGTTCCGGGATCAGAGGTAAGGGGTATCTGTTTTTTACTGTTATCTGATTCAGAGCACGGTAATCAATACAGGGTCTGAGGTCACCTTCTTTTTTGGTACGAAGAACAGAGCCGAGGATGCAGGAGACTTTGACGGGCGGATAAAGCCATTGGCCAGATACTGGTCTAAATACTGTCGCAGATGAAGGTTCTCAGGCTCGGTGAGGGCGTAAATCCTACTGCAAGGGGGAGTTGCACCGGGTAGAAGATCTATCTGACAATCGTATGATCTGTGAGGTGGCAAGGTGTTAGCCTGTTCCTTTTGAAAAACATCTTGGAACTCTCGATACTCTTGAGGTAATTGTGGACCGTCAGTCGTTGCTGACGCTAGGCCAATGCTGGGTCGTGGATAGCAGGTTGGTGCACACTCAGGGAACATTATCGTCTTTGCTCGCCAATCAATCTGAGGGTTGTGTTTCTCCAACCAAGGGATTCCTAGGATTACTTGGAATTGAGGAGCCTTGATCACGTCGAACACAATTACCTCCCGATGCCCGTCTTGGCCTAGTAACGTCACTTCAGCAGTGGTATGGGTTACCGGTCCGGAGGCGTTTTCGGTCCCATCCACCGTGGTAATGATGTCTTTAACCGTCTTTGGACAAAGAGGTAGGTTCATCCTGGAAGCCAATTCGCGGTCCACGTAATTTCCTATTGCTCCACTATCAATGAATGCCTTAATAGCATGCAAACGTTCTGGTTGCTTTGGGTTTACGAGGACCATAGGCATTATGAAGTGCGAGGTCAAAGAACTGGTTTTTAAGCTCGGCAAGCGGACCTCTACACTTGTCGGGCGAGGTTGTTTCCCGGCTCAGTTCTTGTCAGAAGCTCCTACTGTCTTCTTAGGTGGTTTTACCGGGCAATCTCGAAGAAAATGTCCAGAGTTTCCACAATGGAGGCACAATTGCAATTGTCGTCTTCTGTCACGCTCTTTCTGGGTTAAGGGACCCTTTACGGCCCCAATCTGCATAGGTTCAACAGTGTCGACCCCTTTGGCGTTGCTTTGTGTTTTCGTGAATACTCGGGTTTCAAACCTGGATCGGTCTGCCTTTCTGTTTTGGAGCCTATGATCCAATTGGACCACCAAATCAATATATTCCGAACAGTCCTGAGGAGGATTCACGACCTGGGCAAGGACGTCTTTAAGTTCACCACGCAGACCTCTGTGAAATAGCGTGGTCCTTTTAGCCTCGGGCCATCTAGTTTCCACGATTAACCTATTAAAAGATGCAATGTAGGCTAAGAGGTCCTGGTTGCCCTGTCGCAGGGAGAGGAGTTTGTTGTCCAGGGCCTGCCCTTGGGAATGTCTTGCAAAAAGTCTCTCCATACTCGCCTGGAAGGCTGAGAAGTTCCGAAGAATTGGGTCATCCTGTGTAACCAGAGGGATCGACCAATCAGCGGCGCTGCCGCTAAGATACGAAAGTACAAAGGCTACCCTGGTCTGGTCAGTTGGAAAGGCTGCGGGTCTACAAAGAAAGTGCAGTCAGCATTGGTTTATAAACACTGCAAATCTTTTAGGGTCACCAGAAAAGCGTTCAGGTGGTGCCAATGGCACATTTCCAGGTAGGTTGATTTGAACGGGATTGGTTGAAGTAACTGGGGTATAATTCCCCCCTGAGTTAGGTAGAGGAGTTTGCCCCGCTTGACTCTGTAATAACTGTCTGGCGAGATTGTCAGTTCGTTCTTTTGACATTATCAATTCCCTCTTAAGGGCGTTCGTTTCCTGGCGAGCAGTATGGACTTCAGCTCTTAATTCCCCCAACAACTGGGCCAATTGGTCTGTGTCGGAAGTTTCCATAGCGCCTGGGTAGGAGATTATGGGTAGGCTTTGCATTCTGTAACGCTCACCTGATTCCCACGGAGGCGCTGACCCAAACTGAACTGCTACAGTTGCTTCTATGACTATGATGAGGCTTAGAACTCGGAAGACGCTCTGGGCAGGACCTCCGAATATTGACTGTCTGGCTTGTAAGGTGAGTTTTCTGCAGGTGGAAGAAAAAGGGGTAATTACAAGCTGGTTGGATAAGTTCTCCCACCAATCTTCTGCTTTTCCCACTTCTTGGTTCTCGACTGGTCTCCACGAACTCTCACCTTTGGTTTAGTAAAGCCGAACTCTCCATCCTGCTTCTGGTGCAGGGGCGCGTGGAATCCAGTTACGTCACTGGATGATTTTAGTGTTTAGGCTCAGTGTCCTTTTGTGGCTTGTAATAGTCCTTCAGGTGCCGAGGAGCTGTTGGTGACACCACCACTGCTGTGCAAGAAGAGGCTCGTGAGTATAGAAGATCTGATGCCGCTTCTGATATATAATGTCCTTTTCTGTCTTTCAGGTGCCGAGATGCTGTGGGCGATGCCGCCGCTGTTACACGTGCGGTGGCACGTAAGTATAACTGAATTGTGGCCGTTTCCAAATGGGTGCCTCTGATAATGTCTTTTTCTTCCTTTCAGGTGCCGAAATGCTGAGGGCGATGCTGCCGCTGCTGCGCGTGAAGAAGCGCGTAAGTATTACTGAATTGTGGCCACTTCAAAATGGGCACCTCTAATAATGTCTTTTCCTTTCTTTCAGATGCCGAAATGCTGAGGGCGATGCTGCCGCTGCTGCGTGTGAAGAAGCACGTAAGTATAACTGAGTTGCGAACCCTTCGGCTCGGACACCACTAACAATGTCTTTTTTGTCTTCCAGGTGCTGCGATGCTGCCGAAGCGAAGGCCGTGGTAAACTCCGGTGTGATCACGGATGGATAAGATAAGCGAGCGCAGCTGCGAGCGTGTTGCCCGTTTTCTAACCTTATGTCTTTATTTGCAGGTTGTCGGAGACTGGGCTCTTGTGGCTGAATTCTGGTGAGTAGATGTTCCTGTGCCTTTTCTTCATCCACAGGTTGTTGTTCGAGAAGCTGAGGGTGTGTCTGGACCTGGAATGCAGGAGCCGACTCGGTGAGCGTCCTGCTGCTGTTGCAGAATAACGCGAAGCACGTGAATTCTATCGGGCGTGGTTTAAATAGTGGAGAAGTGCTTTGGTGCGTATTCTTCCTCCAGCCTCACCCTGCTATGAAAAGAGTTCCAGTGTCAGAGGATTAGCATCAGCCCCACCCAGGTAAGAAAAAGAGTTCCTGTAACAGAGGATTGGTCCCTCCCAGCCGGTGGCTGGGACTTCACCCAGCTTGGATTGTTCTAGGTGAGTATGCAGCATGGTCTGCCACAGGTAAGTCCACCCAATCACTACTGCACACTTTAAGAATATGAGCCCGGCGCCCATGGCGCCGGGACTGTGGTTACTTATGAGCCTGGCGCCAGAGGCGCCAGGACATGGTCCAAAGGGCCCCTGTAGGGGTCTGCTGGAACCGGGGGTGTGGATGATGAGCATGCTTCCGGGGACGCTGGGCCAGTCTTGGCTCCTTGGGAGTAGCGCTCATGACAGAAATCCTTGGATCCACAGGGTGGGTCCATTCCCCCTGATAGGTTAGATAACATGGCATGGGTATCCTTTTCAAACAACAGTTCCTTTAGGATTGTAAAAGAGTTTCCATCAGACAACAATTTCTTAAGGATGTTTGTACTCAGTTCAGTAAAGTTCTTAGGCAAACAATATGTTCCAGCTTTGGATTGAGTGCACAAACAGAAAGGATCTTATTCAAACAAACAACAACTTTCATGGATCTGCTGATATACTCTCCTGCCAGGAATCCCCTTATGTGCTCTGTGAGACAGGCATGGTATCAAGAGAGACACAGACCCAAAGATGTTAGGGTCAAAACCTTTATTTACTAAGGTTCCTGGGTTGGTGTAATGCCTAGCTGGCCCTAACTCTAAAGGGATGGTTCCCTTAACTGATGTTTCAAAGGGCCGCCAATGTCTGAAAGTCCAGAATGATAATCGATCAGTGTCTAAACTTATGCATGCCCTCACTCTTGAAAAAAATGTCTTGGGAAGCCTTTGACAAAGGAAAAATAGTGTTTCAAAGAAAAGGAAATGCAAACCACAGCTGGTTTCAGATAGTCTTACCAGTGGGTGTAGTATAGTTAACTTCCAAAGGGTGAGACCTCAGAACCTTCAATGCAGGGCTCATGCAGCAAATCAACAAAGTTCACAATATCCTTGGGTCCCTTGGGGTTTCCTTCCCCAAAGCTCAGACTTCCAGTTTCAAACAAAAAGAATAAACAGTTCAGGTCAGACCTCTCAGGTTTACCTTCCCCAAGTATAGGCCTCTCATTACACAGTTCAACAAACAAACAAAAGTTCTTACATTGGGTAGCATCAGAGACTTTTGAGAATGCTGGGTTCTTTGCTCCCCCCAAGCACAACCACTCTGACCTTTTGCCCCTCTCCTTATTCCTTGCCCTTCCCTCTTAACCTTTCACCTTCAAGTGCTACCCACTAAGTGACCTCGAAATATGGAGGTAAGAGATTACCGGCATCCTTACCGGTGCCGGTAATCCCTTACCTCCTACCTTGTAATGAGGCCCATTGCTTTTACTATTTTAAAAACATAAAGCTAGTTGCATACCTAAACAATGGGCCTCAAATGAGTTTTCCGGTCCGGTATCAATGGTACCGGTAAGCTTGCCGGTACCGTTGTTCCCAGACCGGCAAACTACGAGTTCTGCTTGCGGTGCCTTCCCTCCCGCCAGGACTGGCCTGGATGGTGTACCGGCACCCGCAACCAGAACCTGTCTGAATGGTGCTGGTGCATCTGACCTCCCTGTTCCCATTTCATTCCGGCGCCCGCAAATGGTCAATTACTGGGTCCGGCAGGGCTGTAATGACCCGGTAATCGCCCATTCACAGGTACCATAAAAATGTGCAAGTTTGGCAGCAGCCTGCTGGTTTTACCGGCAAGGCTACTGCCAAAGTTGTAATGAGGCCAAATGTTCCTTGCTGTGACCATAGGTTCCAACGACATTAGGGCAAGGATTGGGCCTGGGTCAGACAGAGCAAAGTGCCTCAGCTGCAGCATTGGCTTATAGTGCGATCGATGGAGAGCCTATTTTCGAGGGAGTTCTTGAGGAAGTTAGAGTAGGCAGTTTTGCAGGTCTTCAAATGATTGCAAAATCAGCACATTGCTGGGACAAGGGCAATCAATGTATTCCACGTCCATGGTGAACCACCATAGCTAATGTTCCCATCCTTTCTCTCCCTTACCCTCACATTGGCTTTCAACAATACTTTGGTTTATAGAGGCGACTTGAAAAGTACACAAATCCTAATAAAGTACTCAGACAAATATTAAAATAGAATTCCTTTATTGAAAAAGGTTTTGCTAAAAGAGTATGATTGTAGCTTTATGTGCCTCCAGCTTGAAGCAAAGACCACAAATGCCAGAATGCAATTTCACCACCAGGATAACTGGCAAGTGGATTTTGGAAATGTGCTTTCAAGACTTAAATAATCACAGCAAAAATAATTTGTGAAAGGGGAACTATGTTGTTTTTCATTGAATGACAGAGGCTCCTACTGCAAACACACACAGAATGAGGAGGCAACGCTTACTGTAGGAAAATACATTCACAGAGCATGGCTACTCGGAAAGAATTTGAACATTTTTATTGGTCTTATGAATTGTCTTGGAAGAAAAAAATGTTTAGAAATGTGTCACCTTTCCAAGAAGTGATTAATTGTGATGTATCTAACTATGAATTGGCTGAAGACAATAACATCTTACTTGAATGTATGTGTGTATTTCTAATAAGGTGCTTTTGTATTTTATGATTCTATATGTTGTATTTTAACTTTATGTCGAACAAAGTTGTTTGATTGATTAATTCATACATGAGGTGAGGAAAATGTGACATTCTACAAAAAAGAAATGCTTTTTAGCGTGTCAAATAAGCTTAGAAGAAAACAAGGGAGCTATTATTTTACTTTTTGGGCCTTATTACGACCCTTGCGCCCCCGTAATGAAGGGGGCCAGTACAGGACCGGCCCCCTTCATTACGGGAGCGCCGATTACGAGGTTCCCTTTGCGGGTCCCTGTAAGGACGCCTGGTAAAATCAGGCGTCCTTTCCGGGTCCCGCGAGGGGAAGAGGGAGGTAATAACGGGCCAGTTGTAACGGGCCCGTTATAACCTCCCTCCCCATTCCCATTGAGCCCTATGGGGGCTCAAATGCGAATGGGGAATGGTTCCTGCAAGGAGGACTTACCGGGTCCTCCTATGTCGGAATGACCCGGTAAGTCCTCATTGCAGGAACCCGGTAATGGAGCCCGGTTTGGAGGCAGCCATGGCGCTAATAGCGCCATGGCTACCTCTATACTCGTAATGAGGCCATTTGTGTCACATTTTGTAATGGTCCTGAAGATTTGTGTAGCTGACTAGTGCTTTGTGTGGGTGTTAGGCATAAAAATGCCCTGATTGCAGTTCTTAAAACCGACACTTAGAATCGGGTAGAAAGCAATGGTTACATGAATGAACCATCTCTTAAAAACAGCACCCCAATTTAAATGCTCACCCGGAACAGACTATTGGGTGAGTTTCTGAGGCCCCGGCGGGATCTACTGTACATGTCAGCTGGCCCCCTGCAGATTAGGAGGTGGAAGGGGGTGTTATCTCCCAGCCTCACAGGGGGGTGTGAGGTGACAGCAGGAGCTTTAGCAGGGACAGACAGGAAAAGGAGCCTCATGCGGGAATCAGCAAAGCCCCTCTACATAACTCTGTATTAGTTGGTATGCACTAGCTGGCACTATACCCCAACCAGCTGGTCTATGATATGATATGATATGACAGTTTATTTTTATAGTGCCTATACACAATGTGTTTCAAAGCGCTTCAAGGCAAGGAAGGGAACAAGGGAAAATACAATGACATTCCTACAGGCCATGAACAGAAAGGATGTGAAATTAACTATTTAATGACTGCACGCTTGGGTCACACCGAGCCCATTCGTTGGGGCATCCTGAATTAATTTCAAGGCAGTTGTGAACTGATGAATCTGAATGTCAAGAACTGATCACCTGGGGCTTACATCCGTGTGGCATCACAAACCCCTAATTGGGGGCCTCATCCACTCTTCACAGAGGCCATACATGAATTGACCTCCTGATCCACCCTGGACTGGGGTAAAAATACATTAGGCCTTCCTGGGCTGATCATAAACTAGGAGAAGTCACAAACTGATCACCCGGGGCAATCATAAACTGATCACTCGCCCAAGGAATTCATGAACTGATGATTAGGCAATTCACCACTGGTCCGCCTTTTTCTAATTAGTGTTCATATTAAACTAAATGAATATTGTGTGCGTAATACACATTTGCACTTGCTTTTACAATAACCTTCTGCATTTACTTGCACGTATCTGTGAACTTTGGTCGCAACAGAACAGGTATGTTTAGACAGTGCCTTAAGTGGCACTACAAATCGAGCTGGGGCTCATCGAGGGGGCGTGGCCTAACAGCGGGGGTCTTGATAGCCCGTTAGCCACGCCCCCTCGACGAGCCCCGGCTCAATGGGCTCCTGCCACCCCTGCCAGGCAACCTTTTGTATGCATTTATTTTGTGTAGGCTTGCCTGGCAGGGGACAGCGCCTGCCTATTCAGCCTTAATGGTGGTGCTGCCCCTCGCCAGCTGGGGAGGGGCAGCACCACCATTAAGGCTGAAAGGGTGAGGCCGCTGGAAGCAGAGGCCTTTTTCCTAAAGACTGACACTCCCGCGAATCCTCGGGAGCTCCAGTATTTAGAAAGCAAGGCCTCTGCTTCCAGCGGCCTCACGTTTCTCCATAATGGTGGCGCCGGCCGACGGGAATCTCTTGATTAAAGGGATGCCTCGCAGGTGCGGCGCCACCATTATGGCTGAAAGGCATTTTTTTCTGTAGCCTGAAGCTCTCGCACACGAGCGAGAGCTTCAGGCTGTAGAAAAAAATGCCTTTTCGTGTAGTGGCCGGGGCTGTCAGGGGAGATTACTGGGCCCCGGCAGGGCCCCGCCTCAAAACGAAATTTCGGAGACTGCCGGGGCTCAGCCCCGGGAGGCCCCGGCCCACTTAAAGCCTTATGTTTAGACCTCCCATGCTTGCAGGGCAGTGGTCTGCAGACATGCAGCGTGGGGTACTCAAACACTCCCAGTGCCCAGAGAAATCCTAGAGAATGACAGCAAACATCAAGTCCGACTCCATCGTCAACGCATACTACCACTCAAAAAGAGAGGCGGCGGAACAACTTTGTTTAGTTTTGTCTAGTAGGTGGTGCTATTGTGCCCCCTATAAGCCGTGCCTAATGCATTAGAGTACAGCTAAGGAGAAATTACACATGAGGAGGGATACACAGTGTGCAGGTGTTTTTTGTTTTTTGTGCCCACCCATTGACTGCCCATGGTCATGCTAATCCCTATGGCCATTGACACCTATACCCTGCCCCTCCCCGCCAAAAACATCCTCCTGGGATCTCTTTCAGCTAGATTAAACAAGCCTTGCCATCAAACTTTGTGCTTGAAGTTCCTACCAGTGTTTTTTCAAAGCAGTCTTCTGGGAGTGAAGGACTTAATTGAAGCTGTAATCGTACTACTTGTGTAATAAAAATGCCTTAACCATGTATTCCTTCACCCACTCATGTTATAAGCACTATGTATGTTCTTCTCTGAAGTCCTGTTAAAAACAAGCACTGGCAAAGCCAAGAGATTTGGCTTGTTTATAAGCATTAGACATTTGCCAGGCACTGCTATGATATAACTCCAGGTACTCGCACCATTTTGCTGCTGCCACCATCGATAGCCAGTTAATAATACTACAGCAGTGCGTGACAAATGCCTTTCTCGTGCCCATACAAAAGCCACAACTATTGGCATTGTAAATGCTTGTTTCACTTGCCTTGTGGATTGCGTTTACTGCCTCCTACTGTCAAGGTGAGGGCAGTTGGAACTGAGGAGATTTTCACACCCTCTTCCTCCTTGCCGTTCACAATTGCTCCCATGTTGCTACTGGGCCATGTTGACATTCTGCGATTGTCTCTCCCCCCTTCACCAGGACTCTTTGAAGCAGAATGGCAGAAACACACGGTTACAGAAGGAGCTGAAGAACAAGGAGCAGGAGCTGGATAACATCATTACTCGACAGAAGCAGGTAACCAGGCTTCAGCGCAATACGAACCACCAGGAGGCTCTGCCTGAACTCAAGGAAATCTGTATCTTTCTGCGGCCAACCAGGTGCCTGTGCTTGGGCAGTGAATGAGAGGCCCACTGAAGCCTAGTAGAGGGCCTCTTTGCTTTGGGGATGCGTTAGTGCCCTACTTTCTCCTGCTATCCTTCCTTTAGGCCCTGC
Source organism: Ambystoma mexicanum (assembly GCF_040938575.1). Classification (NCBI taxonomy): domain Eukaryota; kingdom Metazoa; phylum Chordata; class Amphibia; order Caudata; family Ambystomatidae; genus Ambystoma; species Ambystoma mexicanum. Next base: position 926,217,376 of record NC_090934.1, on the reverse strand, counting down.
TTGCACAAACCATCAAGGAGAACTGGGAGTGAACCAAGAAAGGGTGGCGGGGGTGGGAGGGCTTCAGAAATGAACGGTTGTGCACTCTGCCTCATAGAGCTCATAATGTGGTTTTTCTCCTTTCGTCTGTTTTCTCCCCCAAATCACCTGACGTTTCCTCCTAAAGGTGAGACCGTGCTGATAAACAAAGGGGCCTGGTAGGGTACTAAGGGTTTTAAGATAATATATGATATGATATATTTTATTTATATCGCGTCCATACACAAGTGTTTCAGGGCGCAACGAGGCGAGGGAGGGGAACAGAGAGGGAAAATAAAAACGATCTTACTAGGCCCAGTGACGCGCAAGTGCAGGGAAGGGGGAAAGTGTAGGGGGTAGGGGAGGCGTGGAAAGTGATCAACACAAGAACAAAATAATAACAGGTGTTGCGGCCAGCGGGGCGGCAAGTGCATGACTAAAGCGCAGACAACGGGTGTCTAATAAGTGCAAGTGAGGGGACTGTAGGGTTGCAGATGCAGACCCAAGTGCAAGGGTTGCCAGGAGGCAGCGCTGGTAAGTGGCAGGTTGCGCAGGGATCTGGGCCCGAAATCAGAGGGTAGCCAGGTGCCCAATGCAGTCACAGACAAAGATCAGCAGGGGAGAGGACGAGAGAAGGCAGTCGTTTCACACGACTAGCCTGACTTTCCACCTCACCCAATAATGTTAGGCTCTGTACCAAGGGGTTAGGGTTGGATTCAGTCTGATATGCTGCGTTTCCTAAACGGTGAGCAGCCTTTGCTAGTATAGGCTCTGTGAATGACACTGACTGTGATGGCTTTTGGCTCTGAGGTGAGGGACACTTCCTAGGCCGCAAGAGGCTTGGGGCATGAAGGTGTGGCACTTGGGCAAAAGAGAAGCCACCGGCCCAAGGAGAGAAGGCACATGGTGCAATCCCTTGGGGGAATGTGTTGCCAATCACTTGTGCTCAGGGCTCCAGATAAGATTTTGAAGTGGAGTATTTTACTCCCTATTTTTTGAAGTTGGGAGTAAAATTATTTTTAGGGAGTAAAATGTTAATTCCTAATGGGACTTTTTTTTCATTTGTACAAACATATTAGAACTCAAATACATATCCTTTGGTATTCCATACCACTTTCCCACCTAGTAATTCATAAATATTAAACAGTGAATTGTTCCCTTGAAGTCGCTTTTCAGGGAAGGAAGTCCTTCCTGAGGCGCTGCTCTGCAGGTACCGCTGACACGAATGTATCAGTGGAGCTGTGTGGGTGACAGCAGCGACAGGCCCCACAGTGTTCGTGGTTTCCTGGTTTTATTGGGGGCACGTTCAGCCGCCATTTCTTTTTGTTGGGAGTATTTGCTTATTCTTGGGGAGAGAAAGTGTCTCGTAGGGCTGCTTGTGCTAATATCAGAGGTGGAGGTATGCCGCTTAATTGTGCTCTGCTTTGACAAAAGTACCTGGCAAATTATCCAAGAATAGGAGAGGAATAGGATTTGCACAAGACGTTTTGCGCCGAGATAATGTAAATGTAAATGTGGGGCATGAGATCATCGGGATGATGGCATTGATAGCTGACGAGACTGTCAGGGGTGGGCATATCACACTGCTCAGGGCATAGCAAGAACTGGCATCAGTGATCAGTGCCTGCAGGGAAGGGGCGTTGGCAGCCGCCTAAAGAGATATGTGGTCTTTGAGTTCTGTGCTGAATGCTGCCAGTGGCATATCAGCTGTAGTACTAGGGCAGGGCATAGCCGTACTTGCAGGTGCAGGAGAGTGAATATCGCGAATCGCTTGGCAGGGTAGTGGGGCTTTGGGGGCAATCCGTCGGTGTTGGCATTGCATGTGCAATCATCAGGTAGGGGCTTAGAGTGATGTTGTCTGTGTGACCTCTGGATGAATTTGAAGAGGGCACTCTTTTGTAGTGAGGACCAGTCTGCTTGAAGGAGGAATAGCGATGTTGATGTTGGGGTGGTCGGTCAAACATTAAATTCAGGTGGTGAACTGACGGATGTTCTCCAGAGGGAAGGAGAGTGTATTGCAGTGATCCAGCAAGGAGAGCTTTGCAGCTGTTGACCAGCTGAGGCCAAGTTGAGTTGATGAGATTTCTGCCCGCATGGAACGTAATGTGAGCTCAAGTCTTGCTGTTGGCGAACGGGTGAAGGCGTGCAATGTGGATGTCCAGAAGATGGAGAACAAATGCCCGTGCCTCTCCAAGAGGACCCGTGGGTTTGTGACTGGGGCTGAGGGTGTCTGGAAGAAGGAGGAAGAGATGGGGAGGCTTTGGGGGAATTTAGGTATGGAAATTAATGATTGATTTTTGTGGAGCATTAGGAATCAATGGGCCCTTTTCAGGGCTTGAGTTCCTGCCCTTTTTCTCCCCCTGCCATAACAGCCCAGTCTCCTACTTGCATTGCCGCCCTCTTCGACATCCACAGGAAACGGCAGAGAGAAGAAAAGTATGCCACCATGAAGAGACCGGGCAGGGTGGGTGACATGTGGACCCAGCTTCCCTGGAAAGGCCATGATCATGCTGCAGAAGAGTGGGTGGTCATCACTCACACAAATATTCTGTAACCTTACACATTACACTGAGCATCTGTCTGTCTGATTGAGAGACAGACAGATACTCATAGTTTAAGATTGTACTAAGAGGCTCTAAATAGAACAAAGATATTTTAGAATATTGTAGGGTGACCTAATGTGTAAGGTTACAGAATGTTTGTGTGAATGATGGTATGATAAAGTGAAATGAATGGTATGTAGGGTTGAATGTTTGTGTGGATCTCAAATAAATGTAAATTATGGTTGATGTTTTAATAATTTGCACACCGTTGGGTGCTTTTTGATACAAAAAATATTTTAAAATGTTTTTTCTAAATGAAAATATTGAATCATTTGTGACTATATATAAAAAGAACAAGTGAATATACTGTCATCCTCTATCTAAGGGTTGAATTCTGTATTTTGTTGAATATGTAGCCCGTAGGACCCTAGATTGTTGGGCAAGAGTGGGTGGTGCGAGGAGGAGGCGTTCTCTCCGCGCCATTGCGTATTCTCTACTGTCTCTTGCTCCGGCAGATGAACATGGGTGATTCTCCCACACCGGCCCACCGTCCATGGCACTGTCCAGGCATCGATGCTGAGTGTTCTTGCACGTGAGAATGGGATGGCAATGGGAGATACACTTGCCAAATGATGGCAGTGTCAGGGCATTTGAGGTTGCATATGGCGTATGATACCAGCACCCGGATATGGCAGGCTGTATCTAGCATTTGATGTCTATACATCACATATCAGGCTACATATGACATATGTTGGCATACCTAGGTCGGTCAAACCACACTTGGTACATAATGGTAAAAGGCAGGGTCCCGGATACCTCGCACTTGTTTTTCAGGAAAGGATGATATTCATCCTTTCCTGAAAAACAAATGCGAGGTATCCGGGACCCTGCCTTTTACTCTTTACAAAAGGAGGTGAGGGCACCACCTCCCACAACCCTTGACTTTGCAGTTATACAACCAACTCACCCTATTTCAGAGGGAAGCGCTGGAAGTGTTCCAAACTAGGGCCCACCCTTTGTTGGTATATAATGGTAATGCACAAGCAGGTTAGGCTGCAACTACACATGATCTGTACTGGCATATGATTGTAATGTACCCAGCTTATTATGATGGCTGTTCTGGGTCAAAATATGGCATATCATGGCTGCAGCCCTGGCATATGAAGGCAACAAACAAATTCATCGTTGCAGCTCGAATCTGTTTTAGAGTCACATGCTGGTCATAAGTGCACCCGCTAGTGGTTGGTCTCGAATATTCCAACTTCTTTTTGTGAGATTTGAAAATAGCCATTGACTGTAATCAGATCCATCTGTGCTGGCCACAAGCCTTCCACAGTCCTCCTTCAAGTAGATGCCTACCTCAGGTTGGGACTTCCTGCCATCGGGGTCAGTCACGGAATCGCTGCCGAGAAGATCGTCCAACATGAGGCCATCAACAAGATGGCGGGTGTATCAAGAGGATGTTGAGGTAATCATCGATGCTAGGGAATCGCTGAATACAGAGTTACTCAAAGGAAGGGTCAGATTTGAATTCCCCTTTTCTGTGGGTAGAGTGGAGGGGGGAACGGTGGCAATGCCAGCGCTGTGAGGTGTGTAAAGGAGTCCTTTTCCTCTCATAAACCAATGATCGGGCATGGCTTTATTTGCTCGATCTACTGCTGTTGTACGCTGAGGATTCATTGAACCCAACACCCGTCTTAAGCACTAAGCCTTGATAATCCACCCACCACTCCCCGTACGTGACTAGAAGCCGCCACAAAACCCATTGCTTCTGCCATGATCCGCGGATACGTTGTTTGGGAATTAGCGAGTTGAGGCACACAGTGAGTTATACTCTAGTTTGATCTTTTCAGAAAACGAATACATCTCCTGCACAATTTCAAATTGTGTGTGTAGGTCAGCGGTTTTATTCCTCTTTGGATTTTGGATGAGCACATGGGGTAAAAAAACAGCAAATTTGGGGCAAAACATGCGATAGGTACTTACGCTATTTCTTTTTTTTATAGAGAAAATGAAATAAATACTGCAAATTTTCTTAAAAACTACGATGGTGCTGACAAAGCAACTTTTCACCAGTGTGCATCAGCAAAGTTGGGCACCCCTGCCATCCCTTAATTGGGGTCTGAAAAGGCACCATTTTGGTTAGCAGGCCCTGTGACACATCACAGATTGACCCCCAGCTAAGAGGGTAGCCCGCTACAAGGGATCACATGGAGGGATGCCACATGGGATAGAAGTCTGCCCAGTGGCCAGGAGCTGCGGTGGAAAGGGCCAATGGCCACTCATTGGTTCTAGCAGAGCGCGTCTGCCTGCCTTCATATGAGTCGGTCAGGAATTCCATAGTCCACAGCATTGCCGGTGCTCTAGGTGTTGCGCATGTTCCCTATGCATAGAACTGCTAATGACAGTTATCGAAGCAATCCGAAAAGATCCACTGGATGAAATGTGCTCTCCCGCCTACCGAGTTGGCAATACCAAATTGGCACAGCCTCCCTGCACAGATTCAGGGTTGGTTGTTCTGAAAAAGTTGTAAATACAGCACCTCAAGTGCCTTAACGGGGTGGTCCTAGCTCCAAAACCTTTGCATGGGTTGGCTTTTTTCAATGAATGCACCGTCAGTTTTCAGAGCCGCGCCTGCACCCAGTCACCTCGCGGTCCTCAACAATGGCCAGCCGGACAATCATATATGCAAGTATCTGTGTAACTTGCACGGTGGCGCACGTGAGAAGACCGGGCGTCAGGGTTCATGCGCAGTGTTGGGTGGGCAGTGTCTAGTGAGGGGATAACTCTTTATTACACGGCGTTGCTTTGGTATACTCAGGCATGAGGGGCGTGGCATCTTTCCATCCTCAAAATCAATGTCGACCACAAAATTCTGGGATATTGTTCCTTAGCGTCCTTTATCCCTGAGTAGATGTACACAAAGTATCCGAGAAATCGGACTTTCAGAATAATGTTTTCTGTCAAAGCCCTTGCCGCCTCAGCCTTGTAACGTTTTAAAACCCTTTCTCCATGAAGACCTTCTCGTTTACAGAAAAAGGTCTAAAAACCTTCCTGTGTTCAGCCTAATCGCGTCTGTGTTTCACTCCGCTTGTGTTATCCTTCTACTACTCTGGTGCAGAGGAGCCGCTGCAGTTGCGGCACTTTAGAAATGCGCCGATAACATAACATACAGATTCTAAGAATGGCTAAGTGCTGGCTCAGGGCAGCCAGATGTGGCACAGCTGGATACAAGGAGGAATATGGAAAACCACTAAAGTTGAAGCAATCCTCAAGATCTCGTATTGTTTCCACAAAGTAAACTCCTACGTGGTAATTCAGTTTGCGGAAATTACATATACAGTTTGCTTCGAAATGTATTTGTGTGTAGGTTAAAGAGTAAAAGGGGGGCTTTACAGGGGTTTGGGGTAAGGATTTTAGTGAAGGTGAAAGAAGGGCACCCCGTAATAAAATGAAAAAAAACGAACTAAACAGTCAAAGTAATTTCCATGAAGTAAATTTGTGGAAATGACATGGAACCATGCTCAAAGTCCAAATGAGATGAAAACATGAGTCTAAAGCAGAAAAGAACAGCAACGACTTCTGACATTTCTGAAAGAAAGTCGATTCTGTTCCAATCTTCGCGTCCCTGGAAAGGGCTCAAAATCAAAGTCCCAGGTGCTCTCACAGTTGACATACAATGTGTAGCCACACAATTGCCAGGCATTTACCTGCAAAGTCCCGCTAGTCCTAGCATTATAAAGTATATTTATCAGAGGCCTGGGAACTCTAACCCTTGCCAGGGCTTTCCATCAAATGTTCAGGTGCTCTCACAATTCTCAAACAGCTGCCACTGATTGTCATCAAAGGTGTAGGTGCAAACACCATTTGCAGCATTTCCATAAAATACACAGAGACTCACACGATTTCTTGGATTTAGAAAGCCACGAACAGGTACTCACACCAATTACCAGGTGTTGCCATGAAAGTCAATGGTACCCACATCATTGCCCAGGTTTTCTTGGTAAATGCCCAGGTATTTGCACCATTTCCAGGTTTTGTCATCAAAATTCCAGGTACTTCCACCTCTGTCAGATTGCCAAGTAAACCATGGCATTTTCATGGAATGCCATCAAATGCCCGGATACCCACAACCTTGCCTAGAATTGCCATCAAATTCCAAATACCTATGCACTTTTTAGGGATTGCCATCAAATATCCAAGTCTTCACCCATTTGCAAATGATTGACATTAAATGCTAAGGTACATCCCTCAATTGCCAGGGATTGGCATCAGAATCCCAGGCATTCACCACATACCCAGTGATTGCCATCAAATGCAAGGAGTGCCCTGTCTACACCTCGCTATCTCGTTCTTTATGCAAGTGTGCGAGTCTTCCTGCACTTGGCAGCGCTAAAGTGCAGGCAGCGCGTCAGTAGAGCGTGAAGCATCCTCATTCTTTCCCGGTCCTGCTGTCTTTAAGTGCGGGCTCAAGAGAGGAGCTAGAATGGCGCATTTCTAAGCTTCCCACCCCCCACACCTCCATGCTTCCATGTCCTAAAGTGACAGAGATAATGAGGTAACCTGCAGTTCCGTGTAGTAGCAGGGAAGCTGCTGTCTGCGTCTGCTGCTTTCAGCATGGAGAGAGGCATGTCATTGTTGCTTCCCACCCCAACCTCCCTCTATATGCCTGCCTCGTAATGGCAGGAGGGGGAACTGCAGCGGGCAGTGAGGGCGCAGGGCAGAGCAGGAATAGCTGGCACCTCTCACTTCGCCTGTCAGTGGCAGAGGGCATGGGTGTCTCTGCTTGCCTGCTTCCTAGCTGTGTGGACAGAGGCATTCACAGCGACATGCTGCACTGTGGTACTACGTTTTTGTAACCAAGGTGCAGTATCTCTGTAAAAATACACACAACATTACTTGGCCTCATGGGTAACTACACTAACAAAGAACTACAACAAAAAAGGTGTTCTGAATAGAACAAAGTTGGAGAGCCAAGTGGTTAGGTTTCATACCACAAACTTCAATAAGGGCTTATAAAAAGTAGAAAAATCTGCCAAAATTGCTGAGGAAGTCTGGGTTGAGCAAATAACTGCACTGGGCTGCTAAAATTCAAGGCCGCCCTGATGCAACGCGGCCGCTATGTTTGAGAAAGAAAAAAGAAACATTCAGAGCATTTAGTTGAAACTGCCCTGTGTAAAGTGGGTGTGAAATTAACTTACAGGAACTTGCAGATAACGTGTTTAGTTTCTTATTAAAATTTGAAAATTGCTCTTCAAAACAAAACAAAAATCCAGCCTTTTACATGACTAACAAAAATATTGCTTACATTATACAATGCAGCAGCTTTCGAAGTTGCGTGCACATCCGAGCATAGAATCAAGACGTTGATCCTTTTGAATGTTAAAATTGGACTACAGGGGTCGAAATTCAGATTAGATCAACAGGAGCTAAAAGCAGCTCCTGGGTTTCCGTCATTAACCAGTGAGCAGGAGCTAACACTGGGAACCAGGTGCTAGGACACAGCGTTCCGCAAATCTAACTCCACATAAGAGGCACATTTCACATTTTGCTTATTTTTGTATGACCCCTTATGCTTTAAATGTCATATAGATGTGTCCTTAGGCTTAGTTATTTCTTGTCCCAAGAGCAAAACTAAAATCACACAAGTGTGTTTGTTGGCCTGGGGAGCCAGAAATAGCCCCTGGTCGCTGTTGGTGCCAAGCTCACCAGGCTCTTCTAGGCCAAAAGGAGGAGCTGAATAGCTCCCAGCTCCCCTCAAATTTCTAAACCTGGACTCACGCCGCGTCAAACCTTTCTATGCACCATAAGCTTTACTCCAATAGTTTTGTATGCTCTTAATGAGCAGATTTGAGGGCTCTAAAAGGTCATTGAAATTTAACCTGGTGTACATCTCCATACGCTTTAGTGCTCATGGGTTTGTGTTGGGTTGTGTTTCAAGCTTGATCGGCCTGTATCTAGCAAGTGTGGATGGTGTCCATCTTTATACAACTCTTTTGTCATCTTCTCAGGGTTGAAACAGTGAGACGGCTTTGCCAAATGCCAAAATCGCGACCTGTCCTCTGGTCCCACACATATCTATGATGCAGGACTTTGGTGTCTCACCGGCTCACGGCAGTGGGCTAGGAAATGTCAGGTCCACCTCACTACTTCCAGTAGCTTGGCATGGTGCGCTACTGGGGGCGGGGAGGTATAGCCTAGCCATGTGCAGTGACCAGGCATCAAAGCAGAAGGGTGTTCAAGAAGTGGGTGGCACAAAGAGGAAAAAACTGGTGTCAGGAGGGAAGTGCCAGACTGTGCTGGTATGCATTAGAGTACAAAGTGCACCCGCAGCTCAGGGGCCCTTGTTCGCAGGAGTGTCTCGGGTGTGCTGTGGTTGGGCTTTCCCCTGGCACAAGGCCTGGCCCAGGAATCTGGGCTGAGTGCCATCGTTTTTCCGGCACAGCTCTGCCCAGCCACAGTCACGATAAGGGAATGAAGCTGATGCGTACCTTTCAGACTACTCATTTACAGCACTCTGCTTCCCGGGGAACCACATTCAAGGCAGTTTGCTCGCTACCACCCCCTATGGGCTGCGTGTGATATTTCCACTGTACGGTCGGTAATGAGACTGGCAGCGTATGCCGAGTTCTCGATGAGACCAAGAGCAGTGCAAATGATCTGCTCGGACTGTGCTATAGATAGTCAGTAAAAGATTGCAGAGGAAAGTTGCCATGCACAAGTGCCACATCACTGGCCCAATTACAATAGGTGCAAAATGCCCCAAAATGGTAAACTGATTCATGGTCATTTCCATATCTACCCCGCCCAAAACTCATGGCCACTCCTTTGCTGACCTCGAGCTTCCAAACTCTCTAATCCCATACTCCTAATGACTTCATGCCTCCCACCCAAACTTTCCTTCTGCCACCAAATGGTCCTCATTTCTGGGCCTTGTCTGGTCTCCTGGACTTCCTTACTCTATATGAAAGCCTAGTCTTTGTTCTCCTGGTCCAATCTGGTGGCCAGCCAGTCTGCCTGCACTATAGACGGGCTTCTCAATTCCTTTCGCCTCCTTTCGAATCCTCCTCTGTGGATCGGATCAAAAAAACTCTCCTAGTCTAGCGATGGCCCATCTTGACCCCCTTTTAGCAACAACTATGGGATCATTCAACTTGACCACTTAACTTTGTAGCATGCGTTCCTTCACCTGCTTGACCACCTTGAAAACGCAGTCCCGCATCTGCATTCGGAGAAACCAAAAGATTTGAGTGTCAGGTATGCTCTCGCCAGACTTTTCCTTTGAAAGGTGATTCATGCATCCGGGTTGACACAGCTGATACAGAAAGCAACAATAGTACGTGGCAGATGTCTGCTTGCGGTACATCCCACCCACATCAGAGTGTGGTTCCACATTTTTTAAGTTTCATATGGGCTGTGCAGAGAGGTGTCTCATGCAGTTTCAAATGCCCAAAAGAAGATAAGACTCCCCCAGCCAAGCATTCAACTATATCCGACTTCTAGACAGGGATGTCCACCTTCACTTCGAAGCCTCCTCAAAAAGCAGCAGACACGCTGCCCCAGATGTCTGCATGGAGACAGGCAGGTGCATTGGTAGCTTTAATGAAGCATCATTTGTGCGATTCCATGTGTAAAACATGCAACAAGACAAGAAGTCAAGAAGAGAGTGTTGAATACAGTGGGAGCTAGGTGTCTATGTGCGCCGTTGGTGGGAGTTAGTTTTCTGCGTGCAGGGTTGGTGGGAGCTCGGTGTCTACATGCGTCATTGGTGGGAGCTAGGTGTCTACATGCGGGTTTGATGGGTGCTAGGTGTCTACATGAGGGTCTGGTGGGTGCTAGGTGTCTACGTGAGGGGTTGGTGGGAGCTAGGTGTCTACGTGCAGGGTTGGTGGGAGCTCGGTGTCTACGTGCGCCATTGGTGGGAGTTAGGTGTCTACTTGCAGGGTTGGTTGGAGCTCGGTGTTTACATGCGCCATTGGTGGGAGCTAGGTGTCTACGTGCGGGTTTGGTGGGAGCTAGGTGTCTACGTGCAAGGTTGGTGGGAGCTCGGTGTTTACATGCGCCATTGGTGGGAGCTAGGTGTCTACGTGCGTGTTTGGTGGGAGCGAGGTGTCTACGTGAGGGATTGGTGGGAGCTAGGTGTCTACGTAGCGGGTTGGAGGGAGCTAGGTGTTTACATGCACCATTGGTGGGAGCTAGGTGTCTACGTGCAGGATTGGTGGGAGCTAGGTGTCTACATGCGGGTTTGGTGGGTGCTAGGTGTCTATGTGCAGGGTTGGTGGGAGTTAGGTGTTTACATGCAGGGTTGGTGGGAGCTAGGTGTCTACGTGAGGGGTTGGTGGGAGCTAGGTGTCTACATGCGCCATTGGTGGGAGATAGGTGTCTATGTGAGGGGTTGGTGGGAGCTAGGTGTCTACGTGCAGGGTTGGTGGGAGCTCGGTGTTGACATGCGCCATTGGTGGGAGCTAGGTGTCTTTCTCCTTTTCTGTTTCCCACTATTCCAACATGCTGTGTACATATCTCACACCTGCCACCATGGTCCTCTTCTTCCCTTTACATTTGTTCTGTTGGCTTCATCCTCTTTCTCTCGATTCCCTTCATTACTGGTCATTCTCCCCACTTCCTACTGGCGGCCCTGCTTTTCCCCTTTCTCCTTGTGTTATGACCCGACCTCCATCCACAGCCACACCCCCTTGGTCCACATTCCTTCCTGACGGATTTGGAATTCCCATCCTTCCTTCTTGTGACACACTTTACTGACACCAATCCCTGAACTCACCTGCCCCTGCTACTCTGCAATGCCTGTGCATCTCCCCCTTTTTTTCTTCTCTGTACCCTTCTCTTGGGTTCCTTTTCTTGGAATCTCTCTCCTGACCAGAGGCTGACCTGCATTATTATACACTATTGTCTCAACCGGTTTCAGTGTCCCACTCTCTGGCTGATCTCTCTGCTTTCCACGGAATAACATACATACTCTTGCCTTCATTGCTGACCTGAATGGCTGCCACTGTTCCTTTTTGAGAGGGTTAGTCCTCAGGGTGTCGCTCCATGTTCTCTCTTTCTGTTCGATAGGGTGCCCTACATTTCACGTCCCGTGTTCTTTCCTTCGGTTGCACTCCGGATGACCTGTTCGTTGTCCGTCATTTCTTTTCTGCACTGTGGTAGAGGCACTTGTGACCTCCTAGATCTTCTCTGTTTCAAGGAGCCTCTCTCACCCCAGACTGCTCTTCGTCCCCTCATGCAGAAAGTGTGGTTACATGGTCCTGTTTTTCATTTCTTGTTTCACAAACTGTCGTAAACACTACCTGCCTATTAACCTAATTGTTACTATTACTTCCTCAGTTACCGTCTTCCATCTACTTGTGTGGGCGCTTTGCCCTTCCACACTTTATCACCCACTTTTTAGCCCTGCCAGAAAGCTCTGCAAGCACCCAACTCAAGATGGAGCTTTCCAGACCATACCTAGCTGTGGCCTTCACACCTTTTACTCCATGGGAACCTCTTGTTTTCTTCTTCAATCTATACCTCCCTTTTTCCCCTGCGACTCTGCCTGCTTCAGCCTCCTGTTCCCGTTTCCTTTTCCTACCTTTCCAGCTGTGTTTTTTGCATTAGAAATGCCCTTTTGGGCAAGCACTCTGTGTTCCCTGTACCTGCTTTTATAGCTCGCTAAAAGCAGTCCTGTCTACTTCCCACTGACATTTGGATGCGCCAGGAACTGCTAGCAAGTCCTCTCCGGTAGCTGTTGTGATGAACCTGAATGTAACATCACTAACTTCTCAGGAACAGTCTGTTCCCAGGTGAACAGGGAAGTGCAGAAGATACCTGACACCACCCCTGGGGTTGGCGATCTGGGGAGAGACCAACCCCGGGAGGAAGAGAGTTCCTTATTACAAAAGGAAACATACAATTCCCCTCTAGTTCACAATAACAACTATAACTTTACACTAGCCTCTGTGTGTGTGTCATATTGTATGATAGAGAGGCAGGGGTAAACTCTTGATTGCGATTATATACGTCAATGTAGTGAGAAGAAGAACAACTGAGTAATGAAGATTACTCCTTCAGAGAAACCACTAGAACATTCTAGTTGTTTTCATCATATGATCAATACCGGGAACTTTAAAAATGTGAGGGAACCGAGAAGATGGACACTCTTGTAACCCAACGCGGTTCGGGAAGCCGCAACGGCGTGATGTGGTCAGGCAGACGGTAGAGAACCAGAGAAAACTTGTGGCAAAGAGTCTGAGACTGTGGTCGCAAAGCTGGGACCAGGGGAAGCTCCAGAGTGAAGGCTGAAGCAGTGAGCGGGCCGAAACAGGCTGGAGCACTCGCTGAAAGGAGGAGGTTCAACCCGCAACTCTCACAAAACGGAGGACGCATAAGTCACCAAGACGACCCGGTTAGCCTTCAGGATGCCATAAAGGGACTGGGGTGCTTCAGTGCGTGTACCACAAACCAGCTATAGAAGCAAGCCTTTGCACGACAGAGATGAGTAAACGAATGAATGAACAAGCATTGTCAAAAGTCAATATTAAGGACATTGAAGCTTAAAGAAAGGAAACAAACGGAATCATCAAACTTTGTCAAAAGCCAATAGTGATGACATTGAAGATTTGAAGAGAGGAAGCCGAGTGAATGAGCAAGTATTGTTAAAAGCCAATAGTAATGACATTAAAAGTATTTGCAAAGGAAGGCAGGTATATGAAGCAGCATTGTATAAAACCAATGGTTATGACACTGAAAACACAACACAGATAAATCAAGGAGCTGAACAAACATTTGCTAAAGACCATAACTAAAATGTGAAAAACTCAAAGATTTCGAAGAGGGGAGACAACCCTTAATGAAAGACATTTGAGAATCCATTGAACGGTTGAGAACCCTGAGAAAGGGCGAGAAGGAAATTGTAGTAATCTTGTCAAATGTCAAGAGAAAAAGGTCAAGGGCCCAATACTAGAGAAAAGGAAAACTATTAGAAGTCTGGTGAAGTCCTGGCAGGAGTGTATACCAGGCACATTGCAAACAGTTAAAAAGCTGACAGGTGAGTATACCAGGTCTTGTGTAAGTGAAAATTGCTTAATGAAATACCGGGAATCCTGACACATGAGTACACCAGGTATTGCAAAGGAAACTGAAGATTGCTTAATTATGAATTGGGAATTCTGGCAGGAGAGTATACCAGGCATTCTAAAGAAACCTGTAATTGTTTAAGGAGAATTGGGATTCCTGGTTTGAGGTTACACCAGGTGTTCCCAAAGGAAACTGAACCTAATAAGCAACTTGGATTGTTTGAAAGTCTGAGCGCTAGAACATTGTGTAATATTCATGGGGAAGGGAAAAGTCCTTCTTTCCTGTTTCTCTGGGAACAATTGAACATTTACACTTTGTTTTGTCAGGTTGGAACTTTGTGTTTGATGGGCTAGGCTAAGGTCTTAAAAGTGTGGCTAACGAATGTTATGCTCATCTCGTCTTGGTATGTTTAAAGTTTGCGGGTCAGATTAGAGTTTTGGACACACGACAGAAGACATTTTACTTGAAAATCCTGACTGATAGCTTTGTTAGTTTTATTGAGGCAGTGAACCACCCTAATAGCTGTAGAAATGATTTGAATGTATCCAACCCTTCCTTTGTAAATAAATGTTTATAGCCACAAAATCATGCCTTTGTGTCCAACTCTAACTTATGACACCTCACAATGTCCTGATACCTTTCAGGGATTTTTCAATTTCCTTCAACATCATTATTCTTTAGAATGCTATTCTTTATTTTCTTATTCCTCAATGTGTTTATTTCACTCGCTTTGAGCATCCAAAAGGCAAGCAATTACAGGTGGCTGCTCCTGGGTGCCCGAGTCACCCTCCTTTATATTTAAATGCCCTATATTAGTTCTGCCATGGAGGATGCTCCTCCCTTTTTCGTCATATGTGCACCTTTCCTCTTCTCCTCGTTCTGCTTCGCTTAGGGATGGTTTCTCTGTCATGGGGTGGACTAACTTAATGTCTGAAGCCCTTTGCTACTGTGCAGTCATAAATGTGTTTTGTGCACACATCAGGATTCGTTTATTCATTCGATGAGTAATGCCATATAGAATGTCTTACTCGTATGCATCAGGGACATACTGTGTGCAGAGGCGTAGCCAGGATTGTCTAACAAGCTGGGCCAGTGAGGCTGGCTGGGAGGATAACTCGGGGACAAGGCGCTCGCCTTGGAAGCAAGACATCGCGGGGCAACACAGGTTCGATCCCCGGGTCCGTGCTTAGAAACCTCTGGGTATTAAGCGTGTTATAAATAGCCAATTACAAAATTACTTGAAGTTAATGTAGTTGGGGCCAGCCCAGTGACAGTAACATCTGTAAATGGCCACACAGTGCTGGTGAGTGGGCATTTACAGATATTGAGGGGCCTTGCATGCTCAGGCCTTACCATGTCTAAGACTCTGACTGTGTGGACAGCATGGTATAATGGGCCAATCCCCATGAAACTGCAGGCTCTAAGACTCTTGCACGTCAGTAGTGGGTTCTGGGTCCTTTGTTGCGTAATGATCCAATCTCTCATGACCTGTAGATGCTTCCACTCCGTACAATCAGAAGTGGTTTATACGGATCAATATGCAATTGTTTATTCTCATGCAGACGGGGACGGGTTCTGGGTGCCAGCCCTGGCTTCTCTATTGTCTTTCCTCCGACTCCCTTGCAATCAGAATTTACTTCTGTGTACACAGTAAGCATTATCAGTCCATTCTCTCTAAACCCATGTACCCATACCTCTCAGCTAACCCTTGTTTGACAGGTATCACCCGCTCTGGTTCACACTTGCAATAAGCCTCATACCACTCTATAGACTTCCCATTGCTCTCACCCGACAAAACAAATGTGATTTCACCCACTTTGTAGCTTCACCAGGTTGAAAGGTATGTATACAGCCGATGTCATCCTTCATTGACATGGGACGCTTTCTGTGTATTTCCTTTGACAGCTGGAGCAGCGGCTGCAGGCTGTGAACTCAGAGCAGGTGGAGACCCGGGTCCAGAATGAACAGCTTCGTCATTTGAATCAGGACCTCCTGGACCAGCTGGAGAAGACCAAGTGGGACCTCAAGACGGCCCAGAGCCAGCTGCAGAACCTCCAGAGGCAGGCCGAGCTGGAACAAGAACAGAAGGACAGGTAAAGCCAGGGCCGGCTGGGCTGCTGCTGGTGATCGCCTCAGGACACTACATGTAACCTATGTGAAGTTTCTTTACATGTGTGATCCCCTGCCTGCGACTGCAGCGAAGCATGGAAGGTGCAGAGGGTTCTGGAGGCGTCCCTTAGTATATAAGTAGAACAAAGTACAGGTCAGGAGAAAGGTACACAGTACCTGCAGCAGTCTGGTGCTGGCTGCAGAGAAATAAACAGAAAACAAGCAGACCTATGCTAGACAGGGGTGTTGCTAGGTCTGTAAAAGATCTGGGGCTATGCTAATGTCAGGTCTATCAGGACTCGGGGATAGCTAGCCTTTCGGTTGTAGCTCCTGAGCTTCTATCCGGGGCTACAGCCTAAAGTCCGGGGGCTATAGCCCCCTCAGCCTCCCTAGCAACGCCTCTGATGATGGGTAACAAGTAAGGGGTATACTGCTATATTCTAAGCCATCTCTGGGTGGCTTAGGCCAAGCACTTGAGAGCTAAACCAACAGATTACTCTAACTAACAACAGGCAAACAGAAGAGTCACAGATTAGACATGATGAAGAAACTGCTGTACGCAATGTATGTATCTGAGTGACGGGTACACAGGCGGTTCAGGGTGATCTGATCTAAAACATTTGGTCGAAGGAGAATTCATCTGATTTCTATTTTTAATAGGTTGATTTTGCTACATATATATGGGGGGGGGAGACCCCCATGCTTCGTCTACCCTGTACCCTCCCACATTCATTATTTCCCTCCCCCATCCTCCACATATATATGCGTCAAAAAACATAACGCATTCTCCTTCGACCAAATATACTGCAGCAAAAACTCCCATTCCCACACAGACTGGTCAAACGGTAAGACTTCAACAGACTACATAGGTCTGACACTAGTCTTACGCTTCTTTGAGCTGGGTGGAGACTACCCAGCACCACACTCTCTACCTAGCGTGGGCGAATGCAACAACAGTGGACAGATTTGGAATGGAGAAAAAAAACTGGTGTGGCCATACAAGTGAAAGCAGAGAAGACGGATGCAGAAAACACAGCCCTTGACCTGAGGCTTCAAAAAGCAGAGGTGTAGGAAAGCCTTGGCGAAAAAACACAGTTAAAAGCACAATTCGGTCCCTGCCAACACAGCACAATACAGGGAAGCTGAGGAGGGAAAAGGGCATAAACTCTGGGGAGAGCAAGGCAATCCTGGAAAGCAGAACAGCCTGTATGCCAGGTACAGAGCTGCAGAAGCTAGTAATCAAGGCAGATGGAAAGAGCAAATGCTACAATGGCAGCACAGAAAACGGGACCTTAGGGTTCAGGGGTCCCTGTGGAGTTGGAGACTAGAGCACCAAATTTGAAACCACTAATAGTCAGTTGATTACCACCCACATTAGGCGAACGCAAGCTTACGCGTATAGGCTCTTCTTGCTCCAGCCAACACAGTGCAAAGCTGGCTGCAACAGAGAGCAGCAGAGAACAGTTACAATCCCGCCTCCCAGTTTTGGCCTCAGACATGTCATACAACCACAGGAAAGCAACAGATGCTTGGACCTAAAACCTGGGATTGATTCGCTTTCAAAACCCGAAAGGGAAGCTCTCTTTTTTAAAATGTACTTACTGTTTTATCAATTTATGCAAACCATTGACACTATCAATGATATCGATACATCAATCTGAAACTATAAAACATCAATGGTTATCCTATCATGCAATTACAGTCTAAAACAATGTGCACTTTTATCTCGTGGCCAGCATGCATTCCCAGCCATTATCAGCCTGTTGTTATCCCCCCTCAGAAATCTTCCACATAGATCATCATACATAGGATCAGAAGGCGTAGAGTTGCCCTGGAAACAGATCAAACACTCACCATCCATCAAGATATGGCACAGAACCTGTCTTTACACAATGTACAGATGTGATGTTCAGGTGGAGTTTTCTGTCATGGTGCAGCACATTCCAATGTACCATGTAAAGTCTTAATATTCGAGTATTAGGCAATAGGTCAATGTATTAGGAATGTCCACCTGTTATAATGACAATACATTCCTGGGCATATTTTAATTTTCTCAAGTGGACCATATTTAAGCGATGATCCTTCTTATTCTCCTTCATTAGACATCATGTAGGTCCAAATCTGCAAGCAACTGCCTGCAATCTTGTGCAAAGTAAATCTCCATTGGGTCTTTATTGACCTCTCCTTCAGGTGTGAGGAGAGCCCATAGAGTATCGGGTTTAGCATAGATGTGTTTAGCACTCTGCATTTAGCTGGCATGACCGTAGGTACCAGACTTAACGATCATACTAGGCCAAGTGACATTGAGATCGCGCAAGTGCAGGGCGAGGGTTGGGGAAAAGTGTGAGGGGAAAGCAGAGTGGGGGAAGTGCTGTACATGTGATCCCACAATAACAAGAAGTGCGGCCAACGATTGGCAGGTGCAGGGTAAGTGCATACAGCAAGTGTCCAAGTGC
This sequence comes from Ambystoma mexicanum, assembly GCF_040938575.1. NCBI lineage: Eukaryota > Metazoa > Chordata > Amphibia > Caudata > Ambystomatidae > Ambystoma > Ambystoma mexicanum. The sequence continues at coordinate 926,199,180 of NC_090934.1, read as the reverse complement.
TGGTAGGGGGCTGTAGGGTTACAGATACAGACCCAAGTTCAAGGGTTACCGGGGGGGCAGTGCAGGTTTGAAATTGGGCAGGCTAGGACCTGGGCCCTAGATCAGAGGGTAGCCAGGTGACCAGTGCAGTTTCAGGCAGGCAATCAGCAAGGGAGAGGAAGAGAGAAGGCAGAAGCAAAGAGGAAGGTCTTGAGGTGCTTCCGGAACCGGAGATGGTTCTCCTCAAGTTTCTCCTCAAGTGGAATTGGTATCTGTATATGGCCATCAGAATAAGTTGGAGTTTGCTTATGAGGTGGGAGGTGAACCACAGCAGCACCATGTAGTTGAATCTCATGTGAGTGGCTAGAAGGGTCTGCAACCTTTGACTCTCCATATTTTTTTAACTACATCTCCCACCAGCAGTACCCAGCATGTTCAATAGTGAGGGAGGATGGAAGTCGCAATTCAAAACACCAGGAAAGTCGCATGCTGCAGACCCCTGGGCTACGATATCGAGGAGAACCTTATGACTGATGGTTTCAAAAGCAATAGAAAGGTTGAGCATGCTCAGTAATCATTGGTCTTCCTTGTCCATGACGATAAAGGTGCCATTGATGACCCAGATGTTGGCGATCTCTTTGTGACATCTCGTTCGATAGACATACTGGTAGTTATGAAAGAAGATATGTTGGGTGACCTTCTCGTCTAGTTGGGCAGAAGGGTTTCTCATTGCTGTTCCCTATCAAAGGTATGTGTCTGATTGGACAGTAATTTACTATGTCATATGGCCCGAGAGCGATTGTTTTCAGCAAGGAAAGGATTTGACCAGTACTTAGAACAGTGGGGATGAAGTCATGGCTTGTGTAGAAGGGTGGAGAACATGCTTCTCCTCAGTTGAACATCAGGGAACCTATGTCTGTGTCGTCATAAGAGGTGGCCTTGAGGTTATGTACATCTTGGACAGGTCTTACTGGGCTATGAACCTGAACCTGCTCCATCATGTCTTATCACATGGAAAGATGAGTGGAAGAGCCCATCTCTGGTGTGTTTGAAGCTATTGATATGGTGTCTGAAAGTGTCTATTTGATAGGGTAAGAGGTTGCTGATGTTGTGTCATTTGTCAGTGTATCCAGGAATAGTGGGTTCCAGCAAAGTATTGAAGCAGTATTTGAAGACTTTGTTGAGGAATCTGCTCTTATTGAATGCTTTTGCTGTGGTTTAACAGCAGTAATTGTCTTTGTCTTGCATCCTAATAAGATCTTCGAGATGAAGCTTGTTTTTTTCTCCAGATCTTTTCTAGTCAGCGGATGGTCTGCTTGTTGTTGGTAAGACTACACGTGCAATGGTCTTGAGTCTGTTTCTTTTATAACTTTATACGTTCTTGCGTCTTGGCAGCATGTTTTATGGTGTGATGGAGAGTGTTGGCTAGGGGGTTGTCATTTGGAGTGCAGGAGGATGCCAGGGCAGTGAGAGCTTCTTACATTGCATTCAAGGGGACGATCTTAAGGGGGCGGCAAGGTGCCTCGGGAGGCTTTGGTTGGCTACAATGGTTGATGGTGTGTGATGGAGCTTAATTTGACATTACCTGCCATGGAGGTAACACTGTGATCTCAACAGAGGGCCGACCATACCCGTGTGTTCCTCTAGAAAACCAGAGAAGATCAGGTATATTCTGCCATATCTAATTGTAGGAGTGCCTGGTACTCAGTGGAAAGTGAGTAGCATATCAAGCCTATTGACTTTGAGGTAGACGAGTTCTTTAATTGTTTGGTTAGGGCTGGGTTATTGTTTCCATACTAAATTACTGAATCCGCTTGGATGCGGGAGGGTGAAGTTGGGGCTTGACTGTGTTGCTGCGTATTCTTGGATGGAAAGGCATATCATCATGTAAGAGATTCCTTTTCACCACATGGCATTTGTATTTCCTACAGGGTTGTTTTCAAAGTCTCAAAGAATATGCAGAAAGAGAAACAGAGTCTTCTGAGACAGCTGGAACTTCTCAGGTGAGAGGGTTGGGGAAAGAAATGGGGGCTGAACTTGTTAACCATGCTGTGTAGATGCAGGAGGAAATGAGGCCCCATGCTGCAGTAAAAGGAGGAAATGAGAGAACAATTAAGCTTCGGTACACGGAATCACTTCACTACTGCAATGGCTTTAGGCGGTACGTGGGACTGAGCGGTCTCCATCATTATACGTCCACAGTGCTCTGAATTTTATAATGAGTAGATTTAGTTAGGATTCACTTTGTTTTCTCAGCTTAATCCCAAGATTCTGGTAACAGCGATGGACATCTATGTGTATGCATCAGGCTCAGTTTCTGGAGTGCCCTTAACCATTTGGTTTGTACACACTCTTTACATGTCCCATGAATCTCTGTTCAAGAGAGTCATTAAGTCATGCTCTTGCAACATCAGACGCACTTACCATGAACATGCTTATAGCATAACCAGGATGATGCAATTAGGGCTCCAAGCCACAGTAACATTGCTCCTCCTTTAACAAAGGTCCAGGGTATCAGAGACCTATTGGCTGAACAGGCAGAGAGGATGCAATTGACTGAGGCCCTTACCTGATCTTCTCTGGTTTTCTAGAGGAACACACGGGTATGGTCGGCCCTCTGTTGAGGTCACAGTGTTACCTCCATGGCAGGTAATGTCAAAGGCGCCCAGAAGGGAGTAGCATCAGCGGAAAGGGGCCAATGGCAGACACAGCCTCTATAAGTAGGAGGACAAAGGTTGTGTAAGGTTCCAAGTAGGCACACGGATGACCAGCTGGAGATGAACTTGATGTCCAGTCGATCAGCAACTGAAGGGCACAGTAGAGCAATTGGGAGGTCAGAAGAGGGGACAACGAGAAGCAGAGGAGGAAAAATGCAATGGGTAAAATGAGGCATAGCAAAATACCACGAGATGCTCTTTTGAGGAAGCAACGCAAACACACTTGCATGCACGTGCCAAATATAATGGGTTTTCTGGGACAACTACTCTTCACCCAGAAGGGATCAACGCCATGATAGAGTTGGCAAAATGAACCCACGGGAGATAGAAAGCTGGGGGAGCGTTTTGTGATTGGGAATTCTCAAGGGCGGATGTCAGAATACCAATACAGTGTTCCACAAGACACCAGGTACCCTCCAGGAAGCCTAACATGAAAACTGGGGTCCGAATCTTAGACCGTGACAAGCACAGTCTCAAATGTAAAGTATTCCTGTTAAGTACAAATGCTGAGTCGATGGAGCAGCTTGGTGCGACACTGGACCCGTAACAGCTGCTTCTTCAGCACCAGGTCTTCTTGCCAGGTATCTGGTATCAGCCGATTAGACATATTTATGTTCCCAGGTTTGACGTATCAAGTACAGCTGATATGGTTTGGAAGATAATTCATTGGAATGTAGAGCTTGGACTTTACCTAGCCCATGAGGATGTGCGTTTCCTCTCCAGCCATGCTTCTTCAGGGAAACACCAAAGTATTTTGGAGTACACTGTTACTTTTCATGTAACTATGAGCTGGCAGGTGCCATCGATCAGGACTGTATAGGTTCTCAGATGAAAGTGGTACTGCAGCGTCTGCAGAGACGGTCCGGTGGGGCCAAATGAAGCAGCCTTCACCGTGTAGAGTGGCAAGTTATTGCAATGGGGCTCACATGCCTGCCCACCATCTTTTGAGTATGCAGATCAATTTGCATGCCCCAGTTTGAGGGTAATGTAGGCTACAAAATCACTGGTCAGCAATGTAATGTTACATTCACTTTCTTTGTGGAGTGAGCATTCAAGAGAGTTGCAGCAACATGGCATAAGCTTAACCCTAAAACTCTGTCATCTATCGCAATAATTGTGGTCGTCAATGTCTACCGGGATGGCCCTACAGATCTCTTGGGCTTGTGTCCAGAATGACTATAAGAATATGTCCTTCATGCCTGTTTGATCGCAATTGATCTCTTTGAATCAGTCAAGCAGTCAAGCGAATTTCCAAAGCAGTTGTCACCTATCTTCAGTTTATTTATTTGCTTATATAGTGCCAGCAGCTAGCAAGCATCAGGGCGCTGACATGAAGACGTAGGGACAAAAACACATATAATCACAGGACAAGGCGCTCAGTAAGTCATTGGGGGTATCAGTTTCCTAGGAGCGGTTTGTCATTTGAACAAATGTGTCTTGAGTTTTCTCCGGAAACTTGTGTATTTCTGTTCTAGTCTTAAAGAGATGGGTAGGTTGTTCCACATCATGGCTGCTTTAATGTGGAATGCTGTGTTGGGTTTTAACCGCAGTGTAGATGCAAGGGCTCCGTCCAGCTCTTAACTCAACTCTCCCTGTCTTGCTTTTATTTAGAGAGATGAACAAGAAACTCCGGGACGAGAGGGACGCCTTTGAAGCCAAGAAGTTGAGTAGCCTCAAGAAGGCTGCAGTGCCACCCGTGCCCCTTCCCAGTCGCTGCTGCTGTCACACTCATGCAGGGTCATTGCACTGCCATGAAGGGCACTAGCTCTAGCCCCTGCAAGGTGGACTAGGTGGATAAATTAATGTACATGGATATACATATGCATAAAGACTTTTAATATATGCCTAAATACTGCACAAGAAACTGGAATCCAGGACACCAAGTGCAGTAATCTACAAACTTGTGTTCCCTGCCTAAAAAAGGGGTAATGGGCCACTTAAGCTTTACAGATAAGCCATTAACATTCAGAGGCCACCCAATCCCATTTTTGCAAAGGCTGCTGACCCAACTCTGGACTGGCCGTGGGGCAACTGAGTGTGATCCCGGTGATACTCATGGCACAATATGTTTGCTTTTATGGCAGTAGTTGTGAAAGAGGAGATGGCATAAATTGGCAGAGCTGGGGTATGAAGGAGTGAGGTTTTAATGAGAGAGTGAATGAAGAGTTGGACAGAAACTATCTACATAGATCAGAGGACCTCGAAGTCCAGGACCCAAAGACTGTTTCTTTTATTTTATTTTGTGGAGAGTGTGTTGCAGTGGTGGAGATACATCAGACAACACCGATCTCAAATGTGTAGTAGTTTGTGATCTTCTGCCATCGATTGGCAAAAAAGCACCAAATGGTTTGATTTTTCTTAAATCTGTTGTATCGTGTTTGCTATATTTCGCCACAACGTCAATTTCATTCATGGTCTGCACAGAATGGATTTCGTGTTGCAAATGCCATCTTTTTTCAGATTGTTCATCTCCACACCCATTTCCCTCCAAGTTTAGAATTGCCAACAGACCATGATAATGGCAGCAGTACACTATATAAAACCCAGTAACATTACATAACAGTATGTTAGACCTGCCAGTCATCTTGTGTTATGATCTGGAGGGTATGCTTGGACATTTCAGGCATGATATGTAAAAGTATGTAGTATGTCCGACATGTCGGCCATCTTGTTTCAGAATCCACAAAAGAGAGCAAACGCTTGAAGCATCTTGTATCAGAATCTGCGGAATATGCTAGATCGTTTCCCTCGCTATGTGAGAGCCAATAGAGAATGGAAGCATTGGCCCTCTTCTGTGAGCTGGATTGTCGGCCATCTTGAAGAGTAGGCAATGGTTCCTATTCGATTCTGTAAAGACAGAAGAACTCAAAAGATGGTGTGACTGAAATGATGGGGAATACCAGCATGGGGGAAAGTGCTCTTTCAGAAGTCTGACTAAAACAAAGTTTTTTTCGACTAGACGTCAGTTGCCATATAACACACAAAAGAGGTTTTCAATGTAAGACAAAGGCACGAGTGACAAAACATTGCCAGGATGTGCCCAGGTAAGCCTTTTCTTTGCATAGCCAGTCTGGGCAGGAGAGATCGTGGGACTGGAAGAGGTCAAAACGTCCACGTTTCTGGTAGAGCCTGCTACTACCATCCACACTTCCGTTTTGATTTGCTACCATGCGTGATAAAAATCTATTTTGCCTAATGTTTTCATTCTTACAAATATCATTCCTATCTGTTGTATACTGCTAATCACGATGAAACCTTCCTTGCAAGTGCGCCATGCCAGGTGTTTCTCTTACCCAATCCAGCGATTGTTCAGAGCTTATCTACTGGAGTTCATTGCCTCCTGTGCTCAGATAAAAGTGAGTCATAGGATGGTGGCCCTGAGGCCTATGAAAACCCCTCGCACGCTGTTCCATTCTGTAAATGTATTAGTAGGCCTGGGTTACTTATTGAGCGTCTGATTTTGTGCAGAATATTTTGTTCCCTTGAGCAATTCTTTATCTCCCAAATAAATAAAATAGGCACGAAAAATGTTGGTTAGCCCGTTACTATACCGTGCAGAATGCACAACCCCATTAACACGGCTGTTGCTAGGTCTGGAAAAGATCTGGGGCTCCGCTCATGTCGGGACTGTCGGAACTCGTGGCTAGCTAGCCTTTTGATTGTAGCCCATGAGCTTCTATCCCGGGCTACAAGCAATAGACCCGGGGCTATAGCCCCCCCAAACCCCTAGTTTCCCATAGAGACAACTCTTCCCATTAAGGGAAGCTGTCTCCTTCCTCGTGCTCCATTTCTGACGGGAAAGCCCGCAACTATATTTGCGCTCCCTACATGCAATCATTTCAGGCAGTGCACAGTGGACCTTGTTTTTTGTCATGTACAGCTGATTAGTGGGTTGGCTTTTTAGAATGAGCATTTTGTATTCCTGAATTAGCTTTAATTAACGTAACCTGTTATTGTGTGGCTGCCACACTGTACATCGACTCACATGCCACATGATCTGTTAGAGGCCGGGTGATGTTCTGTGTAGGAGGCACTCAGTGCTATGTTCAGGAGATGCCATTGCTGGCAGCACGGCGCTCCCACCGAGGTACATTCAGGTTACTTTTCTCAGCTCCGGTGGGTTTTGGGAAATAAAATCAGCAACCTGAGAGGGGGAAGACCTTTCTGGTTGCATAACTTTTACTGTGCATATTGCACATAACATTATTGCACTTTTATAAAGTTGAGGTGGGCACCTTACGGACTGAACGGTAGCTAAGTCATCCCAACAAAAAGAAAGAAAAACTAACCAATTGTTTGGGTTATACTATATTTCAGTGCTGAAATTTAATGACCGCTTGGGGTTCTATAAATTCCATTGTCCAATCATCAAAAACCCATCTTGGCCAAAGAAGAAACATCACTCCCTTTGTAATTCACTTATCCGAGCCACACTGGGCCTAGTAAGATCGTTGTTTTTGTTTTCTCCTCTGTTCCCCTCCCTTTGCCTGGTCGCGCTCTGGAACACCCGTGTACAAGCGCGATATAAATAAAATATCATATCATACTCCTGTCTGGGCAAGACTGTACTGGGGAACTCCACCTATTTGCCCCACAATAATAAACCCATAGATTACAACCCATGTCCAGTAGGGCAGTCCTTCAGTTATGGATAACTGTCCTGAAATGGCATGGTGCCTAGATTGTTTAATGTATGCCTACTACCAATTAGGAGCTGGGTTGAGTCTGAAGTCTTGTCCTCCAAATATGTACCACGAGACCCTGAAAATCCTGCTATGCATTGCACCTAAAGATTTTGTGCCCCAGCGGTCCAAGTCCCAAGCCCTTGAAGCACCATTGCACATCATTTGTGCAACTTCTATGCGGCCTGCAAGCTCTTAGGGCACTGATGACCCACCTCTTCAAATTAGCCTCTACAAAACTGCTCCAGCCTTTTCATGCCTACCATTGGGTAGCCTTCATTTTGACTAGCCATATCCTTGCTTGAGACATCAAGCACCCTTCTGGCTACCTTTGGTACTGCATAAGGACCTAGTATATATCAGAATTGAATATAAGATACCGTAAAATGCTTTGTGTATATGTATTATAGCTTAAGTTGCTTGTATAATGCTAGCCAAACGCTATATAAAAAGAAACAATGTGTCGATTTGTTAATTAGGCTAGCCAAATCCAGTATTTGCAAGTTTTCCCAGTTTACATGGAAAAGAAGGCTGATTGAAGCCACCAGAAAAAAAGGTGCAATGTTTTCATTCAACAACCTTTGCCTCTACGTCAGCTGCCACATTAGCACTTCAAATGCAGTCAATATTTAATGCCTGGAGCCAGGGTTACAATCGACCAATCACAAGCAGCTGCCCAGGGCGCCACCAGAAGGAGGCAAAATGTTCCAAGCACAAGGGACCGAAGTGGGGGGAAAAACCGAACCTGAACTGAAAAATGTTTAAGGCGCGCAATGGTTTGTTTTAAAATGGCGGCTCTCCAAGTGAGACTCGAACCACGGGGGATATGCAGTTTTGCTGTTCATTAGACAGATTCTCCTAGAACCACGGTGTTTTAATTAAGGGAGTGGGCATTGCCACAATGGCGGGGTGCTTTGCTTTAATATGCATTAACACTTAGACTCTTGCCACCCTGGAGCGGAACGGCGAATTCGTGGGGCTGGCTTTCTCACGTGAGTTAATAATGTTGTAACCCCTTTGATTGAGGAGGACATATGGATGGGTCCTCATTTACGTAGGATGTCTGGCGCTTAAGAGTGCAATGCCCAGGCGAGGTCTGCTGTGGTGGCGGTAATGGGCAAGCAGCACACAGTGCATGACACTTCCCTGGCAGCGCATAAGGAAATGGGCAGCCAACCTGAAGACCCGAACGCTGCACGCAAAGCTCCATTCAAGACAGAAAGGGAAAGACATGTAAACAGAGGCTTACGGAAAGCGTGAGTACACTTAGACTTGGCTCAAGCAAGCATTTCTGCTTCATGAGTCACCAGCCTGAATGACAGCTCTTCAGCACCCCTCCTCCGCCCCCATACAGAAACAAAGGAATCCCTGCTCTGTTATGACTCTTATGACACCTGTTACCAGCCTTTTCATAGTAGCTGCCTGACATCTGGCTGACTGCTGCGACCGTCCCTGCCCATTTCTTTGAAGCATTAACCTGATATGTGACCGACTTCACCCTAGGCCACTCCCCTTTCGAAAGCATTGGCCTGTCATGTGGTTAATTGGACCCTTCTCCTAGATGCCTTCGGCTTGGAGTGCTGTATAAGTGTCGAAAATAAAGAAATAAATATGATATGGCACTGCCTAGGCTCCAGCCCACAGTCTTTTCAAAGTCACCAGCTTAATCTGTGGCTGACGTTTCTCAGCCTTATCAGTCTTTCAGAGGCAGCAGACTGATTATACAGGAGCCTTTCAGAACCATGGCTCGGATCACAGGGTTCTGCACCAGCTCGCCCGGTCCTTCAGTGGCGAGCCTGGCATCTGGCTGAGTAGTAGCTTTTTAGAGTTGAGCATGACTAGGGACTGACTCGATCCCATCCCTGAAAGCCTTAGCCTGCTATGTGAGTCTATACTGTTGCACGAGTCTCTCAGAAGCACGGGCCTGGCATCTGATTAACTCACCTCCACAGATGCCGGACATACTGGCCTGGCACCCTTCTGTATGCCTTCATTTGGTTCCTCTCAGTTGTTACCCATCCTGCCCTCCCATGCCATGCGTGTGTAACAGACAACAATGTCCTCAGTAGCAGAAGGGCAACTGTAATTGAAACAATCACAAATAGAACATAAGGACATGCCTGTCCTGCGTTAACGCAGAGCCTCTCCATACTGAATCGGTTATACCAAGCTAGGACATGGTCAGACATAAGCCATTAGCCATCTAGAGTGGAACCACTGTGACGTTTCTCAAGGTGAAGCCTGCAAGTAAATGGTTTTCTTGACCTAATGAATGTTTATCAATTAAGCCCCTTTTCTAACTGACAGCCCTTTCCTTGTTAACGCTAATCACGTCAGAATCTGGTGCTACCCTCTACCATTCCCAGAGAGAGCATCTTATTGGTCTGAGACATCACGTAAGTCCTTAAATGTAAAAAGCTCCACAAACCCTTCCATTGCAAGTCTTCTCCTACCTTCTTGTCTGTTTCTCTGTGACCGGTGGACGGCATAGTGCTAACAAACTCTATACATGTAATTGCCAACTTTACGTACAGTGTGGTAATCGTCCTTGCTCCCAGTCCTCCCGGCTCATCAAAGACTTTCCTAGCTGGAGGTTGACCTCCTGCTGCGCAGGCTGCCCCAGGCCACATGCCCCAAATTCTCCAACATATCACCGACCTGTAAGGGGGACTACAAAAGCCCCCGGCACTCACTCCTCTACCTTTCGCCCATGTGTAGAAAGCCGATGACGGCAAGTAGTGAGCAGGGGTGGGAGGGCAGGATGCAAGGACTGTGACGAGTCTCAAGTAGTAGGAGCATTGATTATTACAACACATAATCTTGTCATTTTGTATTTAGTTTATTTGTATTGCGCGCCTGGCCCGGAGACGTCTGGGCGCATTTCTTGAGAAGGTACAATAGTTACATATGGGATGAACAGTTACAATAATAGTAGCTACAATTAATTACAGCAAACCCTCTTCCTCCACACTGTCATCCCTATGTGAGCATGCACCAAACAGCATCAGTGCGACCATCAGTCGGACATTCAGGCTGAAAAATGATCCATGAAACATAGGAGATGCACAAATGTGAATGTATTATGCTACTGCTCATAATTGGCTGACTTGTATGATCCTGGAATCAAGTTCAGGAGATAGCAGGTAGTGCTGTACAAAGGCGTGTGGAGCTGCGCACGGTGCTGCATTGCAGATCTCTCTCATGGACACACCCTGTGCTTCGACCCACAATGCCACCATACATACAGCAGAAGGGCCCTGAGGCAACTCCAGTAATGGCATATTGGCCTGGGAATATCGCATGGGAATGGCTGACTATATCCAGGGTCGTAGAGCAGAGGAAGGTTTCTCCCCATTGTTGTGCCTCCAATCAATATGAAAGGGGATTCTGATTGGTGGAACAGGAACGCTCTTTCCTTGCAGATGAAGAAGGACATGGATACGGTGACATCTTAATTGAGTAAAGACTTTGGGAATGAAGCCTGGTTAAAGTCCTAGGAGCACATCCAGAGAGAATGCCATATCTGTGATGAAAAATGCACCAATAAGAATGGCCCATGTATTTTCTGCAAATAGAAGAGTCAGTTCATGTTTGTTTCTTACAGCGCTTTGAAGAGATGAATGTGTAATGAAGATGGACCACCATAAGATTCCATGACCTCCCATGAAGAGTGCTAGAAATGTTAGGGAGAAACCCAGATCAAGTTCTGATAGAAGCTAAGTATGACTGAAGAGTTGATAATGAAGGATCCATTGTAAAGCCTTCTGATACAAAGGTCAGGATTTTCTGATCCTAGGATACGCATCCCCATACTCTCCTCAAGTTGAAAGGAAGGCCAGTGATATTTGACTATCCTTTGATATTTATCCTGCAGATTCTAGTTCCGTCTTCAGCCCATCAAGTTGAAGCAGAGCACAGAGAGAAAGGCTTCACTCAAAGATAGAAGGGGGTCCATTAGGGTTACATGTGATTTTAACAAATTAAATCACAGAGAATGCTGTACTAACGAAACTGTTATAACAAAAAAAGATCAAATGTTTTATTTATGGGGTCCCCCCTAAACCCCGTTTCCCTATGCTTTTAAATCCACCCCAACCCCCTCCCCACCCGTTTTAACCCCTTACCATTCGATATTTGTTCGTTCTAACATTTTCATTCTTACAGCATTTTCTGTAATTGAATTCATTAAAATCACGGCATACCTCCATTAGCGCGGCAGGCAGTAGCGTGAACCAAGGCACCCGAGACCAAGAAGGGCCCACCAGGATCAATGCACGCTACTCGCCCTGTGCTGGGTCAGTCAACACTCTTAATTCGGGAAAAACAAGTCATACCATAAAGGTTTACATCCACAGGAAATATTGCATAAGGAACCATGCAACATCTTAAGCAAATCGACAACATATGAACACCAATTGAATAGTTTTTACAGTCGTTCAAATATTTAGCAACTCATTAAGATCAGACTGACTAATGCAATTCTCATGATCTAAAAAAATGAATGATAATGACCATACCAAATTGTGACTTCAGATATTAAGGTGGGTTGCAGCTTCCATTAGAAAGCTTGCAACTTAAGCTAGAAGCCTGCTTAAGAAAGGGCCTAAATGCTGATAGCAGAAGTTGCACAATGTAAAAGCAGTAACATTAGGTGAATGTAACATTCTTTACATTGTATTGATCAATATCTGTTTGCCGCCGGCTAGTGACTGCACGCGGTCCTGGGTATGACTGTTACATTGGGGTTCCCAACTTGCGGGGTGCAGTGGGGGGGGGGGTAATGTGGTGCAGGTTTTGCTGAAGCATCTCACACGCCATGTTATGTTATGGGAATCAGACAGAGAGAAGCAGGGCTGAATGAAAGGAACATAAACCGCCCACCTCAAAATGAGCGGCGCAAGTTCGAGTTTGGAAAAGGAACTACATGTAAAGAAAGCTGGATGAAGTTTTGAAAATGTTATTTTTTTTTAGGTATAGAATACAAGGTACTCGAGACGCTGTGGCTGGAGATGTGAGACTGTGAGGGTTGTTAACAATTACATAATGTATTCATGTAAAGCGTATTTGCTAATGAGCTGGGAGCGTAAGGGGGTCTTTGAAAAGCCGATAGGCCTGGGGCAGAGTCAGCTGGCTGTAGCAGCAGATCAGTGGCACTGCTTCGCCTCAAAAGCGGTGTGGATAGAATCACCATTCAGCATGGTTACCAGGGCGCAGAGCTAACGGGTAAAGCTGGAGACCTGCTGGGTTTAGCGCGTGAGCAGCAAAACAATGCAAGCAGGCTTTCTGGCGAGCTGGTTTCCGTAGTGACCCCTCTCGCCTGGTGCTGTGCAACACAATCCTCAGAGAAGCTGGTCAGGAAATGTGTGGGGCGGCATGTGCCAGAGGAGAGCAGAAAACATACGTATTTATTTCAGTTTCTTTAGCAGAATGTGAGCTGGAAGTGGAGCCTTCGTGGTCAATGGAATCGGATAATGTCCACTCCGTCCATGTCTCCGCGTGAGGCGACTGCACCGTAGAGACTCCTCCAGTTCTTACTCTCTTCTTGATACGCAGTCTGAATCCCAGGTGTCCCGCCGCTACTCTGTCTGAACCCGGACATTAAATGCCCTTGAAATTGACGACAGAGCTAAGAACTGGTTATTTTACGGTGAACTGCTAATGGTCGCTTGTGGAGGTAACGCCGCTATTCATCGAACATCGTATCATTTCGCTGCTGATATCAGGACCCGTCTCGCTATGCACCGAGGAGGTAGAGATATTGTGTAAAGACGGCCATTGAGAAAGTATAACCTTTGACCTAATGACCGCTCTGAGATTTCAGTTAATACTAGGCATGCCTTGGCTTGAACGTCATAACCCAGTAATGGCACTAGAGGTACACTTTAGCGCTTCTGCCATGAAGGCGGGGTTGATCTATTTCCTTTCGGATGTGACCTAATATAGGAGTGCACTTGTTGATGGAACAGTCTTGTTGAAACAGGCCACCAAACACCTGGCCGTCAGTCAGTCAATCTTCGGTGTAAGGCCAAGTACAATGGACAAGGGTCTTTGTTCATCCTGGCTGAAGTCCATTCTAAAAATATGGGAGCTCAGTCCTTTCCTGGACTCCAGGGAGTTCCTTTCGAGTAGGTTGAGGAGGGAGGAACCCTGTTGGTTTGCATCCATAAGATGGAGCGCTTTGCCTTCTGATCTTGTGCCTCTAGACTTGTAGCTCGTGAGTCCGTTATAGAGCAGCAGCCAAGCTGAGGGGTCTACTTGGAAAGAGGAATGGATGATCGCTGGAGACATGGGGGCTCATTACATGTTTCCTGGTATCATGCTTGTAATTCCAGCAGGATAGCGGGAAACTGCCCCTATCATCCCCGCCGCCTGATATCTTGGTATTACTGAGATATTACAGACGGTGGTAAATTCCCATTCCATGGAGTTGCATAAGACTCAATGGAATGGTATTGCCGGAATTACCAGCACCCAGTGCCTTAAGTGGCACTGCAAAATGAGCTGGGGCCCATCGAGGGGACGTGGCCTAATGGCAGGTGGGGGGGGTCAACTGCTGGCCCATTAGGCCACTTCCCCCTGACGAGCCCCTGTTCAATGGGCTACTGGCACCCCTGCCAGGCAGCCTTTTGTAGAGATCAGCACCCTCTCCCCTATTGGGGAGAGGGTGCTGATCTCTGCATTTATTTTCTATAGGCTTGCCTGGCAGGGGACAGCGCCTCGCCTATTCAGCCTTAATGGTGGCACTGCCCCTCGTCAGCTGTGGAGGGGCAGCGCCACCATTAAGACTGAAAGGGTGAGGCCGCTGGAAGCAGAGGCCTTTTTCCTGAAGACTGAAACTCCCTCGAATGCGGGGGTGCTTCAGGATTAGGAAAACAAGGCCTCTGCTTCTAGCGGTCTCACATTTCTCTCCATAATGGTGGCACCGCCCCACGGGCATCTCTTGCTTGAAGGGATGCCTCACAGGTGTGGCGCCACCATTATGGATGAAAAGCATTTTTTTCTGAAACCTGCAGCTCTCGCACAAGAGCGAGAGTTTCAGGCTTTAGAAAAAAATCCTGGTCATGTAGTGGCCGGGGCTGCCAGGGGAGATTAGTGAGCCCCGGCAGGGCCCCTCCTCAAAACGAGATTTCTGAGCAAGCCGGGGTTTGTCCCAGCTGGCCCCTTCCCACTTAAAGCCCTGCTGGCACCATACTACTGGTGCCGGTGATTCTGGCCTTTCTTTGCCTGTAGGGGCCTGATCTAACAGGAGGTTAGGCCTGCCGGTAGATCAGAGTCCCACCGGCAAACTCGGGCTTCCCCGGTCCATTAAAAATGCTGGTTGCCAGTATTACCGTCAATTATTCCAGCATTTCTACCGGACCTGGGTCCTCGTAATGAGGCCCATGGTATTGTGTCTTGGCAGGGGCTTTTGCAGCATGGAGAATGTCTTGGATTTTGATATTTCCTTGTTCAGTGGCCTTTGGCGCAGCACGAGGAGCGCTAGCCAAAGAGTACTTCTGACTCTTGGTTTTGTGCTCTCTGGACTTGCGGGATAACTGTGTATAAATCATTGCAAGGATCACGACGTGATGATACCTTCACTAGGATGAAGGCCATTTTCTCCTGCTGCAACGGTAGCAGTTGAATCCTGCTAAGTGGTGGGAGGTGTTTCTAGTGGCAGAGTTAGTTCGGAAGTAAAAGATGTCGCTATCAAAGACCTCTGAGTTTGCGCACCTTTTGTGCTGCCACGGAAAATGATCCATGGACTCTGGCCAATTGAACAACATGAGAATATTTCATTGGTCCTGTGAGTAAGAGCCCAGATTTTTGTGAATGTCTTCCTTTGTTTCTTTAAGGCAATCCACAACTAGGTGATGCTCCTTGGAAACCTTGGTTACCCCCTAAAAATTGAGATATATCTTTGTGTCATAGTTGTATTTTTATTTGGTTATTTATATAGCGCTCTTTCCCCATTTGTATGGCCTCAATGCGCTTTGTGGTTGGAACACCCTCAATGTGCCGAGGTTCTAAGAGTTTTAGATTAGGAGATGCGTGTGTGCATTTTCGCCGGTCTAGGACTTAGGTGGCTGACTAGGCTCGATTTGCAGCCCAAATAGGTCAGGCACGTGTGTGGGCGCTGTTGGTGGTTTGCGAGAGAGTGCTTTTGTTGAAAGAGTCGATCTGTGGCCAGTCGATGTGCAACTTTGGAAGCCAATGTTCTGCGTTTTTCAACAAGTGAATATCTGTTCGTTAATATAAAAGTATCAGCAAAACACATTGGTGGTTAAGACTTTCAAAGAAAGCGAATTTAAAGTGGTGATTAGTTTCACGCTCACGCAGCTGCATATGTAATGACACAAATCTAGTAGAACTGACATTTCAAAAGTCACAGAGCACTTTCACATGAATTGTGAATGCGGCTATATATTCTTTATAGAGGAACAGTAAAACAGCATATCCAAATAAATAAAAAACGCTTCTTGCAAATGTTGTCCATGGAACAATATTCCCCACAGAAATAGAGGTACATAAAACGCGTGGTAATTTAATTTGCAGAAATTGCATTGTGGTGATATAAAATCTAAACATGTTTATGGTTATAGGTCAGGGTTGGGTGGAGGGAGACTAGGAATGGCGAGGGTGCCGGAGTGACACGCCCATTAGGAAAAAATATCGATGAAATGCCGCGATGTAATTTCAGTGAAGTAAGTGACCAAGAGGTAATTTACTTGATGAAAGAATTTAGAAGGAAGGAGCAGGCGAGCATACAGTAGGATGCTTTGCAGATCCTCCGAAAGACCAACCAGTATTTAAGATATTACTTTTGGCAAGAAGGCAAGGGGCTTTCGATGCACGTTCTCACTGGTCAAACTCTTTCAATTTCTTTTGTGCAATGTGATTGTATTGCTTTTTTGTTAACACTTGAATGTGAAAAGACAAAGTTACAAAGCTAAGAAAGACAATAAAATACAGAAAGTGAAAAATGTGTCTTTGTCTTTTTAAAGGGCGGAGTTCATATTTATTCTGTGGAAGCGGCGGTGACGTCAGTGTTTGCGTTCCAGGTATTGATCGGCGCCAGGCCTGGGTGTGAGCTCTTTGGTCACCGTGGCCAGGGGGAGGCCGCGGCGGAACTCAAACAACTAGCTGCAGGAATCGCACGTACAGGTCAATATTTGAATGGTGTTGGGAGGGACAGGCGAGGCCGGGAGGGAGCAGCAGGGTGCCAGTAGAAAGGTCAAACGCGGAGCTATGTTTGACTTTTACACTAAACTGAAGTCATAATCAACTGTTCCCAGAAAACAGCAGCACATGACCCACTGCAACACAGCAGTGCCCTAACACAGTAGCAGGAGGATTTAAAACAAGCACTGGCAATGCCAATAGTTTGGGCTTTTTGTAGGTATGGGAAAGGCACTTGCCAGGCACTAACGTAGTGGTATTTACTGACCATTGATAGTAGCAGATGCAAAATGGTGCGAGTACCTGGGCATTTGATAGCAGGGCATGCCAAATGTCTAATACTTATGCACAAGCCAAAACGGGTGGCTTTGCCAATGCTTGTTTTTAACAGGTCTTCAATATAAAAACACTGTCAGGCAAGTCGAGTGCAAAGTTTGATGGTAAGGCTTGATTAAAGCAAGCTCAAAGAGTTCACATGAGGAGGTGTTTTGGGTGGGGCAGGAACAGGGTGCGAATGGCCTTAGGGATTAACATGGCCATGGGCAGTCAATGGGTGGGGAAATACCAAACAACACCTACAAGCTTTGTGTCCCTCCTCATATGCCATTTCTCCCAATCTGCATTCTAATGCAATCGTTTCGGCTTATAGTTGGCACCAGCGCCACCTTATAGCTCAATCTAAAAAGGGGGTCGTGATTAGCACCCAAGCCCTGCTGGTTTATCAGATCAATGGGCACTGACATTATTAAACCAAATTCACAGGGCTAGTTGAATTGTTGTCACATGACCTCTACCTCAGTTGTTATCTCGGAAAGTGTAAATGTATAAGCTTTGACTTCTATTACTGAATAAATAACAGCACAATTTTTCAATGACAAATTCACAAGCAATGGATTGAAACACATGCTCTCAAGAGTGTAAACCATATGAATAACTTCAACATTTGGCAGAAGCAGAGAACATGCAGCCTTCCTAATGATGCCCCGGGTTTATGTCACTCTGACTGCTTGGCCATTGGCCCCTTTTTGGTTCCAGCAACCTACTTTCCTCCCAATATTACATACATGTCGCTGTACTGTTTTTCACAATGAAGCACTGATGGGAGTCTTGCCTTGCCTGACATTTCCCGCAACCAACTATTGTGCCCGCCATCATGATGTTATTAGCGGAGCTGGGCAATGCACGGATTACTTACTGGTGCTCTTTATTATTCCAGGTTCTCGTCCCAGTACTTACTAGATTAAGGCGTCACATGTCTCTGCTTAAACTACCCCAATATTCTAAGCTCCAACACTCACCTAACCTCAATGTCCCCAAAATGGACAGGCCTTCGATCTGACTTCCTGGAATACTATGATATTGGATGCGACTCGGACTAGGGAGGGGGCAGGACGTAATTACTAGGACGAGGGAGAGTAGAACGAGAACTAATGAAGAGTACCAGTAATAAACAAGTTGGGCGAAGTTCGAAACTCAGCTGTCCATGCTAGATACTAAAGAAGGACATTCGGACATCCAGATGGGCCATTGTAATGGCCTCCTCCTCAGTGGAGGGATGCACCTAAGAGTGGAAAACAGGGCCGCATCTTACCATGATGGCATCGGGAGAGACCAACAGTGAAGGAGGGAAACAGAGGAGAGCCCCCAACTCCCCACTGTTTCTCGCCAACACAATCGCCACCAAGACTGTCTTGAGTGTAAGAAATGTCAGGTCGATCGAGCAAAGAAGTTCGAAGGCAGGTATCTGAAGGGCCAGAGGTACAAGAGGAAGATCCCAAGTCATGGCTAGTACCCTCACCTTAGTACGAGCAAAAGAAAAACTCTTCAGAAGACAAGCTATTGCCGTAGCGGCTGTAACAACCCCGCCGCAAAGTTTCTCCAAAAGCCCTTTTAGCCACCCCCTGTGCTCCGCGGGGAGAATGTTATAGCCCCAGATCAAAACTCTCCTGCTTAAATTGGAAAAAGCCCCAAGCCCGTACTCAAGAGAACTGGCTGCTACATTAGATGACAAAGGTTGCCCAATGCCAAACATAGGATGGCTAGAACTCTGAACAGATGAGGAAGCCCTGCCCTTAATACCAAGCTCCAAACTGTCTCAGGCCTTTACTTTCAATAGCCAGGCTCCCCTCAGCCAAATGTTGAACAGTGGGGATTTATCTGGGTGCAATACAGGGGGAGCGGGTTTGTGGGTGCATTAGGGGAGGAGAAACTGACATTAGAAACAGGTGAACAAACCACCGCCTCCCGGACCAACCTGGTATTACAATAATTATCTGAGTCCACATCAGAGATAAGGAGAAGATCAAATTCCTTGGCCAACAGAAAAGTCAAACCATCTGCTGTCCAGATCCCCTGCCCCTAGAACCTCGAGCAGAACGATTTCAATTTCAGGGCAAGAGGACATTCTTGGATGATTCAAACATGTCCATTCAAGGAATGCTCCACTTCTGAAACAGAGAGACAAAGGTACTCCTCAAGAGTTACCATTCTGTGGATGATGAAAAAGAGCAGCTTTGGGCATCTGGGAAGGAGTTGTCCACCACGCGGACATACACTGCTCTGCCAGAGAGGAGTTTGAACTCCGCCCAAGCACCCAAGGAGCAGACAATATTGCTCAGTGACATGGATCTCGCCCCTCCCTGGTGATGTATCCAGGCAAGGTGTTGTCCATCCTGACCAGGCCCCTGCAACCCTGGCCTTCCTTCCTGAAGATGAGAGCCCACCTCACTGCCTATAGTTCCCTGCAGTTCGACAGGAGAGTCTTCTCCCCTCAATGACGAGCTGCCTAGAGTTGTTCTCTGGTTAAATTGCATCCTCATTGCGTGGCACCAGCGCCTGTGGCGAACGCTCCTTCCTAATGAGGATTCAATGGGAAACCCCTGACAAGGTTCTCCCTCAAGAGTCACTGCCTCAATTGGTCCACCAGAGCTGGGGAACCAGAGATCACAGCCTCAAAGTCCCTGTACAGGGGGAGCATTGTCTGTCAGCATTATTCCCTGGATCTATAACCTGAAAAGGGATGAGGCCTGAGGGAGCTGACACAATTTCCAAACTCCCCTCCTAAAGGCAGAGAGACCTCTCCTCTCGGAGGTGGACCACGCTGGGCATCTGTGTGTGTCACAGCGCCTAGTAGTTGTAATGTTTTGGTTGGATTCAGATGAAACTTCCTGGGGTTCATGAGAAAGCTGTGTGACCTCATCATCTCGCAGGACCTGAGGACACTCTTCTCTTTCTCCAAGCGGGAGGTCCTCTCTAGCAACCAATCATCCAAATAAAGGTAGAGAGTTATCCCCTCCTCGTGAAGTCTCCCCACCAAAGGAGCCCACACCTTGGTGAATGCATGAGAAGCTGAGCGCAGCCTAAAAGGAAGAACCTAGAATTGAAAATGTTCCTGGCTCCCAACGGAAACTGCCAGCATGAAGGATGAATGGGAATGAGAAAATGGACATTAAGGAGGTTATATGTGGAAATGAGGGGAATAATCCTCTGCATTTTGAAGCAATCCATCCGAACAACCTGGTTGACCCTCCTTAGATTTAAGACTAGACGGAATCCCGCTGAGGACACGGACTGAACTACCGCCCAATACTCTCTTTTTGGGTGAGACTTTCACAATAGTTCCCCAGGCACAAACATTACATTTCCATGACCAGAGCTGCTCTCCTCATTGGATACCTTGGAGGAAGGGTGAGAAATGGCCCAGTCATCTCTGGTATCATCGAGAATTCTATCCGGTAACCCTGGGAGACGACTTGCATAACTCAGAGGTTTGCAATGCTGGTCATCCAGAGATGAGTGAAAAGCAACAGTCTGGCCCATACTCAAGGGTGGTCACCCGAGTGATTCTGGACCAACACCATTTCACGTTTACCCTGAGGGGCACAGGGACCCCCTGCATTTGCGCAGCACCAACCCTGGGCCTGCATCATAAACGGGAAGGAGAATCTTGCCTGGCTCATCCAATCTGCAGCTCTTGTCTTTCACCAGAGAGACCCAGCATGTTTAGATTGTGGGTGAGAATCAAACTGGACCCCCGGGTGGCGCTGTTGAGCAGCCGCAAGATGGCTGCCATTCTCTGAGCTCCTGGGAGAGGCACCTAATACATATGCTATATGGCCTGTCTAAAGCACATCATAAGAATGAAAATGGCCAGCAGTGGATCCGAGAAGACCCCCTGCTTGATGCGTGAGAGTTACAGCGAGCAACAACTAGCTGCCTCCTTGCTGCGGTACTTCCTTGCTGCGATGGCCTCCCGTATTTTGAGAACGCTACAAAACCTTGCGGTCGGCTGATGGACAATGCAGGGTCTCGATTGGAGACGTGTCTTCGTGAGCAGCTGCTAGATGCAAACATATTGGACGAGCCACTGACTGCTGGGTGCGAGAATGAGAAACGTGACATCGCAATCTCCTTGTGAATAGCCCTTGGAGCTGAAACCACTGCAAAAATCACTTGACGGCAGAACGAGTCCATGGAGACCGCTCCAGCTCAAATGAGGTACCGAAACAAACAGTGGCCCGTTTTGTATACACCCGCTCTTCCCTTTCCCCCCTCGCTGCCCCAGACATGCTTGCAGTACTTGTGTGCACCTGGAATGACGGAAGTGCCGTCAGTGTACTAACAATATTGAACAGAAGCAACGTGACTGTGGCTACTCCCCCTGCACCGAAGGGGTATGCATAAACTCCTGACTGATCTATACTCACAAACATTTATAAGGAATACTGAGCAGGGCATGTGCAGGGCCCCCTGGTGGTGCCACATGACTGGGGAAGCGTAAGACTGCTTGAAGAATTGGATCAACACAGAGAGCTAAATAGGTTGCAAATAAATTAATGACAATATTGCGGGCCTGATGCTGCTTACCCTTTCGAATGGTGTCTGGCAATCTTCTGGCGCAATATATAACTCTGGCTGTAGTAGTGCTACCTATGTATGCTCACACCAAACATATGTACTGTAATTGAGTCCGCCCTTTAGCTGAAGGATCCTACACTATAGCCTGGTACCCTGAACTTGCTGCTGCATACAAACAATTGCAGAGAGCAATTGCAAGACACATGCTGTGCCTATTGTCGAGATAAAGAAGTGATTAGGTATTGGGGATCACAGCTATGCCTAGAGGAGGAGGGAGTCAGAAGAAGCAAAACACATTTGACGCGTACTCATGTCAAGTCAATCAGCCTAAGACAGGAGTACCGCCTGAAACTCAAAGACCTGCAGCCAGTTTGGAGGAAACCTCAGAGGCTCCCAGCCTCAAGCAAATCATGGACAATATGGAGGCAGGGCGTGCCTCCCTCACAGTCAAACTCAATCAAATAACATCTGATGTAGCCACTCTTAGTGGCAAAATGGAATGTGTCAGTACGCGACTCTCTGAAGCAGAATCACGCATCAGCACAGTTGAGGATGATGTGCATACCCTCAAATCCCAGGTGATGACTGTGACCACACACCTGAGAAAAGCCCTTGCCAAATGCGACGACCTGGAATCCAGATGTAGGAGAAGCAACATACATATGCTGGGTCTCCCTGAAAACTTTGGACATGGTCCCATGGAAACAGCTATAGAAGATCTATTGAAAGAGCTGTTGGGGGCACAGCACTTTTCTTCTATGTTCGTAGTGGAGTGGGCCCACAGAACGCCCACTGCAAGACCCAAACCTGGAGCTCCCCCAAGAGCAGTCATAGTGAAGCTCCTTAATTACCATGAAAGGGATACCGTAATGCAGTTGTCTAGACAGAAGGGCCCACTGAAGTATGACAGCACATCTCTTCATATATACCCAGATTTTTTGGCTGCAGTACAAAAGGAGGGAAAAACTTTCATGGGAGTCAAACGTATGCTTCGAGAATGATCCACACCATATGCTATGCTCTTTCCAGCAAGACTTTGCATACAGTACTATGGAAAGACTATATTTTTTACAATACCGGAAGAGGCACCCCTTCATCGAAGCTAATATACCCATCAGACCCCAGCCAACAGAGAAGGTTGGAACAGGAGAACGCTCCACGAGTACTTAATTGAGACAATGGGCACAGAGTAGTCGGCTCCACTCACTTATAAGATATTTGTTGAAAATCATAATGATGGTATTGATTATCCATACTGGTATCAAGATGTAGAGGAGCTCAATAAACCCAGCATAATATAGATTTGCTAATCTTTAGTTTACTGAAGGAAGGTGCCCCGCCTCCAGGAGATCCACAGGCAGAGGCAGCAGCCCCCAGGCAAGGTTGCACCTGTTTTGTTGTAGTACTAATGCGCAAGTTGGGATTGAGTGCAGTAAGGGGTAGGTTAGGGAGGGGGGTGGTTACGGGATGCATAGCCCTAATTGAGGGGGGCAATGAGGGTGGGGGAGGGGGAAACATTTGGGAGGTTGGGTTGAAAGGTTTGAAGGAAAATGGTCAGCTTGTCACGAAATTTGGCATCGCCAGCGTCTGTATGTTCAAAAGAGTACATGGATCCGCTCATAATGTTGGTACACCTTCTATTGTTTACAACATACTGGGGTCACTCAATGTTTTGAGCTGGAATGTGCGGGCCTTGGTAACTTTACTAAAGCAGTAGGGTGATATCCTACATCAATCGTCAAAGATACCCAGATCGTATTCTTACAGGAGACTCATGCCAAGGGGGGAGCGAATATCATGTTCGCCAAGAATTGGGGCCCAAACAGATTCTTTACCAATTACTCTTCACAGTCCAGAGGGGTATTGACACTGGTCCATAGAAAAGTTGCTTTTAATTTTCTACATGTACACACTTACCCGGGGAGTAGATATGTTATAGCTCACTGCAAAATACGCACCAAAGAAACATTACTAGAAAACTCATACGGCCCCAATTTAGACGACCCAAATTATTACCGAACACTGGCCGACACTGTTATGGGCTATCCACTGAACCCGGTGATATGGGGGAGACCTGAACACAAAAGATTTGGACCGCACATGTCGAGCGCCGAGACCTTTATCAAAAGCAGCTAACTGCATAACAAATATGTTGAATACATTGGAGCTACAAGATATATGGCATCTGCAGGACCCAAGCAAGAGGGGCTATACATATTACTCCAGCGTACATGATATGTCGTCCAGAATAGATGTTTTTTTTATATCAGACCGTCTGGTTGGACAAACGGTAGAATCCAGCATCCTACCTTGCACTTACTCTGACTACTCCCCAATCAAGCTGTCCGTGCATTGGGATGATGCCACTTGCACCCGATATCCTTGGAGGTTTAAGCCACTGCCCCTACAGGACCTAGTTTTTCACTGACCTAGAAAACAATATTCGTACATATTTTTCTTTATATGATAATGGGACAGTAATGCAGGCTATGCACTGGCAGGCTTTTAACAAATAGATTAGGGGGGTGGCCATATCGTGTGAATTTGGGGTGCTGAAAGATATACGCAGGGGTTTAGCTAAAAGCGAGAGCGAACTTCAGAAACTGGAGACACGAATATGGAGGCAATCCGGACCACAATAAACGAGCACTGAATAAAACGCAATTGGAGGTGTATAGACAACTAACGGACAGGGAAGTGAGATATTTCGCTAAACCCACCATGGCCAGACGCTACGGTGAAGGTGAGAGACCGGGACGAGTACTATCTGCATCTGTTAAGCTGGATAGAGGACACAGGCACATGGTGACAATAACAGATAGAAACCACAAACCACAATACCTGGAAATGGAAATTAATTAAGAATTCACAAAATTGTATAAAGAATTATATCAGGCACAAAATTCAGAAAGAAAATTGGAGCTTGAGGCATTACTCAGTTCCATAATTCTATCTGAGCTGTCGGCGAAAGCCTGAACTCAAATAGATGCCCTGTTTATGACAGAGGAAATATTCCTGGTGATAAAGGTACTGGTGAGACACAAAGCCCCTGGCCCGTATGGCCTCACAGCAGAATCCTATGTGGAATACAGTGTGCATTTGGCATCTTATCTACTAAAGATGTGGTTAGAAGCAGTCGAGTAGGGACAGCTCCAACAATCCATCTGGGAAGCTACTGCAGCGGTCCTGCTTAAACCAAATAAACTGTGTGATTAGTGCAGTTCCTATAGACCACTATCGTTGATTAATGTTGAGACCAAAATCTACACAAAGCTACAAGCTAATAGATTACTGCCACTCATGCCTGCATTAATACATCAGGATCAAGCCAGATTCATACATGGGAGAGCAACGTCACTTAATCTCAGCCGTTTCCTTAATGTAATTGCCTGCATATATCCCCCGAGACTCATGCAGTAGCTGTAGCCTTAGATGCCCAGAAAGCATTCAATATGGTGTCATGGCCTTATCTGTTCATGGTCCTTCGAAAATGCAGGCTGGGCGAGCCTTTTATAGACTACATTAAAATATTGTATACTAAACTCATGGCTTCTGTCCTAACTAACACAACATAATCAGCTCCATTCGAATTGGGCAGAGGGACGTGCCAGGGGTGCCCACTGTCCCCTCTACATTTTGCCACGGTAAGAATCCATGGCGGATCTCATCCGGGCCAGGCATGCGAATAAAGGTATACGGATAGCTGGAACCCCAGAGATAATTTCATTGTACACAGACAACGTTCTGCTGTATATCAGATACTCGTAACAAAACCTAGACCCCAGAATACAGGATGTAGCCCGAATCAGGGCATATTCTGGATTCACAATAAATTATGCAAAGTTAGAAATGTTCCCCCTCACAGATGCTACGCCCAGACCTCAGACACAAACCCTGTTAAAATGGAAACTGGTAAACTGGGATACTTGGGGGTAACAGTCTCTAGATTGAAGGACAGTTTATTGTCAGAGAACTATCCTGCCTTGATGAAATATGCAAACATGAAAATATCTGCATGACTGTGGATCCCCCTTTCAGTAGAAGGCAGACTCGTGCTCATTAAAATAATACTAGTACCCAAAGCATTACCTACATTTGTAAATGTACCCATCTAGCCGGGTGCCCGTTTTATTTTAGCAGCACTGCATAACGCTTTGGCTAGGTTTTTTTGGCACTCCGGGGCTGTATGGAAAAAGTGGGAGCCAATGGCACTGCCATACACAAAGGGCAGGTTCAGTGGACCCAACTTCGAGATCTACTGGATAGCGGCTCAAGCACAATTTGCCACTACTGGAACGATCAGGGAGAAACACCACCTCATGTTAGATTAGAAAAATTAGCAGCGGAAGACATTGAAATGAGGACAATCATAATGGATGATACATATAAAGATGACTGCCCTTACAACCCTGTCTCCACCACACTAAATGTGTGGAAGCACATCTTCCTCAGAACAGAAGCGAAGAATCCATTCTACCGCTGGCTACCACTGTGAGATTTAGCACACCTCTCCTGTACACAAGACATTACTATCATTAGCCGGTGGGAATCCTTGGGATATACATGTATGGGTGACCTGTTCCCTGAGGGGAAGTTCTTGATGGTCATGGAATTCAATACAAAACATAGAAGCACACAAGTAGGGCTATTACAGTACTATAGATTATGTGCAGCAATCCACGCTAGCTGGGACTCATACTCTATCGAACCACCTGAAAATAAGTTGCTGGCCTACATATCAACTCCGCTGGCTGTAGACATATACTTGCTACCTTATATAGGGAGATTCTCTGACACAGGCTGATCCCTCCCTGGAGAAATAGGCGAGGGAATTAGATCAAGAAATAAATGACGTGCAATGGGGAGAGATGTGTAGGTTCACCACGTCAGTCTCCATGAACAGCCGACTGAAATTAATACAGTATAAGATGCTAACCATGTTTCATTATACACCATACAGACATATTTCCTGATCATACTGGACTTTGCCCAAGATGTGGGGCAAGGCAAGCAGGATATATGCATATGTTCTGGTCCTGTCCAAATCTTTCACAGTAATGGACACATATATACAAGGTGATGTCAGAAATTATTGTTAAGAACCTGGATGCTATTCCGATGTCTGTATTATTTGGGAAGTGGCAAGATCCCGTGGAAAACAATCCAGAACCTTTCTTAACATCTTTAACATGGTAGCAAAAAGATGTATACTTCAGAAATGGAAAGCTTTCTGCCCTCTATCTACACATGAATGGTTGAAGGAATTAACCTGGGTAAATGAACATGAAGAACTGTATATATTATATTATCAGCTATATCAATATCCACATTTGAACCATATTGCACATCGAGATAATGTATGCTTGACTAATGCACTTGACATTCCTTTACTTTGTCTTTTTGTAATTATTTTGTGACTGCTGATCTGGAGGAAAGAAATTACAAAAGAAATGTTGGACGCCAATAAGGGTAGATGGATGCTGAACCACAGACTTTCTGTGTTGTCTGTCTACCAAACGTGAGCATGTCTATGTCTCGAGGCCGTAATGGATGTCCCCATGGAGAAGGAGGCTGCTCTCACATGGTCTTAAGCCAGGTCAGAAAGAAATTTGCCTTGGACATGCATAGCCCCAATCAGATCGGAACAGTCAGTACCCTCCTCCATGATATCATAGAGGGCATGAAAATCCTCCATCACAGATTTGGCAGTATATGAGGCGCAGGTCCCTACTCAAAGCGCCAAGTGGGCACCAGCGCAGTATACATTCAGTGCAGATTTCACCTTCCAATCAGTGCATCTTGTACTGTCACCTCTCTAGAGGACATGAATGACCTGCCGGTTAGACGGGCCAGCAGCAAGTCTAGCTCAATCGCCACAGATAGGTTAGTGTACTAAAACAGAGAGTAGGGTTTGTTCATGAACCGAGGGATGGCCAACCTCCCTGGGTTTTTCCAGTCTCTTAGGATCCTCTTCCCAATAACAGGTATCAAAGGGAACCCCTTCCTGGACCAGTCTTTGAGCCCTGAATGGTAAAATCCTCCTAAGTCCCTTCTCAAGATCGTCTGTACCGCTTTATGAGCTTCCCTCTGGGTTTTCCATCATCCTCAAATGAGGCAGGGAAAGAGTTCCAGGAGGTCGGCGGGGAAAGGATTTCCCTCTTGCCCCTGGACTACTCCCACTTACCTGGTCTTCTTTTAGAACCATCTTAATGAGCCTTAATATCCTTCAGTGGCGTGTCCAGACTCTCTTGACTGGGATGGCCCAAGTGGGGCACTGACTTATGCAGGTGTGGCATAAAGAACGAGCACACACACACACACACACATAATTATCATAGTTTAGGATAATGTGGTGACCAGTCAGATTCCAGGGGTAGCACGTGCCACCTCAGGCCACTCCCTGGACATAGCACTGATATCCTTTCCACTGATCTAGTGACACTAGTGGTGCTGACACAAGCCACGCAGCACAGCAAATTCACTCTTCGAGTAGAGATGGCTTGACAGTGCAGGAAGACTCGAAGTCCTTACAAAACATATTTTCAGAGCCTGCTAGACGGAATGCCCCACCTCTTTTGCAATGCTAGCTGACCTAACCCGCCACCATCTGGGAGTGTGGAAGATTGCAGCGGTGGAGCCGTGTACCTGGATCGGGGCAACCGCCACACCCCAGGACTATGGAGAGGGTGGACCGCCCATACATGCCAGGGCTGAAGACCGAGCCTGGCCCGATACAGTAGGAGAGGCTGGGCCTAGTCCAGGTAAGAGGAACCCCAGTCACTGCCCACACCTGAGGCCTGCACAGCCACCAGCCCAGCCCACAATGCATGTTAGGAAAGATTTCATCAATGTGTAATTTTCCCTCCAGTTATGGACCCCCCATGTTTGCCTTTGTTTGGCCTTCCTATCCTGACTTTTGCTAGTTGAGCCCAGCCTTCAGATGCGCTACCCTGGGCTTTTGCTCACTTGTCCTTCAAACTGTCACTACGGGGAAACTATGTTTCCCTTAGTCTTTGACTATGTTGACATTTCCTGGTAACTTTCTAACAGTGCACAATGTACCTTCCAATACAGTGCACTGGGATCCTTTATGTTTTATGGCCCTAGACACTCTGAAAGGATGGATTTTTTGGTGATTGTACGAGTGTGCCTGGGACAAACTGCTGGCAGCAGTTACTTTTTATAAGTGTTTTACTTCTTTTTACGGAACCTTATCGCGTTTACCGCGTTTGGTTCAAGACTGTGGCCAGGTCTGAAAATGGCCGAGTCACAAAGTCTTTTGTTCTGTCACATGGCAATTTTGTCCTTTGCCTTGACCCAGGTCGAGTAACCCGGGTTTTCCTTATTGTGCATGCAGCCTTCTGCGAGAACCGATCTCTTTTGTGGGCTTCTGCATGTCACGTGTGTGCGCCCAGGAAGCCCGTTGGGACTATCTGGTCCCAATACACACTACTGGTGCTACGATGTCTGGAGTGCCTGAATGACTGGGACCACCATGAACCATGATTGGTCCATGACTGGGATGCCGGCATGAGAGCAGTTCTTCGATTGGAAATCCTCAATTTGTGCACAAAGCTAATCTTGGATAAGAGAAGGGGCTCTGCATCCATTCTGGGTCGATCAGCTGAGTTCTCCCCGAACTACAGAAGGAGCCAAGCATCCTGCAATGAAGAAACAGACTTGTGGAACCGCCGGCGACACTGTGGAAGGTTTGTTACCTTTCCCCATCTGCTGTCCAATCGGACCCCTGTTTTCTTCATCGATCAAGAAGGCCTGCCAAGGTGCTTCTCCCCTTTTGAGAAGTGGGAACAACTACTCTCAGCACACCCGGCTTATCCACCAAACTTGCCCCTTCAGAAGTGTTCCTGGGCCATCCAGTAAACGCTCCAGCTCTACCTCAGGGTATCCTGCAGAATTGCTGCCATCTCGAGTTGAAGCCCGAGACTTTGGAGATCTCTCGCTTGTGGTCCCGTGCCCTAATCTGCCAAATTTTGCAGGCCAAGCTCCTCTAGGTTCCGAATAAGGAGAGTGTGTAATTCTGCCTGCATCTGTGATTCCCGCATCACTACCTGTTGGTGACGGTCGCTGCAAGTGCCTTTCGGTTCTGCCCTCCTGTGCATTGAAGCCTGCTGCACCAGAATTTCCTTCAGACCTCCGTCAGAAGCTGAGAAAAGGCAACTGTCCCATCACGGACGATCGCTCTATACCGCAGGCACCGAGAGCCGGAGTGCCGCAAAACTGCAGGACTCTAACCTACTAGCAACCTCAACTAAACAGGCAAAGTTTGGTCCGGACTGTGCCGAAGGATGGTGAGTACTTGCATCACTTACCAGTAGCTCCCTGGCACAACCAATCCCCTTCATGCACAAAAGTCCCTTAAAAGGTATTCAATCTTGGCTGGGTTAGCCTTCGCTCCCTAGCTATTCTCACCTTTTGAAAACTGCTCTGCCGCCAAGGGCAGGTCCTACTCGAATAGTGGGAACCAATTCTCCATCACCTCAAGCCCCTTCCTGACTTGCTACAGCTCTCCCAAGAAGATCCGCTTTTTTTTCTTCCTGCGCGATCATGCATTTTTACGCACAACTGTACTGTTGAGCCCACTTCTTAGGGCTGGACTCAAAAGTTAGGGAATGACTCAGAAGAATTGTCTAATGATCCTAGTGTGTTAACTCACCCTTCTCTTTACAGGTTGTGGCTGTGTTTTACTCATTTGTCGCATTAGGAAACTTATTTTATATATCTTATATAGTAGAGTATTTTGTGTTGTTTCTATTTTCATAACTAAAGTTTATGTGTGTCTTTTGGTCCGGCCAACAATAAATGTATAGATATTTTTCATATACACTTGTCTAAGAGTAATTTGTGGTTTGTTACTGCGTGTGCTCATTTTGGGCTTCTGATCAATCTCACCCCTTCTGAGACTTAGTCATGACTGCCTGCCAAGCTACATAGATTGGTCTGGCTTGTCCAGAAGGTTCCCCTGTTTCACTAAACCAAGGGTGGCGGCCTAAACTTCTGCCCACCAGGTCAGAATTTAGAAATCCATCTCAACAAATTGGTGTACAGTGGTGGGATAAGATCAGAGGTACCCGGTTTAATACTTACACAAGAGACAGTGTCTTTAGGTTAAAACTAACTGTAAACCACCTGCCTTTACTTATAATACGGAAGCAATTATGGACATTGCTTTGAGTGCCTCAAAGTCTGAGACACTAAGAAAGGTTTGCACTGAAAGGGGCCTGGTGGCCAATGGTACCAAAAATGAAATGGTCCAAAGAATCATAGATTGGCAGGAAATGAGGATTCAAGCTTTGCCCTCCTATGATAGCAGAGTGGGAAGTGGGGAAATCCCAAGTACCCGTAATGTTGCAACTAGTGCTATTGTAGAAAGGGACAATGATGATGATGATGCGTCCCATACTCCGCTGACCGGTTCGGAGGCTGAGGCCATGTTGGAATTCCAGGCAGAAGGAGCTTGAATTCTGCATGACTAAGCTAGACCTGGAAAGATCAGAGAAGCATAAGGACTGGGATCACCAGTTGGAGCTTGCTAGACTGCAGAGCACCAGTGGTTCCTCTAGAGGGTCTGTTAATGGGTCTGGCTCCTCCTCAAATCCAAGATTTCCGAAAAATCTGCTTAGTGTATATGATGACATGAATGACATTGTGGACTGCTTGACTGCATTTGAGTATGCATGTGAGGTACAAGAAGTAGTGGATGCTGATAATATTACATGGTTGCTCAGTCGACTATCCCATTCTGGCTGCAGTGCTATTATGGATATGTCAAAGGCTGACAGAAAAGACTTTGCGAAATTGAAGCAAACTGTTGTCTTAAAGTTTGGGAAGACTCCTGCCCAATATTTAAGATTCAGAGAATACAAAAAGAAAGAAGGTAATGCTTGGGTTTCTTATGTGGCTGATTCCTTTAAAACCTTGACTGGTTGGGTGGAAGGATACAAGGTCACCACCCTTGAGGGTATGATGTATTTAGTCATACTTGGACATATTTTAGCTTGTCCCACTGAGCTTAAGCACCACTTGGCTGACTCTAAGGAGATAGATCCTAAGAAGTTAGCCATTGCAGCAGGTTTATGGGTGTCACACAGGGTGCCCCATAAGGACAACCTTGCTTCTAGTAAGCAGGGGGAGGGGGAAAAGCACAAAGATAAGGAGGGTGGAGGATCTGAAAAATCCTCCTCTCAGAAGGGCCACAAAATGTTTTAAAAGGGTAAGTCACCTGGGAATAGTACGCCTCCCTATGTACACAGACCCAGTGGATCTCGTGTGGCTTGTGGAGCAAGTGACCAAGTGGAGGGGACCCCAGATGTAAGGTCAAAACCGTGGGAGTCCACACTGTGAGTCTGACCTTCCCCTCCTACGATGAGGAAGAAAATATCACAGGGGCATCCTTCGTTCCGGCTCCTTCCCCAATGGGAAAGAGTCTGAAGTAGTCTTAGTTTCCCTGGGATCCTGTGAGCCAAGAGCTTTGAGAAGCTTATTCTAGGATACCTGACAAGACCAAGCACTACTTTAAAGACAGTGTACTTATCAGTGGAGTAGACACCCCTGCCATTAGGGATAGTGGAGCCAACAGAACTGTGGTGGGTGCCACACTGGTCAACCAGGAGGAGCTTGCCAGAGCTCCCCTGAAGCCCACCAGGTTAGCTGATGCCCCCCCTCAGGTTCCCAGTAATGCCTGTAAATCTGACTATCAATGGTACAGTAGTGAGGATTCCTGTGAGCATACAGAGGCAAGTCCCTAAAAAAATGCCCTGCTGAGAAATGACCTCAGAGAATTAGGTCTTGTGGAGGATACAGTAGAGAGGCCCTGCACAAGGTCACCAACAAGAGCTGCCCTGGCCAGGTCCAAGGCTGAGCAAAAGTCAAAGGGGAAACCCAAGACTAAGGGAGTCAGAAAACCAAAAAGAAGGAAAGGAAACATTCCCCCAAACTCTCCTACCACTGCGGTGGAGGTAGTTGGCCAAGCACCTGAACCTGACGAGGAAGAAGTGCTGCCTGAAAAACTCAACCCACATAACCATCCTGAACTCCAAAGTTTGTTGGTTGAAGGTGGTCCTGATAGGGAAGAGTTAATTAAGGGCCAGAGTGAGTGCCCATCTTTATAAGGTCTAAGGAGACAGGCATGATCCCAGCTTGAGGGTGAACCTCCTGGGAAACATAAGATTTATTGGGAAGGTGGGCTCCTGTACAGTGAGCCCACAGAGTCTACTGAAGGAGACCATAGGAGGTTGGTGGTCCCCCTTCAAGTCAGACCCTTCTTCCTGTAATTGGCACATGACATCCCCCTTGCTGGTCACCTTGGGATCAAGAGAACCAAGCAAGTGTTAGCCATGTATTTCTACTGGCCGAAGATGGGGGTGCAAGTAGAAGGCTATTGCAGGAGTTGTGCCACTTGCCAGATCTCTGGGAAAAGTGGCTCAACAATTCAGGCTCCATTGATGCCACTCCCTGTTGTGGTAGTGCCATTTGAGAGGGTAGGGATTGACATTACTGGTTCCCTTGACCCTCAGACATCCTCTGGCAATAGGTTTATCTTGGTGCTGGTCGACCATGCCGCCAGATATCCTAAAGCCATCTCATTGAATACAGTGACTGCCAAGTGGTTTCTAAAGCTTTACTTGGCATATTTACTAGGATTGGCTTCCTTAAAGAAGTTGTTTTGGACAGAGGCAGAAACTTTATGTCGAAGTATATGCAAGCCATGTGGAAGGAGGAGCGTGGGGTCACTTAAAGGCTTTCGTCAGCTTATCATCCACAAAGCAATGGCTTAGTTGAGAGGTTTAATAGAACTCTCAAGAACATGATGGGGGCTCTGGAAAAACCCAAAGGAGAAAATAGGATCTCCTGTTACCATGCTTACACTTTGCTTACAGAGAGGTACCTGAAGAGGGAGTTGGCTTCAGCCCCTTCGAGTTTCTTTTTGGTCACCCTGTAAGGGGACCACTGGCCATAGTCAATGAAGAGTGAGAGCCCCCACTCCTTCTGTAGCTACAAATGCAGTAGACTATGTGCTGGAGTTAAGGGAGAACATGGTCCTCCTGATGGCTCAGGCCAGTGACATGTTGAAGGCTGGTCCGGCATTGGTATGACCAGAAAGCTTCACTTTACCAAGACATCCTGATCATGAACCCCATAAGGCCTCAAGCCCTACAGGATAAATGGTCAGGCCCTTAAACAGTGGTGGAGCAGCTGGGTGGGGTTAACCATTTGGTGGACCCTAGAAGGCCCAGATAGGCCCCTAACATGTTTTACATAAATAGACTGAAGGCTTTCATCCCTCGGGTTGAAATAGCTGAACTGCTGCTGCCATCAGACATGGAAGAGGAGGAATCAGAACCTCTCCCTGACTTATTCCAGAATGGTCCTTCAGATGGATCCATTAAGGGTTTTCAAGTGGCCCCTCACCTGACTTCTGACCAACAAGGGGAAGTAAAAACTTTGCTGAGACAGTTCTCATCCTTGTTCTCACTTACTCCAGGTTTGAAACCTTGGTGCAAACATGAGATAGACACTGAGATTGTGTACCTACCAAACATAGGGGTTACAGAATGTCCGATAAGGTGAGATCCTACATGAAGGCTGAGGTCAACATGATGTTGGATCTGGGGATGATTGAGCCTTCCAGTAGTCCATGGTCTAGTACTGTGGTTATAGTGCCAAAAGCTGGTACCTCTGAACTCAGGTTCACTGTGAATTAGAGGGCTCTGAATGCTGTCACCAGAACAGATGCTCACCCCCTACCTAGAACTGAGGAGCTGGTGGATACCTTGGGTCCCTCCAAGTACCTCAGCACATTTGACCTCACTGCAGGGTATTGGCAAATAGTCCTAGCAAAACACAACAAGGAGAAGACAGCATCTTCAACTCCAGAAGTACTTTACCAGTTCAGGGTAATGCCTTTTTGGTTGAAAAATGCACCTGCATATCTGGATGACATAGCAGTCTTCGGTGCCACCTGGGAGGAAGATGTGGAACACCTTAGAATTGTGTTACAGACTCTTCAGAAGGCACACTTAACCATAAAGGCCAGCAGGTGCCAGATTGGTAAAGGATATGATATGATATTTGATTTATATCACGCTCATAGACAAGTGTTTCAGAGCGCGGCCAAACAAAGGGAGAACAAAAACAATGATCTTACTAGGCCCAGTGAGATTAAGAACGTGCAAGTGCAAGGAAAAGGGAAAAGGGGAAAGTGCGTGGAAGGGGGAGAAGGGGAAAGTGCGGAACAGAGGAGGGATCAGAATAAATAATAAGTGCAATAAATAAATAAATAAAGGTGGTGAAAAGTGGTAGTGCAGCCAGCAAGTGGCAAGTGCATGATTAGTCCGATAGAGTATATCTGATAAGTGTAGAAGAAGAGTGGGGGGCTGGATGGGTACAGATCCCTGTGCAAGGGGTGGGCCGGAGGCAGTGCAGGAGGGAGGCAGGGTGAGCAGGTACCTGGGCACGAAGGACAGAGGGTGGCCACGTGCACAGTGTAGAGAGAGAAAAACAGATAAGTGGGGGAAATTAGGGGCGAAGGCAGAAGCGAAGAGGAAGGTCTTGAGGTGCTTCCTGAACCGGAGATGGTTCCCCTCAAGTTTCAAGGTGGCCGGGAGGCTGTTCCAAAGGGAGGAACCAGCTGAAAACAGAGATCTGCCCCCAGCTCGTTTCTTTGAAAAACGACTGACCGCGAGGGAGTTAGAAGCGAAGGGCTTGAGAGGAGAGGTATTTACAGAGGAATAGTTGAAGGTATTTTGGACCCAAGCCCTCAGAAAGCCTTGTGGACAATGCAGAAGGATCTGTGGTCTACCTTGGACATGAAGTAGGTGGAGGGAGGATTCAGCCTCTACCCAGTAAAATACAAGCTGTACAAGACTGGCCTAACCCCACTATACAAACTCAAGGGAGAGCCTTCTTAGGACTCCCTGAGTACTACCAAAATGTTATGTAAACTATAGCACCATAGCTGCCCCTCTGACTGCTCTCACAACTCCAAAGAAGCCAAAGAAGTTCTCTTGGTCTGAGGAGTGTGAGAAGGCCTTCAATGGCTTAAAAGACTCCCTGTGCCAGGCCCCTGGCCTCAGGGCCCCAACTACAAAAGTGCTTTCATTGTGCAGACAGATGCCTCTGACACTGGGATAGGTGCTGTAATATCACAGATAGATGAGAAAGGCAAGGAACACACGATTAGATTAATTAGTCGCCAGCTTAAGGAAAGAGAGCTCAGGTGGTCCACTGTGGAGAAAGAATGTTTCTCTGTCGTGTGGGCCCTAAGGAAGTGAGGCCCTACCTCTATGATGCACCAACCACCACCAAGGAGAAAAACTAAAAGACAATGTACAAAATTTAAAAAATATACCAGGATGAGGTTAAATTGAGAAAATTGCAAACATTCTTCAGAGATGATCGAGACTACAGCGAGGATCGAGTCTTTACTTATCAGTCCAAATATGACCAAACAACTACTAAATCACGGGAAAGTACGCCAAATAGCTCTCTGGAAAGCTCAGAAGCAGAAAGGATATGGAGAGTACGTCAACCACTAACAATGAGCCAACAGCTAGTAAGATTTCTTTTTTAGAACAAATCCAATGACACAAGAAGGCAAATCGCTTGAATACCAAAATAGCAAAACATGTCCACTTTTCGGATCCCCTAACAAATATGCAACAGGAACAAAAGAAGGAGAGGCAGGAGGGCTGGTAAACACCAACATCGACTTGGAAAAAGAAATAGGAAAAAGACTACCAAGATCACACTTGCAGAAACAATCTGGAGAGGGCAGCTCCCTGACTTAGTAATTAATTTATCTACAAGACAACTAACAACAATAGAAAGGAACATACTCAATAAAGGATTATCCCTTTCACCAGCAAGTTGCAATAACTTTGCGGACCTATAAATAGACCTGTATAAATGTACAAGGTGTTTCCAAACTCTAATACACTACGAAACCCCAGAAAGCAAAGAGGAACTAATGGCACATCTAGACATTGAAGAAGTGTCCATACAAATACCAGAACTCAAACGTAAATCAAATTTTACACCACAACTCTTTGCAGAAAATTATATTGATGCTTTCAAGACAGCAGTGATCTTCACAAACTAGAAGACTCAAAACACCATAAAGTGGAAAACAGACATAATCTGAACAAACAGGAACTAGAAGCTCTACGCAAACTAAAGGAAGATCCTAAATTTATGATAAAAGAAGCAGGCAAAGGTGGGAATATTATACTAAGGGACAAAAAAGATCACATCCAAATGGCAAACACACACTTTAGCACCCCAGGTGGATACACGGAAGTAACTTATAATCTGATCCAAATTATAGTAAGGGATCACACCCTAATGCTGAAAATATATGTAAACAAGAAATTGCTAACTGATGAAGAACACCAATACTTATCAGTGACCCACCCAATAATGCCAACCCTATATTTTTTACCGATGTCATACAAGGAATACATTGATGTACCAGGGCGCAGACCAATAATGAGTGGTATAGGTGGAATAACAGAACCCCTAGCCAAATATATAAATAATGTGGTACAACCAGAGGTGCCAACAATACCCTCCTACCTCAGGGACTCAATGCATACATTACAAATATTGGAAAGAATTGAGTGGAAATCATACTTTCTCCTGGCAACCCTGGATGTTAAAGCTCTTTACACCCATTGACATCATTTAGGGGTTGCCAGAGGTCGCAACTGCGACCTCTGAGGTCTCCCTTGCGACCTCTAAAAATAAATAAAAAATAAAAAAGAATCATTTTCTTTTTAATGCAAGCTCCTGGGCTGTGGCCAGCACCATGTGGCTCTTTACTTCTGGAGTATATGGCTTTCTTGTTGAGGGCCCTTAAAAAAAGAAGAAAAATAAGAACAGGAGTGCCACAAGTCTAACACTTTCAGCACAGACCCTAAATAAGAAAGAATAGGAATACCAAATAATGTGTCTTTCTGGAATTCTATACAATAATTGCTAGACTCATTAAAGGTTTATTTCAGGCACACTTCAGGGGGTGAGTCACTGATTTAGTCTGTTCTTAAACGCCTCAACTCAGCCTTTCATCCTTCTGAGGTCGATAAATGAGTACCAACACAGGTTGGGTGATATTGGGTGTATATTTTTTCTATATAAAGCTCTTAAGCGTAAATGCTATATAATAACACATCATTATCATTTGGTCATGGACGTTGCTTGCTTTCACAGTAATTTGGTAATATGGGCCTATACACACTGATCTTAATGATACATATGGAGATCCATTCTTGTATGAAATGTACATCACATTATAGTGATATCGTAACCATATTTTTCATAGTGTACAATGCTATGGGAGGCCACTTCCGGTTTTGTCAACGGGTGAAAGGTCATGTTCCATTGCTTGCCGCAATATCACTTCAGGGTGGGGTCAAATGACATCACTTTGTGTGATGTCATCAGGAGTCAAGGGTCATGTGATGTCACTTCCGCTACCCCAGGCATTTTGGTGAAATGACGTCCCTGTTTAGACCTCTATAGATTACAAATTGGCATTGGAAAGCATTGACTATGTATTCTCAGGCAAATCAGCCTCACACTATACCCATTTGGAAATGACAAATGATTTTGGCTGACCACTTGGAAACACTAAATAAAAAAACACACATAAATAAAAAAACTTTTTGTGTAGACATCAATCAATCTAATAAATAGCACAAGGTAACTGGGTACAGACAAACTTTGCTTGCCAAAAGAGGTGTGGGCAGCACCTCTACTCACCCGTGACCATGCAGCTAGACATAAGTAACCAACTTTTAACAATAGCATAAAGCAAACTGAGTGAAGCACAAGTGGAGTCCAGAACCTAGTGCGCATCTTCTACGTACCTACCTCTATGGAACCCATTTCACTGTGCAAACTGACCAAAAGCCCTTAAAGTGGCTAATGGACATGAAGAGAGAGAATCCAAAGTTACTCAGGTGGTTCATAAGCCTGCAAGGGCCAGGTGTCCAACTTAGCAATGTGGATGGGTTGTCCAGAATGTTTAGCTGACCTGAACATGAGGTCCATCCAGGGGTGGATTAGTTCCCCCTGTCCTTGGTCTTGGAGGGACGAGTGTTGGGAAAGATTTCATCAATGTGTAATTTTCCCTCCAGTTATGGACCCCCCCCAAACCTTTTGCTTGTATTTGGCTTTCCCATCCTGACTTTTGCCAGTGGATCCCAGCCTTAAGCTGCTCCCCACTGGGCCTTTGCTCGCTTGTTATGGGGAAACTGACACGTCCTTCAGACTGTCCATACTGGGAAACCATGTTTCCCTTAGTCTTTGACTATTTTGCCATTTCTTTGTAACTTTTTAACAGTGCACAAGGTAACCTCGAGTACTGTGGGCTGGGGTCCTTTTGATTTTATGTCCCTAGACACCCTCAAAGGATTTTTTGGTGATTGTATGAGTGTGCTTGGGATGAACTGGTGGCAGCAGTTACTTTTTGTAAGTGTTTTACTTCTTTTTATGGAATCATATCGCGTTTACCACGTTTTGTTCAAGACTGTGGCCAGGTCTGAAAATTGCCGAACCACAAAGTCTTTTGTTCTGTCCCATGCACATTTTGTCCCTTGCCTTCACCGAGGTCGAGGAACCCATGTTTTCCTTATTTGGGCATGCACCTCCCGTGAAAACCGATCTCTTTAGCAGGCTTCTGCATGTCACGTGTGTGTGCCCAGGAAGCTGTTTGGGACTGTCTGGTCCCAATGCACATTAATTGTGCCAGGATGTCTGCAGTGCCTGAATGACTGGGACCATGTGAACCATGATTGGTCCATGATTGGGATGTATGCATGAGAGCAGATCTTTGATTGGAAGTCCTCGATTTTGACATGAAGCTAATCTTGGATAAGAGAATGGGCTATGCATCCATTCCAAGTTGATCACCTGAGTTCTCTTTGAACTACAGAAGGAGCAATGTATCCTGCAATGAAGAAACAGACTCACGGAACCACCGGAGACGCTGTGGAAGGTTTGGCATCTTTCCTCCTTTGCTGTCCCATCAGGCCCCTGTTTTCTTCATTGATCAAGAAGGCCTGACAAGGTGCTTTGCCCCTTTGGAGCAGTGGGAACTATTCTCGGTGCACCCTGCTTACCCACCGAACAAGCCCCTTTGTAAGTGTTCCTAGGTCATCCAGTGAACTGTCCCCTTCTACCTCAGGGTATCCTGCAGAATCGCTGCCATCTCGAGTTGAAACCCGAGACTTGGGACTTTACCTGCGTATGGTCCTGTGCCCTCTTCCACCAAATTTCTGCTCTAGGTCCCGAATAAGGAGAGTGCGTAACGCTGCCCACATCTGTGATTCCCGCATAATTACCTGTTGGTGACAGTCGCTGTAGATGCCTTGCTGTTCTCCCCTCCTGTGCACTGAAGGCTGCTGCACTGGAATTTTCTTCATACCTCCTTTGGAAGCTGAGAAAAGGCAACTGTCCGGTCACGGACGACTGTTCTATCCTGCAGCCACTGAGAGATGGAGTGCTGCAAAACTGCAGGACTCAAACCTACTAGCGACCTCGACTAGACTGGCAAAGTTTGGTCCGGACTGTGCCAGGTTCGGTGAGTA
Organism: Ambystoma mexicanum; assembly: GCF_040938575.1. NCBI lineage: Eukaryota > Metazoa > Chordata > Amphibia > Caudata > Ambystomatidae > Ambystoma > Ambystoma mexicanum. The sequence goes on along the minus strand of NC_090934.1, from coordinate 926,159,181 downwards.
CTTGCATCACTTACTGGTGGCACACTGGACAACCGATTCCTTTTACGCACACATATCCCTTAAAAGGTATTCGATCGTGGATGGGTAAGCCTGCACTCCCTAGCTATTCTCACCTTTTGAAAACTGTTCTGCCGCCAAGGGCAGATCCTACTCGAATAGTGGGAACCAATTCTTCATCACCTCAAGCGTCTTCCTGGCTTGTTACAGCTCTCCCAAGAAGACCTGCCTTTTGTTCTGCCCACGCGATTGTGCGTTTTTATGCACAACTGTACTTTTGAGCACAAGGCTCCTCACTTCTTAGGGAAGGACTCGAAAGTTAGGGAACAACTCTGAAGAATTGTCTAATGCTCCTACTGTGTTAACTCACCCTTCTCTTTAAAGGTTATGGCTGCGTTGTACTCATTTTTCGCATTAGGAAACATATTGTGTATATGTTATATAGTAGAGTATTTTGTGTGGTAACTGTTTTCATAACTAATGTTTGCTTGTGCCTATTTGTCCGGCATCCAATAAATGTATAGATATTTTTCATATACACTTGTCTAAGAGTAATTTGTGGTTTGTTAATGTGTGTGCTCATTGTGGGCTTCCGATCACTCTCACCCCTCCTGAGACTTAGTCTTGACCCCTTGCCAATCTGCCTAGATTGTTCTGGCTTGTCAGAAGGTTCACCTGTTTCACTAAACCGAGGGTGGCCTCCTAAACTTCTGCCCACCAGAGTCAGAGTGTAGAAATCCATCTTAACGATGCACATCTTGCCTCGCCATGCACATCTCGCCTTAGTGACTTAAGGGCTTGCGGGGAGGCGTCCTTAGTTACAGTATACATCTTTGTCCATTCTTGCTCCAACAGCTCACCATTACGCAACATTGTCCAGGTATAGCCCGGATTGGGGCAGGTGTTGGGCCTTGTACGGAATTCATGGCGGCCACAGTAAGACAACAGACACAAGTGATCACAGTTCAAGGGTGTTTATTCACGTAAAATGGGTGGGATAAATGCCTCATCTAAACCTAAATAAAAGATGGGAGCAAGCTACAACCATCAAATAATAATAAGGCAGTCCTAGTGGCGTCTTGTCAAATAAAAGGTCCTATACTTAAAAATAAAATATTGCCAATCCTTACAACTAAGTTACAAAAAGAGTGTGGCATAGTGTTCACAAGAAAAGAAAGAAAAGTGTTCAAAAATAATAAGTGAGGATGTTCTAGACAGGGGGTCTCCCTTCCCCACATTTTTTGCACGGGACAAGGCGGGACTCCTGAGCATAGCATGCCCTTAGACTTTTCCAGCACAAGGCTAGAGTTCCATTCCACTGGTATCAGAATCTTCAGTGGTTAAGTCTCTTTTCTACAATAGGTTGCTTGCCTCCGAGGACGAGATGTGTTCAAAATAACAAAACTAAAAGTTCCTTTCCGTATGTACGCTGGGTGAGGACTTTTCACCCTTGATCCCCCTCTTCCAGACTGAGACCCTTTTTGAATGTGAGCCTGACTCCATCGGGTTCACTACGGCTTTTATTACAAAGATTTCACCTGTTGCATTCACAAGTTTCAATTTCCTTTTAAACAATCCACTGTGGATATCCCTCCGTCGGGTTCACTCTTGTCAACACAATGTTCATTGGCGCATAATGCTTCACCCTGTTCAGCAGGCATTCCTCAGCCGGGTTCATGTTTGTCAGTCACACAGTTCCTTCTACTTTCTCACGAAACCAGATTTATTTCCCTTAAATTTCCAATTACTTGTCGGTCAAAGACTTTCGACTGTGCAGGGGGGTTTTATTCGACCTCTGTAGGACCACCTTGACCTTGTCCGTGCAGCTCTCCTAAGTCCTTCTGTTATCAGTAGTTTCATCAATAAGGATGATAAGCCAGAGTCTTTCGAGTGAGCACCCATGTGGCGCCGGACCCCTCTGCAGCTGGTTTTCACTTGCGGTTTCACAGTTCTTTATATACAGTTCAAGGGCTATTTTCACACTTTTCGCTGCTCGCAATCTTCTTTTGACACAGACGGGTTTCACACAGTTTCCTCTGACTCACCAGCTGTATTGAAGGCTTTGTTTGCATCCTTTCCTTCACCACTGGATCTCTCTCTGTCGGGCTCAGACCCTTCTTAAAGTTTCTCATGGTTCTCCCTCGGCTGGACTTGAGTCTTCTCTCATAGTTTACAATTCCCCTAGAAGGCTTCCCTCAGCCGGGCTCGAGTCTTCTCTTTAGCAGCACAGTCAAGTTCCTCAAGAGTCTCTCTTGGCTGGGCCCGGACCCCCTTTTTAAAGTTCAGCAAGAAAGATTCACCCCCCGCCGGGCTTGAGCCTCCATCCAAAGTTCAGTTTTAACAAAAAGGTTCCCACAATCCACTGGGCTAATTTTGCTCCCACTTCATTGCGCCCCGTAATGCATTTTCTGTCATTGGAGCTACAGGAGCCAAAAGTGGATGTTAGTAGGGGGTCAGGGTCTCTCTCTGCCACTCGGAGACCTGGGTTCACCGGCCTGGCCCAGGGGAGGAGTTTAGCTGTTGGTACCACCAGGCAACCCAAGCTGACTCTGGTATTGCCTTCTGGAAGTACAGCTTCCTCTTCCACGCTGCAATCTCCTCTCGGGTAGCAGGGCCATTGTTTGGGCGATTTTTCTCTCCTCTTCCAGGTCTCCCAGGGTCTCTGCAGCTCACTAGGACTTTCTCCTTCTCTCCGGCACCTTCCAGCATCCCCGACTCACTCACAATGCTGTTTTTGGCTGCTGCTTGTATACTCCCAGCTAGAGTTGATTGGAGTCAAGTGTGAGAAGTTGTCCCTCCCTGCCTGACTCTGCCTGCCATCATTATTGGGACACGATCGAGACTGCCCATAGGAATCCATTGCCCATTGATTCCTTTGGGTAATCCTCATGACTCCCATCTGCCTCTTCCTTGTCCCAGTCCTTATGGATTTCAATAGGGGAATGGGATTATGGGAGTTAAGATGGAGATATCTCCTTGGTGTTGGTTTACATCCCCCTTGATATTCTAAGAGAAGAAGGGGATAATGGGACGTGTAGTGTTGTGGAGAGGCAACATTCATATTGGGGTTTAGAGATAATCTTGAGTTCCCCTGTTTTTTCTCCTTCTTTTCCTTAACGGAAAGTACTGGGGGGATGGGATTTTGATGGCAATATCCCATAAAGACTGCTGGGATATTGGGTAGGGGTGCATCAGATAAAACAGCATACAGTGCCTCGTCCAAGGGCACTCCTCTCGCAGTCTCTAAGGACGCCCTGGCCAGGTGATCCTCCCTCGCTCACCCCCCCCCCGGGTTAAGATCCAAGAGCAATGGCCCTCCCATTGGCCACCTGAACAAAGGATCGCCTGGAATAACCTGGGAGAAGCCTCCTGGATCCTAACCCAGTCCAAGTCACACTCTGCACCTGATAGGCCCATGCATACTCACCTGGAGGCCCATAACTCGCCCATGCTTGCACACGCAGGAGGGGCAGGAGCACTTCTTCATCACCCCAACTGCCCGTCAGCACAGGCGCCTCACTATGGGAAGGACCAGCCCGGCAGGCCCCTCCAGACTGGAAGGACAGAAACAAAACAGGAAATTGGGTGGTAAGCCTGTCCCTATTAAGAGCAGGGAAGTGAGAGGGGTTGGGATTAAAATGGGGTGGTTTAAGTGAGGAGGATGATCGGGAAGGCAGGGCGCATTCATAGAGTAAGTACAGGGACATGGAGGATGTACGTGGAGGTAATGAAAACAGTTGATGCCTTTTTCTCCCAGTACTGGGAAGAGGGACGTGGAAGTAATGAAAACAGTGGATGCCTGGCCTTCCATGTTGAAGTCTTACTTTCCAATTTTCAAAGCACAGTTCACCAAAACGTTCACATCGGCCCCCTCTGTCAGGCTCAGACCTCTTTCAAAGCAAAGGTTCACAACACTTGCAGGGGTTCCCTTCCCCAAGCTTAACTCATATCCTTTAGTGGTTCCCTTCCCCAAAGTTATTACACTTCCGGTGTCCCTCAGTCGGGCCGAATGTTTCCTGATGATATAGACTTTCGAATGTGCATGGCTTCTTTTTCTACAAACCTCTGCAGGACCACTTCGACTTTCCAGCTTTCAACTCACACACCTATGTTATTTGGCCAAGTATTTCCTGGTCTGTGTAATTCACTGTATTATTCACCAAAGTTTAAAGTTCTCCTTTTACTTTCCCCTTCTCTCTGAATTAATTTCAATCACCTCGCTTTTACAGTTCACCAAGACTTTCGAGTGGGCTACTTCCTTTTCGCCGGACCACTCCGTTACTCAGTACCGCTGACTTTACAGCTGTCCTCACTTCAAGGTTCATTCACAGGTCTGCCTTTCTTCGTGTTTCATCCACATGTGTGCACTATGTGATATAATGTTGCCACTTCAATCTTTCGTTAGCACACATCGGTCTCTCACGTCGCTGTGTGCATTTCTTTCTTTTCTTTACTGTCTTCCAGTTTATGAGTCAAGGTTAGTACCACAGGCTTGGCCTTGGCCCCCTCCACCCCCCCAACTCTGCCATTCACCCAGGAGGATCGCTGGCATCCTTGTAACACAACACAGCCTTCTTGTTTGGGATTTGGCCATCTCCACATATCTTTCATGGCCTTTTCGAGGCAACGACCTCCTGCAGGGAACTCCTGGGGTTCTCCACCCATGGCTCTCGTCTCTCGGTCCTTTGCTCTGCTCCAGTAGGTTTGCCTTCACCACGGAGGTTCTGCTCTTACTCGTGTTCCACCTTGCTCAGAGTTTATCTGCATGTTCCGCCATTTATCCGTGTGAGGAGAGCTAAATGGTATCAGATGTATGCACTTAGAGTCAAGGGCCTGACTTTGCCTGACCCAATTAGTGGGACATGTCCAATGCGATGTGTAAGAGTTATCATTGTTACTCTCAGTCACCCTCTTCCTCGGCCCAGTGCTTGTGTAGAAAGGGGGTAAATTGGGACATCGGAGAATCATATGTAATAGGAGGGCTCATGGGTACGGGAAAGAGAGGAATACTGCGTTTCGCCATCAGCTGCCCCATCCCCACTCCTCAAAGACCTCTCACCCAGGTGATCCTCCTGCACTGGTCCACCCCCAGGGTCTGGATCCCAAGGCGATTGCCATGCCCTAGATACCTGAAAGAGAGATCCCCAGAGACTAGCCGTGAGACACCCTTTGGTTTCTCACAATAAGATAGTTACATTCAAACCTCTCGGCGGTGTTCACGGTGTGCGTTGTGCACAGTGCTTTCCATCACATGTGCTCTTTATTATGCTGCCTGGAAGTAGCCTTCCTCATTGAAAAACGTCCTGTGGCGCATGAGTGGTGCTGGGCAGTTCACAGTCTAGAGCAGTGTGCAAACTGGGGGGTTGGCACCCAGAAGAGGTGGAGGGGGATCCCAGACTCTTTGAAAGGGATTCAGATGACTGTGTTTAATATAAAAAAGGGTTAAGGTGACTGATTTTAATAGAAAATATAAGCAGTGGAAAATCTGCTTGTTTTGTAAAGAGCCTGAGCCTCCCTGGACATTCTTTGGGACCCTTAGGGGGGGCCCAAACCCTAGTTGGGTGGGGGGGCAGAAACAATATTTTTACTCACAGGAGGGTGGCTCAATAAGAAGAAGTTTGAATACCACTGGCTCTGGAGGAACTCTCGTACTCTGTACACTTGGGAAGTTGTTGATGAACATACTGGGCCTCATTACAGGTTTGGCGGTAACCGTACCTGTGCTTTGCCGCCAGACCCGTAACTATTTACCAGCACCTGACTTCCCAGTGCTACCGCGAGATTACAACCCCTGCGGCTCCGACAGTCAGGCACAGGCAAATTGTAAGTCCCCATTCCCATAGAGTCCTACTGGACTCTATGGGAATGGGAACCACGGAAGCACTGGCACTGTTGTTAACGATGCCGGTGCTTCCGTGATGGGTCTGCCTACCATGGCCGCTGCGCACGGCAGGGTCAGACCTGTTGGGCACGACGGCTTCGGCAAGCAAACCCGTAGTTTGCCGGCCCGGTAAGCTTATCGGCACCCTTGTTTCCGGATCGACAAACTTAGAATGAGGCCCACTGTCTGTAAAGCAATTCAAAATCGTGTTTTACTTCCAAAGTGAGGTTTGGGCTGCCTACGTGGGCAGTTTTTTTAACTTGCCCACACGCGCTCACCATCACGGCGAACAAGTGCTATAGAAATAGCCATTTCATACCTACTCAACACGAGTGGATGGAATGCCCATCTCTGGAGGGGGTCTCTGTTTCTCGCATATGCATGCTTTCAAAATTACTTTGGTAGAATGTCACCTACAAGACTGGTGTGATCCGGGAAACCCCGAAACTAATTTACAGTGGTGGTACGCGAACTATGTTTAGTGTTCTATTGCCCTCTAGCGGATTTTTGCGGTAGCGTCTGGCTCAGCTCATTGAAAAATGCATTTCTTGGCAGACCTGAACTGACCCAATTGTAAGTTTTAAAACAACATACAGAAACCTCGCTTCGAGGCCCACACAGTAATCATACCCACCACTCGGTGTGGCCAGTCTCTATTACCATGTATCCTTTGGGGCATTGTGTAAAGTGGGCGCGTGATAAACACGAGCCTCTTCATGAAGTAACCCATCCACCCTGCAGATAGATTCTTTACTATCTCAATGACCCGCTTCCAGGGCGCGTAGCACTCGCCGTCATTGCCTTTGCACTGTGACCACAGACCAGCCTCCACACTCACTACCACGTTTTATGGACTTTCTGCAAATCGAAAAAGGGTTTTAAAATCTTTCTCAAGATCTTCCTTGATCAATCCTTCACCCTAGTTGTAAACAGTCCTATAATAGCCCCACTCTGCAACAACTCTGAATGTGAGATTAACAAAATAAGGTGAGAAAATGGATTTCAAATTATAAGCGAACTCTGGCGTTGTCCTGTCTGTTAAGATACTGGGGTGGCTCTGACCACTGGCTTCAGCTGGCTGAATCCCCCATGCAAAAAAAGGACAACATGGTCCTAAACTAGCCCGAGGAAGAATTGTCCCAAGACATCAAGCCCGTCACAACAGCACTGCGCACAGTGGCAAAGGTTGGCGTATCTGTTGACACAGTCTATTTTAAGCAGTGCTTTTGTGGCTTCACAGACACCCCGGCCAGTGACACAGTTTTGTTATGTGCTGATATTGGTGACACCCCTGCGATTGTAGATATGCATTTCACAGCCACAGTTGGCTTTTCAATCCGTACTTCTTTTAAAGGAAGCTGCCTTACTATAAGAAGCAGGTGACTTTATAACACATGTTCTTCTGAGCTAGGTCTTTATATCTTCCCCTTAAGTGCTAAGGGCGTGGGCGTTCGTCTTGAATTCCCACAAGGAATCATTGTCGGCTCTGCCCCCACTCCCGCAGTTAAGTGGTAGTAGATTAGCCCATAACGCAGTTTACAGCAATTGTAAGTTGATTCATCTCTGGTGTGAAAATCACTCTTTCATTGGCTTTTCAGCTCACTTCCTATTGCATTCTGGTACTTGTAGTCCGTCCTGCGTTTATAAAGTGAAAAAGTTCAAATACTGGGGTGGAATGTATAAGGGCTTCTGCAGAGAAGCAAGGACTGCATACTACGAATTGGAAGCTTTAATGTTAGCTATGGAGCTATTTCATAATGTTAGGTGAGAAAAACAGACTGTTGGTTTTAGACCTCAGTCGTTTTTGTGGACTTTTCAAATTGTATACTCCGACTTTATAATATGCTACATCACGTGCAGATTAAAGTTGCGCAACAAAACATGACACTTTAGCACATGGGTTCACATACTCATGCACATATCTCTTCAGACATCACTGGAGATATGCCGATCTAAGTGTGTAGGCTGGAACTACAGTAGGGATGTCTCTGCCATTAAGGTAGGAGACTTTGTAGGGGCTCGGGCCTTAACCAGCCCTCTCTTGGTTTCTTTTTCTCTCTAGTCACATCCTCCCCCTTGTCACTCTCTCCTTCCCTCTCCCTACCTTTCACCCCCTCCTTCCCCGTCTGACTATTACTTTAGCCTTCCTCCACAATGTTTGGCAGTGCTTTGCCCTGCTCCCCATTCTCCCCTTTCTCTCCTTCTATCCTCTTCACATCTTGCATGATTGTCCTCTGGTTTTCCCCTCTTCCCTCCTGGATGTTCCACTTTCTATGTTGCATGGGCAGGCAGCAGCAGAACATCTGTGGAGGGCCACAACGTTGTTACGTCATCTGGGGGTGCGTATGCTAGGGTGCAGCCCAGCAATCAGATGCAGCGTGGGGTGGGGGGCCCACACAACTCTCCCAAACCTTGGCCATGCATGCCAAGTGTGGCTCAGGGAGTCCTGGTGGGCCGCCTGTCACAGGGCAGGTCCTTTTTAATAATATGCAACCTGGGAGGCTGGGTTAACATTGGACACTCCCCGCTGTGGAGCGCGCCAGTACCTAAAAGTGCCCGGGGCCCCAGAGGTGTACAGGGGGTGGTGGTGCTTATGAGCACTCCCCTGCCTGGCAGGGTAGCGCCTCTATGCAGGTCCAAGCGCCACCCAACCACTCTTTTTTTTTTTACTCTTTTTATGGATATTTTGTAACAAAAAGAAAAACACATGCCGTCTATGTTACAATGATGGTTCAAAAATGAGAAAGCTCCAATCGCCCTCGCTCCCCCCAGCAACTCTTGCAATGCGGTGACGCAGTAGATTCCTCTATTCACTTCGCTGGTTCCCCTTCTGTAGGGTGTGGGCTGTTGCCCGTCGTAGTCTCTGTGAGTCAGGTCTGCGTTGTGGCCCGACAAGGGAGGAAAGTGTGGAGCACTGTTAGTTGCTATCATCATCCTGGTGAGATTGTTTGATAAGGTATTGTGTGTATGGTCGCCGCATATCTTTAGGTCACGACTGCGGGTGCGCTACTTGTCCACATTCTGTCTCTATTTCGTCAGAGTACAAAATATCGGCCCTCCACTGCCCCCATTTGGGAATCTGAGTGCTGCCCCACACCATTGCCACCCGGTGCTTGGCCGTAATAACAGCCTGGTTAGCTTTCTGGTGTATTTGGGGATGTTTATAGTGTGTCCCAACAGTGCAATCAGTGGTGCCTGTTCTACTACTTCCCCTATTATTTCACCCAGTGTCTTGAATACTTGTGCCCAAAAACGTCAAACCCTTGGGCAGCCCCATGCCATGTGTAAGAAATCTGCCGGGTACATGGAGCATCTTGGGCATTTATCGGAGGTCTTTGGGAAGAATTTGTGCAACATCAGTGGTGTGTAGTAGCATTGGTACTTAAAGTGGATCAGCTTATATCTGGAGTTGAGGGCCACCTTCCTCGTTTCCCTACAGCAATAACCCCACGTCTCTTCTGTTATCTCTCGCCCCAATGATTGTTCCCATTTTGCTCGGGAGGCTTCTTCCCTTGGGGCTCTGGCTTCAATGCACATTTAGAACAGTGTTGACACTACATTAGTGCTTTCGTTTCTCGAGATCATGTGGGCCATTATGGGGGCCATTACGGGTTCAGGGAGTCCCTCAACCGAAATTATAGAAACATATCCTGCAGTGTTAGTACCCCCCTACGTTTCGTCTCTTCCATCGACAAGAAATGCCCGCCTCGAAATAAAGTTGGATATGTTCAGGTGTCAAATTAGGTCGCAATATCATTTTTTGCAAGTCGGTACTCCAGGTATATATGTTACTGGGAGATTCGGGGTCTAGGTGACCTCACCTTTTTTCTTGCCCTCGATGTGGGCACACGATTTTCAGGTCAACTCTATCATGTTTGCCACTCGCTGGGCTCTGTTAGTGGATGTCAGTATGGTCGCCTTTAGAAAATATGCGACCTTTTCACCTCAATGTGCCGTCTATCTTTTTGCCCCCCAAAACAGTATAACAGAAACTCAGCCTATGCTGCCTCATAGTATACCTCGAGGTCGGGAAGTGCTAGGCCCCCCTTTCCATGGGTGCTACCAGTTTCTGCCACGACACCCGTACTTGTTTCCCGGCCCATATAAACCACAGTATTTCCGATCCTATCTCCTGAAAGTAGGCCTAGGGGGTAAGATCGACACATTGAGGAATAAGTACAAGAAGCAGGAAAGGAGCACCATTTTAACTAATGATATCCTCCCATATAGATTGATTGGTAATTCCACCCATCTCTTCACTGATTCCTTAGCCTGGTCTAGCGCCTTGTGGTGGGTTCGCTTGTACAGTTCTTCCACGGATCTAGATATATATACACACAAGTATCTGGTGTGAGTATCGTGACGCTAGAATCCCAGCTCATCTGCGCCCTGTGTGGTGTTTGCTGTGAGTGGGAATAATACCGATTTTGTGGTATTGATCTTTATCCCAGAGTAGTCGCCAAACGTCGCCACATCTGACATGACGAGCCCCAGGCCTTCTCAAACCCTTTTTAGCGAGGGTTGTAACTGTTGTTCCTGTTGTGAGTCTTAACATTCACATCAACAGCACAGGCCACCTATGGAAAGGGAACGCATGAGACCCCCTAAGGGACTACCATAACAATGCTATTGGTACCCCAATTCCATCCACTAGCCAGACCAAAAAAGCTCTGAATCCAAAGCCAGGGGGCTTCATTACGAGTTTGGAGGTAGCCATGCTGTTTTTAGCGGCATGTCTACCCCCAAACTCAGGTCCGGGTCCCAAAAAATGGGAATTACCGGGCCATTCTGACCTTTGCGGGCCCGGTAATTCCCATTCGTGGGACCCGGTCCCGGTACATCCCCATTCCCATTTGAACCCCCATAAGGCTCAATGGGAATGGGGAGGATGCTAACAACGGTCCCGTTAATGACGGGCCCGTTGTTAGCATCCTGGTCTGCTAACGGGACCCGCTAAGGACGTCTGATCTGGCCAAGCATCCAGAGCGTGACCCACTGCAGACCTCGTAATGTGGCGGGCCGGAATGAACGGTGCCGGTCCCTTACCGGCACCGTTCATTCCGCGGCCGCCAGCCTCCTAATGAGGCCTAGGTTTTCTTCTTTCAGGGATCCCAACCTTTTTCTTGAGAGTTCACTGCAGAGGCCATGTAACGTCTCCCTCGGCACCACTGCTGAGTGAAATTCACACGAAGAATCTCAACTTGCGTGGCATTTGAGAAACTCCCACGGTCTGCACGAAGAAGCGAGAATAACTTGGGCACGTTCGATGTGCACAAATACAAACACACCACAGTTCTCTCCAGAGAGCCCGGGATAAAAATTCCCAGGTGGTGAGACCTGATTAAATCCTGGTTTGGGTGATTCAGCGCCCGGGACTGCCCTGCACAGAGGTTTTCATGCGCTACTTACTATCAGCTCCTGTTTTAAAACAGGGGTTTTGCTGTAATTGCCTTCTGCCTTCTCTAGATGGCAGCAGTGCATAACGGGACTAGATTCGCGAAGGAATTGGAAAATACTGTACGTTGCGAGACATTTTAGTAATCACATTTGCACTGGTTCCACCAAATTAAGACAGCACCCTTCCCTCTTCCAAAGGAGTCATTAGACGCCATCAGCTTCACGAGGACATCTGAGCTGTTCGTTGAGTGTGAATGGTGTTGGCTTAATTCTGTTCTTGCAGACATGTCCAAATACGAATCTAGCGTGTGCTCTGCAACGCTCTGATGGGTCTACACTGAAGGGAAACCAGGACTTCTTTTAGCCACCTGATGCCTCTGTGTCATACGCGCCCTAAAGGCGAAGTGTTCTGACTGTTTACCAGCACCATAACAGTGCCTGCGAGTGTGCTTCAAATCCCCTGCTACCCCACATCGTTTTTGTTTAAAGCAATACAAGACCCTTAGTATCTGCACCACAAATTACGAAGACTGCACTCTTTTCCTCTGACAAATCTCAGCTTTCCTTATTGGTTAATAATAGGGCCATTATCCCTGGTATCGACCATCTGTGTATCATGGACCCCATTCGTTTCTCGATCTGTGCGTTCTCTTAAGCAAACTGAATGACCAAGTATTGCTTTAAAAAAAAAAATAACTTTTGAAGCTGATTGCCCGTGATGTTAATGTTAATGTTAATTTTAAAGGATATTTGTACCACACACTATCACCCGGAGTGGTGATGTCAGCTTGATGTGCAAAAACATGTCCATCTATTTCTGTGGTGCTAACTACCTAAAGCACATTATGCATCACAGGGACAGCCTTACTCCGCGAGGTCAAACGTGGGGAGGAGAGCTGGTTAACCACATTTATTCATTTGAACACTGGTTTTTCTTTCTGCATGCATTTCTCCTTTTTACACTTTTTGTGTACAAGAGATGGGGCAGGCATTAGGTTTTTTTATGATGGGCCATTTGGATTTGACAGACTCCACTAGGACTGCATTATTGATTAGTTGATGGTTGAGACTATTCCCATCTTAGTTATAGGGCAAAGTAGGAGTTTATCCAACCCCAACAATTTCAATAAAGGTTTTACAAACGGTACCCATTATGTCAGAGATACCATGCCTCCCCTACACAAGCATGCGGACCTCACCCTCATCGGTAGTCTTTAGTAGGTCGTCCTAGACGGTGACAAGTGCCGATTCAGTAGCATGACTTGGTTTGAATCCCGATTGATGGGTATCAAGAAGAAAGTGATGTGCTTCTGGGATGTTTTGAAGCTGTGGGGGTAACAATGTGTTCCTATATGTTATATGGCCATAAAAGACCTGCTACTGGACAATAATAGCTGTGTATGGTCTAGCGATGGCTTCTTCAAAATTGGGGTAGTAAATGATTTCTTTAGGGCTAATGGAACATGACCCTGGGACAGAGAGGCATTCACAAAAGAGTGAATGGTGCCACTTAAAGCGGGAGCATGTATCTTCGCTAGCTAAGCAGGAAAAGGGTCATAGCTCAACCTGGTAGGTTTGAGATCACTAAAAAGGTTAGAAATAGTATCTAAATCAATGGGTGAGAAGTAGAAGCTATGGGGCATTGTGTCCTGGCATGGAAGGTTCTTTTGGGCTAACGACCAAGGTATCAGTAGTAATGATGGAGGAATCAGAATTGGATCTGATCATGTTTATTATAGCAACTAAACAGTTATTAGGCTCATTTACAGGATTGATAGATGAGGAAAGACTAGATGAAGTGCAGGTAGGATGGGCAAAGTTTCGAATAACATCGAACCGTGCCCTAGATCGATTTTCAGCAAGATGTATTTGTCCTTGGAGGCTTTGAGATTTGGCCAGGATTATTCCCTCTTTGTCGGTTTTCAGTGCACATTTAGCCGTTATCTGGTCGTTGATGCTTCGTGATCTGAGCCATAGTTTTTCACTCTTACGATAATGTCTCTTAAGACTCTTTAATGAGTCTTTATACCACTTGTTATTACTAGATCTGGGTTGTTTTTGGGACTTTCATCGGGACGATAAGATTTAAGTTTGTGGTTAGCTTGATCATATAGTTCTGAAACATATCAGGACAGTTAAAGTTGTTAGGCAGGGGAGTCCATTCGTACAGTAGGAAGTCACTGATAATCCGGTCAAGATCTCTGTTATGACGTGAGAGTTAGTTCTGTGAAGAGTGTTGTCAGCAAGTATGGAAAAGGGGACCACAAAGTGGTCTGACCAGGTAACTGGCATGACGTTGTGGCACGATAGTCAGAAACCACGAAAGGTCCCAAACTCCAGACAGTGACATACCACATGGGTCACTGCCTCGAACAGCAATTGAAAGTCATGTGATCGAAGTATGTCTTTAAAATGGGTGCAGTCTACATTGTCCCACTTGTACACCAGATATTAAAGCCACCCAAAATGATAATATTAGAATAAGATAATGCTGCCAGTCCTAAATAGGCATCCAGAGCATTCAGGAACAAATTAGCGGAGCCGGGGCTCTGTAACTCAGAATACACTGACATGATATGTTAAAAGAGATATGAAGGGGGCAAGCTGAAATCTAGGAGTTTGAGTCCCAGGATAGAGAATGAACATGAGATAAGTTCAAATGGGTTTTTGCAATTATTGCCACATCACCACCGTTTTGAGATTCTCTATTAAGCCACTTAATTTGAAAACCAATAGGTGAAAGTGCACATGGAGCTAGGTGTAAATCATGATTCGGTCACAAAGAGCACATCTAGTCCCATAGGGCAATACGATCAGGACTGGCCACTGCATTTTTTACTTTATTTAACTTTTTATTAGCATTTTCAAAAGAAGAACATAGCAAGTACCACTGATACATGTCCAATCAAGCGCAAATTGTGTCCCGAAAAGTCATAACATTCCCCCCACCCACCTCCCCCTTAACCCCAAAAACAACAACAGTGATTTCTTAACTCTCTAAGAAAGTGACAATTCGGCAAAGAGATTGCTATCAGTCCACGTCCCACACGAGGGGATGCTATTCTCAGTACCAAGGTACCATTGACATTGATCGTCCTGATTATTCTCAATGTAAAATTCATCAGTCGTAAGCTCCCACTTCTCTTACCCCGATTTCCGTGTGAGAGGGAGTCACAGACTTCACACCACAGCCCTTGCACAATGTCCCGTCTCTCACCGCCCACCCTCCAAGCGGTCCTGATTCCTCAGTGCACTTCCAATCCCCACTTTTGTCTAACACCGTCCCATGCTGCCCGGAAGGTGCCTGCTTCGTCGTTTACCAGGGGCGTTAATTTATCCATTAAGAACACATTCTTCACTTTGGCCAGCCATTCTTCCTTAATTGGAACACAGGGGGTCTTTCACTTTTGCGCCAGGGTGACCAGCCCCACCTGCAACATCGTCTCCCACATTCTGGGGTATTGTCTGAACCCCTGCCTTTTGGGTAAGTTATTAGTGTTTATGACTTTATAGAGCTTCAAAACCATCCCTTTCCTTGAGCAGGCAGAGTCTAGTGCTTTCTCAAAGGGGGTCAGTGGTCTTTTGAGTTTATTGTCCCACTTCTAATAACATAGGATCCCCTTCAACCTGAGATACTCAAAGACTGTGATTGAGTCAGCACCCAGGACATCCTCCACCTCCTTGAATGATAGGAATTCCCCCTCCTGAAATAGTTGCCCAGTCCTCTCCATACCCTTGTCCGACCACGTCGGTGCCTTGAGGAAACCCCTATCCCCCAGTCTGAGTATGGGGCCCCATAGCAAGACCATTGGGGAAGGCCATGTGGATAGGTGTTCTGTTTGTGGGCCCTCCCTCCACAGTGACCACAGCACCCGTAGGTTAGGGTGTTCAAGAATCCTCGTCTCGTACCCCTGGAGAGACTGAATGACTCAGTGAGTTCCCTGTTACTTGTACTCTTGCAGTGGGCGCTCTGCGCAGGGCGGCTACCCATTTTTTCATGTGCTCACCGAATCCCATTTTCTGCAGGAGGGCCGTAATATACCACCATTCCACCCTGTCAAAGGCCTTCTCTGAGTCGAGCGAAAGGAGACTGGCATTGAGATCGGAATCCTGTGTGTAATGGATCAAGTCTATGGTCTTCCGGATGTTTTCTGACCCTTGGCGCCCCTAAACAAAGCCCACTTGGTCTCCGTGGACCAAGGATGGTAAGACCCCCTCCATTCTTTTCCCCAGTACCTTGGCCAAAATTTGAACATCGACATTAAGTAGAGATATTGGGTCGATAAGAAGAGCACAAAGTCAGGTCTTTTCCCTCCTTCGGTAACACCACTATAATGGCCCCCCATCATTGATTCAGGTAGGATCCCTGCCTGGAGGACAGCGTTGAAAACTCTGGCCAGGCGTGGGGCAAACGTGGACCTGAACAGTTTACAAAACTTAACAGAGAACACATCATCTCCCGGGGTTGTGCCTCCCTACAATGGCCATTATCGCCCAGACTATTTCCTCCTCTTCTATAGGGCACTCCAAGTTTTCTGCGACTTCTCTGGCCAAGCCTGGTATAGGTATCTTTTCAAGGAATCCTCAATTAAAGCCTCATGTCATGCCTGCGCCATGGGCACATCCATTTACGCTCAATTTGGACTATATGTTTATCATTTATTTACAACAGACTCTTGGACCCATCTATATTTACTTTGGAAACTTTATTTCCCATTTGTGAGACTTTGCTGCTTAATTATTATTTCCAACAAACTACGCATACCATAATGCACCTGGCTACAAGCATCGATTCCTGGCTGTTCCTATTGGTTATCAATGGAACTACACCCCCCAGAAGCCCTAGAGACTTGCCCTGCTTCCACCAGCCCAGGAACAGAAAGGGAGGTGGCCGATTGCCTGCAGGTGTGCTTAGCCAGGTGCAACTAATTAGCCTGCCTCTGTGCTGGGCTAGGCAGTATAAAGGCTGCTGCCTGCAGTGGCTCAGCCTCTTGCATCTGAGGGTTCTTCCTCCACCTTTTGCTTCTTTCTACAGATCTTGTATGCTGCTTAGCTTCACTCCTGCTTGGACCCTGCCTTGTTGCTTCCTCCACCCTGCTGCCTCCAGCCATAGCCTTCCAGGCTCCCTGCCTCACAGCCCTGCTCCTCTGGGCTCTCCACACTGCAGCTGATCACGCTCTGCTGCCTTCCAGTCTCTGCCCTTGCCCTGCCGGGCTCTCCACATTACAGCGGATCACACTCTGCTGCCTTCCAGCCTTCGCCCTTGCCCTGCCGGGTTCTCCACATTGCAGCGGATCACGCTCTGCTGCCTTCCAGTCTCCGCCCTTGCCCTGCCGGGCTCTCCACATTGCAGCGGATCACGCTCTGCTGCCTTCCAGCCTTCGCCCTTGCCCTGCCGGGCTCTCCACATTGCAGCGGATCACGCTCTGCTGCCTTCCAGCCTTCGCCCTTGCCCTGCCGGGCTCTCCACACTGCAGCGGATCACGCTCTGCTGCCTTCCAGCCTTCGCCCTTGCCCTGCCGGGCTCTCCACATTGCAGCGGATCACGCTCTGCTGCCTTCCAGCCTTCGCCCTTGCCCTGCCGGGCTCTCCACATTGCAGCGGATCACGCTCTGCTGCCTTCCAGCCTTCGCCCTTGCCCTGCCGGGCTCTCCACATTACAGCGGATCACGCTCTGCTGCCATCCAGTCTCTGCCCTTGCCCTGCCGGGCTCTCCACATTACAGCGGATCACGCTCTGCTGCCTTCCAGCCTTCGCCCTTGCCCTGCCGGGCTCTCCACATTGCAGCCGATCACGCTCTGCTGCCTTCCAGCCTCCGCCCTTGCCCTGCGTACCCTCTACATTGCAGCTGATCACGCTCTGCTGCTTTCCTGCCTCAGCCCTTGTCCTCTGGGCTCCCTGCCCTGCAGCCTGCCTCACTCCGGCTGCCTTCAGCCCTTGTCCTCTGGGGCTCCCTGCTCTGCAGCCTACCTCTCTCTGGCTACCTACAGCCCTTGTACTCTGGGCCTTCCTACTTTGCAGCTTATCCCGCTTCGCTGCCTACTACCTACCTTTTCCGCTGGGTTCTCGGCCTAGCAGCTCTCTACAGTCCTCTGCTACCTTCTACGTTCATCGGCCCTGTCCCTCAGGGTTCACTCCTTACTGCCCGGCCCTTACGGGATCCTTGCCATGCAGTCTGCTTTACTCTGCTGCCCTAAGCCCTTTTCCTCTGGGCGTTCTACCTTACAGTCCTACCCTTGGGGGCTTACTCATTGCTTTCCTGCTCCTCTGAGCTCTCAACCTTGTTCCTTACTGTCCTCTGCTATCCTATCCTGTTACACGACTTTCCTTTCATTTCCTTCTGCTAGTTTGCTATCACCTCATTTACTGGATTTGTCTGTAGTATCTTCTCTTGTACTGTTTGTAGACCCTTTTGTACAGAGCTTGTCTGTTGGTTCCCATCAGTCAACCTCTGCCCCTTCCCTTGTCCTGTTTCTACATTACAGACAGCCAGAGCTGCTGTTCCAAGTCATGAGCAATCAGCGTGGGCCTCTGTTATAGCAAACTGTGCAGAAGGCTAGAGTATTTCCAAGGTTCGTGGAATACTCTTTTCCTATATCTGCATACACCCCAAGAGGGTATTCATACTGTATCTTTTCCCTTGCTACTCTTGCTTACTCTTCGTTCTCTTTCCTTTCCGCTGTGTGTGTTCTTATCTGTCCACTTTATTTGGCACAACCACCCAAACCCTTTCTGGGTGTCCTGTGCCACTCTTAATAGAGTGCCACTCCTGACACCTCATCACCGCAAAATTCAGACTTATTCACGTTTTCATAATATTGCTTGAATGTCCCCCCTATTGTCGGGGTGTCCTAGTGTAGTGTACCTTCACTGGATTTTGTGGCTTTAAGCATTTTACTCTTCTGGGTTTCCCTCAACTTCCATGTCAATATTTTGTCTGCCCTATCTCCTTTTTCATAGTGCTTTTGTTTAACAAATTGAAGGTTCCTCTCTGTTTTGGTCAACAGAAGATCTTTTAGTTGGGTTTTGTAGGTCAAGCGCTTTTGTTTGCGCTGGGGTGATGGAGTGTCCCGGTTGTAGCCCTGCAATATTGTCTGGAAAGGCCTTCTCCTGGTAGTCCCTCTCCCTTTTCTTTTGTGCACCAACTTTTATGAGGGTCTCCCTTATCATGGCTTTAAATGCACCCCACAGAGTATATGGGCCAACCTCCCCATTATCATTGA
Organism: Ambystoma mexicanum; assembly: GCF_040938575.1. NCBI lineage: Eukaryota > Metazoa > Chordata > Amphibia > Caudata > Ambystomatidae > Ambystoma > Ambystoma mexicanum. Next base: position 926,140,683 of record NC_090934.1, on the reverse strand, counting down.
TGTTAAAGTACTCTACTATATTCTCAAGCACCATGTTCGCGACAAGTGGGTCTTTCAATAGGGAATCATTGCATTTCCATCTCCCCCTTCGTCGTAGGCCCCACCCTCCCTTCAAGGAGACTGTCGCCAGGTCATGGTCCGACCAGGGGACCAGGTCTGTCCTCAGGTCTGATTTGTGGGAAAGCAAGGGAATGTCCACCAGGATGGAATCAATTCTTGTTAAGGTTTCATGGATTTTAGAGTAGTACGTGCATGGGGGATCGGCCTCGGCCAAGCTCGAGAGCTTATCTTCCAGACCCAACTCCCGATTAATTCTGCAGAAGCTCCTGGACATGAAGTCTCTCGCCGGATCAATCACCATATTAAAATCACCCCTACAATTAGAGTGCCCTCGGCAAAGATCCTTAGAGGGTAATTCATAGAATTCAGGGCACAAGTGGCGCACGCGGCTGGTGCACAGTGTGCACGTGCAAATTTCTGCGCCAGCCGCGTGTGCTAAAATCCATTTCCGCGCACAGCTTATTCATGGATTTTAGTTTCCAAAACCAGCCGTGGCGCAGAGTGGCGCAGTGACCCTGCAGCAGCGCCAGTTACGCCCCCAAACCCTCCCTGTGCGCCATGCACAGCGCACAAATCCCGTACATGGCGCACAGGCCCCCAACCACGAAAATGCCTGTAAACCTCCCCGCGCACCCCTCCGAATACACGTACCCCGCTGCATGGGGAGTGTCATACGCAATTGGAGCGGGTACGTGTATAACAGGGGTTCGCGGGAAGTTTCACAATCGAAATGCCCTGTGCGAGTGGGGTACGTCTATTCCTGGGGTGCGCGGGAAGTTTCACACGTGATTGGAGAGGGGAACGTGTATTTCGGGGGTGCGCGGGAAGTTTCACATGCGATTGGAGCGGGGTACCTGTATTTCGGGGCTGCGCGGGAAGTTTCACACGCGAAATGCCCTGTGCAAGTGGGGTACGTGTATTCCTGGGGTGCGTGGTAAGTATCACACGCGAAATGCCCTGTGCGAGTGGGGTACGTGTATTCCTGGGGTGCGCGGGAAGTTTCACACGCGATTGGAGCGGGGTACGTGTATTTCAGGGGTGCGCGGGAAGTTTCACACGCGAAATGCCCTGTGCGAGTGGGGTACGTGTATTCCTGGGGTGCGCGGGATGTATCACACGCGAAATGCCCTGTGCGAGTGGGGTATGTGTATTCCTGGGGTGCGCGGGAAGTTTCACATGCGATTGGAGAGGGGAACGTGTATTTCGGGGGTGCACGGGAAGTTTCACACGCAATAGGCCCTGTGCGAGTGGGGTACGTGTATTCCTGGGGTGCGCAGGAAGTTTCACACGCGATTGGAGAGGGGAACGTGTATTGCGGGGGTGCGCGGCAAGTTTCACACGCGATAGGCCCTGTGCGAGTGGGGTATGTGTATTCCTGGGGTGTGCGGAAGGTTTCACACGCGATAGGCCATGTGCGAGTGGAGTACGTGTATTCCTGGGGTGCGCGGGACGTTTCGCACGCGAAATGCCCTGTGCGAGTGGGGTACATGTATTCCTGGGGTGCGCGGGACGTTTCACACGCGAAATGCCCTGTGCGAGTGGGGTACGTGTATTCCTGGGGTGCGTGGGAAGTTTCAAACGTGATTTTGCTGTCAGAGCGGGGTACGTGATTTTCGGGGGTGCACGGGGAGTCCTACACGTGAATTGGCAGTGTAAAGGAGAGAGTAAGCATGGTGGTGAGATATGATGGGTTATATGCGCTTTCAAATGTCTACGCACTCACTCTCTCTATGCACTCACCTCCTCTACGCACTCACCCTCTCTACACACACACCCCCTGTACGCACACACGCCCTCTACACACTCATCCCCTCTACGCACTCATCCCCTCTACGCACTCATCCCCTCTATGCACTCATCCCCTCTACGCCCCCATCCCTCTACGCACTCATCCCCTCTACTCACTCATCCCCTCTATCCATTCATCCACTCAATCGCTCTATCCATTCATCCACTCATTCGTTCTATCCACACATCCATTCTATCCACTCATCCACTCACCCGCTCACCCACTCATCCACTCATCCGTTCTATCCTTTCATCCACTCACCCACTCATCCACTCATCCGTTCTATCCGCTCTATCTACTCATCCACTCATCCGCTCTATCCATTCATGCCATGGTGTGTTTGGTGGTGGAGCTGGGGAGGGGTTGGGTGACATGGCGCTGTTCTCATGTTGTATTTAGCAAGGGGGTAATGAATTTAGCAGCATAGATGTATGTCTTTTGATGACACAGCATTGGTGGTGTTTGGGGAGGTAGGGATGGACACAATGTTACACTTCCAGGTGACCAATCTCAGGATGGTATGGTTGTGACAGTTGAGTGCCCCTTATGTGATCATCATTGATTGTCAGCTGATATGTGCCAGGGCTGTGTGCACTCCACAGGGGTATGATTTTATGTGAAGTAATTAGCCACCAGCTGCGTATGGGCTGCCTCTCCACGTGCCCTTTCCCCTCCCATGTGCAGCGGGCGTGCATGTGGTTGGGGATGTGGGGGCACCACCATGTCCACCGGCAGGCCCCGGCGTGTTGCAACGTTGTGCAGGACACATGCTGCCACTATGATCCTGCACACTACTGGGGGAGCATATAACAGCTGCCCACCAGAGCGGTCAAGGGAGCGAAAGCGTGACTTGAGCACTCCGAATGTGCGCTCCACTATGCCCCGGATTGCAATATGGGCTGTGTTGTATCTTACCTCGGGTGGCGTGGTGGGGTTCCGAATTGGCGTCATCATGTGGGTGCTCAGAGGGTAGGCACTGTCCCCTGGGGAGGTGGTGATGGGTATCATTAGTGGGGTTGTAACATTACTAAGTATCTGACATGCATGCATGTGCAGTGGCATTTATACTCACCAAGCAGCCATGTATCGCCATGCTGCCCAGCTTCTAGGTCCCGGTTTAGGGTTGACATTCTGTAAATGAAACTGTTGTGGGTGGACCCTGGATAGTTGGCATATAATGAGGTGATGATTCCCTTGGCATCACATACTACCTGCACGTTGATGGAATGGCAGTGCTTGCGGTTTCTATAGATGTGCTCAGATGCCCTGGGGGGACGTAGAGCCACATGGGTGCAATCAATGGCGCCTAGCACTTTGGGGAATTGTGCCACCCCATAGAAATCCTGGACGGCAGCCTGCCTTTCTGCAGGTGTTCTGGGCAGGCATATGTGCCTGCGGACTGATGGGCGTGCAGTCATGATGGCTAACACCTGGTGTAGGCAGCGTGACTGTGTGGCCTGTGACACCCCCCCCCCCACTATAGCACTTGTCCGCTGAAATGATCCAGTGGCCAAGAAGTGCAGTACATTGAGGACCTTCTCCAGGGGGCTGAGTGCTTGGGAGCACAGAGTGGGTGATGTGAGGTCATCCTCCCACTCACTCACTAGGTCGAGTATTATGTGAGGTGGAAACCTGTACCTCCCATACACCTGGTCATCAGGCATCCCAAAAAGGCTGGTTCTGGGTGTAAACATTCTGGGCCTGACTATCCTCCTCCTCCTCCTGCGGTATCCCACGACCACTGCTGCTAGGAACGGTATATTCATCTTGGCGTCTGAGCTTGTTTGTTGTTTGCGTGCACTTTTATGCTGCGCGGGTCCACGTACGCCTGCTTCCTGCTGGCGTACATGTTTCCAGATTAGCGCGTCTTTTTTGGCACACGCATTAGCCCCATTCGATTCCATGAATACATGTTGTAGACGCACGTGTGGGCGTTCCGCGCATTTGCCTCCTGTACTTCCCCGTGACGCCCACATTTTCACACATTGTTCCCCATTCCACGTGTTACGCCCCCTGTTCCGCCTACTTTTGTTGTGTGCGCTGCGCTATGTGTGCTTTCGCTGTGCGCTTAGCACACGCTGTTTGGAGACGTGTGCGCCAGCGTGCTCCACGCAGAATTTTAGCGCACATCCAGGGATTTACACGCGCACGGACTTCCATAAATCGCTGTGCGTGGGTTTCGCCGCGATTTTCACACTTGCACTGCGATTCGCACACTTTCGCACGCTTGCGCCGAAAATGTCAGCGCACATTAATTCCATGAATCAGCCTCAAAGTTTATCCTTGACCCCTTCCCAAAACAACACCTCACCTTCATTCGGGCCATATATCACCCCCAGGGTCAGTTGGGTTCCTCAGAGCGGACCTTTTACAAACAGATAGCGCCCTTCCAGGTCTTTAATGGAAGCTTCCACTGTATAGCCCAAATCGTTGACCATTACGATTGCCACCCCTCTTTTTTTTGGTTTTGCATGAGGCGTGATACACCTCCCCTTTCCGTCTGTCCCGGAGCCTCGGTTCTTTCCCCTTTGTCCAGTGCATCTCTTGTAAGAAGAGTAGATCCAATTTGGCTCATCTAAACTCCCTGGCGAACAAGGACCTCTTCGTGGGTGAGCTTATTCCTCTAACATTGAGGGAGCCTATCTCCAACACATGCAGTTGGTCAGCCATGACCTAACGTGCGGCTGTCTCTGAGTGGTGTCATTGGTACTTCTCCTTGGCCAATTCCGCTTTTCCTTTGCCCAGAGACTGGGCTTTGTCTTTTACTAGAAACCACCAAACCCCCAAACACCTCCATCTCCCCCCCTCCTCCCCTGTGCCACTCCTCCTTGGTGTAGCTGGACCCCAGCTGCCCCCCATCCTTTCCCCCAAACCATCCACACTCACTCCCTGTAACCCCCTCCCCCCTTCCCCGGCGCCCAGCCAAAAAGTTCGACCATTCCTGGCGCTTGACTGGACCACCATCGTGCCCGCTGCGGCTGGGTCCCATTTTAAATTGTTACCCCTTCGCAGATGATGCACTTTAGCAAAAGCTCACCCCATAAACACTGATTACTATGGAAGCTCGTCATGTTCTAGTTCAGAAAAGTTGACTGCCTCTCCTGACCAGACCGGGGCTTCCATCATACCTCGGGGCTTCTCCGGTCTCTATCACGCGTCGGAGATGAAGTGCCCCATTTTTTTTTATTTTCCTGGAGCCGGGGATCCTTCTCCTGTCCCTCGCGTTTCCTTTCCCTCTCTGGTCGTCGTCGGAATCTACATATTCTTGGATTGCCCCTCTGATGTCGGACGTGTTCTCTGGCACATGTACTCAAAGTATAGAGAGACTGGGTAGCACCATCGGTAGCGCACCCCTTTCTCCTGCAGGCATTGCGTCAAGGGGCGGCACAACCGTCGCCTGGCCAGCATGAAGGCAGATAAGTCCTGGAAGATCGAGATCCTTGCATTGTTGTACGTAATCTCTCTGGCTTTCCTGGCTTCCTCCAGGACTTTCGTTTTCTCTGTATAGTAATGGAAGTGGACTAGAATGGAGCGGGGCCTCCTGCCCTGCCCCCTGCTCTGTGTGCCCTATCTGTCATGGGTTCCGTGGTCGCTTTGTTTCCAAATAATAGGGGAATCACATCTCTGACCACCCAACAAATATCCCTCTCTGTATCCCCATCCACCTCCGGGATGCCAAAGAATCAAATGTTATTCCTCCTCTCCCTGTTCTTGAAATCATCCATTTGCAGGGCTCTTTCTTCATCTTTTTTTCCAGGGCAGCCAGTCTAGCGTCTATCTGTGCCTCCAGGACGGAGGACGATGATTGATTGGAGTCGAGTTGGTTCAGTCTGTCTTCTGCTTTATCTGCTCTTTGGTCCAATTTCTCCAGCTTTTGATTTATGTCTGAGCGCATGTCCCGGATTTCCTGCAATACGGCGGCAAATCCCTTTTCCATGGCTGAGGCGTCCTTCGTCGAATTCCCAGGTTAATCCATATTGCTGTCCACACACAGACCACCTTTGACTCTAGGCACCTCTTGGAACCGGAACTCCTGTAGGGCTTTCTTCCAGCTCATGCGGTGTTGATATGTTTGCTGGGGGTGCGTTATGGTTATACACGCCAGGCAGACGGGGGGTGGTCGGTTCCGGTGGCTGCCACTGCATGTGGATGGGTTAGACTTGTTTCCAGTTTCTTTGCTAGAGCGGCCTTTAGCTGTGCAGTAGCTTTGTCCAAGGCGAGCACACGACCCAGTTGAGGTTCCTGGGGGCCCACACCTTGTCCAATAGTGGTAGGCATTGATCAGGGAGCACTTGAGGGCGGGGGGGTGTGGACCCTGTGCGCCGCAATCCCTGGTCGATTTTCTGCTCATTACTGGTTCCTGAGAGGTGTCTGTGGGTCAGATGGAGAGATGATTTTCCTCCTCACTGTCATGGATTCTCTCCTTCCGGGAGCTCTATGCCTGGATATGCCCCGAGTGTCGGGGACCAAAAGCTGGGGGTCTCCTAAGGGTCCCCTAGGTGAGCACATGCCCCAAAACTGGGTCTGGGCCACCTCCCAGGGGATTCCAGGGTTCGGGGGCCTCCATCAGCTCTTCTCGTGACCCTGTGTGTTTGTTAGGGTAGTTTTCTTTCAAGGGCCAGGGCCTTCTCGTCTGTGTGCTGTGTCAGCTTTCCTTCATGGCCGGTGGGGGGCTCTTGATTAGATGTGGGGTGCGGGGGTAGCTTCTACCTTTCCACAGTTCCCGTCCCAGGTTTAGGGGTGCCAGTGCAGCCTGCCGCTGCCCACCATTGGAGGGTCTCACCTCAGGACCTTCTGGCCTCCCCAAAGCTTCGTATGGTATGCGTGGGCCAGGAGGGATGTGTGCAATCCTCTTCTGATGTGGTGTCACCCCCTCCGTGTGATCTGCACTGAGGGAGCAACCTCAGTATGGATGTTGGGTGACTGGGGGTCCCTTTAGCAGTGGTCTAGTGCAGGCACTCGCCCCTGGCCGGAACCCCGGGGCCACCACCCAAGCAGATCCGGGGCTCCAGAGGCCCCCCGGTCGTGTCGGGACTACTCTGTGCCCAGAGGCCTGAAGGTCAGTACAGGGAGGAGGACCACGTGGGTGGTTCAGGCCCCTTTTTCCTCTATATGGGCTCCCGTTCCAGCTGAATGCGAGCTAGCAGTGCCTCTCCCTCTCAAAGCTCTTCTGCTGTGGCCCGCCTTTGTTCTCATGGGTATCTCCAATGCCACACTTGTATCCTGCGCCTGAGCCCCCGCCGGATTGTATTCTGCCTCGTGGGTTTGGGATGTACGACCCCGCCTTGAGGGGCCTGCAGTGACTGGGCTTTCCGGCGGGGGCGGCACATCCCCGCTGGACATACACGTGGGGCCTGTGTGTCCCCGTGTGGGCCAATAACCGCGGGGGCTCGCCCTGGTGCAGGGTCTCTTCTGTTCCCGCTTAAGCCTTCTTAACTCCAGTTGTGGGGGGGCAGGGTGGTATCTCTCTGCTGTTCCCTCCCTTCATAGCTCACCTCGATCCTTACGGGTGACCCCCCACCTCCCTCCCGAGGGTCTCAGAGCAGGTCTCCCCCTTCCTCCTACCGTCTCTGGCAGGGCGGGAAGGCCGCGCTGTGCTGTTGTCCATTATGCATCCTCTGGGGGCTGGCCGCAGCTGTTGGGCGGGTGATTGTCCGCACCCTGTCCGCCGGCACGGGGACTCAGTTCCTCCCCCCAGCTCTGACCCTGTTATGGGTTCCCTCCGAAAGGGGTCCGTCACTCTGTGCTACGTGGGGGGTTCTTTCGGGGTCCACTCCTCGTCCGCACCGCTTCCTTCCACTGCACCACCGGTGGTGGCGGGGACGTCGTGGGCCCACTGCTGTCAGCAGGGGCCTGAGGGTACAGGGGTGCCCACTAAGCCAAAGGGAGAAAAGCACACAAGAAGCTGGATTACAAGGAGTCATGTAGACAAGAAAGGATAGGCAACAAAGGCTGTGAACAAAAAGGGGCAGGGAATACAAAGATACAAACAAGCTGGGTTCCCTCTTGGGGTGTACACAGAATGGGGAAAGAGTGTTCCACGGACCTTGGGAAACTCCAGCCTTCTGCACAGATTGCTATTACAAGGCCCACTCTGAATGCTCATGGCTGGGAGCAACAGCAGTGGGTGCCTGTATCTGAACCCTAAGGTACGAACAAGGTAACAGTACTCACAAGACTGAAGCCTGTACAGGTCCAGCAGGAACTGAACAATGACTGCTTCCTGAAACAGGAACCAGTACACTGTAACAATGACGCGAAGTACAACACTAAAACGCGACAAGGGAAGAGGCAGAGATTGCCTGCTGGAAATCCATCAGCCAAACTCTGTACATAGGAATTACATAAAACACAAGTGAAGACAAGAACAGAAATATCCAGGGAAAAAGGAAGTCAGAGAGAGCAAGGTTCAGGACAGAGAACCGGAAGAAAGGAAGGGTAAAAAAATAATATCTAAATGCAGGAAAGGGCGACCAGAAAACAGTACACGGGAATCAAGAATGGTAACTAAGGGCTGGAAAGACAAGAGAAAGCTAGCAGAGAGAGATCAAGGAAACAGAACTACTGAAGTGGATGAAAAAGGGGAGAACTGAAGACTCAAGGAAGCTAAGGACAGGAATCATGGGCAGAGGGTGCAGCAAACGGCAAGGAATAAGATAATTGATGGTAGAAAGCAAAGTGTGTGTAGCCAGGGAACAGAGGGCTGCAAGCAAGGAAGAGAACAAGGAAGCTGTAGCCAGGAAACAGAGGGCTTCAAACAAGGAAGCATGGGCTTCAAGGCAGGAAGCACAAGGCTCTAGAACAAGAGTAGGAACTGGAAACCACAGGACACAGCAAATATCCAAGGAACAGGGCAACAAAGGGCTGGTAGAAAGCTCAATGCAAGAGACCTGTGCTCCTAATTAGCAGCACCTGGAGCAGCACACCTGAATGTAATTGGCCTCCGCCCTCTTGAGTCCTGGGAAGGCGAAAGCTGCACTGGTCTCTAAGGCTTCTGGGGAGTGTAGTGCTAGAACTGCTGCATAGGAATAGCCAGGAAATGGGAACAGCCACAAGGTGCATTATGGGACATGTAGTTGGTAAAAGTAAAAAGGAAAGTTCCAAAGCCTTGCAAACAGAAAGTAAAGACAATAATATGAATAGGTTTTATCCAGGGAGTATTACGGAACCAAATGAGTCCCAAATAGTCCACGATGGGTGCCAATTGGTGCGCCAGTGGCACAATCGTGACAACTGCTCTGTAATGAAGTCACCTTGTCACCAGTGGCTGCTGTGCCACGTTGGCTGTGCCGGGTTCCCCACTTTACAACCGGTGGATTTTCTATCAGCTTGCGTGGGGGCGGGGGTTCATGTCTCGGTGCAGGCTCTCCGCTCCCCTGGGGGGGCATTTGGGAGGGGGCTCAAGACCATTTCCACCTGGCCCGGCAGGAGCACGGCGCTCAGGCAGTCATAACCTGTGCACCCCTTGGTGGCCTCGGCTACTGCATTTTTACTGCAGATCGTGCATTAGTTAAAGCAACTTTCAATTTATCAGTGCTTGATGATCTCACCTTAATAAGGGATCAAGGTGGCATTGCAGGTCTGATTTTGTTAGACCTGTCGGCCGCGTTTGATACTATAGATCAACATATTCTCTCATCCAGATTACACAATGCTGGTATTATGGGTCTGGCCTTTGAATGGTTTTAAGCTTTTCTAGCATTCCAAATGCAATCTGTGTCCTGTTCTTTTGTTAAATCTTTTCCTGCTGCTGTCACTTGTGGTGCCCGCAGCGTTCCTCCCTTTCGCCTGCAACTTTTAAATGTTTATAGTCACTTGCAGGTCTTATTCAGTCTTTTGGTTTCTGTTTTCTTTCTTATGCGGATAACACACAGCTTTTGTTTGGGTTTGATCTTGACCAAAGAGGCACCGCTGAATGTTTGAAGTCTTGTCTTCAGGCAGTCAGTGATTGTATGGGTGCCAATTGGTTGAAGCTAAATGGATAGAAGACAGAGGTGCTGATAGTTGCTCTCACTCCCTATACCCCCTGGCTTCCGGGGATCTTTGGTCCTCTGATGGCTGGCCAGCTATGCTGGGACCTTAACCGATCCCACACAAAACAGTGAGAAATCTAGGGGTTAAGTTCTCCTCCTCTCTCTCCATGGAAGCCCAGATAAATCCTGTTTGCTGTACTGGCGTTTTGGAACTGAAACAGCTTAGGAAAATTCTACCTTTTATTCCAGGCTTCCGCTGTAGCAGCCATATTAAATGACAGTTTATATTATTGTAATGCCGCCCTTTTCTCCCAACTGACTTTTTCACTTCAGCATCTCCAAATATTGCAAAATTCTGTTGTTTGTCTGGTAGAAGGTATTCCATATGGCCATTCAGTCTCTGCTGCTCAGCAAGACTTTCATTGGCTTCCATTCCCTGCTCTGAAAGGCTTTAAGGCTCTGTTTATTATCCATCGTGCCTTACACAAGAGAGGCTGTCTCTCCTTGCAGGAAAAGATTAGGCAATATTGTCCCAGTCGTTCACTTTGCTCCTCGCATGTGGCACTCTTAGAGGTTCCTCATTATTGTGAGAGCGTACTGGGGGCCATGCTTTTTCAGTTGCTGGCTCCAGACTATTGAACTCTCTACCCTTGTCTCCTCGATGCACACAGGATTTCAATCATTTTAAACGTGGTTTTAAAGCATATCTTTTTTATTAGTTTCTAGCGTCTGCCTTGCCCTCTGCATTCTGCAGCGCCTTGATACCTCTGGTGACAGTTGAGCTATGTTAATGCTTTATATATAGTTATAGATAATACGAGAAATCTATGGATGTTCTCACATCTACTCCCCACCTATGCAGGTGGCCAGGGAAAGGCCATAACTTTTGGAACATGCCCCTGGGGGTGAACAAGCGAGGGAGGATCACCTGGATCGGAGAGGATTGGAAGTGGGGTGCCCTTAGGTGAGACACAGTATTCTCGATCCTCCTTTCAGAAAGAAGCCCCTATCCCAGAAGTGGTTATGGGATAGTTTTCACCTTCATCCCTTGTTTCTGAGAAGGGTAGGAGATCCCAGACATGTTAAACAGAGAAGGCGAAGGATTGGGGATGAGGTATCTTGGAACAAGACATGGTATACCCCTAGTCCCTGGGACAAACAGCTTAACCCTCCCCCAAGCTTTTTACGTCATTATAAGACTGTTCCCCTTCATTCCTCTCTTCGGATGTACAACAGTACTGAGAAGAGAAAGGAACAACTGACAGTTATTAAGATGACACCCTTTTCCCATTCAAGTACTGAGATGAGGACAAGGCAACTGAGAGTAATAGACAACACTTTCTCTCACCACTTTGGTACTGGGATGAAGCAGATTCCTGGGGGCCAGGCATGTCCTGGTAATGAGAGCCAGGCAACAGTAATTAATAGAACATACTTGTATTCTGTTACCACACCACAGGTGTATAAGGGGTGGAACACTGAAGCACAAGCAGGAGAAGAGGAACACAGAGAAATAGGAAGCACAAGGTGTTGTGCGGGAGCGAGAGAACCCGAGACATCAGTACAACGATCGAGACCCTGGGAGTCCTTCTGGATTGCTGATGCAGGATAGTGATCCAATAGAAGGGAAGGCGTGCAGCAGACGCTGTTGGAGAGCAGAGGCGGAGCTGCACACGAGAGTCGAAGTGTGCCAAGCGGAGCAGGTTTTCCTGCGAAGGGAGATAAGCTGGGAAAAGGAGCTGCCGAGTCTGGGTAAGTGTCAGGGACACTTAAATCACTGGGGCACTTGAAGAAGACCGTGAATGCAGTATCAGTCAATAAACAGGCTAAGTTAATTTTATTTGAATACCAAACTGAACTAAATTGGCAAAACAACCTTTTTTTGAATACCATACTGAAGGAAACAAGCAAAACAACCTTTATTGAATATTGAACTGAATGAAACAAGTAAAACTACCTTTATTGATTACATAACTGAACGAAATAAGCAAAGTTACCTTTATTGAATAACAAACTGAATGAAACAAGCAAAGTTGTCTTTTTTAAATACTGAATTGAAAGAAAGAAGCAAAGGTAAATGTATTGAAGTGAAAGCAGCCTTTATGGAAAACTGAAGTGATTCACTGAATGAAATAAGATAAGCTGCATTTATTGAATTAGGAACTGAAAGAAAAGAGCAAGCAAAGTTGAATGAAAGACTGAATAAAGAGGAATCAAGATTGATAAACCAATCATATATTAAACCTGTGAAGCTGCATTTGGGAAACACCTTTTCTGGCTGAATATTGAACTTTTGAAGGAGGCCTGGAAGCTCCTGGTTGCATGGCCTTTAATGGTGGACTGTCTGGTCTGAAACTGTGCTAAGACCAGAGAGCTACTGCCTTTTGAATAAAATAACTGTGGAAAGTGAATGCCAGGTTCCTGGTTGCGTGACCTGTAATGGGTGGACTTGTGGTCTAAAACTGTGCCAAGATCAGAGAACCCTTATATGCCAACAAGGAAGTTTGTTGTGGTGAAAGAAGGAACACAACTACTGGTGAATACCATGCTTGGGGAAGGGAGCCCTGAGTTATAAAGAAGTGTGGAAATCAAGTGGAAAGATAATGCTTCAAGATGCTTCTTTAATGTTATCCTTTTAATATTAAACTTGGGGAAGGGAGTCCTGAGACGTATTGACCTGGAACTGTGTTGAACTTGGGGAAGGGCATCCTGACCTTCACAAAAGTGTGGAACTGTATTTCTTCAAGTCCAGATGAGGGTGAATTGAACATTGTTGTGAACTTATTGACAGTGGTTAAAGAGAAGCTGAACAATACGCCGGAGCTGAAAATAGCTCAGAATGTTATGTTTGGAACACTGTTTTGGTCTATGATTGACATCCCTACACATTGTGTTATGTTAGTTGTGATGGCACGCATAGGTTTTGGATACAGACAGGCTTTTCAGTTGAACAGACTGACACAGACTTTCCTTATTTAATTTAGGTAGGTAAGTCCCACCTTAGCATAGGGCAAGTTAGGCCGTACTCCATCCTGACTTTTTCTTTAATAAAAAGCCTTATGTAACACATCGTATCCATTGTCTGTGTCTCCTTCGATGATGCAAATCTCACAGTAGATAGATAGATAGATAGATAGATAGATAGATAGATAGATGGAATTTTGAAATTAGATTTAACTCATTTAGAGTTCATGCAATCAGAAAGTTATTTTAGAATTTGGAATCGTTTTTTTAATACAAGCACAAAGTAGGTACTACTGAAGTCATTTCCCACAAATACAGAATTTGGTGGATGCAAGGAAACATCAAAGCTATTAAGACTTGTATTAGGAAGACATTAAATAGCTCTTCTCGCTTAGATTCAGACTCCCTTGCAACGCTGGCAGATTGGACATATAGATTGACCTACGATTCTATGTCAAGACCAGAGGCTTGGATTATGCTTTTATCTTCTCTTTACTTCTCGAGCAGTATTCCAACAAAACAACAAATTGAAGTTAAAATGAGAAAGATCTACAACTTCCATGAAACAGAGTCTTTTCCCTAGTTGAACTTGAATGGTCCTGATCTTGTCACATGTCCGTATCTCCACCAATCCTAGTCCTGTCCACACTTTAAACTCTCTTGGCCTCCTACTCCTCCTCTTTCTTTAGCTGCTTTGACGTAAAAACTAAGCTCTGCGCCCCAACTGGAAAACACCCAACTCTGACTTCTTGCTTGGCTTGACTTCTCACGACCCAGTCGACTTGGCTTCTGCGCCTGCAGTGGAGACATAAACAATCTTAATCATGTAACATATCTTGGCAGACAAACGCATCTCTTTTATTTTTCTATGAACAATTTTTGGTCTTAGCATAAACAAATACATCACCATTCTACATAAACAATGGCAATAAGCAAACAAATAATGCAATTAGAAAGAAGAAATATGAAAACAGAAAAACCCCACAACAAAAAACAGAAAAATCCCCTCCCTATCCCTAAAAGCGGTTACGGTTTATTACACGGCACACACCAGCCAGGGAACTCCTTCCCTTGCAATGAATGTGGCGCACAATAAAACGCTTTTTATTTTTAGTATACCACAGATTATTTTTGAGTAGGCACCCACCGATCTTGCACCCAACCTCCACTAGCACCTTGTGTCACAATGGACTAGGAACCAGGCTGGTGTGTATTAATAAGAAATTTTATTCATTTATTATTCAATGCAAATGAGGACATCAAAATACAACAACTACCAAAATAGTGGCAACACAAATGCAATATCCTATCTAGAGTGACCAGGTTGAAATAGACTGTTACACTCGCTTTTTTTTTATGACAAAACAGGAAAATAACAATTCCACACAAAGTGATAGCACCTACAGGGTTACCAGACATTTGGTCGAAAAAAATTGGTCGACCAGACAAATGGTCGAACCAATTTGGTCAAAAACCAAATGGTCGAATTTTTTTATTTTTTTTATTTTCACCCCTTTTTTTATTTTTTTGGGGGGGTCCCCCCCAACCCCCTTTTTTTCTCTAAAAACCCCTTTTTTAAAAAATGAAAACCCGAAAAATAAATATATAAATAAAAAAAAAATTCGACCATTTGGTTTTCGACCAAGTTGCGTCGACCAAATGTCATTCGACCAGTTTTCAGTCGACCAAATGACTGGACACCCACCTACAGTTAAGCACACCCCTGCAACACTAACCCCAAAACATCAATTGGACTTGATTCCTTTGAATGGAAGGCAGTGGCAAGGTGTAGGAATAGATCATCACAACAATATGGGAAGCCAGCAAAGACAGGGAACCCCCATTTCTGGAGCAAAATGGAAGAATGTTTTTTTTATTATTTCTCACAACTGCTATGGGACAGAATAGAAGCAAATTTGCACTGCTTACACTTGGGAGACAGGCAGAGTTTTCGAGAATATTAATCAGCACACCAGGGAAAATAGAAATGAAGTAGGAAAATGCAAAGGGAAATTACAGTGCAAATGGAAATTTGTTTACACTGAGGCTTATAATGACCGGCAGGCTCTGGGAAAGGGGTTTGGCTCACCAAACTAAAAACGGTTTTGGTACATGCTGACAGATGCAAAGAGGAATGATACTGGCAAATGAAAATTCGTTTAGCAGGGCATAATTTAAACACAGGGACACATTCGCTTTTCAACTCACAAAGGGATTAATTCTTTTTGGGCAATACTTTAATGACTATAACAATTAACAACAACACTGGGAAAAAGATGGTTGGTTTCAAACGCCCACAATCCCCATCCTGTGAAATTCAATGGGGGGATTAATTGATTTATTTACAAAAATACTAAGGATTTAAACAGTCAAATGAGGGGGTTTTCAGTGGGGATATGCTAATGTACATAGGAAAACAAGAGATTCTTCTATGGGGAGATGGCTGAACTACACTGGCAATTGGGGTTTCCAATGGGGATATGCTAACGTACGTAGGCAAACAAGAGATTATTCTATAGGGAGATGGCTGAACTACACTGGCAATTGGGGTTTTCAATGGGGTAATATTGGATGCACTGCTACAAAAATGAAAGGCTTGTGCAATTTAGGGATGGGGTTATTACTACTTACATAGCAAGCCTTTGTTTAAGTTTCAGGAAAGCCAGCTGCATCTCAGGACACTCTGGAAAGAAAGGGTAGGGGAGCTGGTCTCTCCACTCCCAAAGATGGTAAAATTCTGCAGCCTTCTCTCTGTCCTCCTTTTTCTGTCTTCCCTGGTTGTTGTGTGTCTGTCTGTCATGAGTCCTAGTACAGTCACCCTTGTATAGCAGAAATGACATTACTAATTTTACAATCTAGGGAAAGTACCCTGCCATAATCCTTGCCGCTAGGATTGGACATTTACCCTCTCTCTGTCTCCACCCACAGTCAGGATTAGTTTAGGGGTTTTGGAGCAACATCTGTCTTTTCCCATTCATCACCATCCTTTGTTCTCCTTTCAACTTGTTGGCAAAAACTAGTTATGTATGATAACCTCATAATTGTACTAGCAACTGCCACACTAACCATATATTCGGTTTTAGCTGATCATGGGGAATTAGATAAACTGACCGCCAAATCCGTACGATACAGCATGGCCATATGTCACATTTTTGTCATTTTCATAAAATGTACAGCATATTCCTAATTTCATTTCCCACCTTTTCGCCAACTCTCAGATTTGTCACATGTTCAGATTAGCCAGAATCCTAGTCTAACTGGCCATTATAGTTCCCAGAGTCACAGGTAAATGCATTTTATGCCCTTAAAACTGCCTGGAAATTACATGATAAATGGCATACAAACAAAATAAATCCTCAGTCTGATTGCCCACGCAAAATGCCTAAAAAGGAAATAGTCTTTTAAATTAAATTATGTGTGTTTCCATCAGCAAATGGGATGGCTGCTTCATCCCCCACAGCCATCTTTTACCCTGGGTCAGCCTTTGACCAGAGATTTTTATGAGTCTCTTTGAAGTTAGTGCAACAAGGATTCACACCTTTTAGTCATGTTTCAGCCAGGGATTGCCTTCTTTTGAAGTCCCTACTTTCCTGCCAGCCAGTCTGCACAATAGGGAATTTTGACGCTTATAGGAGCCTCACATTTTATTGTGGGGTTATTAAATGGGAGGTGTGACATCCAGCTAGAGTGGGGCTTTTCATTGTGAAGTTTCCGCACCCAGCCAGAACAGGTTTTTCCTGAAGTAAGTGTCTCTCCAACTGTCACTGGAGTTCTGTGAGGGAACCATAATATACATTGTTTTGGTCAACCCACACATCCTGTTCTGCTTTCCTGACATTTTTCTGTGAACAGTGATATATTTTTCCATGGTGGCTTTTTAAAGCCGTTTTTATTTGCAAACACATGTGCAGGCCGTTTTTGCTTCTGGTTTTCCATGTCACAGGATTCTTTGATTCCTCCTTCTTTTGTGATTTAAGCTGCTGCTTGTCATGCTAGGTAGGCCCCTCTCCACATTTTTCTTTAATTTTTCTTGAACAACAAAAGAAAAAGCCAGGCCATTTTTGTTGCAGTGTTTAAATTCCTGCCATTCATGTGACAGGGAAAGCAAAAGCCAGGCCGTTTTTGTTACAGTGCAGTGTTTAAATTCCTGCCATTCATGTGACAGTGACTTCTGTTTGGGGCCTTTAAATGCACTCCACAAATCATTAAGAAATTACTTATCTTCTAACACTCTCTCTCTCGCGCTTGTTCTGCTGTTTCTTGTTTAACCTTAAGGTTTTTCGCATCTTTATTTATAGTGATTGTGTGGGTGGGATAATCCTTTGTCTGTGTGTCTTTAATAGAATCATGACTTTACTTAACAATAGTATAGTAAACCTGTAATATGTCAAGACGGGAAGAATGGGTTTTGCTTGTTTAAAGCTTACTCATCACAGATGAGGAAATCTGGTTGATCGGTTTAAAATAAAAAAGCATTAAAACTGACTCGTTCGACTGGTCTGCAGCCTTTAATATGACCACCAGGAATGCCCCAGTATTAAAGGCTTTGGATGCTACAGCGCCTCCCACAGAATATGCTCCATAAATTTCTGTATCTATGCCTGCTTGTTACCTGCTACATCTGAGCCACCTGGCTAAGCTAGCGACTGAAACTGCCTTCAACAGCCTCCGCCAGACATTAAGGAACCGTGACTCCCTATGCGGCCTGAGCTTTTCCATCATGGTCTTTTAAGCTACACGACCCCTGCCTGGTCAGAGCTTTAGCTGTTCTGGGAACACCGGATAAACCACTGACCCGATGGCTGTCTTCGTCCTCTTCATGATATAGAAGATACCCTCTGTTGTAGAATACAACCTTCTATTAATTTCTAGTGCTCTGGCATCAGAAACTCTCTTGCCTGATAGCAGTCCTAATTGAGTTGCCAGTTTGGCTGAAAGGGCCTTCCTTGACCAGTCACCAATGTCGGGCCACCTTTTAGAACAATTGTAAAACTTTGTTCAGGTACCACAAGTGTGAATGTTTTGGCATCAGGGATCTCAAGAACCTGACCCCTCTCAGCAGTCTGCACACTAAGGAATGCTCCCAGATAGGTATCCCCTGGACACTCTCATGACCTTCTGATATTGCAGACCTGAATGTATTAATTGTCCTGTAGGCTTTGCCTTGTGCGGCCATAGTGGCCAAGAAGTTGATGATCATGGTTCACAACTGTTCTAGCGGGATGTAAGTCCCTTTCCATGCACCAACTATTTCATGTGTACCCAGCTGCTCACTAAGATGTCTCTGTTTAGGGTTCCCAAAACTCTTCAATGAAGTGCTCAGCCTCGGGCTCCCCTGAAATTGCCTATTCCATCAGGTTCAGGTTTACTTGCAGGACTAAGGGATGTGGCTCTCCTACTGTATCCCAGAGAAGCGTCTGTTGCTGCTGAAGCAGGATGGGACTTCTGTAAGACATCTCCAGCAGACCCGGGTACCAGGCTTGTCCTCTCTACACATAAAGTCACTAAAACTAGGTTTGCACGCTGCCTCCTTGCTTGAGTTAGTGTTTGCAGTATCATTGTAAACCGCAGCAATGCATACTTTATTTGCAGACACCAGACCTGCCGAAAAGCATCTGCTGCCACTGCTTTTGGGTCCGGCCTCCAGCTGTAAAACCGCAGAAGCGTTCTGTTTAGCCTTGTTGCAAAGAGGTCTGTCTGGCAATGGTCTCTGTGTCTCATGATCTCATTGAAGATTACTGAATCCAGCTGCCAATCACTGGAGTCTTGGAGATACTGTGAGTTCCAGTCTGCCAGCTGATTGGCCAGGCCGGGCAGGTACTCTGCTGCTACACTGATGTTCCTCTGGAGGCAGAAGTGATAACGTTCCTTGGCTAGTTCCACCAAGAGTTTGGATCTCGTCCCTCATAGCTGGTTTATGTAACTGACTACGGAGACGTTGTCCATCTTAAGGAGAATGCAGCATTTCACTGATCTCTGTGTCCAGCATCTCACTGCAAATGAACCTGTTGATAACTCTAGCCAGTTGATATGCAAGCTGAGTTTGTTCTTTGACCTTCTCCCTCTGGTTGCTACTCTCTGCATCAAGCTCTCCAGTCCTTTAAGATGGCAATACCTCTTGGTGGAGAATAATTCTCTGGTCGTATGACAGGCCTTTCGTGAGATGCAGAATCTTCAAACGTTGCAGCGCTCTGTAATGCAATGGCCCTGCGAAAATCACCTAGATCCACGAAGCAAGGTGACCTACCAGCCTCGCTAGCTCCCTCAGTGATGTCAAGTCTTTCTACATGATCGCTCTAATCTCCTTCTTTATGGCATTCACCAGAGGCAGAATGAGCGTCCCTTGAGCTGAGTGTATTACGAAGCCCAGGAACTCCAAGCGTCAGGCACTGAGTCGTCTCTGATTTCTCCCATTTCCTCTAGCAGTGTGGTCACTTGGTTCATATGTCTCTAATGCAGATGGCTGTCCTGGGATATAATACAAATATCATCCATGTAGACTATGAGCCTAATTCTTGGCTTGCGCAGCCTACTCACCACTGGCTTCAGCAGTTTGGTGAAGCACAATGGCGTGGACGCTAGGCTGAAAGGCAGGCACATGAACTCCCATCTTTGTCCCTGCCACAGGAACTGCAGGAGTCGCCAATGGGGATTGAAAATTGGAACTGTCAGATGAGTGTCCTGAGATCAATCCAAGCCAGCTAGTCTCCCTTCTGTAAGATGTCCTGCAGAAGGTGAATCCCCTCCATTTCGAAATGGTGGTAAACCAGGGATGCGTTCCGTGCTTGGAGGTTGATGATTGGTCTTGATTTTAGCTTCCTCTTGATGAAAAACATGTTGCTCATGAACCCCTCTGCATTGAGCTTTGCTTGCTCGGTCACACGCTTGCGGTGCAGCTCGGCGATCTCTTCCCCCAATAGGCAACCGTCCTCTTTAGAGAAAATGATCCGTTCAGGGCCTGCGCCTTAGCAGGATACTGATAGAGCTCTTAACGGGACCCTTGCACTGTCTGTAAAACCAAGGCATCTCCAGTCAGCACTTGCCATTTCTCTGCATGCTCTGCAAGCCCTCTATGGCGGGAATCACTGCGCTTGCTACCGTGCTGAGCTGCACTGCTGTCTCTGCCACCTGAGGTGGCATTCTGCTGTCTGCTTCCATTCCTACAGCCTCTACCTCTTTGGAGGGGAAGAAGCGGTTAGGATTACGGTCCTCTAGCTCTCTCCAAGCTGCTCTGTTGGTGATGTATCTTTGGAACGTGGTGCGGCTGGCTGAGCGACCCCTTCCTCTGCAAGCGCTTCCAAACATTTTCAATCTGAATACCCTTTCAATGGAAGCCTGCGCTTTGCCCAGCGCTGTGCAGGTGCTGGCAAAGTTGGTCATATCTTTAATTAATCTTTAATGTAGTATGCCCTCAGCATCATCCGCCGCTGATGAGGTGGTGAGTTGCACCATCTTAAGGTCTATGTTCACTAAAATCAATCTCCTGCACTTGGTTGCTATGGCTCAGTTCACGTTGGCTAGCAAACATATGGCTCACTGCACCCAGCCCATTAGAATGCTCGGATCTATGGCGCTGTTCCACTCCTTGGCATCTCCTGCCATTTGCAGGATTTTGCAAATGGCCCTATTACATCCAACATCTCGTCTTGGCAGGACTTCCATGATGTATCTGTTCCTTTCTTAACATCTCTGCCAAAACACCCCAAGAATGTTAACATACAGGTATCGATCACGGGCGTCTCAGACCCTTTGTCTTGAACTCGGGAGCTAGGGCACACATTCAGTACATGCAACTGTAAGGTTCCATGTACTGAGCGCATAGTGTTTGGTATAAATGTATTGTTCCCCAAAGCACTGCATTTATTAGTGCTTTGGGTGACAATATATTTAAGCAAACAGTAATATCCCAGTGCAGATAGGTTTCTGAGCCAGGATATTACTGTTAGCAGATCTATCCCAGTGTGGACAGCTCTCTGCTTGTTAGGAAAGATTTCTATTTATGTGTAATTTTCCCTCCAGTTGTAAACCCCCCAACTTTTTGCTTTGTTTAAACACCATAGTCTGACTTCACCAGAGGAGCCCAGCCTTCTGCTGCATTCCTCTCGGCTTCTCGCTCACTTTTTTATGGGGAAACTGACATGCCCTTAAAGACAGTGAGTACTGGGAGACTTTGTTTCCCTTAGTTCTTGTCCATGTTGCAACTTTTCTGCAACATGTAACAAGTGTACAAAGTACAAAGTACCTTACAGTGCAGGGCACTTGGGTCTAATAGTCATGTCTCAAAGGATTTTTTAGGAGATCATTTTTATTTTTGTTCAGAGAGTTACAACAGTACTAAACTGGTTGGCAGTTGGCGAAGCACATCGATCACAACAACATAGACACATATTAACAGTATAGGTTGCACGTTTTCACATTGCATAACAGTACTAGAGTGGCGACGTCGTATTATATTCTCCATCAGATATCATATTACATAAATATAGCCTGAACAGTGCCCATATATGTTTGGGACGGCATCTCGATGGCAATGTTATAATAAATTGTTCCTCCAGTTCGTTAATCATTGACAAGTCTTTCAAAAAGTCCAGCCGCCTTGGAGGATGTACTTATTTACAACATTTCAGTATATTACGTTTTGCAACCACACATGCCAAGTTAAATAACCGTCTAGTGGTGTTAGCGGCTTTACTGATATCCCCAAAGAGATATTTCAGTGGGGAAGGTGTGGCAGTTATCGCCGTGATGTCTTCCAGGATCTCCGCCACCTCCCCCCAGAATGCAGTGACCGGTGGACAGGCCCAGTACATATGATAAGAGTCTGCATCACGGGCATCGCATTTAGGGCATTTTCCTGTGTGACCTTGTACAAATTTAGCTAACTCAGCTGGGGTATAGTGTAGCTGGTTAAGAACCTTAAACTGAATGAGCCGAAGCCCTGAGTTCATGGATACATGTTTGGTCAACGGGCAGTATCTCAACCACGTGTCTTCACCCAGTTCCACCCCCAGGTCCCGTTCCCAGTTCCCTTTAATATCATTGCTTGACTTGGAGTGTGTTTGAACAAGGCTATAGAGCGCAGACAGACTTTTACCATGTCTACCCGGTTCCGTCATGGCTGCAATACATTCATGTGTGGCCGGTTCCTCTCGGAACGAGGGCCATTTAGTGGCAAAGGCAGCCCTCATTCTATGAAACTGAAATCGCTTAAGGTGATCTCCACCCACCGGCCCAATAAAATCGTCAAGAGCACAGTATTTCCCTTCCGGAAACATATCTCGCATTCGAAATTGCTTTTGTGGGTCCCAAGCACCCTGGAGGGCCTTAACAAACGTGGGGCTTATGCCTGAGAAGTTCCATAGTGGCACTTCTGGATCATACGGGGTTGTAAGGGTGAGCCTATTGTATATCATAGACCATGCGCGTACAGTGGCGTTGACAGGGTCATATTTGCATGGCTCTTTTCATTTAAGATCAAACATGACCGCTCGTAGTTCTATAGG
Organism: Ambystoma mexicanum; assembly: GCF_040938575.1. Classification (NCBI taxonomy): domain Eukaryota; kingdom Metazoa; phylum Chordata; class Amphibia; order Caudata; family Ambystomatidae; genus Ambystoma; species Ambystoma mexicanum. The sequence goes on along the minus strand of NC_090934.1, from coordinate 926,118,394 downwards.
GGAAGCTGCAAATCTTTCCAGGGGAATGTGTGGAGCAGTGTCTTCCGGATCAAACCAGTGTCTCGCAAAGTGTGCCTGAGATGTTAAGTAATAAAGTTCGAAGTCTGGGGCTGCAATCCCACCCTTTTCAAAGGGTTCTATCATTTTGGACCATTTCAACCTAGGCGTCTTCCCTCCCCATACAAAAGTGGTGGTTAGAGCGTTGAGTTTATTAGAGAAGGCTCTGCCCGGCCAGATCGGTATATTGCAAAAGAAATATAGGAGTTTGGGTAACGCAGTCATCTTAAGTAAGGATATTCGCCCATATAGGGATAAGGAGAGCCTATTCCAGGATTGTAGTTTAGCTGTAAGGGATTGTAAAAGCTCACCGTGATTTTCCGTGTACAGTGTGCTCCAGTCTTTTGAAACCATGATCCCCAAATAGCGGATATGTATAGGTGACCATTTAAATCTGTGTGTATCCGACATTTCTCTAGTACTGGGCGTGAACGGGAACAGTTCCGACTTGGATACGTTGATCTTGTATCCCGAGTATTTGGAGAACGTCTCAACCTCCAACATGATTGGCCCTAGGTTTACTTCCGGGTTCCTAATGTATAATAGGGTATCGTCCGCATATAGGGAGATGATTTGCGGTTTCCCAGTCATGCGAAGGCCTCTACATGCATGATTTTGTCAGACATATTCAGCCATGGGTTCTATGGTAAGCACAAAAAGGATTGGGGAAAAGCGGCAGCCCTGTCTTGTGCCTCTACCCAGACGAAACAGGGATGACATGGTTTGATTAGTTAGTATTTTCACTCCCGGGGAGGTGTACAATAGCTTAACACAGTTGACAAAGTAGCTTCCCAACCCAAATCTCTCAAGGACCTGAAACAGATAGACCCAGGAGACAAAATCAAATGCCTTCTCGGCGTCAAGGGAGGCCACCACCGCATCTGCCGCTGGATCTATATGTGCCATAACTCCGAAGAGTCTGCGCAGATTGAGAGCAGTAGACCTCGTTGGTACAAAGCCAGCCTGGTCGGGATCCACCAGTATGGGCATATAGGGCAGCAGTCTAGTGGCCAGGATTTTGGCGAAAATCTTCGCATCTGTGTTAATAAGCGAAAGGGGTCTATATGACCCCATGTCATGAGGGGGTCTATGAGGTTTAAGCAGAAAAGTTATGACTGCCTCTCGCATGGTGTCTGGTAGTATACCACATTCCATTGCTTCTTCCCAAACTGTCAGTAAAAGGGGGGCGAGTATGTCGTGATGTTCTTTGTAAATTTCAGCACCGAGTCCGTCAGGACCAGGGGCCTTACCAGAGGTTAACGCTTTTATTGCCTCCGTAATTTCATCTAGTGTTATGGGGGTATCCAATAACATGCGCGTATCAGAGGTCAAGGTCGGGAGATCAATAACATGCAGGTACATTGCTATTTCTTCTTTAGTTTTGGTGTCTCTATTAGAGTATAATGTTTTGTAGAATGCAGCAAACATGTCATTGATTTCTTGTTCACCATTTACTATGTCCCCACTAGGCGCCTGGATGGCTGCTATTGGGGGGTGACCATGTTCGGCTTTGAGCATCTGGGCCAGAAGTTTCCCTGCTTTATTACTTTCCCCGTATCTACGAGCACGGATTGGGGCAGCCATATACTGTACCTCCCTTGCAGCAAGTTTATTAAAGTCTGCCAATGTTGTGTGGATATCTAGAAGGGCCTCCTTACTATGTGTACAGGTGTATTCAAACTCCAGGAGCTCGAGTTTGGCTTCTGTGGTGTCCAACTCTTGTCTAACTGTTTTAAGTAAGCCTGTGGTTTTAGCCATAATTGCACCCCGAACCCACACCTTAAATGTTTCCCATAACGTGGTGCATTTTTCACCGACCCCTCGTTTAGTTGAAAAAATTCCTCTATTTCAATACGCAATGATTCGCAGACATTCGGGTTTCTAAGTAGGGCAGGGGGCATTCTCCAGTGTCTGGCCCTGGGAACAGCCTCATCAACACTCAGAGTAAGTGACACAGGGGAGTGATCTGAGAGAGTGCGGGGATACATCTCACAATGATGGACCATATTCACAAGTGTGGAGCTCATTAACCAGTAATCAATTCGAGACTCTGAATCATGCACTGATGAGTAGAATGTGAAGCGCTGCTGTAGGGGGTGTAATTCTCCCCAGATGTCTACCATAGTAATTTGTTGCATTATTTGTCGTATGGCTAATGCGGCTCGGGTTAAGGGTCTGTATGATGTTGTAGACCTGTCAAGAGATGTGTCAAGGATTGTATTGAAATCTCCCCCCCAGACCACCGCACTATCTTCAGCTTCAATCAACATATTATATATAGCATTATAGAATTCGGGGTCATCCATGTTGGGGCCGTACGTGTTAACCAAAACCATATTTCGCCCTGCCAACTCTCCCCATACCAACACATATCTTCCCTGTTGATCAGTCTTAACGTCATGAGTGCGGAAGCCCAGTTTCGGATGTATTAGGGTGAGGATTCCTCTAGATTGGGAGGAGTATTCAGTATAATATCTCAGTGGGCCCCACCTAGAGAGGAAATCGGAGAAAACCTGCCCTAGTGCTTGCGTCTCCTGCAACAGTATAATCTGGGGTCTATGTCTGGTAACATATGCTGCAATTTTCCTAGATTTAATTGGGTTGTTCAAGCCACGTATGTTCCATGAAAGGAGTTTAACACTTACAACTTTGTCACTCAGTACCATAGCATAATGTCAATATCAATGAGTGAAGTAGTTTGCCCGTGCCACAAACCGTAACTGTCGTACCTGTTGCAACCTGACTCTGTATTTTAAAACATTTGCCAACTTTGGCAACAATTTGTGCCCTTTCCCAACCCCCACCCTCACCATAAACCCCAACCCGATGATGTATCCCTTCCCCCATAACCTGTGGAACGTTCCTGAGGGTCGCTAGTCGCAGTCGTCAGGCCTCCATCAATAGAGGCTCACGATCCCAACTTTTCCAAAACAATAACAACTGGGGCCATTATACCCAAGAGGGTCAGCCACATGACTTGAACAGGATGTTTCCATAATCTCAATTCAGTCTGCTGAGTCCGGGATGTCATCCCCCCGTCGCGGGGGCCTATTTCGATCTCGTGGATAATCTTCCGGAGGCATGGGGATGGACGACTCAATATACGAAATGGCATCCGCCGGGTTCTCAAAGAAATGCGATCTGCCTCCATGTTGGATCCGCAATTTCGCGGGGAAGATGAGGGCGTACGGGACACGGCGCAATCTCAAGAGCTTTTTTGGCCTGTTCGTAGGATCCTTGCTGCATCTGGATGCTTGTCGAAAAATCAGGATATATGTGGACTTTGTTGCCTTCGTACTGCAGAGAGCCCTTTTCCCTGGACAGCCTGAGCACCGTGTCTCTGTCTCTATAATTGAGGAGACGGACAATGATCGTGCGCGGTGGTGCCCCAGGCTTGGGCGGTGGCGCAAGTGTACGATGAGCCCTCTCAACCAGAAAGTGGTCAGAGAAGGATTCCGTTCCCAGAAGGGTTTTCAACAGGGCCTCTACCTGTCTCTCCATCGGGCCCTTGCAAAAGGATTCTGGAACGCCGACAACACAGATATTGTTTCTCCTGGATCTAGATTCAAGGTCCTCGCATTTTGCTTGTGTGTTGCGCAGTTCACCTTTAAGCTGTGCTATGTCCCGGCCATGCTGTGTTATCGCATCTTCGTTAGTACTGATTCTGCTTTCGGCCTCTGTAATGTGAGAGCTTTCCTTGTCCACTCTAGCCTTGAGGGAGCTGATGGTCGAAACAATATCGTCTAACTTGACATTCACAGCTAGGAAGCCGTTCTGCACCATGGTCATAAGACGGTCTTCTCTGGCGTCATGCCCCGTCTCAGCAAGTATGTCATTTTCCATGGTTGTGGCTGCCGGCGACCCCTGAGGTTGGGAGCTGGCAAAGGAGTCCATCGTGCCAGTTTTTTCCCCCCCTGCGCTTTTCTTCTCGTTTCGGCCCATGAGCCGTGTTTACAGAACAAGGACAGATGACGTGGGTCAGGCCAGACTCACACGATGATATAGTATCGTTCGTGCAGTTGGTTCTGTTACATTACACGATGAGTGCCGGTATATCGACTCTCAAAACCCAAAGGAGTCGTTGTTGCCTGGGTTCCGGGCTGATCCAGCATGCGGTAATATTCCCATGTATCCTGCCTGATAATGTAGATTGAAGGTAAGTTACAGGCAGGGGTTATGCCCGTTATAGGAGCTGCCAACCAAAGTATCACAGTGTGTCTGGGGCTGAGCTGCAGCGCGGCAGCAGCGCCTCTGATCGCACCTGTCCTTATATATGGAGGACTACCACCACTCACGCCAGCAGCCAGCCTCTTCACGACCCTCTAACGGATTACTGGTAGTGTGTCGGGTCGCCTTTAGCGCTCATCCATGGCAACTGATGTCCAGCCACTTGTGGCGCAGTCTGGCCAGCTGTGTTAGGGAGCCAAATTGCCATGGATCACATACTTCTCCCAATGGTGCAGGTCTGCTAAAGGATCAGTAGAAATGTACAGGCCTCCTCCCAGCGACAAAACAAGGAGCAGCACCCTCAAGTTCACAGCACGGAGGTTTTGCCGGTATACTATAGCGCAAAGTCCCCTCTACGGATGTATTGTGCTTTCCCACGTTAATCAGCGTCTCCGATTGACGGGCGCTGCAAGAAGGATATTAACGCTGTATATAGGCTCCGATGCAGCTGGGTCCGTGCACTTTCAAGCCCCTCACCTGCTTTCGTAGCGCCAGTCGGAACCCGATCGGCGGCAGACCCACAGAGCTAGCTGGGGCCCTGCGTGGGAGACCGCGCGTCGACCCAGCCCTTGTTCGGGAGGTGCGCAGTAGCAGCAGTCAATCTTTGTCTTGCAGGGACCTCGGCACCAACAAACATGGTCTGCCCGTAGGCCCGCATATCAAGGAAGCGCCGCCGGGATCAGCACCCCTCCCCCACACGGCCCTCCGGCGTTTGCAGAGCCTCGGTCTGGCGTGTGACTCTTCTGGATCTCAGGGGCGGCTTGCAGTCAGCCGGGCGGGCCGCCCCGCAAAACGAAGCTCCGAACTCAGCCGCGCCTCTGCGGTTTCACACAGGATTTGCACACAACGTGCAGTAGGAATGCCGGCAACAGCAGATGTAGTCGCTTCCTATCTTCGTGGCCCCAAACAGGATTAATTTATGATAAGGATGTCCTCGGGATCAGAGCACTCCAATCAGGCGGCCATTTTAGTTGCGCGCAACAGCGCCCCCCCAATTTTTTTTAACCCTTTCCTGCCACGTAAACCGCGATTACCGTGTTTGGCACAAATAGGTAGCCTGGCACCAAAATGGCCATGCCACAAGGTTCTTTGTCCTGTCCTTTGGCCATCTTGCCCCTTCGCCTTCCCCAGGTCGAGCCGACCCGGGTCAGTCCTTATTTGGGCATGCATTCTCCCGCGAAACGCCAAGCTTTTGCAGGCTTCTGCATCCCTTGTGTGAGTGCCTCCAGGATGTGGGCTGGAACGTCTGGTTCCAATACACATCCTGGATGCCAGAGAGTCTGAGGTGCTGTAAATGCCTGGGACCACTGTGGTCCGTGATTGGTCCACGTATGCTATGCCTGTATGTGAGCAGATCTCCCATTGGGTCCTCTTCGTTTTGGTACAAAGGAGATTCTGGATGAGAGAAGGCCCCAAAACACCCATACCATGTCAATCTCTGGAGTTCTAACTGAACGAAGGATAGGATCCAAGTATCCTGAAACTAAGAAGCCGAGTCGAGGAACCGATGGTGACTCGCTGGAAGGTTTGGCACCCTGAGCCTGCTGTCGTCCTGTGGGACCCCTCTGCATCTGGTCATCCTAGAAGGTCTGCAAAGATGCTTTGACCCATTGGAATAGTGGGACCAACTATTCTCGGCACCTTCATCAAACCCTGCAAGTTAGCCTTCTCGGAAGTGTCCCTGGGCCAACCAGTGGGCTGACCAGCTTACGCAGACTCTTTGCCCTGATACTGCCACCATTTTGTGGAGACACTCGAAACTTGTTACATCGCTAGCTCTGTGTTCACAGCACTATCACACCAAGTTTCGTACACTTGGCATTTCCAGGTCTGGAGTAAAGTGAGTGCGCCCAAACCAGAGTATATGCGGTTACCGTGTCGCCCAGCCGTGGTGATGAACTTTGCAGGTGAGCTGCATTTGTGACCCTCTTGCCCCTGAAGCCTGCTGCAGTGAAACTGGCCCGATCCATCCACCAGGAGCAGAGAAATCGCCACTGTCCCGTTTGGGAATCAACGCTGTATCTTCATCGCTGAAAACCGCAGAGCTGCCAAATTGCTTCACTTGAACCTGCAACCGAAGTGTACTCAACTGCCGAAGTTTGATCAGAGTGCGCCGGAGGTCAGGGAGTAATCACAACCCTAACCAGTGGCCCCTAGCGCCTCCATCCATTTTTACGCACAAGTGGCCCCTGAGGGCCCCTCTCCTTTCCACTGCTAGTGTGAATTAGCGAAATGTTCCCAACTCTTGGAATCGACTCTGCCCTCAAGTGGAGGCCCTCCTTGAATAGTGGGAACCTATTCTTCATCACCTCACCCACCTTCCTGAGCTGCTACAGACCCTTGAAGAGACCCCGTTTTGCCCATCTGCATTACTCCAGCATTGCAAGTACATTTGAGCAATAGGCTCCACTCTTCTTAGGGATTGGACTTCCTCTTATTTAGTAGTGTGTTGGATGCAGCAGGGACTAAAGACTATTTGCACTGCCTGTTTCCTTCCCCTTTTAGGTTGTGGACCCATTTCGTGCATTAATCCTTTAGACCCCATTGGTCTTGTATATATGTATTTAGATAGGATTGTGTTGGCTTAAAAGTATTACTGTGATTTGATTTGTGTGTTGAAACTCAAAGGCCTTGAAATAAATGTGTTTGTATTTTTAATATGTATACACCTGACCAGGAGTGATTTGTAAGTGTCCTTTACTCTGTGTGCTCATTGAGGTCTTTCAGTCACCCTCACCCCTCTTGAGACCTAGTCTTGACCACCGCCAAGCTACCTTGATTGGTCTGGCTTGTCCAGAAGGTTACCCTGTTCCAAGAAAATAGGCTGACCTTCTGAACCTCTGCCCACCAGGTCAGAGTTCAGAAATCCGTCTTAACACTGCTCCCTCTTGGCTGCGGCCAACGGGGCACGCATGAATGGGAGCTGCGCCAAACATTGGCGCCAAAATGGTCAGCACCAAATCGACTGTGCCAAAACACTGGGTACTGCATTCCTAATGGTGATTGGACCGTGCAGAGGCATTTGCCGGGCTGCATGGTTTTGTGGTTTATGTAAGGATCCAACAAAATTGGAAACTTCTCGGCATCTGTTAACTAAATGTTATATTTTTACATCATATTGTTTGAAATATTTACAGAAATGTGTTTACAATTACAACACGTTTTAAACTGACTTGGCTTCGGTAGTTGAAAGGAAAGTCACTAGTCTATTTGAAAAAGTAGTTAATGAAATTGTGGATTTTTATTGAAGATAGGTTATGTACTTTATTCAAGTTAAATGATGTATAATCAACGTTATTTATTATTGCATGTAATGTGCTTATTGAAATTGGAAATGATCTCCTTGCCTTTTTCCTTTTCTTTTTGAACGATTTGTACATATAAACTGTAACGAGTTAAAAAATAATGTATACTAGGTTATTGGGAAGGGACAATTAAAGGAAAGAGTTGGAATGGGTCCCTGGGGCTGAAGGGGAATACCTCAAAGGACAGGTACTGTGACTAGGGGGAGTAGGAATAGGAGTAATGAAGGTTACTGGTATGTGATACTAGGAGATTTAGAGATATTGCTCTTGAAAATGCAGCCGATTTAAGACGGAAGCCTTTTTCATAACGGGCTGCAAAGAAAGTATACCATTCGAAAATGGGCACTACAAGCTCAAGTTTCGACGTTGTTATATGGTGTTGCCAGAGCAACAACAAACCCATACAATATGGCCGCCGGATTGGCCCGTGTGTGAAGGCTCGCAGAAGCATACTAGTGTGACTGCGAGGTGCTTTCTTGGGAGTGGCCGTGTAGCAGTACAGGAGGAGGGATTATTTCCTTGCCTTGGGCAATTCCAACTCTTGGGAATCTGGAGATTTACAGGAAGCGTACAGACGGCAGGATCTTGGCAGGTAGGTACCCCTGTACTGCTTCAAAATGTTTCGGGGCCACGTCACACTAAAGGCTGACCTGGGGACTGGCTGAGAGCTAATACATTGTGTTTTGTAGCCTGGACAGCGAGTGTGGTTTGTGGCCACTAAAACTCGCACACAAATATGATATTTAAAAATAAATCGATTCTTCATCTTGTGCTTTCTGGAGCAGCGCCGACTAAACTCCGCTTCGTAGATCTGCATTAATCGTTGATGGCAGCGATTGATGTATGTTGTTGCATTCCAGCACCCGTCAGCATGTTTTTCTATGTAGGAAAATGTTTCTGTTTTTACTAAACATGGCAGTGAGCCGCGCAGATGGGCGATCGTGAGTAATGCTCTTACCTGTATTGGATAAATGATGCGTTTGTTCTCGTCCTATCGGTGAGGTTGGTCAGTGTGTTTCAAACAGATCGATCTGGGGCAGGATATTTGTTGTGGGGCGATGGTGCTGTGAAGTTTTATAGTTGTCAGTAGTTTTCAGTTCGTTGCTCTGTGTTGTACAGATGCTAATCGCGGATCTCAGCGATATATAGAGGAGACGCGCACAATGCTGCCCCCAGGTCGTCTACACTAAACAGTACCACTGATGCAGAAACTAAACATCCCCTCCTGGACATTATCTAGTAGTGGGACATTACATTTTCGTGTGTGTGTGTCAGTGTGTGTCACACACATTAGTGCCCTTACGCATACCTGCATACACGACAAATGCCCGTCTGTGTTAATCGGAAACGTGTCATAGTTCATTTTCCTTTCTCCTCAACACTTGCCTGATCTGCACTGGGAATGATCAGACTTATCGATTTTGTTTTCTGCTTGCTACCTCTTGCAGCAATTTCTTCACCCCCTCCCCGTTATCTTGTGGCTTAGAGCAGATGCTGACCAGAGGGTTACTTACGAATCATCAGAAAATAAATGCTTCATTCAGTTTGAGGGATGCTTTTCAAGATCTGTTTTTCCATTGCAGATCTGTTTTTCCATTGCATTCTGGTACTTTTAGTCCTGGTTTGAAAACACATTACAGAGTTTTGTAAAGCAATCAGAATGTGGGCTGTGTGTTCTGGTACCTGGCTGGCAGCCTGTTACCCCCCACTGCTCGTCATGTGCCTTGTACCAATATTTTTCCTTTGAAATATAAAACTTGCACGTACCGACCTTTTTGGTTTTTCACGTTCATCTGTGTACTTCGATGAAAAGAGAAGCGATTTTATTTTCCTTTTTGAACAGGCTACATTTACAGTTTGTGTGCTAGTCACCACCTTTTATTTTGTTTCTTATTTTTGGTAAACCGGTTTGAGCTCCTTTTGTGACTCTGCTCTTAAAAATTGTGCCCATTGCACACAGATGCTAACCTACATACCATAACAAGCATAACTTTTCTGCTTGTATTTACCGCATACTATTCTATACGGTATATATTGTGTCACTCTGGAACCTTACTGGCATGTCTATTGTAAGTTGGTAGAGGCTCCTTATACCCATGTATGTAATCGCAACTTTTCCTCCTATGATATGCGCCAAGATGCCTTCGGACCCGGTGCGCTATATAAATTAAATAAAATACAAATACATGCCAACATTATCCATTCCATTCAGGAGACAGTAGTCCAGTCCTGGTTTTAACTTTGCATTCGGGAACTTGCAGTTGTGGGGTTTTACTGTGGAAATCCAGAATCCAAAGTTGCATTCAGTACTGGGCTAGCGTCTCTCAAATGGAACGGATAATGTTGGCATGTATGGCACATGACTAAATGCACAGCAGGACTGCTGATCTCAGATCGTAGCAGCTCACACTGTCCTAGTTAAGGGGCCTCGTTGTGCATGGCCCTTTACCCTGTCCGGTGTGCCTCTACCGGCTGGGATGGCTAGCCGTACCTATATGAACACCCCGGTAAGGATTTCAGGATAGGCCATTGTCCAGTGCTGTAATTGGGCTGGATTTCCCTGGATTCTGACAAAGGCTGTCTCCTCAGATTCCGAATCCCGTGGAACCAAAAGCCCCTGCTACAGCACACTGCAAAGTGGTGGTCAGCTGTTCCCAGGGCCCAGACATTCCGAGCCCGGGAGAGCTCTGCTGCAGCATGTTTTTTTTGTTTTTGTTGTGTCTTGCGTTCACTCAGATGGCTACAAGAAAGGGAATGGCAAACCTGAAGTCGCTATTGTCGCACAAGGAAGGGGTGCGACTGATGGCTGATTTAGAAACGGGAGAAGTGCATAAAGTTGCCTGACACAATGGCTTACATTTTCGTTTAGTGTTTCTTTCCAGACGTGATTGTGTGTTTATTTTTTTTTAATTTCTTTTTTTTTTTTTAGGCTCGCATTACTTTTCTTGTTGGTAATTGTTGACTTCCATTCAGGATGGCGAAAATAAAGCTAGAAGCATTATCTTTTTGCTTAACCATATGCTCAGGTCATACCATTTTAGTAGTCGCATTGTTTTTTTTTTTTTTCCCCTAAGCTAATCACCAGCGCTACTCATTGTGCCGAATTTTTCGAGATCCGGCAACAAATGGGTCTCTGTACCCGGAAACTATCTATGCCCATTGATGTAAATTTCTTCCGAGACCAGGATTCGAACACAGGTCATCAGCACCAAAGTCGAGTAACTTACCCACTAGAGTACTGGAATTTCTGATTTATAAAATATGTGAATAATCCTGCCAGGATTGTACTCTGCAGTAGCTATTCAAGTACAGATCTGTAAAGTTGTGCATCTTTTCTAATTGGCTTGCAACATTATAGGAAATGCGCTTCCCTTCTTTGATTTTTTTTAATGAATCTGTTCAAATATAAATGTGTATTTATTAGGGAGTTGGGGGAGGAGTACATGTCCTGAGTTCTGCCCTACTTAACAATGCTCTCCTCCTCCTCCCAGTATGGTGGCACCCCACAGTTAAGCAGGCCGGAAGTGAGTATCACTTGCTTGCCATGCCTCCACTTCCAGGTCCCTATTTTTCGTCCCTCCCATACCTTAACCTGAGCAGCCCCCACCGCCCCACGTGGAATCCCACCGTAACATTTCTTCTATTTCCAGCACTGCCTTTCTTTGATGCCTGGTTGTGTTCTGAGATCTAACGTGACCGCCTGTGTTCACTAAGTAGCCCTTTGAAATATTTGCAAAGAGCCCATGACTATTTAGCATTAGTGACCATTGCTCATTATGGGGAGTCCCAGTGCTGCACTGATCCCTAGACCTCGCCCACTTCAGGCGAAAAGTCAAGCCACACCTTATCAGATCGTGTCTGGCCAAGTCTGAAAAGTACACGGTTTAATTATTAACCACTTGTAGGGTTCCCACCTTTTTAATTCCAAACTGGAAGAATGCTACAGAATGCACCTGCCCCGTGTGGCTCACCGATGGGCCTGCTTCCTGGTAGACTTTCGAGGCAAAAGGCTGGGGGGGATGTTGCACCTGGTGTTATCTTGTATTTATATGCCACTTACACCGCCTACTGAGGCCAACTTCTGTTTTGAATTTGGCAGCAAAGCAACCTCAGTCTTGGTAGTTTCCCTGCAGATCTGGGATACTACTGGGGTGGGGTGAGTGGGATACAGGGGAGTGTTGCAAGACCCAATAGCTCCTGTGGTTTTTGGCTGCCTGTTGTGAGTTTCTTCAGAGGAGTCGTGCGGTGGGCTGGCGTCAAGAGCTCCATGCTAGTTGGCTGGGTTTTCTTTGCTTGTTATAGGTTGCTGTCCCCATAGACGGTTTTGAGTCTGCGACATTCGTTTTTTTGCAGCGCGTTTATGTAGTTCTCATTTGTCGCTCATTTGTCTAGGATTTTGCGAGGTCCCGTGTGGGGGGAAAAGAAGTGCGTGGGCCACTAATTTGCATACGTATTGAAATCACAGTAGTGCCAATTCAGGACAAGTTTGTGATAACGAGCAAGTCACGTTTGATGTGTAAATTGTGGTGTCCCTGTAGCAGGCACGTGGAGCCCGGACGGGAAGCAGTCTCCTGTTGACCAGGGGTCTCACGGTGCAAAGGGAGGTCTCGTAGCAGGGAGCCCCTTTCCACATAAATAACTAATTCACGTTACTTTTTTTCGAAAAACATTCACTATGAATGGAATCGCTTTTACAAAGTCACAATTTTGGCATCAAGGCTCAGTAAGAGAAAATAAGTTTCCCAAGGTCCTACACTTTTCATGAAGATGGAATTTGGACCCAGTCTTAAATTTAGACCCTTGCTTGACCACATATCTTCTCAGCTCTTGTTGGTAAACATATATAATATGAACTTGAAACATATATAAATCCTTATAGAAATCTGCAGAGCGAAAAGTCTATCCCTGCATTTAGCTTTATATTCCCCTGTCTGATTGAAGTTAATCAAGTAGCAGAATGGTCGAACAAGATTACCCTCTGTGTTATGAACTGTACATTGAAAACTGAAAGACGCCCAACAAAAGAAACCATGACAACTGGACACGGTCACCTGCTTGCAGTCATTATTTGACACAGGCCGTCCTCTTGTAATTATCTTCAGTGTAGAGAAAATGTGAAGTTTCGAACCAAGAAAAAAAAAACTTGTTGTTGGTGTCGCACAGGCATCACAGAAATAAACTATGCACTTAAAAAGCGAGGAAGGAATTCTCTTTTAACTCTGCTGTACTGTCTTGGGAAGACCGTTTTCAGGAGCCACCTGGAACTGTCTGGAGGTTTTCAGATGCACAACTCCCCCATCGGTTCTGACCACCCAAAAATGCACGCTAAATTAGGGACACTTACTGCCACTCACCATTGATGCATTTGCCTTTATTTAACAGTGGGCTGTAATTTCGACAGGGAATGGTGTACTTGGCAACCGGAGCATGGGTAGTAAGTACATGGGTATGGTGCCTTTACAGTTAACTTCTTTGTACTCAGACTGGGAGATTAACATATACCAGGTGCATGGACAAGGGCCAGTGGTAACGTTCCATTATGTTCTGTTGCTAGGATGTATACTGTGGACCACTGCCATTTGCATGCTTTCCAGGTGCTCTGGGGCTCTGACGGAGGGGGTGGCGTTTGGGTTAGGTTAGTAGGGAGGGGGGAAAATGCAAGATGGCTTTGCTGCTGTGTTGATGCATGCAGATCACACGTGTCCTTGTACTTTCTGTGTGTATTTCTAGGTTCTCTGTGTCAAAGGCATGGAGGCATTTGTGTCCAGATGGGAGCCCTGGATGCCTCTATTAGAAAAGAGATTGTTGCCTCGTTAGTGTGAAAGAATGATATCCCAAGTGTTATTTACATAGGGAATGGAAAAGAGAGACGTTGTTTCTCTGTGTTGAGGGATTCCAGGTGGACAGGACAACTAGCCCTAGGCTTAAAAAGCCACAGAGGCCTTGGCCGTAGTCACCGTGCCCTTTAATCTAAGATGCCTTGTGTAAGTGACATGATGGGGGGATGGGGTCACTTGGTGTGCAGACCTCAGGAAGGGCTATTCCTGCTCCAGAGATGGCGACCCCATGAGTACAGGGACAGGCCACTGAGTGTAGGTTGTCTGTGCCATGAGTGGAGATCCAGCTCCTATGAAGTGAGCTAACGGCACTCCTGGTGGGCAGCAGGTTAGGTAGCAAAATGTGAGCTGGCTGACATTAGCAGAAATTCTTCTGTTGTCCTATTTATCAATCGGGGGTGGAAGATGGCTGGCCTGTGAGAGCAATGTTGGGCTTTAGATGGTTTCTGAGAACTGCAGTTAAAAATGCACAGACGCGTGTACGGCATTTGCGAGGCTCTAATGCCAATTGGAGTAGTGTTAGGGTCCCAGCATCCTCCAAATCAGGTGTCTGCAGGTGAGCATGGAGTACGAGGTCCTAGGCAGTTGCACACGTGGCCCAAGCCTGTGTGTAGTAGGTGTGGCCATTAGACAAGCTAAAGATGTGAACTGGCTCATGGATCGCAGAAAAGTTTATTGGTAAAGATAGGGCCAATAGATAGTTTAACAATGACTTGTGTACCCAAAATTATCCTGAAGTGCCAGCGGACATAACATTGCACCTGCCTGTGTGGGGGAGGCAGTGTGGGAGATCCCAATCAGAGCCACAGTTGTGGACCAGGGAGTCAACAGACCCGGTGGGTATCGGGTAATAAAATCGTGGCAAAAATGTGGCTGCTAAAAAAAAAAAAAAAAATCGTGGCAAAAATGCTGTGGTTTGACCCAGTAAAGGTGTACCCCATTATACCATTTAAGGAGAGCGGGGGTGTCCCCGGTCCCCTTAAATGGTATAATGGGTCCGGGGTGTCCCCCCGCATCCTTTGCATGATTGTGGTGACAAAACCACTGTATTTTTGCTGCAACATTTTGTATAAACGGCAATTTTTGCCACGATTTTTAAGACATGGAACCACACGGCGGGGGTGCATTGTGTACGCAGAGGGACTAGGTCCTCCCCTTTGGTAATAACGGGCAGGTTACACGGAAAAGTGGGAACACAATGAAGGCACCAAAGTCTTTGTCTTTGTAGAAACTAGAAAATATTTATTTCAGGAAGAGGAGTAAACTCATTGCCAGCAGGATAAATTAGACACACTGGACTAGCTAGGCACACCCACTGGCATATAACCCGGGGCCTGGGGAGTACCCTTGGATGTAAGGGGAAGGGTTGGAGAAGGAGGAGAGGGGCACAGAGGCAGGCAGAGGGCAGAGGCTGAGAGGCCAGGAGACCCATTGGTGGAAAGAGAGCAGGTTGGGGAGGAATGGAACCTGGGGCGAAGGATAAACCCAGACAGGGTGAAGGGTACCAGCTAGAAGGGCAAGGGCCTCTGCCCCCAACCCACACATCCAGAACACCACACAGCCAGTAGTCAAAAAGAAAAGCTGTTCTCTCTCTCCACAGGTTTTATATAAGGCTGTCTCTCCCACCCCGGAACACATGTGGTTGCCAGTGATATGTTTTTGTGTGTGATCTCCAGGGAAGGGGAGAACAGGCAACCGGTTTGTTCGGTTGGTCAGGGACAAGTTTTGTTTGGTTTCTTTGGGGAGACGGAATGCAGGGCTGGACGCACACATTTTCAGGTATTCTGTACGATTCCTAGGTCAGGGGCAGGACAGTTTGAGGTGCCATGGGAGGTTAATTGTTGGGTATGGGACAAGTGGCTTTCCATAATGCCCCACCTCCCCATGATGGACACAAGTGGAGCCAGTTTTGCAGGGATCAAGAAGGCCCGGTCAAAGGGCAGATGGAAAATACAGGGTAGGACAAGTGGGTAAAAAGGTCAGACCAGATTGTTGGGTCTGGAATTCTGGTAGCAGGGAGGGGAACTGGTTTTTGGAGTCCTTTCCCAGGGCTGGACAGGGGGACAGAGCGGACTAAACCTGCAAGGCAGACACCTCCCCTCCCCCCTCCCCCCTACATCCCCCACCCTCTTCAGAAACATGTAAGTCACACGGCCATTTCCACACCTGCCTGATTCACAAATCAAGGTGTAATGATATATTGGGAGACTCCCAACATAGGGACTTAATTGCCCCCCCCCAAATGAAGAGAGCCCACAACAGACCATCAATTTCTTTGGATACGTCAGCACTGTCTGACTTGCACAACCCTGTGCCAACAATGAACCAAGAATTTGTTTATTTGTTAGCACTTCGCCGTATTTGCGTTCATTTGTTTTAAAAAGCATATTTTAATAGAAGCAACTTCGAGTTGAATTAATATCACCAGTGACCCGCTTTAGCACTTAGTTTGCTTTGTTTATACTGTTTGTAACATCAGCCTTCATTCTGCTTCCATTGAGCACGAACTGACTGGTGAAGTTAACTACACTTCCCAGCAGCCCTGTAGTTCTTTGTGCCCTTATCTTCCTAAACCCGGTGCGAACACGCCGGCGCAAAAGAGACAAGCCGGTCTGTGCCGGTCCGTGGCTGGGTGTGTCAGCGTTTCGTTTGCAGTAAGATCTTGTTACACCAGCTATGGAAACCCACCCTCCTTCCCCAAATGCCACCACTCTTAATCCATCATGCCTCAATAATAATTCTCAGTATGATAGGATCCCTTGTACCCCGTCGCTGACTCCGCCTGCAGCATCCCCCGTTAATCAGCATCCAGAATCTCTTACCACCTCATCACATTATAATAACAACAAAGGAGGGGATCGTACCATCACACACCCCGTTGGCTCCTTGAATTTCATGCTACTTAACACCAGATCTTTGGTCAGGCATGCCCTTTAAGTCTCCAAATATATCGAAGAAAACAACTTTGATGTCTGTGCTATAAAGGAAACTTGGGGCATCGCATCATCGGGACCCTCACTCCAGTTTGCCATCCCTGATGGGTATTGTATGATAAGGCAGGCTAGAGAGACTGGGAGGGGACTGGGGGTAGCCTGTATCCTAAAGAAATCTTTATTAGCCTGGAAAATTAAGGGACATTCTATGGAAGGAACTGATCTCCTTCATATAAAAATAGGGATGAACTCAAAACCACAGTGATTCTTGTTCTCATTTATTGGCCCCCATCATGCATAGGCAAATTTAGTTTGGATCTCGCAAGTTACCTTTTGCCGTTACTGAAACCCAATTCCTGTTTTATAGTGCTTGGAGATTTCAACTACTGGCTGGGTCACCCCGAAGACCAGGCTGCACTTGAACTAGCACAATCATTTACAGATTTGGGTTTCACTCAAATAGTTCAAGCCCCTACTCACAATCTGGGACACACTCTGGATTGGGTAGCAGTTATTAATATCCCGCATCATGACGTATTGGTATCCCCTTGCCCATGGTCTGATCAGAATGCTGTGCATTTCTCGATCCAAGTACCCTTCGTCACTAAAGTCCAGCCCATTCACTCAGAAGCGATTTCATATTGCAACACTAAACCTCTTACTCTGGATAAGATAGAAGCACTTACTTCTCAGACTTTACATATTTTAGAGACCAATGACATTGATGTGCTCTCTAAGAAAATTAGCTCTAATCTTAAATTGGTAGCGGACTCTCTCGCACCTATGAAAGCCAAAAAAATATCATCTGAAAGGAGACTTGGTTTTCCTCTGAACTTCAATCTTTGGAAGCTGCCTCCCTTAAGTTATTCTACAGCTGGAAAACTAATCAATCCCCTACAGCATTATCTAACTATAATGCATCCGCCCACAATTATAAAAGAACTATCACTGAAGCCAAGAAATCTTATCTGGACTTCAGAATCCTACAGGCTACCTCGAACTCTAAGGAATTATTCAAAATTCTGAAAGAACAAGAGACTGTCTCAGAACCTGTAGTATCGGTGATCATAAATGACGACTGGTGCCTGGATATTCAGAATACCATGGCTAATAAACTGAATGGTATCCAAGAATCCATAGCCACCAAAAAAAAGTGCACTCGACATACAGGGCACCCACACAGTCAATAATACTTCTACCAGGGATCCAGACATCCCCTTTTTTCACTTCATACCCATATCGGAGGTGGAGCTAGCCTCCGTTATCGACAAACTCAAAGCTACTAATTGCACAGGTGATCCATGTGCCTCTACTATCATTAAACGTGCCCCCCTACTCTGGTACAGGCCATATGTACAATCGTTAATGCCTCTCTTCGGAGTTGTACGGTCCCAGATGACCTGAAAAAGCCTGGGTTACCCCATTACTGACAAAACCCAATTTGGATCAAGGCGTACCAACTAACTACAGGCCTATAACTAACACCCCGTTCCTATTAAAGATCCTGGATCGGGCTGCTTATACTCAGTTGGCTCAACATCTTAGCACACACCCTATTCTTAACCCTTTCCAGTCAGGGTTCAGACAAGGTTTCGGCACAGAGACCTCGTATTGGATCTCAAGTCACAACTGCTCCAAAGAATGGACAATCGGGAGGTCTCCCTTCTCATCTCTTTGGACCAATCGGCAGCATTCGACCTTGTTGATCATGTTATATTGGCAAAAAGGCTTATGTCGGTAGCCAACCTCTCGCGGTCCGCCACTAATTGGCTACTCTCCTTTCTATCTAATAGATCCAGTAGAGTATGTGCTCATGATGCCAAAGCTCCTGCAATTAAGATACACTTTGGTGTACCTCAAGGAGCCAGCTTGTCACCTTGCATATATAACATTTTCATGACTCCTTTCTTTGCCCACCTTACCCAGGAAGGCATTCTATTCTCTAATTACGCGGATGACACACAGTGTGTCATCCCCCTCACTGGCCACACAACCAGGATGAAAGAGAACTCAATTGCATCTTCTCAATCATTGAACACTGGATGATGTTGAATAACCTCGCCTTAAACCGTGGAAAAGCGGAACTCATGGTTGTGGGTTCTGACAGCATTCTGGCTAAATTAGACCCAGCTTATAAACATTTTCAGCTGGGAGATGCTCTCATCCCCTTTCTTCCCAAGTAAAGATCCTGGGGGTGGTTTTGGACCAATCGCTTACCATGAATTCTTATGTGGCTAGTACTGTGTCCGAGGCCACCTATTATATTAAACTGCTATCCCACGACCACTTATTTCTCAACCTAATGCAGAGTCCATTGCGCGTGCCATCATAGGATCGAAACTGGATTATTGCTGCAGTCTCTTAGCGGGTGCTAGCAAAAAGACCATCAGCCGCCTTCAGGTGGTGCAGAATGGAGCGGTCAGAGTTATTGCTGGTCTGGCCCATAGAGCACATGTTTCTGAGGCGTGTCACGCTCTGCACTGGCTGCCCGTGGATGCGCGTATTACCTTCAGACTCATGGTTATTACCTTTTTAAATGCCTCAAGGGCACTATGCCCACCTGCCTACGAAGGTACATAGGAATAAAACCCAATCTCAGAAATCTTGGCTCCAAAAATCAGAACTTGCTTCACCAGCCCAAAGTCAAAACCAAAAAAACACAATGGGGTGCCTTCGCCTTTGTGGCACCAGCTATCTGGAACACCCTACCAGTTCAGTTAAGATACTCTGTAGCCCTGAGTAACTTCAAGAAGGACCTTTTTAAAACCTTCCTTTTTAAGTAGTAGTATACGATCCTCCGTTTCTCCATCTTGCTCCCGGCACCTACCGGTCTATTTAAACCCTATCTGTTTTGTCTGCGCCCTCACACCCATGGGTTTATGGCTGCGCAATATAAATGTAATAAAGTAAAGTAAACCAGGCAGGAGTATAGGTAGAATATATATTTATTTATAATTCCTGTTCAATTTATCTTTATTGATGATACACGCCACCTTTTTGTGGGACGCACAACCAAGTTTAAAAAATAAACAGGTAAACAGTACTTGATCAAGTTTAGAGTGGAAACGAAACACAGTTTTAACAGTAGACCACATTGTACATGCGGTTCTTTGTTTAATTTCCTGCACAGGTTAAAATGCCTGCAGTTTTGGAAACACAGATTTGGACAAATACATGTGGTAAATAGCACCCTGTTTCCTTTTCACCCCAACCAGTCTAAAATCGTTCTGCTAGCAGGGTCACTTAATCTCAGGAGATGGTGTATATTTTTTCGGATCTATGTGATTATGTGCAGCGAAGTGATGTCGACCACGAAAATGCCAACTTTCATTACTGCACGGCACAGTGATCACATAGATCACGGTGCCCTGCATCCCTGACCCCCGCCCCCAACAACATACTTGCCTATTCGGAAGCACACACAGAAGTGTGCCACCATCTGCCCTCTATCCCTGCAGTGTCATTACGTGTGATGGCACCGCAGGGTCCTTTTTTGTCTTTTTCCTTAAAAAGGGTGTTGCCCCCTGCTCCTCATCCGATGGAAGCAGTAGAAACCCCTGCAACCCCTGTCTTCCATTACCCTGACTGAAGGGCAGGGGGGCTCCGCTTAGCCAGGGTAATGGGGGTCGGGACTTTGGTACCGCGCAAAGGTGCAGTTTTAGTAGTGGGCGACATTATAAAGTCGCAATAATGACATAACTATTTTTCTATGGAAATTACACTGATTTCACTTTTCAAAACGCCTCTTTCCCTCCAGCACCAAAAACCCAGGTATCGTGATATGCAGCACCTCACTGTTTAAAGGCCAGGTTCAGGGCATGGGAACAGTTTAGGAATTTTGTTTGGGCCCATGGGCATCCCTTTGTTTAAATACAATGTTTAATGAGAGGTGACAGTTGGAAATTTCTTTTGTTGGCAAAAACACCCTTTTGTTTAAAGGCAAGGTTTGTGAATGGTGACAATTATACATTTCATTTTGGGACTGGAACACCCCTTTGCTTGAAGGCAAGGTTTAAGGAGTGGTAACAGTGAGGAATTTCATTTTCGTGGCTAGGACATCCCTCTTCATTACAGTAATCTGGGTGGACAGCCAAAGTAAAGGTACCCAATTACTTTAGGTGCCTAACATTATTCCCGGTAGGAGAGAGGGTAGAAGTTTGACACTCTCCCACGATCCCCCCCCTCCCCTTGCATCAATCTATTTGCGAGTTAGTTAAATTAATATACAGTAAAATATGCTAAGGGACTACACAATTTACCCCCACCCCCCCCACCCAGTATGAAGGGAAGATATTGAGGCGGGCAGATTCCCCACACACTTGATTTCAAGTGGATCAGTTCTACTTATATGGGACCTCTGTTTTGGGGCATTGGGGAAGACAGCTATGCTCTTCTTTGGACAGCACAGGGTCTGGTCATTTCAGTCAGAGATCGTCACCGGCTTTCATCCCTCATTGGGATTTCCTTAAGGATCAGGTCGTAGTCAGCTGTTGACTTCCTCCAGTTTCTCTCTCCCATACAAAGTTTTTAAGCCCTCGCAATGTTCATGCCTCTCCACCAAAGATGTCAGGCAGCTGTCCCAGGATATCCCCGGTAGATTAAGGGAAAGTCCTGGAAGATGTTTGCCAGCTCTTCCTCAAAGATGGTTTTTAGGCAGCCTTTCTCCTTGCTCTGCCCCTTTTGCATATAGCAAGTGCTTTTTAATTTATAAACCACACTTCCCGTTATTACAATTAGGAGGTGCTAGTTTATTGGTGCTAACTTTCTCATTGAAGGATTATCCACTCTTCCTCCTCCCAAAAGCCAACCCCTTCCTGCGGATAGGCTAGCGGAGTTCTATGATTGAAGTGAAGAGGGACAAGCCTTCTATAATTTATACATTTTTTCATGACAACTTTTTGCTTCAAAGTCCCGTCATGGCACAGTTTTGTAACTTACTGATAAATTACATAATATATAGATATTATTAATATTCCCCTCCTCATGACTGATCGTTAGAGGTTACTTTAATTTCAGCACACTATAGCATGGGTGCTATGGTATTTCAGCCTTTATTGAAAAACAAAAAACCTACTTGGGGGAATATGAAACTTGCTCATCCAATCTAATTTAATAGTTCATTAGCTCCCCAATTTTCAGGTTCAAAACACTATTGGGGGAAGCTAGAAACACTTTTTTGATTATGACAAAACCGCATGTGGGGGAAAATTGTGACGACACAATCGCCTTGAAATTACCCTTTTAAAATGACACCAGAATATATTTGGTGTGATATAACGTTGCTGACAAAATCACCAGTTATATTAGTCCATTTAAATCATTGGAAAATCTTCAACATGTATGCAAATCTTAACTTTTACTAAGTTTCATTTTCTTGAAACCACGTGATCCAGGCCTGTCCATTAGGCCAATAACATGATCAGACACTCCTTGTTGAGTCCAAAAGCTGAGCTAAAGGAGACATCAAATCTCTTTCTCTATGACCTGCCATCCCCCAGTGATGCCAGGAATGGGTCCAAACACTTTCTTCAATTTGGGGTATTTTTCAAAATTCAGCTTCACTTGATTGCAGCCTCTATTTATACAGCCCACCAATAAATATTTGTTATGCTCTGGCTACATCCTTCTGTTTGGGCTTGAGAGGTTCAAAGCAATTGTTATCAGCTGTGGAACACTGAGCAAAGCCAGAAGTGGTGAAAGTTCGTTTTGAATTTGTGTTGAAGTTAACCCCTCTGTCCATTAGAAATGTAATTCTGGCGTCCTGCAGTCTTTCTTTTGCTTTGCACATAGCATTTTTTATTAATGTGGCAAACTTTAAGTTGTTCATTTTGATCACACACAAAAATGCATTTTTATTTACACAATTTCTGTTTATGTGCTGAAAAGTGGGCCTTAGTCCCCTGAAATGAAATATGCAAACATAGTTTTGTATTTTGTAAGCAAGGCTACTTTTGTGCTCTGAATTGTCATACTGCACAGCATTTTGATGTGTGGCAGTGTCAATATAAATGCTGCTTTTGTCTCTCAGCGAACACTGTATCTTTTGAATTTACAATCTGATTTCACTTTTCAGCATACTCCATGTTTCAGCTGCAGAAAGACACCCTGTTCCCCGTGTCATCTGATGAGACACGCATATTCACTGACCAGGCCTGTTCGCTGTGTAAAGGTTTGGGCTGGCATGTACATCCCGTGTGTCTCCTCCCATGAGACCAATCAATGTATTTCACAGTAAGGCCTAACCTGGCCTTTCCTTTTGTCATGCTGGGGCTATCATTAAACCCCACACATGCTCCAGGTTTTCCATTTTTGCACATAAATACAATCAAAATCAGTTTTAATGTATAAAAACTGGAAAAAAACAGGTCCTTCTGCCTGGTTGTCCAAGCTGTCAGTCCTAACTCAAAGGCCATTTTGCAAACTGGACCCACAGTGAGTGTACAATTTAAGCAATATCCCATTTGAAGCTGTTTAAATGTCTGCTAAGCAGCGTCCTATGTCTGTAACAGTCAGAGGAGTTGGCCATTTCATTAAAAGTAAGTTTTTCATCATAGCAAATGTGGAAAAATACCATTCACTTGCTTTAAAAAATAAACCATACATGTGGATAAATACAGATAGAAACAGTGTAAAAATAAAAACATCAAAAGCGCGAGCCTATTTTCAATAGAGGCTACAAAAACAAGTTTGCTGAAACAATGCCCCGTGTCCGATTGACAAAGTGACCCACTCCTCAGAATAATTTATTTATAAACCATTGGGGCGCTGACTCCTACACTCCACCTGACGTTCCCACCATAACTCTGTGATGGGGAAGGTTGAGGACCCAAGACCAAAAATGACTGCAGCATTCACCCATAGTCAGGAACTTCCAACTCCCATTGCCAACACTGTTAGTTAACCTCTGTCTGTAGTCGCCGAAACCCTAATTTTATTTTCCAGCCTCTTGTTGCTCGCTATCACCCCTGGAGTGCTGTAGTTGCTGTTATTGCACCCATCTTTATACTCAAGACTTCCCTTATTCACGGTGAACCCCTTTGCAAACTCAAGCCGGCTGACTTTGCCCCCTTTTCAAAAAATAAAAACCAAACCCAAAGCAGATCCAGATGCCCTGTCCAAGCCCTGAAGTATTTCAGGGCTCTGTGCCTGGCCAAAGCTCTT
This sequence comes from Ambystoma mexicanum, assembly GCF_040938575.1. NCBI lineage: Eukaryota > Metazoa > Chordata > Amphibia > Caudata > Ambystomatidae > Ambystoma > Ambystoma mexicanum. The sequence continues at coordinate 926,094,874 of NC_090934.1, read as the reverse complement.
GAAATTGTTGTCACTGTGCGGCCGGCCCGCTGCCCACATTAACTGGAACAGTCTACTAAATGACTTTCAATCTGAGTCTCCCTCCCCGAGACACAGAAACTAAACTTCCTACAAGAAGGCACAGGCGCACCACAAGGAGTCCCTACACCCCCTCCTACCCCAGGGCCTAGAGAGGGAAGAACACTTACCTACTGCGTCACTGCACATTGCATCTGTAAGTAAGACACTGACTCACACTTGGGTTGGGATATTATTTTAAAAGCGTTGCTTGGCTCGCAATGCTGTTTGTGCTTCTACACCAAGCGAGTTGGCCCCCAAGCCATCATCTCGGTGGGATTGCTAAACATGCAAACTTGTGTGCTCCCCTGTTTGGAGGTTGGCCTGTTTTGGCTGAGACGCTTTTTCAGGCGTGGCATTGTGAGTCTGGAAAAGCATGCCTAGCTTGCAAGATTCGCAAACCTTGGCCTTTCAGGCATTCAAATCTTGGTTTCGATCTCAAGTCATTGAGAAGGATTCTTTTTTTTTTTCTAATCATTTTTTTGCTTAGTTTTTCTTTTTTATCGTCTGTGTAGTGGTTTTTAACTGGTAGTTGTGTTTGTGTGTTTTCTTTTTGCATTTGTTGTTGGACATGCCAGGGTCTCATAACACTGTGTGGAATTTCAAATTGAATACTGTGATATACAACCATGTGTATCCCATTATGAAATTGTTTAATGTGCTCTTTACGGAGGCGCGTAAGTACCCTCTACTCCTGGATGTGGTGTGCGACTCTAATTCCATGTAACATGTGCCTTCTGTTCCTATATTGCGGCAAGTAGCGGCGATGATCATGTCCCTTGTACGTCTTCTTGGATTCTCATTTATTCTGAGCGAACACTTCACGTTGTCCTTTGCTGCTGTGAGAATCTACTCTGGGAGTTGTTGGATCGGACCTGAAACCAGAGTGCTTCTCCACCTTAATCCTACTGTCCTGCTGGCAGCTTTAGACGCATTTATTAACCAATCTGAGGAAAGTTATGTTCCATCAACATTATACTCTTTAGGTTTAAATGTGCTCTTCGTTTTCCGTTCCACTAGATGTGGGATGCCTCCACCTGGGCTCAAAACGTACCTCGACCAGGGCCCAAAATGTACTCCCCACCAGCCACTCACTACTGATAATTGACTCTTACTAAGTAAGACATTGCGTGCATGTGGAGAAGTGGGGGTGGGGGGGGGAACTAGTGACCGTTTATGCCTGGCTAGTGGCTTCCAACTTGCCATTTTTTACCCCTGCTTCACCACCATCTATGGTCTTCTGCGTTTGAATGGTTCTGATGGCCAACATGTGGATCTGCTAGGAGATTGACTTGCACGCGTTTGCAGTAACATCCGGCTACTCTCATAATCTAACAGACCTCTGGGGGTCGTCAAATGGTGGCCCTTTATCTCCGTCATACCATTGGATGCTTGGGATCAAGCACCTATGCTTGAATGCCTCCAAATGTGGCTTTTGCTACGGATTCTCGCTGGCTACAATTTGCGTCGGCTGACTGGCTCCCAGTCCTGCAAGTTTGGACCAGTAATCTCAGGCCCCAAGTGCAGCCTCTGAGCCGCTCTTCCACCAGTGTTGCCTGAAGGTCCTGCGTGGAATCTTCTCCTGGCTTCAGGTGTGGCGGAGGATCACACTTCTCCTTGCTCTGGTCTTGTCCTGCTAGTCCATCATAATGTAATCAATGCTGGGCTCCCAGTTTAAATTGAGTGATCTGAAGAAGGATGCCTGTTTCACTTTTCTCTGGGAGGAAACTGGTTTTATTTCAGTGACATGAAACCCCTATCCGGGCTACTGACTGAACAGAGCATCTATTTTACGATTATTTTGGCACAACAAAGTCATCCGTGGCTTGCACCCCAGGCGGCCTGATGAGGTCAGAGTAGTTCTGTGTGTACTTTTAGAAATAGAATGTCTTTTCAGGTAGTGAAACATTCGTTTTAGTTTTTAATGGGGGGGTGGGGGTATTTATAGGCAGCTATACACCAATTTCTGTAAAGTCTTATTCTTGTTACACATACTTTGTTTATGCCCAGTAATTAATATAAATGTGTTTAATGTTTTCTTTTATTTGAAATCTCATAGGCCCGCCTGGGATCAGATCTAACGGTCGAGCTGCTCTTTGTGGCATGCACGGTTCCCATCTCTGACTTGAACGCGTTAACACAGCAGCGTTGGTGGCAGTTCAAGGCAGAAATCTGCATGTCTTTTGCTCCCTGCCCTTCCTTTTTTTTGTTTTGCAATGCAGGTGCACCGTTTATCTGTAGGACCCTGCGTCCTTTTACGTACTTAAAGTACTAACTTGCTGCACCCGACCAGGCGCCGTGGGCTGCTTTTAAAAACCTGCGTGTTTTTATTCAGTCGACCTAAGTACGTGTTCGATCTTAACAAGACCCTCTAATCGCGTTGTAGTTTAATTCCATGGCCTCTCCACGGCGAGCCTGACCGTATGAAGTTCAAAAGACCCACCTGTTCTTCGCTGTGGGTAGATCCTTGACTTTTTGTTTCCTTTCTCTCCTTTAGTGCTTTGACATTGCCTGCAGCACGCAGTGTACTCTTGGTCAACTTCACACCCTTTTGCCTAGCTCTAAACATACCGAGTTACTGGCCTCTTTCTACAGACCAAGCCACCATTTTGGTTGCATTGCCTGCTTCACAAGAAGGAACCCCATCTCGCATTTTCTTTTATTTCCTTTCAAGTTTGATTTTTATTTCTACCTTTTCTTTAGTATTTTTTGCTTTTATTTTATTGCCTGTACTATAACGGTGCTATGGTAATTTGTACATTTTATATAACTTTGCTCAACTTTTTATTACAGTCGGAGCTCCGGATAAGACTTTGCAGTCAGAGTTTTTGACTCCCTATTTTTGAAGTTGGGAGTAAAAGAATTTTTAGAGGGTTGGGGGGGGGGGAGAAGTAAATCCTTTACCTATTTGAGTTATTTTTTTTTTACTGGGGTAAATCTATATATTGTAACTTTCAAACTGGTTTCATTTTTTTCCGTGCTACTTTGAACCTAAAATTTCATGCAAATGCGGATTTTTTTTTTGGACTTTTTAAAGTTCCTCTTCACATCATGTAGTAATATTAGAATGTGTTCCCGTGGCATTGCTCTCCCTGCACCACTGACCTGAATATAGTTTTGGGGTGGAATAACGGGTAGCCTCCTTAGTATCTGTTGCCTAGTATTGTTTTATGGAGCAGTTGTCTTTTTTTATTTATTTATTTATTTATTATTATTATTATTTTTTTTTTTGTATGGAGTAAAAATAGTCAGTATTATACTTATCTGTATGGCTGACTACAATTAACTCAAATTTTTACCTTCAGGTTTGCTGTTGCATAGCCTAATCATGATAGTCTACGATATTTATCTAATTTTTTAAAATCTTTTATATGAAGTTGGATCAGGGTGCAAAAATTTAAGCTGCAAGCTACTAGCCAGGCATAAAAAAAAAAAAACACTCAGCACCTCAACTATATACATACAATCCCCACCATTTCTTACTCGCCAAGAGTCGAAGATCACTAGCCAGTGCCTAGAGCAAATTTGGCCCTGGTTTGTTTCTGAAAATACACCATGAAAATCTCAAACTTAATCCGATATATCTGTTTTAATTGTTTCTCGAACGGTCACTAGATAATATCGCCACATCATTTGAACCTGGACTTGAACCTGTGCCTTCTGGTTAGGTGCACATCCCTGCAGCAGGTGCTTAAGCGTCTGAGCACCTCCAGCGCAGCAGACTGGAGTCCTGACCTCATTGTGGCACAGCTTCTCTGAATAGGGGCCAAGGATTGGGAAGGATGTTCACAAATGAGGCTTCGGTGGTGCTTTGGCATTGTCCTGGATAACGGGCAAATACTGATGCGAGTAATGCCGCGTGATAAGTAGTCTCGACTTTGGCCTGTGAGGGCTTTCCATTTCAGAAGGCTTTATCTAATTATTTTTTTAAGGAAGAGGGAACCCGGGTCTTTTCTGGTGATGTTTCAGAAATTGATTTTGAAGGTGGACCCACAATGAAAAGCAACATTTGATCCGTTTACTAAAAGCACACTTTGGAGATGCTTTTTGCTAACCGGGTAAAGTTGAGCAGAATGGTCTCATCTCGGAAGTAGAGGGACGAGTTTTCAATGCCTGGTTCCCTGGTATGGGTTATTGAGGAAATATGCTGCAATTTATGTGGATAGTAGACACTATAAACATGTAAAAGTTATTGAAATGAGTGTAGAAAGGGGATCTGGTAGATGCAGAATAGCTAATGTGCTTTGGAGGATTGAAGGACGGTATGAGCCGAGGTAACCAAAGGCGCTTGTCGGAGGCGTGCAGTTGTAAAGGATGAAGGTGCTACCCCACGGATCAGAAAAGAGATCTGGTGCAGAGCTCTGGCATGGTAGGGGCATCAGAACAGTTGTCCACGGCACACTTGCAGAATGGTGGGAGAATGAGGAAGCCACTGGGAGATGATTTCGTCAACCAGCAGGTGAGATGACCGGTACCGAGATGGAAACAGAATCACTAAACATTGACATAGGGCCTAATTACGAGTTCGGCAGTAACCCTGGAAGTCAGGCGCCGGTCATTTTGTTAATCCTCATTCCCATAGAGTTCCACAGGACTCTATGGGAGTGGTGACTTGGAAGTTCCGGCACCGTTACCAACTATGCCGGCGCTTCTGTGAAGAGTCTGCCTACCCGGGCCGCTGAGCCCGGCAGGATCAGACCTGTCGGGCGCAGCGGCCATGGCAGGCAAACCTGTAGTTTGCCAGTCCGGAAACAAGGGTGCAGCTCGCCAGCACCCTTATTTCCTCACTGGCAAACTTGTAATGAGGCTCAGTATCCTGAATCGGCTGGGAGGGGTAGGTGGAAGGCAGGCGTAATCCATGTGCATAAGCAATGGCTTTTTTCCATTGTGAGGGCAAGACAGGGCTTTCAAAATAAGCATGTTTATATTCTCTGATGCATAAGTACCTTGGCAACATTAGTCTCCGTGGATGGCACACGTAAGTGACTTAACATGTGTGTTCCAGTTTAAGAGGAACAGCCGTCAGTCCCCCCAGAGACGGCGCCAGAATCTGTCTCTCTCAAACCCCTACAAAACATTCCAATCCTACACCCTTTTTCCATCCAAGTCCCAGAACAATATGCAGCGTCACCCTGGGGGTGGCGGGGTGATGCGTGCTAATTAGGAGAGGTCGTCTTGAGCTGTGGGCTCCTCCCATTCAAAAACTGTAAGTGTCGGTCATCGCAAAATGTGAAAAGTACAGTTCTAGTGAGACGGGATTTTTAGGTAACGCTCTCATTCTGTTCTTTGTCACACTCCAGAGCCAGCTAGGTGGGTGTGTGCGTTCTAAGTAACGCTGGTGGGGAACAAGGGGCTGCTTTCATTAAAGGTCGAGCGTGGGCTACCGTCGCGGGTTTCTTTTCTTGCTTGTTTGCTGCTGGCGCGTTTTAAGAGATGTTGGCTCGATGACCAGCATTCTTCGGCCTACGTTCCCTACCGAAAGCGCTTTTTGTGGAATTCTGGAAGGCGTCCCCGACCTTCGCACAACATAGAGCCGTTATCTTTTGCGCTAGTGTTTACTGCTGTTAAAGGCGGCCTAGGGCGTGACTAGAATGATTATTATTGTTTGGGTATTGAATGAGCGCAGACCTAACTGCTGGAAGCAACTGAGCGCCTTACAATGGTAGGGGGAAATGCACTCTGAGGGAAGCGGAGGAACAAGGGAGCGGGAGCCAACAGTGGATGGCGGCAATTTGGCAGCAAAGGATATACAAGCACCCAGGGCAGGAAACGGAGGGGTGCAGAGCACCCAGTCTCTGGTAGGGTGGGGAGTGGAGGGCCTAGGTGTTAGGGGGGAGCCATTCCTTGAAGAGGAGGGTCTTGAGCACCTTCTTCTGTGGATTGTGTGCATCTGTCTCTTCTCAAGAAAGTGTGCGTGTCAAGAGGGACTGGTGCACACATTGGGTTCAGTGGAACAGATGGGAGTGTGGACATCTTTTACCAAGGAGGAATTTACCTCGGTCCTATTATATGTATACACTATGTTAATGGGGTGCACTTCAGCCAGAAGGTCCAGGGGGGTGGTGTTCTGACAAGGTTTCTCGAATTGTAGCAGGTGTTTTCCCTAGTGGCACTACTGACCAATATGAAATGGGACCGTGACATTGGCTGCTGAAATATTCATGTCCTGTTCACGTTGACTGTTGGCCATTTATGACTTTTCAAATGGGTCCGGCAGTGATTACTGTGTGGTTTTAGGCTCGGATGGTTTTGCCACCTAGCCCTCCCACCGCCCGCTTCCGATATAGTCCAATTGGCCATGTAGTTGAGCTTGCAGTATTCTTTCCATTGGCAGAACTTCTGCGTGGGATGGCACCATACGGCCTACTTAATGATCTGCATGCACTAATGCTGATGTTTCCTGAATGCATTAAGTTGCTGTTACAGTTGTGAATGGAGGATAGCACAGGGGCAAAGCGCTGGTCTTGGAAGCAAGACCATGCAGAGCAACAGAGGTTCGAACCCCGTACTCGGGTATGCTATTAGGCGAGTTATAAAAAAAACAATTAAATAAATAAATACAACAGTCTTTGCTGCAGTATTTATGCGTTCCAGACACAACAGAGTGAGTGTAATTGTTGGGCCTGTTGATACTGCAGCAGGTTTTCTTACAGGAAGACTGAATGCGCTTGGTGGACCTCGTCATTTTTGGGGCAGCTGGGGGTATTTTTACACAGTACTAAATCTACAATATCGAAGCACTCATTATCCATAAGCAGCTGAGTTTAGATGGATTTGCTGTTTAAGTTTTATGGCTCATCTCAAACGCAAAATGGTTTTCTGCTCATAGCTTCCCTAACCCGTGTGGAAGCTGGGGACCGCTTTCCTCTGGCAGCTACGCAGTGGGGCCGTGGTTCTTTTCAGACATCCTGCTCTTCAGAGTCTTGAGGAACGCGTGCCCTTCCCCAGGTCTCCAGTGGAGTGGATGTGCACAATACAGGACTTCACGGATCAAATGCCTTATCACGATCTTCCAAGACGAGCAAAGGGTCTTCCATCCACTCCAGTAGACTTGCACTGCCAACAGGCTGCTTGCTGCACCCCTCTGGGTATAATCACGGGAGTGGCTCGGCTCACTTTGCTGTGTTGCTTTAACGTTACCCTCTTGTGTCCGGCAACCAGTTAGACCTTGGATTGTTCAATGCTTGATTCGCGAGTTGGTCTTCGGTACAATCCGTTCAGTGTGACAAAGTCCCGTGCCTAACTCTGGCGACATCTGTTGGGGCAACCAAAGGCTTCCGGTACGCCCCAATCTGGAGGATGAGTGGCCTGGACGAGGTGAGGTCTATGGCCTGGTCTCGGTTTGTTCCCTGCCTTATGGCAGGAACTAAGGAATAGAGTGATAATCCCATCATTACCGCCACATGTTTCTGAAGTTTATGCTCCTTTTTGAAGTGGAAAATCCAAACCAGAAAAAGGCTCAAATACACTTCAAGCCAAAAGTACCAACGTCAATTATCGTTTTTAATTGATTGCACAACGTTTGACAACAATACAAGCACTTAAATAGATGCTGTAAAATCCTAAAGCTACCAAAGTTTCTCCAGCCAGCCATTCAGGAGGGCGGTGTGGTGAAGCTTCTATTTGCCACGATTGGGCTGAGATGGGCAGGAAACGCACTTCTGGTCATGAAACGGAAAACTACAGTGTTTGCTAAGGATTAAGGGACATGTCATTTCCAGTGACCATATTCGCAAATTAAAATAAAAACACGGATCAATGTTATTGTTCAGTCAAACCTGATTGAAAAGTGATCAATAAAACTAAATCAAGAGGCATTCACTTTTTGTTTTAGCATTTCAACGTGGTCTCCTCGACAGGAAGATTTTTCAAAATATGTTCTAAAATCCCCAAACGTAGTTGGAGAAATTGAATGTTTAACAACATTGGGCCTCATTAGGAGGTGGCAGTCCTACCAGGACCCCCTTAACGCATTCCGGGTCCGGGTTCCCGAAATAATGACTTACCGGGTCATTCCAACCCTGGAGGACCCGGTAAATCCCCATTCCGGGAACCATTCCCCATTCGAGCCCCCATGGGGCTCAATGGGAATGGGGGTGGAGCTAATAAAGGTACCGCAATTTGCGGTACCGTTATTAGCTCTGAAGTCCCTTAACCGGTCCCTTCCATAATGCCTGGTAAAACCAGGCGTTAAGGAAGTGACCCGCCAAGGGACCTCAGAATAGGGTGCTAAGGGATTACCGGCACTGGTGTCCTTACCAGTGCCGGTAATACCTTACCACCTACCTCGTAATGAGGCCCATTGACTTGTTTGGCTGCTGGGGATGGTGGCAAGTTGATCCACATCAGCGAGGCCTCCCTGTTCGATGGACCAGATGGTTTCACCCTGATCATGAATTTTTCTCCAATCTTCAAGATTTCCTCTTGTAAGAATTAGTGGGGAATGGGTAAGGGTGCCTGGGATGTGAGGAGGTGGTGGAAAGGGATGGGGAGTGATGAGCGGGAAGGCAGACCTGGGATTGCGGGGGCTGCCCTCAGAAGAACATGGGAGGTGGGGGGGGGGCGAAGGGTTTGGCAAGAGAACTGCTGTTGCAGTTGTGCCTCCCCTCCCCACACATTGGAGGAGGGGGAACGAGCACACGTTTTTCCTGCAGTGCTGAAGCAGAGGATTTGACAAAAGAGGCCTAGCAGGAAAATAAGGTAGATCCGAGTTTAAGATATAAAATGCATATCTGACACCATTACCGGAATTGCGTGTAAAATTGACGGCTCACACTAAGCAAAAGGAATTATTGGCCACTTTCATGCAGCCATCGCATATTTTAATTTAAAAAATACAATTCTTTGAAGAGTTAATCAGGCGGTCTTTAAAGACATGGCTGAAATACATGACTGGAAGGGAACCAGCTCTAGTTCATCTCGGTAAGCTTTATAGCATGCTGAAACCGGCAGCGTGATTAAAGGTGAAATGGAGGTAGCTTATATCTCTAAAACATTTTGCAATCTTTTGTCTATACATAGAGGAGTTTTAATTTATTTTTTTTTTTTTTAATTTCAGCTCGATAGACCTGTGTGTAAACCGACAGGTCTCCGTGCTTTTATTACATTTGATCTAAAACAATCCACTATTTAAGTAAGATTATCCAACGAGTAGAAAAGACACTTCACCAGTCACCAGTCACCCTCCTAGTCGTTAAGACTAGACTTAATGTGATCCCTTAGTTTTCGTGTAATTTCAAAGAGTCTAGAAAGTTCACTACCCCATATGTCAGTTTGACGTTGTGGCCAGATGCTGCATATTGCCACCAGTGATGATTATTTGATGTCTCGGGGGCAAAACCACTTAGATGTTGTATCCTCCGATCAACCAGCGCCGTACACCCCGACAGTAGATGTTCTGTGGTTTCAATTTCAAGCTTACAGAAGCGACAGAAATTGTCGGTCGTTTCTCTCATATGACGAGAAACTTGCATTGCCTTGGTCGGAATAGCGTTCAGACGAAGTCGCAGGAACTGAGTACGATGGTGTCTTGATGGACAATTTGTCAAGTATCGACTAGGGACATTTAGTTTATGAACTACTAGATCAGATTTCAACGTGGTTGGCATTAAGGCACGTTGATCATAGTTCTCAATCCAACTCCATTGCTCGAATTTCCTTTTAGCCCATTGGGGACGTAAAATCAGATCTTCTTGCAATATGCCTGCTCGAATCAGTTGTTCGGCCATCAATTGTCTCCATTCTTGTAAAAGTCCAGATTGTCTTTGATCAGATTTTACTTCAAAGAGATTATACGCAGGGGCCCTTGGGGTCAAGTTCATTTTGCGCATATAGAAGAGTTTTAATTTAGCACTAAACTTGATCCAGTTACCCAAAATGTGAACCATTAGATGGCCACAATACTAAGGGGCCAGGGCAAGAGATGAACCCTCCTCGAACAAGAGCAATGTTTTGCTTCTGTGATGTGTATATCGAATGGGACAGCAGCCCACCCATACACACCGTTCTTAACTCTATGTAATATGTTATACGGAGTGTCCCTTGAAACCAAGCAACAGGCTTATTTAGGGAAGTTAAAAAATATGAAGACCCCTTGTTTCATGGGGTGAATTCCTTGTTGGAATTTTTAGCAGAAACAAAATGGCTGGTCATGAAACTGCTCAATTTCTCTGATTAACACAGATGTATTGTTTGTCACAACTGGTGAAACTTTCAGGTCTACAATCAAAAGGCGACCCTGTGTCTGGGATGTGCAGTTTTATCCATGTCAGGATGGTTGATTTCGGGTGTGACTCGTAGGCTGCGCCGACTTGGGCAGCTGCCACCGCCTCAGCTGTCACAACATGTGCAACTCCTGCTCTGGACAAAGAGACACTGGATAAGTAGGATTCCAATAAGACTCCATCTGAAATAAAGGACTGGTGGGTTCCTATATTGGTTATATTGGGAAGACTCTTTATCACTGATTCCTTACTAGGGTCCACTGATTACATTAACCAATGCATGATGGGCACAGGGGGAGGTCTCCCCCCACCAACTCCCCTCCCCCCCCCCCCGTTTTTGGAGGACTAAATTCAGTAGTTTTTATTGTAAATTAGTAAAAAATGGTAATTCGTGATTTGTATGTGACATTTTGTGCTCTGTTATGACATATCGATTTTTTTTCCAGTCTTAATTTCCATATAGAACTTAAAGGAAAGTCCTGCCCAAAAAACATTCTGGACAAAAATCTTAAATCCAGCCTAGCTGGACTATTACTTCAAAAGCGTGTTTTGCTGGTCTGATGTTGGATGGGGCAGTGTTTGGGGCATCCCCTCCCGTCTGCACAGGGATGACTGCCCCTCCTCCTTCTTTTATCCCGCCTCATTCTTCCACGGAGAAGGAAAAAAAGGGACCGGAAGGAGCGGGGGATGTCACAGGGGTTCCACTCACTCGTTGCTATTGTGGGGGCGGTGGCGGTCACACGGCCGGCCTCAATGGTGCTGGGGGTCCCAGCAGCATGCTGGTGTGCCGGGGTCACTCAGACTCATAGGTAGGTGCAGGGCAGGGCCCTGTGAGGCTGTGGGGCACAGCCGAGGTGCTGGTAGCGTCCTAGATGGTGGGTGCCTGGGCTGGACCCAGGGCACCAGGTTGGTCTGGGGGGCCCAGACCAGTAGGGACCTGCAGGACCATGGTGACATGGCGTGGGGCCTGCAGGCCAGGCCGCTGGACTGTGATCACACGATGTATGCCTGCAGGCCCACAATGCGAGACAGAGACAACAGGAGTTCTGTAGTTGGAGTCTGCAGCCATTCTCCTGCACTTCCCCGCAAGGGCTCCTTTATTAGCTTGGGCCGTGACACAATCATGGCCGATCTTAAAAGGGCAATCCACGTGGGAGGGGACACTTCCCCTTAAAACGGTAATACACATGGAAGGGTCACACATCACATTAACCAGAACTGGGGTAGGCCTGAGACGCCCCTCGCCCAAGATTGACATCAGTTTGGAGCCAGTGCCTGGCTAAAGCACGGGCTGAGCCCCGACTGCTTGCGAGAAAAATAACCTTGCTTGGCAACCAAACTGTGTCCTGCAGCAAGAACCGCTTTCAACATCCTGAGCTAACTTGCCAACATAGTTTTGTGTAATGGGATTGTGCGCCTTTCTACCTAAGAGATTGCATGTCAGATGCACGGCTTAAGGATGTGAGTCATAATGTGTGAATGCCATTTATAAATCATAATTTTCTGCAAGTAGGGCGCACTTTGTTTGGTAGTACTGCAAGAGTGCTTCTGATAACATAGGGGCATTAAGCTGCTGCATATATTCTCCCTCTCTCCCTTTCTCCCCTCTTTTCTCTTTCCTTTCTCTCTTTCCTCTCTCTCGTATCTATTACTTCTACAAAGTGTATTAGTTGCATGTTTAATGGACCTGTCGGTGCCCTGCCAGTGTGAGTTGCCACCATGGGGAGGTGGGGCGTGGGGTGCGAGTTTTGTTGTGGGGCGGCATGGTGGCAGGTATCGGGTTGGGAAGCGAGAAACTGGGCATAGGTTTCATGCAGTTGGGGGTAGGAGGTCAGGAAATCGGGAATTGGTTGTGTCTTGTGTAGGTGGGATGCAGGGTGCTAGGAATGGATTTTGTGTAGTAGGCTGCAGGCATGCACGTTGCCCAGGGTCAGGCATTGGTGTTTTGCTAGCCCGTGTTGGTTTCTTGGAGCTGAACACTCTGGCTTGGCGCTAGCTCTGCTCTGCTGAGGAATTTCATGGCTTCCCCCACATTCCTTGGACCCATGGAGAATTGTCTTTGCATCAAACATTAGCAAAGAATTTTGGTGGAGTACTTCTGCAAGATGGATTGCTTGCGAGCAAAGCCTTGGAAATAATCTTTGTTGTCAAGTTGGGGTTCTTTGTGGCAAACATGAACAAGGATAGCTCGCAAGGTGGTGTGCTCTTGCTTCTCTTTCTATTAGCACACCTGAAGAATTATGGTTTTATGGTTTTGTTGCAGACTCATTTACCCCCCAAGCTGTGCTTTTTCTGTCTTCTCTGAACACTGAGGGCAGAAGGCCAATCCATGACTTTCTCAAAGGCACCTTACATGGTCGCTCCATTGACGGTGACTACAAATGTTGTGAACGCTGGAAATGTAGGCAAGTTCTTGTCTCAGTGGTTGCCAAGGTTTTGACACATCCATTAACCTGTGTCACCTTACAAAACGTATAGTGTCCTTTTTTATCAGAAAACATATTTCTGATGTTTGTTAATCTGCTTAGAATCACATGCTGTGCATAGGTCCGACATCCAGTGGTCACTGCGGAGTATTGCATTTTGTTTTTCGTAGTCGAAAAGGGACGTCGACAAGGCGTGTCTGAAATACTATCCCTATAGTGACGTGCGTTGTACCCACAATCCCTCACGCGTCGAGGTCCCTCAGATTGTTTTTTTCCGCCCAGCTACTGGTCGCCTTTACGCGGAGCTCCTCGAGAGACATTGCAGATTTCATCTCCTCGACCTTTGGTCATTTTCCTATTTAATATATAACACATCGATCCCTCCCTCGACGCAGTTGTGAAGCTGTCTCCGCCGAGCAAGATCTTCGACGGAGGGGACGAGCGGAGGAAATCCTTCGGCGTTGCTGAACACGTGCCCTGGCCTCGCAGGCCAAATACAGTAGGGAGAGTGGGGTTGTGGGACATCTCTGGTTCTTTTCTGAGAATGCCTTTCCTTTTCCCCTTCCTTTCCCTTGGAGTCGTTATCACGATTTATTGCCTCGGCTATGGAGAGGACACCCTTTAGGTTTTGCCCGCGTTGCAAGGGCAAGTTTACTTGGAAGGACAAGCATTCACGGTGTAACCGCTGCTTGCCCCTCGATCACAAAGAGGAGGGTTGCACGGCTTGTCGGCTTCTTAAACCAAAGACTCTAAAAGACCGTAGGGTCAAGAGGTGGGCGGCCTACGGTATGTCGAAGGCCGATTCTTCACCCGCCGCTGCTACCACAGACAGTGACGAGGAACGTGATAACACGACCTCCGCTACGGAAGTCGTAGACCCCTCTAAAGAGCGCTTGCGCTCTTCGTCGTCTGTCCCCGGCCCTGACGGGCTCGGCTCACGCCCTGCTTATGGGGATGAACACCCCGGCGACACTGACGCACACGATACCACACATAAGCACACAACCCATGGCTCTTCTTCGTCAAAGACGAAGAAAGCATCAGCGCCCAAGGAGACGCAGGTTCCACCGGCGGCCTCCTCGGACCGTTCAGGTTCGAAGCCCCTCTCGCAACCGCAGCCGCGACCAGCGACTGGGCTTTCGGCAAATAAGGGTGCCGCCCCCAAACCATCGGCCGGCGCGCACCAGCAGAGAGCGCACGCCGCCGTAGAACGATCGACACCCGTAACGTCAAAACCACAGCCCTCCGCTGACAAACGAGTCGCAGAGAGCTTGGCGAGGATCGTTGTAGCCGACGCCCAGAAGCGTACGCCGAAAGACACGTCGAGCGCTATGGAAAGGTTGAAAGACACGCCGAAAAAGCCCGAAGAAAGACAGGGACTACCCCCTTCAGTCGTGGGGACCCCCAGCACACCGGAAGGCTTTTTGGAAGGCGACGGGACACTTTCCTCAACGTTATGGGAGAGGTCGAGCCGTTTTCAGCTAGATGACACTAATTTTCCCCCACTAGACCGCTCAGGGGTACCCCATGAAACCATGGAAAGGCTCCATCTCTGCATGGAGAGAATGGAGAGGTTTATGAAGACCCAGAACCCTCCCACTCCCAATAGAACAAGAGAAGGGCCTCAGGAGGACCCCAGGGCCAAATATCCGAGACTATTCAATCCCCAGCAGGACACAGCCTCAGATTTCCATAATGTGTATGACCTCACTGGTGAGGAACAATACTTGGAGGAGGAGGATGAATTTGTGGACGATGAAGAGGGACAGAACCAGGAGGAAGGTCTGGAAGACAGCCCAACATGGTAGGAGAAGGCTCCAGAGAAAATCCAGAAGAAGGACCTTCTCATCCCTGGCAATCCCCATCAGTATATTCGGACACTGATGTCCTGAACCTAAATCCTCCTGACAATTCACCTGTTAGAAACACGTCTCCCATTGACGATCAGCCCACGTTCAATGCCCTGTTGTGCAGAGCAGCAGCACATTTCGAACTGGACACTGGGGAGATCTCTCCTGAAATAGACTTTGTGGAAAGAGTAATTAAGGAGAAACCCCCAGTCAGTCAGACCATTCCCCTCCTCGCTTCAGTGAAGAGAAGAATCATCCACACCCGCACTAATTAGGAGAGTTAATCCAAGAATTGAAAAACTTTTCGCTCCTTCACCCTCAGACCCGCTGTACATCAGGGGACATTCCATTCCGGATTCCCTTGTAGTAACTAATACAAGGAAGAGGGCTGGGGTGCCGCTGTCCACCAGCGAGGCACCACCTCACAAGGAGGGCAAGAGGTTATATGCCCTTGCAAAGAGAGTCACATCCTCGGCTGCCTTTTCGGCAAGAACAACAATTGCGAACAACAATTCTTTGCTAGCTAGCTACGCGGACGCGCAGTGGGCCAAACTGCGCAAAGACGCCGAAGAAGCGCCGGAACCACTACGTACACGCCTGCTATCAACTATTGGCAAAGGAACCCAGGTCAACCAGAGTATTGTAAAGAACACTCTGGATGCTGCAGAGACAGCGGGACGTTCCCTGGTTCAGGGAATACTCCTAAAACGCCATGTATGGCTGCGCAACTCAGGGTTCAAACCGGAGACACAGGCGTCTTTAATAAACAAACCTGTTGAAGACTCAAACCTCTTCGGGAAAGCGGTGGATGAGGCTCTGGAGATGGCTAAAAAAGAGTTCGATACTATCAAAACTCTTGACCAGATCTCTAAGCCCACTACCAGACGCAGCTATGGCAACAAAAGCTTTTTTCGTGGCCAACGCCAACAGCAGAATCAGCAGCAACAGTACCCTGCCACCAATTACCAGACCAATAGTGGGCAGTAAAGCCAAAGAGGCCAGCGCTGTGGCAAAGGGAGAGGTCGGGGGTCCACCCCCAGAGGCTCCCAAGCCCCCAACAACACCAAGTGACGCGAAGATTCGCTTCCCCTCCCATGCAACACCGGTCGGGGTCCGGATAACATCCTTTCTTCCAGCATGGGAGGGAATAACGTCAGACCGCTGGGTACTTTCCACCATAGCCCACGGATACTGCATCGAATTCAACGGTTCCCCAACATACAGACCCCCAAGGGGACGACGCATGACACCGGAACACCTTGCCATCCTTCTCCAAGAAGTACAACAACTGCTGGAAAAAGGAGCCATAGAGGTCGCGCCTCTATCTCAGGTAACGGAAGGTATTTATTCAGTGTACTTCCTTGTACCCAAAAAGGATCTAACCATGCGCCCTGTATTAGATCTGCGCCCAGCGAACAAGTTTATCAAACCCCAGAAGTTTCGTATGGTGACCTTACAGGAAGTGATCCCACTGCTATCACAGGGAGATTACATGACAACATTGGACATGAAAGATGCATGCTTTCATATTTTAATGTTGCCAGCGCACAGAAGATACCTCAGGTTCATGATAGAGGGCAAACACTACCAGTTCAGAGTGCTACCCTTTGGCATAGCATCGGCACCAAGGGTATTCACAAAGGTACTGGCAGTGGCAGCGGCCCACCTGCGCAGGTTGTCCATCCCAGTTTACCCTTACCTCGACGACTGGCTCATTGGTACCTCACGCGCGCCTGCGCATGCGCCCTATGCAAGAGTGGCTCAACAGCCAGTGGTGTCAGGCCAGCGGACTATGGGACGATCTAGTGGTGGTCTCGCAGGCCTTGGTTCTCTCGCTACAGTGGTGGACAAAGGAAAACCTGGAAAGAGGGAAACCCTTTGCCACACCCGCGGCGGAAGCCACTCTAACCACAGATGCATCCCTCACAGGATGGGGGGCTCACCTATCCCATCAGACTGCTCATGGAGTGTGGACTCCGAACGTAGCATCCAAACACATAAATCTACTGGAGCTATTAGCTGTGTTCAAGGCGCTAAAAGCCTTCCAGGAACACCTACAAGGCAAGACTGTGTTGGTCCTTACAGACAGCGCCACAGCCATGTACTATATCAACAAGCAGGGGGGCACCCACTCTCCAGGACTGTCCAAACTGGCCCAAAATATATGGAAGTGGGCTCTAAAACAAAACATGTTCCTACTGTCACAACATGTACCAGGGGAACTCAATCTGCTGGCAGACAAACTCAGCAGAGATTTCCCCCTGCCCGAAGAGTACGAATGGCGACTGCACGAAGACATCGTCTTCACACAATGGGGATTCCCAGAAATAGACCTGTTCGCAACCCTGGAGAACTCACAATGCCAAAGTTATGCCTCCAGGTACCCCCAGAACCAATCCAAGGGAACGGTCTGTCGATGCAATGGTCAGGGAAATTTGTTTACGCTTTTCCCCCCCCGACTCCCCTTCTCAACAAGGTGGTGCACAAGATGCACCAGGAACAAGTGACCATGATACTGGTGGCCCCAATGTGGGCCCGACAGCCATGGTTCGCTCACTTGATGGAGATGTCTCTATCTCCCCCAGTGAAACTCCCCTGCCCGTACAACATGCTGTCACAAGACAAGGGCAGGACTCTGCATCCATGCTCCCAGAACATGAACTTAGCAGCTTGGCTCCTGAGATCATAGAATTCGGACATCTACAGCTCCCGCAGAGATGCATGGACATCCTCAGGGAAGCCAGAAAACCTAACACTCGCCACTGCTATTCTAGCAAGTGGAAGAGATTTGTCATCTGGTGCAGAGGAAAAAGCATCAACCCGATTGACTGCTCTCCCACACATATTGTTCTATACCTGACCCACTTATTGGATTCAGGTCTAGTGTTCAATTCCATTAAAGTCCACCTAGCGGCACTTTCTGCATACACCACTTCCCAACTCAAAGTGTCGTGGTGGAAGATCCCTGTTATAAAGGCCTTCATGGAGGGAGTAAAAAGAATACACCCCCCGATAGCTGACCCAGCTCCCGGATAGGACCTTAACGTGGTACTTACCAGACTCATGGGCTCACCATTCGAACCCATGCACAAAGCTTCTCTTCAACACCTCACTCTTAAGACTGCTTTTCTAATAGCTATCACCTCCATCAGGAGAGTAAGTGAACTACAGGCTCTTTCTGTTCTAGACCCCTTTGTTACAGTTCAGAGATAAGGTGGTTCTACGCACGCACCCAAGGTTTGCTCCGAAATTCATCTCGAAATTCCACGTAAACCAGTCTATAGAACTGCCAACGTTCTTTCAAAATCCTTCCAACTTGGGAGAAAAAACTCTGCACACACTAGATGTGCGCAGAGCGGTCATGTTCTACATGGAAAGAACCAGACCACTGAGGAAGACTAATCAGTTCTTCGTCTCGGTGGCAGCAGGAAGAGAAGGGGATGCAGTTTCAAAGTCCACTATTTCTAGATGGATTGTTCAATGCATCACTCTCTGCTATATTCTTGCTAAGAGAGAACTGCCCTTTAAGCCAAGAGCGCACACTACTCGAGGCACGGGGGCGTCCATAGCATTCATTGCAAATGTTCCCCTTGAGTCCATCTGCAAAGCGGCTACCTGGAGTTCTGTGCACACCTTTACAAAACACTACTGTCTAGATGCACACTCGAGATCTGACTCCCAGGTGGGACAGGCAGTATTAAGACATCTTTTCTCTACTGTTCCTTCTCATAACCCACCGCCAACTCCGGGTACTGCTCGCTAGTCTATGCACAGCATGTGATTCTAAGCAGATTAACAAACATCAGAAGACAATGCATTACTTACCGTAAAAGCATTTCTGATGGTTGTATCTGCTTAGTTTCACATGCGCCCACCCTTCCTCCCCGCTCGGATGGAAGGAACATAGACTTCCTTTTATATCTCTCTTTTCTGTACTCACTCACGTCTAGAAGGCTCCCTCAGGGCAGAAAAATACAAACAGAGGGACCTCGACGCGTGAGGGATTGTGGGTACAACGCACGTCACTATAGGGATAGTATTTCAGACACGCCTTCTCGACGTCCCTTTTCGACTACGAAAAACAAAATGCAATACTCCGCAGTGACCACTAGATGTCGGACCTATGCACAGCATGTGAATCTAAGCAGATACAACCATCAGAAATGCTTTTACGGTAAGTAATGCATTGTCATTGGCTGCAAACCTCTCTTGGAGAATAGATGCTGGCAAAATCTAAACATAATGCCATGAATTTGGTGTGAACATTTCTAAATTCAGTACAAATTAAATATTGATCCTGGGATTCTACAATAGTCTGGAAGAAGCCCTTGAGGTGTGTGGGGGGGATTGACTTCATGACACGCCGATGTGGTTTAAAGGCAACTTTACTTTGTTCAAGACAATTTAAAGGCTCAGTGCTGATTTTGGAGCTGCCAGTCATTCACAACAGCAGTTCAGCTCTTAGTGAAGCCCTGGCAACAACTCATTGAGTGGACTGCTCAACATGTATAACCCAAATTTGCGGCCAACAATCATATAGGTTTCATGCGCATGCCCCCCACCGCCTCCACGTTCCCCGAGAAGGAGCCTGACCTGGATGTCCTATTCCAGTCTGATCCCAGATGCCTTTGCACTCTCTCAAGGGTGCTGAGGACACAGTGTATGAATGCTCCATTACACGTTTATTTATTTTTACATTTATAGGTGGCGCACTTAACCTGAGTGGGTAACTAGGTGCTGGTTACAGTACAGATGCTTGGTTAGGATGAGGGTGAATGATACTATGACGGTCAGCTTAGTAAATAGACAAGTTTTAAAGTGTTTTTTGGAAGGTCCAATAATAAGGCTCATTGTGGAGGGTAAGCGGAAGAGAGTTCCAGAGCTCTGGCTGCAGAGATGTGTTCTTGTTTTGAAAGGCCCAGAGCTTCGTGGAGGGAGTTATTTTGAATCACTTGCAGTTTGTTGTAGTTGCACTCAGTGGTACCTACAAGTAGAGTGTTGCTGTATTCTAACTTGGATGCAGGGATGGCTCTGGCGATGGCGAGGCAGTTGTCAATGGAGCAGAATAGCCTGCTGAAATTTGAGTTTTGTGGTGTGGGCGACAGAGGAGGCAATGGCACTTACTTGTGGCGTCCAGGTATATTCCCAGTGTTTTTACTGCTGGCAAGACAGGAATTGTGATTCAGTCTATCGCAAAGGATCGGTAGGTTGGGTCTAGCTTGTTGAATAGGGTCTCGGTGGCGACCAGTAGGATCATTCAGGCATAGCAGGTGGGAGTCCATCCATCAGGTTTGGATAATCTTGTATGTAGCTTGGAGAGTGGTGGAGGCTTGAGAGTAGTCTCCTGAGAGGGGGAGGAGGATTTGTGTGTTGTCTACATTGTTTGTGTATGTGATGCCAAGAGCGTTCAGGTGATCGAAGAGAGGTTTTGTGTAGATATTGTGTAGTGTTGGGGAGATGCAGGGCCCTGCGGAACACTGCATGTGACCTGGTATGGGTGGCACTGTGTGCTCTACGGCGAAGACTCAAGTTGTTTGTCCGTGAGGAAGGTAGAGCTCCATTTGGTGGCTTCTAAGGAAAGGTTGGCTGCGGTCGACAGGTGGTTGTAGAGGGTTTGGTGGTCTACAAGGTCGAAGGCAGCAGAGATAAAAAATAGGATCAGGAGGGCCAGCTTGTTTGAGTCTCTGGTGTTTTCAAGTAATGCAGATTCAGGGTTGCTAGTTGGCAGACATAGAACTATTCTGTGGCGCTCCTGTAGGTTTCTGTGTTGTCGCTTGATTTTACTGATTGGTCTAGAAAAAAGGATACATTCCGACCAGATTTTGGTAGGTATTGAGAGGAAAATATATTGAAAATATATATATTTTTTTAAAAACAATTTTGATGAACTATTACAGCATCCAATCAACACATAAAAAAAACAAAGTTAGCGGTATATGTTACATGTTTTTAAGTATCTCGTATCATATTGGACCATAGCCACTGCTTACCCGTTACCCTCCCCCCTAACTTGAGCCTACTCCATTTCGCCTTCCGCAGTTATATCCTCCGTGTTTTGGGAGTTATCATATTTGCTTGGGCATACCTGGGTGGACCCAGACAATGTGGCCACTAAGTCCCTCCAGGCCGTCATTGTATCTGCCTCTTCCTCCCCCCTCCCCCTCTGTTGGCTGTTTCAGTCCATACCACCGTTTCCGCTTTAGCCCATTTCTTGAGATCATTCCACCAAACCTCTACCTTTTGGTCACATGCTTTCCAGCCCATGGCGATTCCGCGCTTGGCAAGTATGTAAGCCAGGTCTTTAAGTTTACTCACTTGCTTTAGCTTGCGTGGTCTAGGGAACCCCCCCCCCACACCGATTCCACATCTAACGTGATCCCTTTCTCTGTCAGGTGGGGGGATACTTATTTACAGAATTTACCAATTTCCGGGCATGCCCAGAACATATGTCATCCCAGCATTAACTTCTCCACACTTGGGACATGTTTGTATTTCTGCACTCTTAAATCGGGCCATCCTCAGGGGGGGTAATATATGCTCTGTGAGTTACGTATAGCTGGATTTGTTGCAGCCTTGCATTCCTGGACACCTTTTTATGGTACCCGTCGGCCCTCTCCCACATTCATGCTTTCTCCCACTTCCTCTTCCCAATCCCGTTTTAACTGGGTCACTTCCATCCCTACCCTGGACATCGACGGTTCGTAAATTCGGGAAACCTCATGCCTTCCCTCTGCGATGTCATAGATTGTTTCTATGGCCGTATCTGGTTGGTCTTCCAGCACTATTTCAGACCATGTTTCTTTCACCCGTCGCACTAGTCTGGTGTATGTAATATGTTGCCCTAGATGTAGGCCCATTTCCTCTACCAGTGCGTTAAATTCCAATATCTTCCCATATGTCTCCCATTGTTGCAATACCCACCAGTTCCCATTGCTTGCATATCATCTTCCAAATATATTGTATATGGTTTTGAATGTTTAACATTTTTAATCTCAAGTCCAATCAGTGAATTAGTTTTTCCCAATGTCTTAATTCGTAATTTTCTTAGTGGTCATCCAGTGATTTGGCCCACTAAATCCGTTTGGGTTGATCCAATTTGAGTTAAGTTTTAATTAGGTTTGATTATGCTATGATTGGTTATTTATAATGCGCTTAATACCCAGAGGTTTCTAAGCGCGGACCCGGGCATCGAACCTGTGTTACTCCGTGTTGTCTTGCTTCCAAGGCGCGTATGTTGCCGCTGAGCTATCCTCCCGTGACCAATTAGATATTGTCTCTGCTGATGTAGCTATCCAAGCCCTCTAGACATGTTTCTCCATTTAAAATATGTGGCTCATCAGGAGGGGTAGTATAGTATATCCTGGACGTTCACATTGTCATTGGACATAATGGTTTGCTCTGTCTAGAAAAATAGTAAATACAGTGCTTGCTTTAGAAAAGATGCCAATGTAAAAATGTGAGTAGGAATCTGAACAAATCAATGAATACAAGGAAGAGGAGGGGGGGAGAAGGATGAGGAAAAAATGGTGAAGGGTTGTAGCAGTTTAAGCCATGCTCACCCATAGGCCTTCCAGGGAGCTGTGGGGAGATGAAAATAGGTGTTGCATTTATCTGCAGGTATTTCTTTTCCTATATGTAGATAAATAAACATTAAAAATATTAAATAAAAATGACAAAATTATAAAAAAGTTTTATGTGAATCTTGAAGACAAAGTTGTCTTAGTGGTGTGATCTGAGGTCTTACTTGAAAAGTGTTTCAAATTCCTAAGTGGATGTCACTGAGTCTGTTTTCAAGTCGGGATGCCTGCTGATCCTGGCGGATGTAGCATTCTGGGTAAACGCAGCTTTTATTGAAGCTGCATATGACGTCATCGGCTCATATTCTGCATGTGCGATGCCGTTTGGCCGTGACGTAATGCAGATTCAGTACCATAACCAGGACGGAAGCCCGATTCGTACAGACCAAGGATATGATTTTGTTGCAGGTAGTCTTGGATTTGGAGGTAGGCTGCTCAGTCCTGAATTTTTAGGAGGAAGGGGACGGTAGTGATAGGGTGGTCGTTGGTGGGTATGGTGGGGTTGAGCAATGGCTTCTTTAGTAGAGCTAAGAGCCGAGCTTCCTTGAGGCTGGCAGGGACAGAACAAGAGGAGAAGCAAGTGTTGATGAAGGGGGTGATGAGGGGGATGAGCGCTTCTGCACAATCCTTAATAAGCGGGGCAGGCCAAACATCACCTTTGCAACATGATGGTTTTAGGCCTTTGATGAGGTAGGCTACTTCTTCATCTGATAAGGGGTGGAAGATGAGTGGTGGGCAGGATGGTGGTATAGCCTGGGGTGGGAGATGGTTGGTGTGTTGGGGGTTGGGATTTATTGCGGAGAGCACCTTTTAAAAAATTTTTTTTTTTTTTTTGTTTTCTTTTTAGCAGATTTATTTTTATTGGCGAGAGGAGATCTTACTCATGAGGGCATCTTGAATCCTGCCACACCAGGCATCATGTTTGGTGAATTTTGGGGGGATGTGGCGTGGTTGGAGATTCTAGTTCCCTCAAGATTGTGAAGAGTTTGTGCGTGTCTGACTTAGCATTAGCAATTCTGCTGTTGTAGGAGGCGGCTTTGGCTACATGTATGGCCTTCCTGTATTCATTGGTGGTGAAAAGTTGTTTGTTAATGTTGAGTTTATTTTTCTTTTCCACCACGTAGCCTCTGTGGAATGTTTTTTGGAGCGGGAGGCCTGTAGCCCTGGATTGAACCCTGAGTTTATGCGAGTAGTGTGTTTGGCTTTGTGTTTTAGAGGGGAAAGCACATCTACTGGTTGGGGGGCCATACTATTGAGAACTAAAGTGTTCTGGAGGTCTGCCAGCAGTGGTAGGAGGTAGTCTTTGGTGAGATTGCGGGTGCAGCAGGATGGGGTGAATGGCAGGGCGGTGGGTGTGCTTGTGTGACGTTTTGCAGTGGGGGTGGAGAAGGTGATGATATGATGGTTGGTCCAGGGGCAGAGTGTGTTAGGTAGGTGTAAAATGTAGCCGTTGAGGTCTGTCGGCCAGTCTAGTGTATGTCCTAGGATGCGAGTAGGTGCTGATATGCGTTGAGTGAGACCAAGGTATTTTAGGGCATTCGCTAGGGAGATTGCGATTATGTGTGCTGTGTAGTTAAGGCCTAAGTTGAGATCGCCTAGAAAAACAAGTCTGGTGTTGGGCTTGAGATCAGTAGAGCGTAGTTGTATAAGGTCCTCTTCGAAGGTGAGGTTCGGACCTGCGGGACGGTAGATGAGGTGTAATGTTATGGCAGTGAGGGATAGTGGGAGTTTGGCGGACAGGAGGTCGCATTGGGGCAGAGGGGTCATGTTGAGTACTCTGATGGGAAGAGTATGTGGATCAGAACTACTCCATTGCCTTTACGGCCAGTTCTGTCGCTGCGGAGGATGGTGTAACCTGGGGAGATGGCGATAGTTAAGGCAGGTCCGGCTGCAGCCAGGTTTCAGATATGGCGAGACTATTCAGATAGTTTGTGGAGATGAGGTTGTGAATATCTGGGGCATGCCCCAGGGATCTATCTCGCATTAATTAATGTGCATTTGAGGGGGGGGCAGCAGAGTGGGGCGGGGATTGCTGGATGTGCATTTCCTGTGGCTGTACGTGGCAGAGTGTGCTGTTGTGTGGGAAGGTGACTATGGGGAAGGATAATGTCATTGGGAGCATTCGCTGTGAGGGTCTGTGTGCATAGGTGTGTGTTTCTGATGGTGGTGGTGGTGGTGGTGGGGGGAGGCATTGGGGGGACGGGGAGAATATAATTGTGGCGAGGTGGTCGAGTCTGGCTGGGCCTAGGCAAGGCGACAGGGTTGGCCATGGGATACTGGGGTAGAAGGCTGGGTTGAGGTGGACTGCTGAGGCTTGCTGGTGTGCTAGGCAGTTGAGTGGTGCAAGCGATTCCGAGGCAGTCTCCAGGCGCTCGCGTGGCTCTGCAAGAGAGGTGTTGGGAGGTTAGTGAGGATAGGGTGAGAGGAAAGGTTCAGAACTAGGAGGAACTGTGAATATTGCGGATGAGTGTTGTTTTGTATGTGGGCGTTTGTGCGGGAGGCCTCGTGTTGTAACCATAAGGGTAAGATTCAGAGCCTCGGTATGTGGTAGTGTTTTGTGTTGTGTGGGGTTGTGTGCACTGATTACATAGTGACCGTAAGGGATCCAGAGTCACGAGTGGGGTAGCTGTAGGGTTATCCAGTGTCTTGGTGTGTAGTTGCGTTGTTGATGTTTTTGTGGACAATGTGAGAGGTGTGGTTCAGCATCTAGAGATGCTGGGTGTGAACGTAGAATTGATTCTTGGTTTGTTAATGTGTAGTGTGGCTAGCCCATGGTCTAGTATGCCGTCAGTTATTTTGGAGGAGCAGGAAGGGGAGAGTGGGTTAGTAAGTCGGGGCAAAACGCAAGTCACTATATACAACTTAAGTTACTCCTAAGCAGCTGCGTTACTAATAAAACACAAAAAATATAAAATGTCCTTAAAATATATACAAAGTCTGTACAGTGCACTGTATTAAAAAATTCTTTAAAAAGACCTTACTCTCTTTATCTTCCCCATTCCTGTGCTCTTTGATGGTGGCTGTTCTGGCAGTGTGCGGCAGGCAGCAGCAACAGTCTGCGGGGGCCTCCAAGTCTATATATGGGCTAGGCCACATCTGCCAGGTGTGGCCCTGGGAGTCGGTGCCCCTTCACTTATATGAAGCCCAGAAGGGCTAAACGCACATTGGGCGCTCCACTGCTGTGGGGAGCGCCAGTAATTAGATGTGCCAGTGTCCCGTGGCAGTGAATGAAGCCACCTGGGGCACAGCCAAAAGCGCTTCCCTAACAAGGGGAGCGCCAGCATAGAGGTCCTAGCTGTTGAAGGGTTTTCCAACTGTCACTGGCTCTCTGCTTGCACTGGTGATTTATTTATTTTTCTTCTTTAGAGTAATGGGACCTTTGCATGCTTGCGTGTCCCTTACTTTATTTAGTTTTCCCTTCTTCCGGGTCTCGGCATGATCGTGTTTTCCTTCTTTCGTTTTGGGATCCCCGGAGCAGCTTCACGCACAGGGGATCCTTTCTTTTATCCCTCGACCGGGAGGGGTGGGGGGGGGTTACACATATCCTGGGATAGTATATGTCTGGTGTCCATTCATTAAGGAAGTATAACAATTTAGCAGTTGTGGTGGCAAATTGTTAATATGCAGACATACCTAGTTATTATTATTATTTGGGCATCCGCCCTCTGATATCTGCATGGATCTTCCCTCTACTCATGTAATATTGCAGGAACCGCTCCTATTTGATCTCTGGGTTGGTAATGTTACTAGGATTGATGCCGTGCACCGCTGCCATTGCCTGGATGGGTGGGCTACGCTGGTGCTGAGTAGAACCGTTAAACATTTGCGCCATGGATCATGGAACCTCTTTCCACACTGACCTGGGGCAGTCTTGAATTGCCACCTTTCTCAGATGGAGGTGTCTTTGTGTTTTGAAAAATCTGGCCTTAGCAGACTTGGCCCTGGCTCGGTCTAGCCATGAGATCTCTCAGCACCGAGTGTGGGGGTCTGGCCTTGCTCTTGGGATCAAACGCAAGCCAAACTAGGAAAATGGCCATATAAAATGGAAGTGTGGGCAATGGATGGGGACGTGGGCAATGGGCCAGGGAGAGAGGAAAGGGGGGCAGTGGCACTCAAATTAGAGCCAGTATTTAGGCGGGGATTTTTGCTTAGGAAGGGGGCTTTGGGGAGAAAAGTGGGCTGCGGTGCTCAGCGGGATGAGTGGAAAACAATAGCCGGCAGCCCAGCACTTACCTTATGAAGAAACATACTTCAAAGTCAACACCAGTTTCCGTTCTAGTCTCGGCTCTGCTCACCTCACACCATAACGGGTATTGATTGGACTCCCTCCCATCTGCCACTGCATTGACTGGGGCAGGATATGAAGTCCAGTGTCAGCACTCCTGTATGTGCCAACGGCAGGGGAGCGTGGTTGGGCATGTACTAACCTTGGCTGGTCCAAGCTTCACCTGCTTGGTTCAGCACCAAGGCTTGTGTGTGATGTTTATTTTTTCTTCACCTCACTTGAACCTGCTCGAGACATTTCACTGTGACAGCAGTAATTATAGCGTTTTCCCTTTGGTGACAATATTGTGTGACTGGCGAGATATGTGCAATTTCTTGAGCAGCTGGGGAGACTGAATTGCAGACTTGGAACACTTTTCCTGGATGTTAATTAAATCTCTCTCTCTGCAATGGTAAGAAGATGCCGCTTTCCTAAAACCTGCTCCCGTGTCTGCCCACTTTGGATTATGAAATTTGGGGAAATAATCACAGGAAGGTGTAACCGAGGTATACCATGATTTATCGCTTAGTGATGTGTATGTTCACTCCCAGGTCTCATCTTTTTGGTGGCATTTGTTTTTTGTTGTTCAGATCTCGTTTTAAATAACCATCCACACATTCCCTACATTGCCTCTCCAGGGTAAAGGCACGTGGCATTGGGGCAGTGCATAGCAGGAGCACCGGAATAATGGCAGCCCTCCCACTGCCTGACCGAGGGGCTCGCCAGCACAAATGGAAGACCTAAAATAGAGCGTCAGTCTGCCATGAGGTCACCACTGCTATAAACTGCTCGCGCACAGGCCTCATTGAAGCCCCCTCGCCTGTAGCCTCGGAGAATAATCCTCACTGCAATGTTGAGAACGTCGCCTGGATGATAGCAGCCTTGTAGGGCCACGCCTCACAGTGCATACTAAAATGGCGGCCACTTCGATCAAGTAGCAGGATTGTATTTAGCGGAGGTAAACCGTGGCTTGCATTGCATTGGCATAAAGACAGTCTTGGACGTGTGACAATAATAATAAAAAAAACATCGTATCAAGCTAAATATATATAGCTATCTTTCGTTCCCCTTTGAAGGAGGGCCAGGCCCACAATGTGAAGACCACTGCCTTAGTGTTTCAAAGGACCAAGTAGGATTGGTGTTCGTTCACCGCCCCAACGTTAGCATTGACGCAGTGTGTACCACCCTTGGGTGGACACTGATGGTTAGAGGAGGGCCACTGTCCAGACAGGGCGTGGCACGCTCTGGCCAAGCTTTGCTTGCTTGGTTCTTGCCAATGGACAAACTTTAACACAGCCACTCCTAGGTAAACTGGCCGTCTTGGTCGTTCCTTGTCTCTTGAAAGCTGCGCTAGGCGGGCATAGACTGTCTCTACCCCATCGCAACTCGCCTTTAACCAACATTGGCAAGTGGGACAATCGCAAAATGTACGTATGAGCTGACGTGACTTGCGCTGCCCCTCCATCCCAACGCACGAGGGAAATGTACATACCGGGCTCCTGGTGTGTGACACTGGAGCGGCCTCGTGCTTGTGCTCAAGCGAGTGCACCGTGGATGTGTATTGCGTCAGGTCAGCCGCGCACCAGGGAATCCCAATTTTGTTGTTTGTACAAGAACATAAACGTTTAATCCGAATGCTCGCTTCTAGGAGGGTCAGGCGTCCCCGTTTCTGCCGCCGAAGTACTGACACCTGGGAAAATAAAGCTGTTGGAATGCGCAGGATGGGAGGTTGGGAGGAATTGCAAGTATGTTCCAGCCGGGCTTCCCTGGGCCCTGCTTGCCTCCCCCGCACACTCCGCTGCCCTGCCCACATTCTTCCTCGGCAAGCAAGCAGCCTCGGGGCCTCCATTTAGGTTCTGACGGTGTGCCGTGCACCCTGAGGGTGCAAGCAATCGCGGAAAGGGGATGTAATGTGTGGTTTTTGCTTTGCCTGTGGCCGCAGGCGCAATGAGTGACTCAATTAAATGCCAGTCTGCCTATGAAGCCGGCGCCCTGTACTCTTCTGCCCCTCAAGACTTTAACTGCAAGGTCAGCCTGGTGTTAAGGATGGGAGCTTCTAGCAGTTTAGCTTCTTGCGGCTGTGCTGAACATGCCGAAAAGAGTAGCTCCTGTGATCAGGGGGGCCCAACTTTCCTAAATAAAAGTACTGTCATTAAGCCAGATCTTCCTGGATCTGGAAAAATACACCCTTAAATTGGTTCAGTATGTTAGGCTGCTTTATAAGGTGCAGAATCCTGGATTGAAACCCAGGTTGTTAGGACCATGGTTGACATATTTACCCGCCAGGCTACCAGAATGATAAAGATGCTGGCTAGGCTTGCACTCTGTGGCACATATAAGACAAAGGGATTCTTGGGAAAGGCTGACCGATGGTTCCGGGTAGGTGGGGAATGGGTGTAGAGTTTATGGTGAGAATAGTTAATGGTTGTCGTGAGTGCAACACATTTTACATGTTATATTGTGTTTTCTACTATTGGAGCTGCGTGTTTAGGGCTAGGACTGGCTGGAAACACCCTATTCACCTCACCAGGTTTTGCTGACAGAAGGTGATTTGCCCAGGTTCACTCCATTTATTTAAGTGGGAAGTCTGCTCTAGCCTGCCACCTGCTCATCCCTTCCAAAATCACAGGCTCTCCAGTACCCCTTCCACAATCTTCTGCTCTCCTTCCATTTACTCCTTTGTTTCCTTCCATAAGCTCCCTAACTACTCTCACCTTCCAT
This sequence comes from Ambystoma mexicanum, assembly GCF_040938575.1. NCBI lineage: Eukaryota > Metazoa > Chordata > Amphibia > Caudata > Ambystomatidae > Ambystoma > Ambystoma mexicanum. The sequence continues at coordinate 926,065,756 of NC_090934.1, read as the reverse complement.
TCGCTACTCCCTTCCATACGCTCCACCATCTCCATAAGGAAAACTATTGCCAAAGCATGCAAAATGAAGGCTGTATACTGCAGAACCCTTACAAGAGTTTAAGAGATTAATCATGCCCCAAGACAAATGTTTTGGACCTTTTTTCAACATGCTATAATTGAGATGTATATAAAAAATGTAAATAGCAAAATAGAAGCAGAAAATATAGTGAGGCAATACCACTATCTTTCCTTCCCATCTGCTCTCCCCTTTCTATCCCTCTTCCTTCACCTTTCACCCCCTGTAACCTCCCATCAGCTCCCTCTGACTACCTCTCCACCATGTCTTCTTGGCCTGGCTGGGGAAAATCGAGGATGATGCCACCTCCTCCTCTGCAGGGGCTGAGCAACGTGGCCCGCAGTCCTTATTCCATCTAAGATGGTGTGCGCTCAATAATACTCCCCTGAATACAGACCACGGACGAGGTGCTTGTGATCCAGCTATCTTGTTGTGGAAGACAGCCTCCCTCCTCCTACATAAATATTGAAGCAAGGAATAGGATATTTTGTTTCTTACAGAATTACATTTTGAAGCACCAAATTGCATTTTCTGTTGTAGTTTTGCAGCACATTTTAATTGAATTGATGGTGTGTGGGAGTGCTTGCATGGAGGAGAGTGTGGGATCAAGAGGTAGGTGATGCAGGTTGAGGGTTTTCCGGCCTCCTGGTATCTTCCCCCAGTTGGATGTGGCAGGGAGGAGGGGCCACTGCTCCCCTGCCACCCTTATACATATTTGCTTCATACTCTTTATGATATGCAATTCAGTGATGACTTCTTACTTGACATGTTTACTTTGCTTTGCTATTGAATGTCAGTTTCGTTCAATAAATGGGGCCTTATATTTTCCAAAGAAGTGTCTGTGTGCGCGAGTGCTTTGTGGGTCCTGACCCCTGTACTGCCCATCTATTAAACCATGAGTGGGGCTCTTTTGAATAGCTATTACTACAAACCGAATCATTCCTAGGGGATCCTAATTTTGAAAGGAAACGCACAGTGAGATTAAATGATTTGCCAGCAAAATTGGTACAAATATGTGTTGAAGATTGGTTTTAAGTAATACAATTCTGACTCGTTGCACAGAAGTCACTTTTTGCCCACTTACTCTGTATATAAAAGACATTTTAAGCCATATGGATGATTCATAGGATAAGAAAATGTATTGCTGTGAATTGTATACTTATATACCAATGATTGTAAGCCATGAAAATGAAATGTTATTTATTATTTTAAGTTTCTGTATTCGATTTTTATCGTAACTTTTTTTTCTCCAATTATTTAGTTTCTTTTTCTCAATTTGATACTGATTACGTTATAAATGCACAAGCCACATGTTAAAACAACCCGACAATGTGAACATCATTGTAGAAACGGGTTGATGAACAAGAGTATTGGGGTAACTCTGTTTTGAATCCTAAATTGCATGGAGGGGACCACTCCTGTTGGCACTTCTTTGCAAAAGGGCCCCAACAGGCAATTTGAATGGTTTCCACAAAGTACTGGAAAAGTAAATAGCAAAACGTAGGCAAAATTGCCTTTTCTCATCTCTTTTACACTACGTGGCTCGAACATTTTAAATCTCGCCCATAATTAACGATTGGGAATCTGCTTGCTTTTACCAATACAGCTACAATCATAGGTGGTCATTTTCCAAGTCCAAGAGTGAAAAAAGTGGCAGTAAAATGATTTGATTGTAGCTTTATTTTCTGCATCCTCGGTGGAAACCTACAAGCTCCAGAATGCAAATTGAGAATTTACAAAAAAGCTCATACAGACACAAAGTGAAATGAAATGCATTGCAAAGTCATTGTTTCACACAGCTTTTTCTGTACCCTATAATGTCTATTCACCCAACAATCACACTTAAATAGTTTATTAAGAGCTACTATAATTTAAAGAATAAAAGTACCTTTTGCCATCACTAATCACTTCATGTTTTAAATAATCTGCTGCCGACACATGTTAAAAAGATAAGGCCTCACTGGGATGTCCTGTGCAGCCCCGGCTGACTTTGAGAAGAGAAAGGAAGAACATGGGCATTTGTCCTTTGGTTGCACTCTGCAGGTATATATTTCAATACCCTTTTTTTAGGTTTAACAGATGTGCACAGTTTATTCCTTGCCAGCAACATAATAGGAAATGCTCTTTTCTTGTGTATTTTCAAGGTTTCATGATCAATCTTCTGAGAGGCAAATGTTTATTGGGGATGCGATCCTGCAGTCCTGCGCTTGCCCCCACCACCCCCGCCCCCACCTCCTCTCACTGATGGATCCCACAGCAAATAACAATGTCTGGCACTGCCTAAACAACCAACAGTTATATCATTCAAACAAGACCCACAATGCAAATGATGTATTCTGTTTGCATACAAACATTGTTAATGGCTACTCCAACAGTTTGATGTTATGAAGGCAGTACTCGTCAGTTCATTTTAGGAAAGGTTCTGGCCAGGCAGGCTATGCTTCCACACAAACATGCATACTATTTAGGTCAGAACCCCACTGGTAAGTATGCATGAGATGAAGATCTGAAGCTGGTCCATGCATGCTGTCCTAGCCTTGATATGTGCAGGTAGGTTCCTGTTGGACCTACTCGGTGAGGTGCAGTTTGATTCCGTAGGTGTAGCGGATAAGGCACCCAAATCTGGGCATATATAAATATATATACTTTCACTTAGGGAGACAAAGCCGTCAGTTGGGCTTTTGAAAACACATGGGAAAGGCATTTGCCAGGCACTGCCATGAGGGTACAACCTGGCAAAAAGGTGGGAACCTCTTGAAAATGGTGCGAGTAACTAGGCATCGGATATGATTGTCTTGCAAATGTCTGTTTTAATACTTATACACATGTCAAAACGATTGGCTTTGCGATTGCTTGTTTTAGGATTGCAGTGTAAGGAACAGATGCAAGGACAGCCATGTTGCTTTTAAATCTACTGGCTGAAAACACACTGAGTTTTTATTTTTTTTATAACAGGAGCTCATTTACAGAGGTAATTTAGTCATCAAATACTCAAAAGAATGCTTAGATCTAACACAAGCAGGCCCAATACAGCACAGTTTGATGTTCCTTTGTGCCAGAGCTAGCTCAAAGAGCAGCCAAGACTATGTTTCAGCGGGGAGAGAGCAGGTAGTTGGTGGGAATACCATTGGGATTAACATGGCAACGGATGGGTGAACTGCCAAATGCATCCATAGAATGTGTCCCCCTCCTAACATCCTTTCTCTATCCTAGCTGTGGTCCAATGCAATCGTTCTGGCTTACACCTAATAGCCTAATTCAAAGCCAATCAAATCACTTTGATGGTGCTGCACTCTTCTCTCCAGAATTACATAGTTCTTACTACCAACCTTATTGTTTCACTTATACTCAAGTAGTTCATGCAGCAGAATAAATATATACGTTGACTGTAATTTGTAAGGGCCCTCAGTCTGATGGATGTAAGTCTCTGAATCAATCATAACCACAGACATTGCTTTGGGCAGGCTTCCACACCGTTGTTTGAAAATCAGCCATAGTTTCCCTGCCGCTAATGTGAGTATCCCTGCCCAAACTGCTGGACTACAGGGCCTAAAAATGCCTGCAGTGGCTTGTGTTCCAGTGAATATAATTTGTCAGTGTCCCCGGCCGTTTATGCACATGCTGCAGAAATCTGTGTCCAAGCACTACCACCTGCCATTTATTGTTTGCTCAGTTAACCTTCTTATTAAGCATGATGGGAACAACAGTTATATTTGCGCACATAAAAAACAACTTTAAATTATAGAAATCAACTTGATCGGTTTGAAAAAATAGCTACCTTATAAATGTGGGGTTTGAAATGTAAGTAAGATGAACAGTGCAGTCAAAAAAGCAAAACACATGACCTTGCTAGATAGTTGTAGGGTGCCTGCTTGAGAAAGTGTGCTACCTTAGAGGTGTGAATGCCCCCCCCTCACACATCTCCCTGGTAATTTCTGCTTTCATGGCTGTGGGGCATAAATCATTTTCCAAGGTAAGCAAACAAATCCTGACCGGGCCTCCTGCAGTGCAGCCCCTCAGAATGCTAATTGGTAAATACCCCCTGCCTGCAACCTCCTTATGCCCCCACCCCGTATTCTAGTGGTGGATAACTTTCAATTTTGTATTGTGTATGGTTAAAATACATTCAGCCTTTAATGGTCACGTAGCCCGTTCATGAGGTGGTCTTTCTACTTTGAAGTAAGCAGCACTGGTATGTGTACCATACCTAAAAAAAAAAAAAAAAATATATATATATATTTATGTATATTTTTTTATATGTACACCATTATGGTATGTTTTTTTTTTTTTTTAATGTATTATTGTTTTTTTTAATAGTACTGTCATCCCAAATAGTTTTTTTCTCAGGCACTGGTGACCAACCTGCCTAATAGAATGGGGGGATGTTTTAAGAAGTTGAACACAGGGATCCGGGGCGGGAGGGATTGGGGGGATCGAACGGAAGTTGATTCAAGAACAAGACTAGTCACTTGTGAGGTTGCTTCTACAGAAAAAGTGCGACTACCTTAAGGAGAGAGTGAAGCAAGATGGAGTGATTAAAGGAATTGGATATCACTCTTTTGCATCTGGGAGGGTGTATGTTGAGAAAGTCTACCCAATTGTAAAACAGGATGATTCAATTTGAATTGGATTTGCCACACTTAACCAAAGTAACTATCTTTGTGTGGCTGAAACTGGGTCTCCTTTTTTCAAGTCCTTTACTAGCCAAACTCTAACATTCTGTACTCTCTGAGGTTATGTAGGTCACCCTCCTGGATGACCCACATAAGCATAAGCGTGGTCCAGTCTTTAGTTCACAGCTGCTCCTGCAATCACAGCCATGTCTAATGTCAATTCATAGGGTCACTTTTTCCAACACCTTAAGTTGATAGAAGCATCTGTTCATCAAAAGAAACTCAAAGGGTTGTAACTACAGGGCTCCAAAAGAAGAGGAAGCCAAGTAATGGTGAGTGGTATTTCTGCTAAACCCCCCCCCCCCGTATTCCTGGTGCTAAATCCAATAAGTTCTGTTTTTGTACCATTTTAATTGCAGACAAGGTGTGTTCATCCAATTTAGCAAAGTATGTTGGCAGAGCTATAGAACTTCATATTCTCCCATCCTTCCCTTGACCTTCATGTAAACCGGAGTAGCCTCAGAGATAGGATTGTATATTCCTTTAAGAATAATGGTATTGGGTAGACGTTCAACAAAACCGGAGACGGGGGTGTGAGGAACCCATGGTGACAAGTAAGACAGACGCAAGTGATCCCAGTTCAAGGGCGTTTATTGAACAGTGAATGCGGTATGCAGGTTGGAGAAATTCCTAATCTAAACCTAAATCTAAGATGGGAACAAGTGTCAACCATCAAATGGAAAAATAAGGCAGTCCTAGTGATGTTGTGTCAAATAAAAAAAAGGCCTATATTAAGAAACCTATTGCAAAACCTCACAACTAATACAAAAAGGGGTGTGGGAAAGTTCTTAAGAAAAGAAAGAAGTGTTCTCAAATAATATGTCGGGATGTGGTAGCCTGGGCCTCCCTTCCCCACGTTTTAGACACAGGGTAAAATGGGAGCTTGAAGCACACAGTACAGTGTCGGGCTCCTCTAGCATGAGACAACAGTTCTAATGGTAGCTCTCAGGACACACTCTCTGCTTTTCACAAGATGACAGTTCAGCTTTTAACCCGGGAGCTTTCAGTTATCGAGGCCTTCGAAGGCCAAGTCTCATTTCACTTGAAAGTCTCTTGCCTTCGAGGACCAGACGTGTCCAAACAACAAAACAATATTTTCTTTAACAAATTAAAGTTCTTTTCCAATGCTCGCTGGGCGATAGGTTCACCCCTTGGTCCCCTCTCTTATGGGTGCTGACCCTTCTCAATAGTGTATCACTGTTTTTTACGTAGGGTGACGATTTCACTTCTGGGTCCCATTTCTTCTGGGCGCTGACCCTTCTTGATGGTTTATTACCACAGTTCAGAAAGGGTGCTGGTTTCACCCTTGGTCTTCCTCTTCTGGGTGCTGACCCTCTTTGGATCATATATCAGTTTCTTCATCAATCAATTTTGGGTCATGGCTTCACCCCTGGATCTCCCTCAGTCGGGCTTGGACCCCTCTTGATTTTACCAGGATTCAATTCCCTTGGTTTCTCATTGTTCACTTTCACTGTGGGATTAACTTCCCTTTTTCTCACACTGCTTGTAGATCAAAGTCTTTAGATTGTACAGGGATTCAGCTTGACCCTCTGTATGACCACTCTGACCTATTTTGCTGTTCCTCCTATGGCCTTGTGGAGCTTTTAGTTTCTGTCATATGACGCTCGACCAGAGTCTCTCGAGTTGGAACCCACGTTGTGCCGCTTTCCCTCTGCAACTGGTCTCCCCTTCACACTTCTAATAGTTTATTCAAAGTTCATCAGCTTTGATTCAAAAACTTGCCACTTTGTGATTCTCACTCAACACAGCCCGGTTCTTATCAGCTCTCCCCTCGACTCACTGGCTGTGATGAACTTCTTAGATGTTAGCTTTTTTGGAGTCAAGGCCGGTACAACGGCGCAGGAGCTTCCCTCGCTCCTGTCTATCGGCATAGGCTTGCCCAGTGTACCATTGACATCTGCTACAGGACACTCGTGCTATTGTTCGCTGTCTTGGGCTCTCTTCCACGAAGGTTCCCCGAGCCTGGGATGAAAAAGGGCAAGGTCACTTCTCTCCTCGCCACCCTCTCTATTCCTGCCACCTTCCTCCCTCTTTTGAACTGCTGCGTGGTAGCCGTCTCGTCCTGCTGTCTGCTGTACTTGCCTTGCCCCCCTTGTGCTCTTTTGCTCCACTTATCCCTGTGAGCAAATGGAAGGTCCGTCAGGATTGTATGGTTTAAGTCAATAGCCTGACTTTTCCTGACCCTCTGCTTGGGACATGTTAGGTAAACGGGGTTATTACAAGTCTGTTGTCTGTTATGTGAAAAAGTATTTGTTGGAAATGGGGGAGGTTGGAGTGTCAGAGTATCTTACGGTACAAGATAGGGAAGGTTGGTGCAAAGGATGAGAATGACCCGGATGTAGAACAGAACACAGGGAATTGTGAGAATGGTAGTGTTCTGTCATATTAGATTGGGTGTTCGAAAGATGACAATCTGAGAGATGGGATTGGTAGGGTTTTCGGGGTAAATGGGAATGGCTGGGATTGTGAAATGAACAAAGGGGATTGTGGGAACCATAGTGTTTTGTCTGATAAGGTTGGGAGTGTGGAAAATAATCAGAGGGGCGGGAAGAAGGATGGGGAGTGTTCGAATGGAGACCATTGAAACAAGGATTCTGTGAATTATGGTCTTTGGGTGCAACCGGATTTGGGACCTTAGAGGGTTGGTTACGTACAGAGAGGTTGTTGAATCTCGGCAAGCGAGATCTGCCTCCCCTCCTCCCATTAGATGTAATACAGCCTAAAAAGTGTCAGATATCTTTCACTCCTCTCCTTCTTTGTCACAATACCGCGTCTCACCTGAGGCATTTTTTCAAGTCCAACCCCGGGCTCCCCTACCCAGGTGATTGCCTTTCGCTCTTTTGCCCCCAGGGCTGGGATCTGATCATGTCAAGCTTCCTTTGGTCACCTGAATAAGGGCTCCTAGAGGTTTGCCTGGGAGAATACCCTCAGTTTTCTCACACAGGTGATGTCTGAGGCACCCCACAGGTAATTGGAGAAAGAAAGATCTGACTCAATTCTGTGTTGAGCCTATTATTTATGCAACTGATGCTAAATAGCTGCTTCTATACTCCCAATGCTGCCTCATTTCATGACCAGCACTGTCCTTCAGCATCCAGTGCTCAAATCCTACTTGGAAGACTGAACAGACAGCTGGTGGGCAGAACTGTCAGATCTGGCATCAGTAATCTCTTTGCCTTTAAGCGCATGCTGGGCTTTCTCCATTTATGGAACCTGTGAAATGGCTTGTAACAAACTTTGGCTAACTTCCATCGAACCACTTTCGTCCTTTTCTTTCTGAAGTGGTCAAGCATGCTCTCTATGTGCATGTTTTTCTTTCTGCGATCAACAGTCCTTTCTCCCTTCTTACTCCTTTCCAATTTTGATTTTGCCCTTATTATTTCACAGATCAAACTGTCCCTCATGCAAGTTTTGCCAAACCTTCTTCAATTCTTATTCTCCTAGATCTGTGTGCTGCTTTTGACACTGTTGATAACATCAACCTGCTCTTCTTTCCATGCTTGCCTCTTTAGGGTTTTCAGGATCTGTTCTCCAATGGTTCTGCTTTTACCTTTCTGAGAGAACCTATTCTGTTTCCTGGGCTGGAAACTCCTTCTCTACACTGCTCACCAATTCAGCGTTCCCCCAAGGTTCTGTCTTAGGCCGCCTCCTTTTCTTCCTCCATACTATTCCACTTTGTGATGTAATCCCCTCATTTAATATTTCTTGTCATTTCAATGCTGATGATTCCTAGGTTTATATTTCTTGTCTTTCGCTGATACTCTTCACACCACGTTCTATCTCTCTGCTAACAAGTCCTGCATAAATTCCCACAATCTCCATCTTAATCCTACTAAAACCAAAGTAGTTTTAAAAAAAAAAAAAAGAAAAATTCCCTGCTACTCCCGCGCTCCTCATCCTTGCATGTTCCCACATTCCCTCCCTCCCTCTCCTTTCTGCCTATGCCTGCAATTTCAGTGCTATATTCAACTCGTGTCTCTTTTTTCTCCCTTCACATCTCCAACACTGCCTGCACCAGTCTCTTTCATAATTCTAACATTCATAGAGCTGGCCCCTTCTTGTTTTCATGAAGCTAAACTTCTCATCTTTACTCTTATATTCTCCCATCCTGACTATTACTCCACTGTTCTGGTTATTCCCTGCATCTCACCTTACTCTGCTCAGTCTTTTTAATTCTGTCGTATGTATTTTCTCTTCCTCCTCTCTTAGTCATTCTCTTTTATTCCCTACTCTCCTTTGTCACCTTTTTATTCCACTTCCTCTACAGAATACATAAATGCATCCAGGATCTTGCTCCTCTGTCTGTCCGCTTTGATCTTCCACAACCTCTTCTCTGACCCCCTCCCCGCAATGTTCTTATTCGCTACATCTCCTCTCTGTCCCTAAACCTTCATGTGCTCATTCTCACTTCTTCTCCCTTTTTCTGTGTTAGGAAAGATTTATTGAATGTGTAATTTTCCCTCCATTTGTGGACCCACCCAAACTTTTTGCTTTGGTTTGGCTTTCCTATACTGACTTTTGCCAGTGGAGCACAGCCTTCAGCTGCTCACTTGTTATGGGAAAACTGACACGTCCTTCAGACTGTCAGTACTGGGAAACTGTTTCCCTTTATCTTAGACTATGTTGCCATTTCTTGGTAAACTTTTTAACAGTGCACAATGTACCTTTTTAGTACAGTGTGTTGGGTCATTTTTGTTTTATGGCCCTAGACACCCTCAAATGACTTTTTGGGTGATACAAGTGTGCCTAGGACAAACTGGTGGCAGCAGTTACTAAGTGTTTTACTTCTTTTTACAGGATCACATCGCAGTTACCGCTTTTGGTTGAAGACTGTGGCCAGGTCTGAAAAATGGCTGAGCCACAAAGTCATTTGTTCTGTCCTACGGCCATTTTCGTCCCTTGCCTTCCCCCAGGTCGAGTGACTCGTGTTTTCCTTATTTGGGCATACAGTCTCCTGCAAAAACTGATCTTTTTCAGGCTTCTGCATGTCACGTTTGTGTGCCCAGGAAGCGGGTTTGGACTGTCTGGTCCCAATCCACACTACTGGTGCTAGGATGTCTGGAGTGCTTGAATGACTGGGACCACTGTGGGTCATAATTGGTCCACGAATGGGATGCCTGCATGAGAGCAGATCTTCGATTGAAAGTCCTTGATTTTGGTGCAAAGCTAGCCTTGGATAAGAGAAGGGGCTCTGCATCCATTCCAGAACTTGGGTGAGCTACAGAAGGAGCCAAGTATCCTGCAGCGAAGAAACAGACTTGTGAACCCGCCGGAGACGCATTGGAAGGTTGGCACCCTGAGTACTCCCGTCTGACCCCTGTTTTCTTCATTGATCAAGAAGGCCTGCAAGTGTGCTTCACCCCTTTGGAGTAGTTGGAATAACTACTCTCGGCGACCCCTGCTTAGCCACTGAAGGAGCCTTTTTGGAAGTGTTCCTGGGCCATCCAGTGAACTGTCCAGCTCTACCTCGCGGTATCCCGCAGAATTAACGCCTTCTCGAGTTGAAACCTGAGACTTGGGACTTCAATTGCTTGTGGTCCCATGCCCTCTCGTGCCAAATTCCACAGGCCTAGCTCCTCTGGGTTGTGAATTAGCAGAGTGCGTAATGCTGCACACATCTGATTCCTGCGTCACTACCTGTTGCCGACCGTCACTATAGGTGCCTTGCTGACCTGCCCTCCTGTGCCCTGAAGCCTGCTGCACCAGAACTCTTTGTTACCTCCTTTGGAAGCTAAGGGCAACTGTCGTGTCACGGATGATCGTCCTATACCACAGCCGCTGAGAACCGGAGTGCCGTGAAACTGCAGAACTCTAACTTACAAGCCACCTCGACTAAACTGGCAAAGTTTGGTCCGGACCGTGCTGAGGTTCGGTGAGTACTTATGAAAACAGAGGCCCAAAAACAGTACAGCACTCTACTGTGCTGCGTATTGATCTGGGTATTATGAAGAGATCAGGAACATGGGGATATGAAATCATTTGTACAGTTTACTTACTCCCGGGCAATAGTAGGTTGTTATTTTTCAATGGTGAGTGAGGCAGGCTGTATATACCTTTTTATTCAAAGCATTTGCAACCAATGATGATGATGACGATAATAAAAGATTGTATATATTTTTTTCTATCAAACCACTTCCACTATTATGTGGTTCATTGATAAAGAACATAAACATATAAAAATAGTGCTAATAAAACATAAACATGTGAAAGATATAAAAAATAGGCCCAATAAAAATGTAAAGATAGGAAAGTAGAAGAAATTGTCTGTTTATAGATGTATGCTCTTGTGAAAAATAGTCCTTAATACTGTGCTGATGATATATTCAGCAAGTCCTCTGCATCAACTCCTTTCTTACTGTTCCAGTGATAGTTCAGCGTCAATGTTCAAGTGGTGCAACCTAATTTATATTTTTTGCATTCTTGAGTTCCTTTTTCTCATCACTTTCTTGTTTGGCACACACTTGGGCTCTGGTGCTGGGGATGTTTTCGTTCTCTTCTCCCTCGGGATCCTGATAGCTGGGCAGTGAGGCGGCACTCTTGTATGGTTTTACACCGGTAAATTGGACCCATGCCTTCTTGTCCTGCAACTTTACTGATGTAGGGGTAAAATAAGTGACAATATGGGGGACACTAGAAACTTAGGTGGTGCCACTTTTGCACATGGTTGCGGCACAGCACAATGTCCCCAGGTAACAGTTGGAGAGGTGGAATAACTGTGGCAGTGTCCAATTATGTCTCGTCATCTTCTGTGCCTTTTGCAATACATCCCTGCCTTTCCTTTACCTGTTGAGAAATGAAAGAGAGAGAGATTCAATCATGGACATCAAATAGTCATGCAACTCTTTTCCTAACAGTCGCAGTGTTTTGGGTATCTGTCTGCACGCGTGTTGGCGAGATAATGGGAACATGCATCCTGCGACCCGTCACTAACTCATGAGAAGTCAGGTGATGGTCTGAGCCTGGTTGATTGCGTAGGGCAAAAGAGCCAGCGGAAGGCAATACAGCTATTTCTTATGCAGTGTGTCTCACAATCTTGCTGTGCGGTCTATCAGGAGGCCAGTGAGGTGCTCGTCAACACCATTTGCTTGTGGGTGGTAATCCGAACAGAGTTTTTGCCTAATAAGGATGTTAATTTTGCAAAGAGCTCATTTGCGAAATGAGGTCCATTATCAGATGTCGGCACCTCGCACACTCCCCATCGGGGGAACACTTTGTATGAAAGGAATTTCGCTGTTGATATGGCATCTGGGTTGGTGCATGGTCCTGCTTCTTTACATCTGGTGAAGGGACACACCACACCAACATATTTGCATCCCCTGAACGTTTGGGCCATATCAATGTAATCCACATGCTGGGGTCTGAATGGGCCTGTGGAGTGCATTTAAAAGCCCCAAACAGAAGTGCCTTTCACATTAAACACTGAAACAAAAACGGCCTGGCATTTGTTTTTGTTTCAGTGTTTAAATAAAAGAGTAAAATTAAAAGAGCCATGTAGAAAAGGGCCTGTCTGTCATTACCAATGGACAAGCAGCATTTTCATTTACAAAAGGAGGAGAAATCAAAGATCCCTGCCAACTGGAAAACAGGATTTTTAAACATTGAAAACAAAAATGGCCTGCACATGTGTGTGCAAATAAAAACGAATTTAAAAGTGAAAAAAATATCACTGCTCACAGAAAATGTTAGGAAAACAACACATGATTTGCGGGTTGACCAAAGGCAATGTATATTATGTTTCAGCTACAAAACACCAGTGACGATTTGAAGAGCCACTTTGTCTTCATGAAAAATTCCAGCCCAAAGCAGACCCTTTTGCTGGCTGTGGTCAAAACATCACAAGGAAATCTCCCACTTCCAGCCCGGATTTCACATCTCACATGTAATCACCAACCACAATAAAAATGTCCTGCTACAGGCGTCTAAATTCAGTGTTCTCCAGACCTGCTGGCTCTGAAAGCATGGACTTAAAGAAAAGTCAGCCTTGGCTGGAGCACGACTAATATGTGTGAAAATGGGGGCACCCACTTCAAAGAGCAAGCTTCCAACACCAAGGAGACTGATAAAGGTTCAGGCTGACCAGTGAAAACAAATGGCCGCAAGCAGGAAGATTCACAATTTATTTAAAAGGACTATTATCATTTGGGCTTTTTTCTCTGCCATCATAAGGCTGATGGATTTCATCTATGTACCATTTTCTCATGCAATTTCCAGGCGATTTTCGGAATATAAAATTCATCTTCCTGTAACTCTGGGAACGGTAAGGGCCAGTTAAACTAGGTTTCTGGCTGTTCTGAACATGTGTGAGAGTTGGTGAACGGGTGGAAATTGAAATTGGGTATATGCTTAATAACTTATATATAACGGATGTGCTTTTTATGGAACCAGCAGAAAGGTGCCACATAGCTGTGCTACATGATACAGAAGGTGGTCGGCTTATCTAATTCCCCATGATTAGCCGAAACAGAAAATGTTTAGTCCGGCAGTTGGTAGTAAAATTATGAAGTTGTGATACCTAACTAGTTTTTGCCAAAAAGTTGAAAGGAGAGCAAAGGATGATGACAAATGGGAATTGCCATAATTCCCATTTTGCTCCAGACCCCATAACCAATCCTGGTTTGGAGGCTGGGTTCGGGAGGAGAGAGAAGGTTAAATGTCCAATCCTAGCATCAGGGATTATTGCAGGGTACTTCCTCAAAATTGTAAAATTGGTGGTGTCATTGCTGCTATATAAGGGGAACTGCACTAGGACAGAGAAGCAGAAAAAGGAGAAAGATGGGAACCGACAGACAAGAGACAGACCATCAGGAAGGCAGCTGCTGATACTTACCATCTGACAGCTGTAAGGGGACACCAGAGGAGATTGCTGAGAGTGCATCTGGGTTGAGCTGTCTTTCTAGGAAGGCCTCAATGCTGACTGAGTCCTACGGTGGAGCGCGGGAGGCCATCTTTGAGATTGGAGTGACCACACCCCTGCCCTATCTTTCCAGACGGTCCTGAGATGTAACTGGCTTTCATGAACCTTAAACAGATGCTTGCTATGTAAGTAGAACTGAGCCCTGGGAAACCAAAAGGTGGGGGGGAGTCTGCTTAATCCTTTCCCTTAATAATGGGTTGGGGGAGGCGACTGTGTAGATCCTTAGCATATTTAACCAAAGATATTCATTTAATTCCCTATTCGACAGACAACTACGGGGTGAATTAAAATTAACAAAGTTCACTTCCCAGTGTGCGCTGAAAACTATAGCCTATAAATTAATTGGGTAATCCTTGTTGTCCAGCTGACCCCAACTTCTTTTAGGAAGAGGGGTGTCTTTGTTCTTAAATCAGTCCAACCTTTTTAACACAGGCCTTTCAGTCAGTAAGTGAGGGATTCGGGGGAGGGTCTGAAATCCAAAATTCCCCAAATCATTCCAATTTTTCTGTATGACTTCCCAACATGGAACAAAGCACGGGGTGGGGGTCTGAAAAACACAGTTAAATCGCCTTGTGCTTTTTTTAAACCAAAAGTGTGGGCAAAATCATAATTGCCATATGTATTTGAACCAATCTTGAAATCCTACTGCTACCCTTTAAGGCTGCAGGAAAATCAAAATCGCACAACATTACATAGGAGCCTTTATTGCTCAATGTAATTAAGTTAGGTTAAACTTGCCGAAAGTTAAGAATTATGATTTTGTTATTTTGAACTCACGTTTGTGATTTATTCATGCTGAGAGAAGTTGATTGGGTAATGCCACAGATAAAGTGTTTTTCGTGCTTATTTCTATTACTTTTACTTTAAATACCAATATATTTCCCTCACACCAGCCTGGTTCTTGGCTCTTTGTCTCAGGGGAGAGGTATCCAAGGGGCATGAAATGTGTCTCAGATAGGGCTAAAGAAAATAATGTTTTGGATGGATTGTTCGAATGAGCACAAATCCTGAGGCCCTGTGTAGTTCATGTGCTTTTAGGCTTAACAAGTATTGCAAAAAGTGCTTGTTGCACGTAGAATGTTACTGAGCAGCCCATCGTCACAGTGGATGATTTCTTAACTGCAAATACTGCTGCAGCCAAAGCTTGTTCACATAGGTAATGCCCTTTCATTACTTGGTCTAACAACCTGCTGTAATATACCAAAGGTTTATGTCCCATTGACGTCTTTTGTGCGAGGATGGCCGTCATCGCTACTGCATTGCAATGGGAGAAAATAAATAATTCTGCTTTGTAATCTTGGATTCCTAACACAGGTGCTGTACTTATGGCTTTTTTAGTTAATCAAACATGCTGCTCATTTCTCTTTTCCATTGCATGAGATCTTTGTTTTGCTGTGCTTCCTTTAGCCCTTCCAACAGGATATATGAGCTGTAGTCAAATACCCATACTCTGCAATAATTGCATAGTCCCAAGAACTGTTGCAACTCCTTCACTGTGTTTGGACCAGGTGCATTACTGATTGCCTCTGCTCTTTCATGTGTCACCGTCCTCCCTTCTTTGGAGATTATTTTGCCCAACTATAGTACTTCTTCCTGACAATATTGCATTTTCTGTTTGTCAGCTTTGTATCCTTTCTCGGCTAGCAATGTCAGTAGCTGCATGGAGTCATTTCTGCACTGTTCCTGACAGTCGCTGCATACAAGCAATTCATCTACATATTGTATGATGGCACTGGGAGTTTGTATGTTTCCCAAATCCATCTGCAGCACCCTGTTAAACACAATGTGGGATTCACAGTACTCCAGTCTTACTCCTCTATAGGTGAATGTGGTTAAATACTGCAAATCTTCATGAAAGGGTATACTGAAAAATGCATTTTTCATTTCAATCACTGTGAAATGTGTGGCCGTGGGAGGTATTTTACACAATACCACTGGAAATTCAGGCTTAACAATGTTATTCAAGGTGCGTAAATCTTATATGAATCTCCAGAACCCTCCCTGAGATTTATTTTCACTGGGTACACAGCAGTGTTGCAAGGAGACTCTGATGGCACTATCACTCCCTGCTTCAGGAGCACATTTATGGTTTCATAAATACTCATCAGCTTCTTTGGACATTGGATACTGTTTCAATTGAGGTAAAATTGCCCTCTTCTTTCATTTTATTTTTATTGCTCCAATCCCTTTTAACAACCCCACATCATATGGACTGGTCGTCCATAATGTGCTGGGTGCCCTTGCCAAATTTTTTTCCCATAAATTATGGTACTTTTTTAGCTAGCATTATTTGTTGTGGCACCTCTGTATATTCTATTCTAAATTGACATGGTATATTTATCTCAAACAATACTTCATCATCAGAGTCACAGTAGTAAATTAATCTGGGTCAGTCTGTGTGATGTGCTAAGTGCTATTACTGTGTGCCAACTCGCCCCTTCCTCATCAGTGCCGTGTAAAATCACTCTATCCTCCCTTAATACAGCCATCTCTAGCTCAATTGTAACCAGTTACCCTTTAGTTATATCTGTAGGTATCTGTGTTCTGAATAGAAAGTCTGTGGGCAGTCTCAATAGCTATCCCTCAATGTGGGGAAAGCCATGCTAACATCACTTGTACTTGGCTTGTATGAGGCCATAAGATCTCTTCCCAATATGTTAACAAGTGTCTTCCTGGAATACAGGAATGGGATAGCTACCGTCTGCTCTCCTACTGTCACAGGCAAACTGTCAGTGAAATGAACCAAATCTGTAGCCCCAGAAAAGCCTTCAGTGTCCTGACATCGGAAATCTGCTCTCTGACACAGTATTATGTTGCCCCAGTGTCCACTAAGAAGGAAAGAGGCAGTCGCCTATAGATACCTCCACCTTCGGTTCCTGTTCAGGGTATGTGGTTACTGATAGGATAGGGCACATCAAGCTATTCTGTTGGCTGTTCTATTAGGGATACATGTTCAGTCCTGTCCCCGTAAAAGGGTTCCTTCCCCAACTGCTGTCACTCCTCCTATCTGGAGTGTCCGTGGCAAAATGTTTGTATCCCACTGTTACTGCTTGTGATTCCGCTGCATTCTGTGGTTGCTGTGTCAATGTTGGCTGTGGTTGTTGTGGCGCCATCTGTGGCTGTATCTGTGGCCCTTGTGGTTGCTGCACCTGCTGTCTGATCTGGTGAATATTGTGTGTAGTCATAATAACCATAGTAGTCATCATTTTCCTCATCAGGGGATTCATATCTGGGATTACTATACCCTACAGGTGCTGCTTGTAGCAGGTATATTCCTGGAATGGTCGGGGCTGGTGTGCTCTCATACGGAGGCGGTACTGTGAATTGTGTGTAAATGCCTGTCTCGGCTGGTGATGGCAGGGTTGTTGGCTGTGTGTGAACGCTCTCCTCAGAGGGAGGAGGCAGCGGCGCTGTGGGCTGCTCACTCTCCCATTCACACACATTAAGCATTAATTCCTTCTTAGGCCCCTCTGTCTCTTCCTCAAAGGCCTTCCAGAACTCTAATATAATGAGCCTGTTCTCAAGCTTTTTGCCCTTGTGTATGGCGTGTAAGTATTTGCACATATGTTGGAGTAAATCTTTCGAGTGAGTGCCTTCTTGTGGCCATGACATGTACATCTTTCCAGCAGTCCCTTTCACCCACTCAGCATGATACCTAATGATTTTAGTACTATATCTAAGGAACTTTTTGCATAGGTGTATTTTTGGGGTATCTGGCATGGTGACCACTTTTAAGCAGCGCGCAGCTTGGCACTTACACGGAATAAACTATACAAATAGTGTACAGATTACCAATAATCAAAACAAAAATATTCTTCACAATTCTCACACTTTTCCCTTACACCTTCTCCCCACTTCAAATGCACACCACCATTGAATCAGTTTGTATTGTCTGGGGCCACCCCTGAATGTCCAAATCCTACCTCTGGGGTCACAACAACAAAATCTGCTTGCAATCTAAATGTTCATAGTTACCCCATCAATCTGTATCAAACAATACGATCTGCTACTTGTTTGTATTTGTAAGTGGTAATCAAATAGTGAGGACTTCGTTATACTGTCATTGAATTCGCCTAAAGAACAAAGCATTTGAAATTGAGGTTTGGATATCAGCAGTTGAGTATGTACAATTATCTTGATTACCAGAGATAGATGCTTGAAAAATACACAGTGAAATGTACAATCTCTATTGCGCCAATCCAATAGGCTTGTAATTGAACTTGAGTTTGTGAACGCCAAAAATATGAGTTTCACACTATTGATGATCATGAAGAAAATTGTTTTATTCACAAGTGATCAGTACTCTCTACGCGTGTTTTACCCTTTTTGAGATCTAAAGCGATCCTCAGGAGAGTTTCATTTTTCTAAAGCAAAACGGCATATTAGTGCTAGTCGGGTTGTTTACCTTTCCTTATTAGAAATAAAGAAAGCACTTCAGAATCCGGTTTCAAATAATCACTGGCCTTAGTTTTAGAAGAGAAATGAAGAGGAAATAAAGTCTGCAAGGGGTGAGAGGGATCTGATTTTCCCTTCCCAGCAGCATCCGGATCATTGCACACGCCTACAACACACAAGGAAAGACACCTCTACAGGACCTACCTTACAACACAATGGCGGCAATCAACAATGAATCACTTAAAACACAATACAATAAAATAACAGCTATCTTCCAGTTTTTGCCCTGAGGTATCCTTATCTCTCTATCTCTATTACTCGACCCTCAAAAGAAGATTGGGCAGTACCGCACAGCCTTCCAAGACCTTGTCAAGGGATATCCTTTATCAGCATCACTGTTTCTTAAATATCGTACAATACATTTACCAACCCGCCAAACATTAACATGCACATAGCATGCTCACTTACATCTGTGAATCTTTGAGGATTCTGGGCATTGGGATACCCTCAATCTGCCAGCTCCTCCTTTGCTTCCAGCGGGTGGTGGAAGACCAGGCAGGCTTCTACTCCAAAGCCAGTTCCTGCTGACCTCCTGATAAGTTGTGCACAAAAAGTACTGCTCTCCTGACCGATCCGCTGTCCAAAAACGAGGGTTGCGGGGGGGGCCCAAAGTCCACAAAAGCCAAAACATACTCTGCTACCAGATGTAAACAGAGGCCCAAAAACAGTACAGCCCTCTACCTGGTATTTGCCAATAAAGAGACAACACAGAGTGGATTGTGGTATGCCAAATGCAAGGTAACCCAGTTTTATTAGAAGTATGCAAAAGCTGTGGCGAAAACGAGGTCAACAACCAAGCTCTCTCTCCAATTCTTTCCCGTTTGAACAGAAAACAGTTTATATAATGCAAATTAGTCATTCTGATGTCGTCATGATCACTGAGCTATGAAAACCTATCTCTACTGCTCATTGGTCCTAATTGCTAAGCTACATATAGTATCTATACATCCCACCCTACTGATTGGGTAACTCTCTATCTAAGGTGCCGCCCATAAAACATCCCATAAAGTGTACCACCTCATCATGCTTGAATATTATTGGTAAGCTCCAAATTACTTCTGCGATGAAAAGGACATCTGCTTATCAGTTAATAAATATGCAGTCACGCTCACTGTGAACTGGCGGCATGATGACGTGTATGTAGATGGGAGGAGAGGACAAGCATATATCCTTTGTTCTTAATTAATAAAACAGCCCATGTTATCCCAGCCATGTTATCTCCGAGTTTCTGAGAGTTATGTCCTTGCCCAAATTTTTAGTTTTCCGGCCCCCCCTGTCTTTTAACAGTAAATGCGCCATTCTGTTCTTCACACATTATGATTATTGTTATGAGTCGTGCTGCTTCCACCATGTTAATATCTTGTTGCAGCAATTATTTGTCTTTTTAGTGGCATCTGCGCTTCAGTCACGCCTGGCCGATTGTTAGTCAGCCACTAGGAGATTTCCTGGGATTCTCCGTTCATCCCATGGACTTCAAATAGTCTGCTGTGTTGTCGTAACTGATTTACCTTAATGGTTGAATGCTTGTTGTCTAGACACTGGTTTCTTGTTCCGTTATGTAAACCTCCCCTCTGGTGTCCTGGCTTTCGACATTCCTTTGATGCATCCATGTCCAACCACTGCAGCATTTTTCCTGAATTAAATGTATTTGTTTCAAATAGCATGCTTCGCTGCGAGGCATTCTTAAAGCTACAGACTTTATTCTCTGCTGTGCTTGTGCAGTTTAAAATGGCAACTGCTTATCAAGTTTGTATCCTCTGCAGGACACATTTGCTTTATCTACCGATTTCCTGGTGCATGTCTGTCACATTATTTCCCTCCCTATGTGTATGCAGCAACCTTATCTATCTACAATTTTCAGCCCTACTTGTGTAGTGAGTCCCAATCTTGTATACACTTGTATACATGCCGTCCTGTCCCCTAATATATTCTATTTTAAAACACACTAATTGTGCAAGCTAATGCGTTATCTGGTCTCTACTTGTGTAGCGCAAAATAACTATTCTTTGTGACAGCTGCATTTCCAGGAGAATTCAAAGTGCAGTTTCAAATGAGTCCTTTCCTATCTTATAATTTAGTTTCTTCTGAGGACGGCAGAGGGCAGAGCCTGAACATGCTCTCTAGTCAATAACTGCCCCACTACATTTGCATCACTTACCAGTGGTCCCCTGGCACAACCGATCTCTTTTACGCACAAATATCCCTGAAAAGATGCTCGCTTTTGGCTGGGTTAGCCTGTGCTTCCTAGCTATTTCCCCCCTCTTGGAAATTGTTCTGCCGCCAAGGGCAGACTCTACTCTAACAGTGGGAACCAATTCTTCATCACCCCAAGCCTTGCTACAGTCCTCTCAAGAAGACACACTTTTTGTTCTACTTGCGCGATCATGCATTTTTACGCACAGTTGTACTGTTGAGCACAAGGCTCCACACTTCTTAGGGCTGGACTGTGAAAATTGGGGAACGACTCTGAAGAATTGTCTAATGCTCCTAGTGTGTTAACTCACCCTTCTCCTTGGAGGTTATGGCTGTGTTTTACTCCTTTATTGCATTAGAAAACTTACTGTGTATATATATTATTTAGTATAGAAATTGTGTGGTAACTTTTTATATAACTGAAGTTTACTTGTATCAATTGGCCCGGCCGACAATAAATGTATAGATATTTTTTATATACACTTGTCTAAGAGTAATCTGTGTTTCTTTACTGTGTGTGCTCATTGTGGGCTTACAATCACTCTCATAAGACTTATTCTTGATCGCCTGCTAGATTGGTCTGGCTTATCCAGAAGGTTCCCCTGTTCCACTAAACTAGGGTGGCCTCCTAAACCTCTGGCCACCAGGTCAGAGTTTAGAAATCATCTGAACACTCTCATTGCTCCTAAGCACGGATATAAACTACATAGCCAGTCTTGTACCTCTCATCATATCTTACGCTTTTGCTTCACATCTCATCTTTTTTCCTTTCAGATTGCTACATTCCTTCTCATCCCCGGATTATTAAATGATCTTTATTGCTGTAGTGAACAGTGAATGTACTCTTCGGGCCGAATATCGAATAGTTGGTCCAAGTGTTTGGCTGGAGCCGACTAGTGAGCCGAGTAGTTGCTGTTTTTTAATCCATGTTGCACAGAGTTTTAAAAGATGAAACAATGCGAGGTCTGGAAGAGCAAGGCCCAGTGACCCTTTCTTCCCCCATTTGTTGCAGGGGAGGGGTGAGTGGGCCTTACTGTGTTGACCCCTCCCCCCCATATTGCTTTCTTTTAAAACCATGTGCAAGAGGGGTTCCTAGGCCTTGCCACGGCTGTCCCTGATGCAGCGTTTCTTTTAAAATTACTCCGGACTGGGGGGGGGGGCTGTCACGGCAAGGCCCGGTGACTCCACCCAACACCCCCCAGCAGCAATTATAGGATTTACTGGTTCTTGGTCTGGTGGCCCCTGCTGCTGCTGCAATTTTGTTTAAATGGCCTGGAGGGCCTGCCAGATCAAGGCCTGGTGACCCAACCCTCCACACCCCTCCC
Source organism: Ambystoma mexicanum (assembly GCF_040938575.1). Taxonomy (NCBI): domain Eukaryota; kingdom Metazoa; phylum Chordata; class Amphibia; order Caudata; family Ambystomatidae; genus Ambystoma; species Ambystoma mexicanum. The sequence continues at coordinate 926,044,118 of NC_090934.1, read as the reverse complement.
AGCAACAATTGCGGGGGTCACCGAATCTTGCCCTGGCAGCCCCCACTGCTGCATTTAATTTAATTTACATGCAGCATAGAAGCCACTGGGGCAAGGCCCAGTAACCTCTCCCACCATATACACACAACAATTGCAAGCGGTCACCAGGCCTTGCCCTGGCGGCCTCAGATGCTGTATTTTTTTTTTGTTTTTGTTTTTGAAGAAAAAAAAATGCAGCAACAGAGGCTGCTGGGGGCAAATTCCTGCATTCCCCTAGCAGCAGGGGAGGCAGCCATGGCCAATAAGGAAAGGCATGACTTGGCTTCTGCAGCCTGTCCCTTCTTTCGATGATTGGCCATCGCTCTCAAACAAAGGGAGATATCTAATAATAGAAAGTGATATGATCTTATATGATATGGCATTTATAACATGCCTATGCACAAGTGTTTCAAGGCGTGATGAGGCAAGGGAGGGGGGAACAGAGGGAAGGCGGAGACAACTATCTTACTAGGCCAGGTGACATTGAGATTGCGCACGCACGGGGGAGGAGAAAAGGGGAGGGGGAAGTGCAGTACATAGGAGAAACAGTGAAATAAATAAAAAGTGCGGCCAGCTGGTGGCAAGTGCAAGGGTAAGTGCAGACATCATGTGTCAAGTGCTGGTAGGGGGCTGTAGGGATGCAGAAATAGCCCCTGAGTGAAAGAGTTGCCAGGGGGGCAGTGCAGGTGTGCAACTGACGCAGAGTGGACCTGGGCCCGAGATCAAAGGGTAGCCAGGTGACCAGTGCAGTTTTAGTTTTAACCAGGAGTTCAGCAGGGAAGAGGAGTCTTAGGGAGGTTTCTCACACAAGTGCTAAATTCCCTCTACCTTAGAGCCCTCCAGCTCTTTTGCTATATTTTGGGGCTTTGAACTTTTCATTTGCCATATGTTTTTCTTTTGTGTTCTTTGGTTATGGAGTGTAACCCACTCCATAGGCATCTTCTTTTTACTGTGTCAGTGCAGTGACACAGGGTTGTCTTTTCAGACTTCCCACTTTAAACTGCATTTTCTGGGACTGACTACTGTCTCCCAGAACATGTAAAGTTACCATTGACTTAAATGTACAGACCCAGAACACTCTATCTTCGAATAGAGTACTGGAAGGGTTACTAGTTATCCCTTTTTATCTAATTTGCATGGGACATTTTTATGTTCCCCTTTCTCTAAGATTTGGCTGGTGGCAATGGTATCTAGCATTTTTATCCTACCGCGGGCTATGAAAATAGCCTCAGTACCGTTCGAGGCTATGGTGGTAGCCTCAAACTCTAGCCCACTGAATCCACTTTTATTTTAACTTAGTTCCGGTCGAGGTTTTTCCCCATATCTTTTTGTAAAGATATTTCTAGTGTTTTACTCTGTGCGCCAAACCAGGTTTGGTTCCTTTGTTTGCTATCCTTTGGCGGGCTTCTGCACAGAAGCCCTCCTTAGGCGCCTGAGTGTCTGGGTAGATAGGATGTGAGGGAGGGGTTTGAGGCCCCCTGCACAGGGTCTCCTTGGACAGCCACCCTGCCCTGTGATTGACAGCCAGGCTGTGTGAATGGGGATTTGGTGCATAAAAAGCCAGTCTCTGGGACTGGAAGGCAGAGTCGCCACTGGATCGAGAGAACCAAAGAGAAGCTGAAGGAAGACGACTGTTGCAACTACTGGACATCCCAGAGAAGCCCTGCTGCAGGTTCCGAATCGCCGGAAACCTCGACGACAGAGAAGATCTGCAAGGAATCTTCTTCCCTTGAGCTTGGTGGGACCAACCAGCTCGCCAAACGCCGGCCTCCCTCTCCTGGTCGAATTTGCTCTCTATTGCTGCAGTGAACCGGATTGCCAGGAGGAACGGAACATGTTTGGGTTTTAAGGAGCGCACCTTTTATTCAAAGTTTTGCTCGGCTGCTGGCTTCTTTCCTGGGCAGTGCAGGACCCTCCAGACGTCGTCCTTGTCTCCACGACTGAAGCTTCAGGAGCCGTGAGCCTGCAGGAACTGCCAGGAACAACTGCCTCAGCTACAGCATTTTTCTCCATTTTAAGGTACTGTGCAAATCCAGTTGTTCGTTCCGACCGTGGTGAAAATGCTTGAAATCTTTCACCTCTTCGAAGGCTTGTCCTCTTCTCCTTTGAATAACTTTTCTTCCGACCAACTTCATTTTGAACTCTTGGCAAAGACATAACCGCGAACTACTCTGAACCATTAACATTGGCCCAGGCCTATTGACTTGATTCCTAGTTGTAGTAACCTTTTCTGCGTTGCCCTGCCTATAACTTGTTGGTGTTGTTGATTTTGAATAACCTTGTCTTTTCACCCTTTTTAAATAGCTGGAGTGTCATTTTGCTCACACTTCATTTTGAGCTTAACTTGTCCCCGATTGATTGGGGGTTATTGTAGTATATTAACATTGTGATTTTCCTGCTGCTTTATGTTGGTGAACTGTTTTATAACTGATGGTGTAAATAAATATATTGTTTTACTCAGAAACCTTGAATCGGTGTTTGTTTGAACCATAGTAATTGTTGTCCTTTGTGTAACCTCTTGTACTGCTCACTTTACTCTTGAGAGAAGTCTGGCTGCTCGGCCATCGCTACCACTTTACTGTGTAGTACAGGCTTGTACCAAAGGTGAAATTGTACTTACACTTGTAGTCTTAATTGTGTGTGGTGTTCCCAAACGGTACTGCATATGATTCTGCCTAACAAGGAGGAGAGAAAGCCGAAGCAAAAAGGAAGGTCTTGAGGTGCTTCCGGAACCGGAGATGGTTCTTCAAGTTTCACAGAGGCAGGGAGGCTGTGCCAGAGGCATGCCCCAGCTGAAGACAGGGATCTACCACCAACTCATTGCTTGGAGAAGCGACTTACCTTGAGGGAGTTGGAGGCGGATGAGCGAAGAGCTTGAGAAAGAAGAGATTTACTAAGAGAAGGCCTTGTGGACAATGCAGAGGGTTTTGAACTTGATCCTCGCAGCAACTGAGAGCCAGTGCAGAGATTTCAGTCCTGGAGAGATATGATCCCTGGGCTTGAGGCCAAGGACAAGTCTCGCATACCTGTTTTGGATAAGTTGCAAAGGGCAGAGAGTAGAGGCAGGCAAATTTAGAAAGAGGCTGTTGCAGTAGTCCAGCCTAGAGAGAACCAGAGCTCTGGAGACCTTGAGCTTCTGGGGGAAGGAGAGAAAAAGGAAGAATACCTCTGAGGAGGTGCAGCTGGTAGTGTGAATTCTTAGAGACGTCAGAGATGTGAGGAGAGAAGGAGAGTGTGGAGTCTAAGTGTGGACCTGACTTTCGGCTTCGAATTAGTACACTAAGAGGTATTTGGCCGAATAGCTGGATTTTGGCTGAATTTTGGCTGAATACTCGCTGGAAGCTGAAATTCGGTATACCTGTAATTATAAATTGTACTGTCTGCTGTTAAATTGCTCAGTGCTCTGATGAAAACGCTACATAAATTTAATAAAATATAAAAATAAAATGCAAACTAGCTAATCTCAGTTGGCCTTCCTTTCATCATCTTCCACAGGATTCGTTTAATGAGACAGTTCAAGGCCTGTGGGCACAAAGGTGTGAAAGTTGAGGTTTCAGACCATCTCATGGTAACTGTAAGAGGAGAGTCTACGGGGGCCATAGGTTGATCAGCAATGAAATCGCCTTAAGCAGAATGTACGCGTAGCCCAATGCATTGTGTGATTCACTCTAATAAAAGGTCAAATAATGCCTAATGTGAGGAGGATGGACTATGAGTACAGATTCTTGTTCTGCCATAGATTGAGGATTGGCTTTGCCTGTGAAATCTGGCCTAATCTCCTGGAGGATATTGAAAGCAATCCAAAATGTGTTGATATGAATATTTGCATATTACTGGATTACCACATCTACATATACACCTGTATACATCCTTGTAACAGAAAGAGAAGGGTTCCTGTTGTGAACTTGTGACAGTCGTTACACCTCCTGCTCGGAATACGTTTTAGGGAAACGCTTCAATCGGAGGTTGATTACAATTTAATTAGGCAAGAATAACATGTACAAGTGCCAACGCGGTTACTGGTGAGCACTACACAAATGGGACATGGGGTGTTCTCATTCTGCATTTGACAGTCGCTGCCTTATATCCTATTCCCAAATACACCCACCTCCTTTGGCCGGCAGCTTGGACCACCAGATTGTCCCGTTTGGTGCAATTGGGACCCTCTGCGCAAAAGTGAAACTCTGTCGAGTGCCATGCTGCCTGACTCTGTAAGAATGTCGCCTTGAGTTTGAGGGGCCTCGGCCGTGCACTGGAAAAGCGGGTGTTCTTAAAAGGCATGCTCAGTGCCGAGGATCTTGCACGGAAGGGGTCATGTCTTCAGAAATCAGGCCACTTACATGGGGTGGGTCTTGCTAACTGTACCCCGTGAATATGGGGCAGCTCCATTGCGGAAATGCTGGCCAAGTCCCTGCCTCTCGCCGCGTCTCAAAGGGTTAACACTAGATACGGGCGTCGGACCATTTTTACGTACCGGAATTTAATATCGTACCTGTGATGGCAGCGTAACCACATTTCCTAATCGATGCACTCTTTTTGTTTTGTGTTCATTTGATAGCACGTTGGCTGGTGGGGGTGGGGCCTGGTTACATTCCATGAAGGCACTGTGATGCCGAGGAAGTGAGGGAGCTGGGATGTAAAAGGAGGCTGGTTAGGGGGTGCAGTCGCATCCCTGTTGACACGTGCTACTGTCGTCATGTCACACGAAGCTGCCGAGCAGCTGTGCACACAGACCAGCTGGCCCCTCCCTTCTCTCGCTCAACACTGACCTATTTTATAACGCGTTGTTGGCCAGCGGACACATATTGCGTGTCTTTGTGTTTGTATGGATTAGTGTTTATTCGACACACATGTAGGTGTAGTGCGCATGTTGGTATATTTATGTAAATGTATTGTGTGTGGATCTACCTGTACCTATCCTTGTGAGACTGGGTCATTGATGGCCGTCATGTGACTGTAGACAACGATTTAGGGGAGGGGTGAAAATCTAAAGTCTTCTTCAGGCTGAGAAGAGTAAATCGTGCCAGCCTGAGTACACAGCAGGGTCGGCATCTCTTGATCTATATTGTGTGGTTGCTCAGAGCTCGTGAGCGGTATGTGAGCCGGCTAGGGTGACAAAAACCGTGACTGCCAACAAAATAAACGAAGGACTACCCCCATAACAACCCACCCCACGACGACTCCCTCTCCGCCCCCCCCTCCCCTCTCTATTTCCCGGCACTGATCCTGCTTATAGAATGTTCGGTTTACAAAAGGAGCGATTGCTCTGATTGATTTGACAATCTTTACTGTTTTTTATGTTCCTCAACGTTAATGCAGTACCTGAAAGGTTGGAGGGGTTGGAGCCCAACCTGCCACATCAACATTCTGAAAATGTTAAGATGCATATTTACTTTATAATTACTGTACCTTTATCAAAAATCAGGACTCTTTCCTCCCCCCGCCCCTAAAACCGGCACAGGGTTTTTAAATAAAAAAACAAAAAGTCTTGGGACAGAACGCTCAATCCCAGCACAGTCCCGGCAAAACCGGGACGTCTGGTCACCCTAATCTTGGCTTGCTCTAGGACTGCTCTCCCTGCGTACTCCTCCGCAAACGGGGGTGGGATCTTCATCTGCGTTCTTTCGCGGCTGTTTTTCCAAACTAGGATGGTGTGTGCAGCAGATTAGCTACCGCCAGGGGATTTGTCACTGGGGGTTTCATGTGGTCGATGGAAATCATTGTAGCATTCTCCTTGTGGCCTGACGTGCGTTGATTGGGTGGGATGGAGGGCTTTTAGTCAGCGGGTTCACAGTAAGCACTTGGGGTTTCCTGTAAACTGGGTATGCGGACTGCAAACAGGGGAGGGTAATTGGAGTGGGTTGGGGTGGGATTGGGTGGGGTTGTGGGTCTTGATGTTGCTTTGTGGTGAATGGTGAGTTGGAACAGGGCCTTTGGTCTCCTTTTAACTGAGCTGATCAGCTGGAGAAGGGCTTAAAGGTTTGTGTATCGATTTTGAGTTGGTGACCCTGTTTGATCCTGTTGGAGAGTTGGCTGAATGGGGTAGAACGCTTCTGCTTGGTCCTTTCAGATGGGTAGATTGGACTGATGGAGCTGGTGAGCTGGAGACTGCAGGGGGCGGTTACTGTGGCTAGTGACCCTTTGGTGGCCTGGTGGGGCTTTGACCGAAGTTTGAGACATATGTCGGCTTACTGATGGGGTGGGTTCGAGTAGGGTACACCATGGTGGCCTGTTGGCAAGGTCGATTGACTCAAACCTGAGATTGTGGTAAATCCCCTCTAATGGAAATTACGTTTGCCCCTTTGTCTCAATGCAAGGACATCAGACTGGATGCCATCAAACGGATTACGGACACGGTCTGTAGCAAATCTCTCTTGTTAATGCGAAAAAGCAACGCAGGATTTTTCTCCTGGTTGAAAGCGTAGACTTTGCCCAGAATGGAGGGATGCAGGGAAAATCTCAAGCTTGACTTTATCTGCCATGCCACATAATGAGGAATGGCACTGCGTTGTATGTAGGAAGATCCCAGATGTGTTGCAGCCATGCACAGCTAGCTACATGTAAATAGATGGTAGACCGCGCTTCACCAGGAGCCATTTCTTGCAGGAAGATGATAGCCACTGGCCTGTTAGCCGGGATTTTAGGATGAGATGTAGTGTGTGTGTGTGTTGTACTGGAATGAGCAGTGACAGTCCTCTAGGTTAGGCACATGTTTCCTACTGGGTGTCAGGAGAAATGCCATAATTTAGTCCTCCAAATACCAATCTATTGCTATGAATGCCATAGTTTGTTGCTCAGGGGGGCTCCTTAAATCGTTACTTCGGGTATTGTGTTGAGCGAGTGTTTTCTATGTTCGGTCTCCCACCATCCCGTGCTCCTTAGAAGGGATGACTCTGGGCTCCTCGGGGTTGCCTGGACTTGTCTGAGGCTTCCAGGGGTTGGAAGTGACGACAGCTCAGACATACCGCCTCCACCTCGTGCCTGCGGCAGCCTGTAGATGCATGACGCAGCCCAACGCCAGGCCAATGATTAGGCTGCTCTGATAGACCTAAGCCCGGTCTGACGGAAGCAGAGTGCCACTGACACTCTAAAAACTCGATTTTTTGCGCGTCGTGTTTAATGGAAGTTGTCTTTTTCGGTGCAGTGTTTTTTTTCTTCAGAATATTTTGGACTGCCAGAAGAGACGAACAATGCTCTGTGAACAAAAATCACGCTCTATCAGAACGTGAAAAAAAAAACGCGACACGGCACTATTTATTCTTCAGGTTGCAGAGGACAAGTACACAAACGGCTATTCTTGACTGGAGCCAAAAATAAACGCATCAGTACCTTTAAACACCAAGATGAGGGAAAACATAAGTTTCTCCAGCAAAATAAACCATAGACCCTTAAACCCACCTCATTGACCCCGCCCTGCCAGCTCCCAATGAAGTCTAACTTGAAACCTTCTCAAAAGCGTCATGTTTACCCACACTCTGCGGTTCTAGTGAGGACTGTTGAGCCGGAAATGGGGTTAGATGGTTTCGCAGATCTGCCAGCGAAAGGCATCCTGGGACCTCAAGTAAAGCATTTTAAGTCTCTGTCCAGTACCCCGTTTCTAACCTGTCAATGGGTTACACACAGCCATTCTGCATTTCCAGAATAAAGTCCATTTCAAATGGTAACAAAAGAGAAATTAAATGAAAATGGTCTATAGGCGGCCCCTCTGCGAGAACGAACACAGCTAAATGACCTGTTCTTTGGGAAGGTACCCACAGAGGCACGGCTCCACCTCACTGATGATGCCCAACAAGGCTGAAACATGTGCATGGGGTTGTTGTTGGTACTTGTTCAGAAGGGAATTGCCATAGCGTTTCGGTGCTGGACTGCCCATGTGGGCGGGACAAAGGCTGATATGCAAATGTTTATTTCCCATGTGTGAAAGTTACTGTGAGCTAAAGTGTGGCTGTGGACTCTCGAGTGGGTACCTTCCCAACGAACAGGTCAATGGGCCGTGTTCGTTCTCTCAGAGGGGCGCCTATGGACTATTTTTTTTTTTCTTTGTTTAAGGGACTTAGGTTTAGTCACCCTAAGTTTCCTAGGGTGATCCAGACGTGGACCCCTTGCTCACTGTATTCAGGCACAGCTCCACCTCACTAAAGCCCAACAAGGCTGAAACACGTGTATGGGGTTGCTGTTGGTACTCTTGTTCAGAAGGGAATGCCGTAGCATTTCGCTGCTGGACTGCCCATGTGGGTGGGACAAATATGCATATGGTTATTTCCCTTCTGTGAAAGGTACTGTGAGCTAAAGTGTGGCTGCAGACTCTCGAGTGGGTACCTTCCCAAAGAACAGGTCAATGGGCCATGTTCGTTTTCGTAGGGGGGGGGGCGCCTATGACTACATTTTGATCATTTCAAATTGTATCCATACGCTTTCAGTACCTTTTTGTGGCACTATAAAAAGCATGGCACGATATGTAAAATGGACCCACTGGGATGTTTTAAAAAGATGTGTGCAAGTAATCTGCGTCATTCCAAATTATATTGCTCAAGCCTATTGCTGAGCTTCGGTAGAAGGCTTTTTTAGGCAACGTTTCGAAACCTACAATGTAAACCCGCGGACTCCCTGCGGTGCTTGTTTGGGTGGAAGAGCTGTGACGTAGGACTCCAGTGATCCTTTCCATGGTTTGGCTCTTTTTAAATTGTATTTATACATATGTTTTTTAATTGAACTGGAGGTGACTTCTTGTTTCCTCCAATACACTTACTCCTTTCGTACAACTAGTCCGCTCACAGTCTGGCTCGTGGTTCTCTTACTGCATCACTTGTTTTCATGGCATGCTTTTTCTTAGGCATTATTAAGCAGCATTCTTTCTATTTTTAGTTTCGGCTGAACATTGGCACCAACAACTTTTACTAAGTATTCCTACATATGTTGACTTTCATATTCGTGTAAGGCTACAAAGTAGTTGCGCTTGCTGTTCTCTTACTGTACAACATTTATCCAATCAGGTTTTTGACGCACCCTTGTATCAGTGCCGGGCTGATCCCGATTGGATAAATATGCATGTCACTGCATTCATAATCCTACCTTCCCATTCCTACCCCCTATCTGTTAAAACAAGCATTGGCAATGCCAATAGTTTGGGCTTTTGTGTAGGTATGGGATGGGAAAGGCATTTTCCAGGCACTGCCATGGTGGTATTAACAGGCCCTCAGTGGTAGTAGCTGCAAAATGATGCAAGTACATGGGCATATGATAGCAATGCCTGGCAAATGCCTTATACTTATACACAAGCCAAAAATACTGGTTTTGCCAATGTTTGTTTTTAACTGGACTTTAGTGAAGGACAAGCCTAGTGCTTCAAAAATCTGAGTGACCGAAGGCAGACCTGGTTAAGCCATTTTATTTACACCAGTAATGCGTTTAGAGCACCAATTAAGTCATTAACTCTCAGAAGACTGCTTTGAAAAAACACTAGCAGGCACTTGGTCACAAAGGTTGGTCGCAAGCCTTGTTAACGGTAGCTGAAAAAGATCCCAGGAAGATGTGTTTTGTGCGGGGAGGAGCGGGAAGTGGGTAGGATGGCCATAGGGATTAGCATGGCTGTGGGCAATTAACAGTGGGTAAATAATCAAACCCCGCCTACAATCGTTGTCCCTCCTCATATTCCATTTCTCCCTAGCTGTACTCTAATGCATTAGTTTTGGCTGATAGGTGGTGCTTGCACCACCTAATAGCAAACACTAACGAGTGCATATTCTGATGCTAATTTGCTGAGTGCTGAAGAACTTGGCTTAATGCTTAGCTTCACTGATTATCAAGCTATGACACAGCAGACAAGGGTTCAAACCCTGCAGAGGGATGGCTGATTCTTTTTTGTTTTTAATTCTTTATTCTATTGAAGGTGACTTCCAGCGATTACCCTCGCAACCCTGCGATGTGTCCTGCATGCAGTAGCACGACTAAGCAAAGGTCTGCGCAAATGCAACCAAATTACCCTGACCCTCCTGGAACTGCACTGGCTCCCGCTGCATGCCCGGTCACCCGGAAGTCCCAAGCTACATCAGCCTGCGGTCCACCAGTCCTCAAGCTACCTCACTGAGAAACTCAGCATCTATGTAAGCCTGCGGTCCACCAGTCCCCAAGCTGCCTCACTGAGAAACTCAGCATCTCCGTAAGCCTGCAGTTCACCTGTCCCCAAGCTACCTCGCTGAGAAACTCTGCATCTCCGTAAGCCTGCGGTCCACCAGTCCCCAAGCTGCCTCACTGCAAAACTCAGCTTCTCCGTAAGCCTGCAGTCCACCAGTCCCCAAGCTGCCTCACTGAGAAACTCCGCTTCTCCGTAAGCCTGCGGTCCACCAGTCCCCAAGCTGCCTCACTGAGAAACTCAGCATCTCCGTAAGCCTGCGGTCCACCAGAAGTAACGACGTATGCAGACTTGAACTCCGCCGGTGCCTGAGGAAAAGAACCAGAAGACAGGCCTTCTCTGTCTACATCCCAAGCATCTAGGGCCCCCTCCCCGTCAACCTGCGACTCTCCCCATCTCTTCTACAGTTCAGGAAAGAACTCCAGACCTTCCCCGTCAAGGAATGGCTCCTACAAATGTATCGGTCCAAGCAACCGTGTCTCAAGTTTCTGCATTAAGGGGCTTTCAAACAACATGCAAACTATGTGTTAGGATGGTGTTGGAACACTGAACATGGTGTGATGCCGTCCATTTCTCGGCAGGTCCCTCTCGCCTTCACATTAGGGTAACGAACTTGTGAAAAAGTAAAGTTTAATAACCATTTGCAAATACAGGCTGCAGTTAATTGATACTTAAAGGAAAATAAGTGAAAAGGTAATGGAAGCTTTCTGTCACAAACCCAGTCACAGTAAACTGTTTACTTCTAGCAGCATAATCTAGGTATGGGGCTTTTCTCGCAAAAACCTGCTACAATATATGAACGTTTCCACTTAATACAGGCATGTTCTGACTGCAGGGGGACAGTTATTAACAGCCTCCCGATAGAACCCGTACTGCTGCGGGTCAGTCCTCTTTTTCACTGTCTGGTCATGCTCATCCTGAGTGTTTGCTCCTGGAAGGTGAGTGTGTCTGGTTATTTCTGCTGCAAGTGTATGGCACTGGACTTTAAGTCTTTCTTTGGTTCATCTTTGTGGCTGCATATTGCTTCCGAATCCCCGTTGTCCTCTTTTGAGCCTTCGTCATTGCGTTTGTATGAGGTCACTGTGTTCCAAAAAGTTTTGATGAGGAATTCCTTGTTGCATCAACAAGAGGGCTCGAGATCCACCCCACTAGACCCCTAGTTTCAGCTTCAGGTTTCCCATGATTCGCCTCTGGCAGGGATGTCATTTAGTGTTCGCAACTGCGACCCCTGAGGTCTCCCCGCCCTGTGATCTTCCTTGCTACCTTACATTTTTTTTTTAAAAAAATAAAACCAAAAACAACATAACTTTTTGTTTTCATGCAATCTTTTGGGATGTGGCCAGCGCCATGTGTGTCTCTGCTTCTGGAGTGGCTGGCTTTTTTCTTCAGGCGATAAATGCGTACCAACACAGGTTGGGTGATATTGGATGTATTCCATATAAAGCGCATAAGCGCCAGTGCTATATAATAACACATCATTTGGCCATGAAGTCTGCTTGCCTTCACAGTAATTTGGTAATATGGGCCCATGCACACTGATCTTAACAATACATATGGCGATCCATTCTTGTATGAAATGTATATCACATTATAGGGATATCGTAACCATATTTTTCATACTGTGCTTAGGAACACTGCTATGTGATACCACTTCCTGTTTTGTCAAGGGGTGAAATGTTGTGTTCCATCGCTTCCCGTGAGATCACTTTGGCATGGAGTCAAATGACATCACTTCCTATGATGTCATCGGAGGTCAACGGTCGTCTGTCACTTCCGCTACTCCTAGCATTTTGGTGACGGGACATCCCTGTCCTCTGGCTTTCCTTTCCAGCTCCTCCTACCCAGCAGGGCTGGCCTTGGCACTGAAAGTGCCCAGGCGGAGTCACCAAAATGTGGCACACCCACTACCATCCCCTGGCACCCCTGAGGGGGCAAATTAAATGGAGTGCTGTTGCAAAACTATCGGCAGCGCTGCCTTTAATGAAGTGATTAACTTCCCACTCCGTGCTGGAGTGGGGAGTTAATCACTTCAATACAGCTGCAGCTGTCAATCCAGCATGGGGCCGTCTTTCAAAGGCTGTCCCATGCTGGCTTGACAGTCGCACCATACAATGATAAAATGCACCCCACTCTTGTGCTGGCATCCGCATGAGAGCGGGCGCATTTTGGGTCAATGGGGCGCCTGCGACACTTCACCCTCCGTGCCAGCTCTTGCAAGCCCTTGAAAGACTCCCCGAGCTGGCGTGGCGCTAATGGGAGCTGTTGACAGGGGGAGCTGGAGAGCGGCAGGGCCCAAGACAGGAAGGCCCAAGAGGTGTACACCAAAGATCTCAATAGGAGAAAGGAGCAAGTGTTTTGTTTCTGTGTGACGGAACATCCAAATATCTACCAAGGGTAGACGGGCTTCAAAGTTATACAAGATATTTAGTTTCAATCTATTCTAAAGAGGATATGAGTGGTGTCGGCGAACATAAAGTGCAAACTGAAGGATTGAAGCCGCTGTGATTGGGATGGGGGCTAAGTATAGATTAAACAGAATGAAGTGGTCTTGCATAGCAGCTTTTTGCGTTTTCTTGTTGGCCTCGTTGTGCGTGGCTCTAAGCCAAGCTGGATAGCGAGAGAGGCAGATGAGGAACCTGTTTTACAACGGTAGCGGGCGCCCCTCTCTCGAAAGAACAGACTTGATAACCTGTTCAGTGGTTATTAACCACTTGAGAGTTCGCAGCCACTGCTTTTACTCACTGTGCCTTTCACAGATGGGAAATATCCATTTGCATATCAGTCTTTGTCCTGCCCAGGGGCAGTCCAGCACCGAAATGCAATGGCAACTCCAACCTGAACGAGAGTACCACCAGCAACCCCATACACGTGTTTCACCCTTGTTGGGGATCATCAGTGAGGTGAAGCTGATGCCTCTCTAAGCACAGTGAGAGGGAGACCACGTCTGGTTGCCCCCAGGAGACCTAGGGTTACCAATCCCAGGTTCCTTGAAAAATAGTTTTACAACGGTAGCGGGCGCCCCTCTCTCGAAAGAACAGACTTGATAACCTGTTCAGTGGTTATTAACCACTTGAGAGTTCGCAGCCACTGCTTTTACTCACTGTGCCTTTCACAGATGGGAAATATCCATTTGCATATCAGTCTTTGTCCTGCCCAGGGGCAGTCCAGCACCGAAATGCAATGGCAACTCCAACCTGAACGAGAGTACCACCAGCAACCCCATACACGTGTTTCACCCTTGTTGGGGATCATCAGTGAGGTGAAGCTGATGCCTCTCTAAGCACAGTGAGAGGGAGACCACGTCTGGTTGCCCCCAGGAGACCTAGGGTTACCAATCCCAGGTTCCTTGAAAAATAGTTTTACAACGGTAGCGGGCGCCCCTCTCTCGAAAGAACAGACTTGATAACCTGTTCAGTGGTTATTAACCACTTGAGAGTTCGCAGCCACTGCTTTTACTCACTGTGCCTTTCACAGATGGGAAATATCCATTTGCATATCAGTCTTTGTCCTGCCCAGGGGCAGTCCAGCACCGAAATGCAATGGCAACTCCAACCTGAACGAGAGTACCACCAGCAACCCCATACACGTGTTTCACCCTTGTTGGGGATCATCAGTGAGGTGAAGCTGATGCCTCTCTAAGCACAGTGAGAGGGAGACCACGTCTGGTTGCCCCCAGGAGACCTAGGGTTACCAATCCCAGGTTCCTTGAAAAATAGTTTTACAACGGTAGCGGGCGCCCCTCTCTCGAATGAACAGACTTGATAAGCAGTGGCTGCGAACTCTCAAGTGGTTTATAACCACTGAACAGGTTATCAAGTCTGTTCTTTCGAGAGAGGGGCGCCCGCTACCGTTGTAAAAAAAAAAAAAAAAAAAAGATGAGGAACCTGTGCTGTTGGTTGATTGCGGATCGAAGTACTTGAGTCCTGTGTGCAGTATTCTTCTATAGGTTTGGTAGTGTTCCTTGGTGTCGTGTTATCTGAAAGGGAGAGCCCAAGGTAGGCAAAGGAAACTGTCTTTGGGTAAAATGATACATTCTGATATTGGGAGTGTAATCCGACTGAAGAGGGATTTTTAGTTATAGCTTGATAAAGTACACGTGGAATCGGCTAGGCCTGTGGGGATTCTTTGTGGGGGCTGAGTGTAGTGTAAGGGTGTTGGAGACTTTGGAGAGGAGTCAGACAAGGGGAATAGACAGACCAGTAATGGGATTAGAAGTAGATGTTGGGTACCTTCTAGGAGCGAGGTAGTATGTGCCTTCTGAGAAGTGAATAGGCGGCTATTTTCAAGCTTCGGTTTCATAGTTTCTGGTGATGATCATTCAGTTCCCTTTCTGCTGTGCGGATTCAGATCCAAATGAGTCACAGTAGGGTAGCCGTTGAGATCCTTACAGGTTTCTGGAAATTTATGGAGCTTGAAGATGCGTTCATGGGACAAAGTAGAGGTGGATTTGTGTATGGTTGGGTGGCATGCAGATGCAGTGTTAATAATGAATTCAGTTGAAGAGCCAGGTTATTAGCAGTTTTCTGAAAGTGAAGTGTTTGCCGTATGTACAGAGGTATTTTGGTTGGAGTGTGGTTGCTAAGAGGGGGAATGTGGACTTTCCATGTCATGTCTACTTAGTTTAATACCGTTTTTATAAAGGTGTTTTGCTGATCGTAGTGTTCTCGGTGGTGTGTAGTTGGAGAATCTTCCTTTGATGGCTATATCCATCGTGGTAATGGCGGCAGATGCATAGATTTGATTTTTTTTTTCTTCTTCTTTAATCCGGTATTGATTGGGAGCCAGTTCAGTGTGTGGGCAACTGTTTCGGTATTTGTATGCTTTCCGTTTTAGAAGTAGTCTAGCTGCTGCGTTTTTAACTTTTTGAAGTCTATGGGTATATTCTGTGAGTTCAAGATGAAGGCTGTTGGCATAACTGAGACTTGATGGTACCAGTGATACCTGCAAGGGGTCCTGTGTGTGATATTCAGATGAGGCATGATTTGTCTTAGGTTGTAGACTATGCAACTCCTTTCAATAGCTTTAACCTGTGATTCTAGCAGAAGTTCTCAATCTTTTGTGATTCTAAGCTTTCTAAAGGTAGAAGCAGACTGTGTGCAAAGGCCCTTTGCACCCAGCCAGGGGTTTGTTGTGGAGTAAGGTCTCATTGTACTTCAAATCATGAGCCTATTTGGTATGAGTTTGGCTTAAGCCTGTAAAACGTCATCCAGGAGTCAAGGCAAGCTTTGAGGTTGTCCATGTTGGTTGTGGAGTCGTTGGTGAGTTTGCACATAATGTGTGTGTTGTCTGCATAGTTGAAACATGCAAGGCCTGTGTTGCTGAAGAGATTCAGGAAGGGTAGGCATATATTATATTTGATACAGTCAGTCATGCCACTGTGGTAAATCTGCTCTGGTACCCTTGGCATCACAGACGTGGGTTTGGACTGGTTGACCTCCTTCCTCTCTGACTGACCATCTCAGGTTCAACTGGGTCCCTTTCTCTCCACCATCTCGCTCTCCACCTGTGGAGTCCCTCAGGGCTCTATCCTCTCGCCTTCGCTTTTCAACATTGAAAATACCTCCCTGCTAGAGCCCTTCGGTCATCCAGCTCTAACTTTCTGCAGATCAGATGCTTTCCGAAGCGGAGAGTGGGGCGTATATCTCTCCTCTACAGGGCCCCTCCCTATGGAATGGCCTCCCAAACTTGAGCCAGATCTCCTTAAGTTCCAGGAAGCTTCTTAAGACCTTCCTTATCTCTTCCTTATTCCCTCCCTGCCTCTAATGTCCTTATCTGCTTCTTGACTGTCTGCCTGGTTCCTTCAGAGTCTTACAGGGCACCAGGCCTCTCTAATCCAGTCTATGCCTGCACTTGGTTTCCCCTGATTTCCTCCTCCCCACCAACCGTCACTTCCCCTTCAGGGCCCCTCCCCCCCGCCCTAGCCTGGCTGGGCCTGTGCCCTAGTAGCCCGTCCTGCCCTTTTCCCCACATTTAGCTTGTGGACCGTCCTTCCCCTGCACTCGTCTGCTTTCCCCTTGTTCTGTCCACCAAGCCTCCCCCCCCCTTTGTCTGGTTGCGCCTCGAAACACATTGTGTATAGGCGCATTATAAATAACCAATAAATAAATATAACAGAAGAGATGAAAGGTTAGAGCCTATGGGTACTCTGCATGTCGGGTGGTGATCTGAAAGGGGCCATGAGTGTTTGTTTGCTCAGTCAGGAAGGATGCCATCCAGCTTAGGGATATGCTATTCACCCCAGTGTCCTTTGGCCTTTTTAATAAGATCTCATGACTGGTGGTGTTGAAAATGGCAGAAAAGTACAGTAGGATGAATACACTATTTGAGTTGTCTTTGTTCTATGGCATGTCCCATATCAAGCAAAGTTCGGATTCTGTTACTCTTATAGGCCTGAAACTGTGTTGATCTCGACATGTTCCTGGCGCCATTATATGACATTTTTAGAACTTTGCCAATGGAAGGTTTGTTGGTGATTGGACAGTAGTTAACTGGGTCACTTGGGTTAGCAGTGGGTTGTATACAGAGGGATTTAAGAGAGGATATTTTGGAGACTAGCCAAATGATTCCCTGCTTGACAAAGCCACTAAAATGGTATAGGTAAACGGCAGCTAAACCCTGTTTCCTAATTATCGTTTTTTAGATATTGGTGTTTGGGGCGCACGTTGCTGGAGTTGATTTTAGAGAGAAATTACTGGGGTATAAGGGGGTAAACCATTATTGATTGTGTAGAAACATCTGTAGGTATTGCTTGCCTAGTTTAGTAGAGGGGTGTTGCTTCTTTCCTGTTCAGGCGGTCTTAGATTTGTTGAATTAAGTTAACAAAGTGAGTTGCAAAAAATCACATAGTTCTTGCATAGGTGTTGAAGTCATGTAATAGCCACGGAGTTGAATTTGTCGATGATTTTAAAAACGTTCTTGTGACTGTGTTGCACAGAGACTATATTATGTGAGTAGTGGACTTCCTTTGCTTTGTTGGTTTCTCCTCTGCAGTACCAGAGTTGCAGATGTAGATACGTGTTGTTGGTAGCTTGCTTCTTTTCCAGATTTTCTGGAGTTTCTTGTTGACTTTTCATGATCTGCTTCTGCTTGGCAGGTAAGCCATTTGAAGACTTGCTTCTTTTGTTTATGTATTGTGTATCTTTCTTAGTGCAGTTCTTTCCAGGTGCTGTTTATCCATTTGTAATTGTTGTTGAGTTCAGGATGCAAAATGTGCACTCTCCCATTGCAGGGGTCGAAATTGGGATTTTTTTTTCAAAGGGCAAAATGCAGCTCCTCAGTATCGGGCATCACCCGTTGGGCAGGAGCTGCACCGGGGGAACCAGGAGATAGTACATCGTGCACAGTAAATGTAACTTTTGCGTAAGATGCAAAGTCTTAACCTTTTGTCCATTTATATATTATCCAATATGCTTTAAATATCTCTTCAGTGTGTAATTTATTCTCTTTTATACACATGCCCAAACCTACACAGTTGATATTACATAGCTATGTTTTTATGGCACCACTTGCCTGGGGAGTCAGAAGTAGCTCCTGGTAGCTCTTGGTTTCAAGGTAACAGCCTCTCCAAATATATAATATAGAACTGAGGCGGCAAGTGACTTTCTATGGTTGGCTATCTGCTTCCAACTTGGAATTCTTACCCCGGTTGAGCTGATCATCCATGTTTTGTTATGACTTTGATTGTTATATTGGGTTTGGATGCTTTGTTTTTTCCAGCAGGGTGTTCATAATGAGCCTTTTGCAGGTTCTGCGTACCATTTGGGGATTTGGGGGGGGGGGGGGGTGCCCCTTTTTAGGGTTTCGCAATTGCTGGCACATTGATGCAGACAAATGGGATAGAGAAATGGTATGCCCAAGGCAAGTGGACTGGGGGGGAAAAACAGTTGTACACGTAATTTCAAAATACGTCATCCATGGTGTCTCTGGCTTTGTGGGTTGATTCTTTAACAATTATTTGAGGTGAGCTTCCCTGAGGTTTACAGAGAGGGACTTTGTGGCCGTATTGTCTTCCTGCTCAAGCCAGATGTCGAAGTTCCCTTTATGGTGAGGTGTGAGTGGTCTAAAAATAGACAAAAGATCATGTCCAGTTGTCTGTGAAATCAGGGTGGCAGGACAGTGGCATCTATATGTGAAGGAAGGCTAGTGCTGGCATGTGAGAAATTGAGCCGATTAGGATGAGCGATTCGCAGTCAAGAATATAAATGACGCTTGGAGTAGTAACTTTGATGGATTTTCTGTGGACAAGTGCAATTCCTCATCCTCTCCTCACTGTTCTGTGGTCAAACCTTATTTTGTAGCTTTTGGGAATCGTATGTGGATGCTGAGTAATCCTTTGAGAGCAAGGTTTCTGCGATGGAAAGTAGGTCTGTTTTGTCCTTACATAGAAGATCAAATTAATTGGGCAATAATGACGTGGCCTAGTACCAACCACTCCTATGAGGTTCTGTTGTGTAGACGGAAGTTTGATGTAATTGTTCACTGTTTGACTGTTTGTCAACCGTGAAGGTTCTTGGTTGTTGTCTTCATCTTCGAACAAGCTGAGGAAGTTCTGGTTAGCTGGCCTGGTTTCACTGAGGGGTGTCCTTGGGGTGCTGTTTCGTGATGTAAGGTATACTCAATGTTGATTCCTGGAGTTATGTGCGTCTGGACGTTTCACAGGCCACTGGCATAGATTTTTTTGTTTGAAAGTCGGCACAGTTTATATTGCTTTCTGTGTGTTCTCCTTGCATTGGGTTGCTGATCTGAGATGAGAGAGGATGACTTGCTCCAATGTTGGAGTTCTTTGAGAAGATAATGAAGGCTGTCATCCATCTTTTGGACGATTAATGGGGATTCGTCTAGTGTCCCTCGTTGATTGGTGCGTGGACCTTATGCTTTACTCTCCTACATCTTTCTTCAACTGGGCCTGCTATATTTGCTTGTTCTAGGCAAGGTGCGGTATTGCTCTATGAAGGTTACCGGTGAGTAGTTACGTTCTGTGAGCTAAGCTCTTAAGGGGGCCCACAGGAAGTATGTTTCACTTATCTTTTAACAATGGTAAGCCTGGCTATGCAATGAATGGTTTGATTATACTCCAGCTGGGCTTCAAGTATTCCAATTTAGGCTGGGTATGTAGAAATAGAATTGATTAGGCAGCCGATGGGTGAGAGAAAGAAGTCTCTCGCTGTACAACAACAGACCAGACTAAATTAATAATTAACAGGCTGTACAACAAGTGACTGGTTTCCGCAACCTGCACCAAATCTGCTACTGGACCACTCACCGATCTCGGTCCTTGGCCCAGCCACTCTTCCCTTGCACTGCCTACCCGCATCACGGGACTGTCTCTGTATCCCACAGCCCTTTCTCCCGGCACTTACCTTGCACTTGCCACCAGCTGGCCCTATTATTTATCTTGTATTCTACTAACCTTTACTGCACTTTCCTTGCACTTGCCACCAGCTGGCCCTATTATTTATCTTGTATTCTACTAACCATGTACAGCACTTCCCCCTCTCCCCTTCCTCCTGCACTTTCCCAGTCCCCTCTACCCTTGCACTTGCGCGGTCTGAATGACACCTGGCCTAGTAGGATCGTTGTCTGTCTCCCCGTGTACCCCCCCCTATCTCGTCGCGCCTTGAAACACTTGTGTATAGGCACGTTACAAATGCCATATCATACATCATATCATATCAGCAGAGATATGGCTATGCAACAGTTGGTACAAATGATCAGCAAATAGTCTGTCTAGGCGTCAATTACATTTAATTCCACCACAGATCATTCTTGCCACACAATAGATCTACCTGGCAATGTAGAACCTGCTGATTACATGACTGCTGAGCCTGGCTATGTAATAATTGACTTAAATAGACAAAATGGATCTGAGTACAAGGATGAGTCTGGCATTGCAAAAACTAAGTAGTCGAGAGGGACCATCTTCTGAGGGAATGCCTCCTTTTCCCAGGTTGCGGTCCCCCTTTGAAAGGGCAGCACCCAAAGTTCCAGATTGAAAAAGTCTTAGTTCACAAACATAGCAAAGTTCCTACTAAAGTCCTTGATGTCAAGATGACTACTTCCTCTTGACCCTTCTCGGGCATCTTGCAATGTTCCCAATTCCAGAGCGAATGACTCCCTTGCCCCGGGTCTTTCGCAGGTTTCTCAAAACGCCAGGAGAATGACTCCCTGCCCTTGGCCTTTTTCCGGCTTATCTCGGCAGTTCAACAAAGTTGGGGGAATGTCTCCCTTCCCCTGGCTTTTCTCAGGCCTTTCTTGGCAGTTCAACAAACAGCCCTGGTGCACTCTTCTGTCAGGAGACTGTCTTGGGTCCCAGACCCCTTTGCAGCTTTCTCTCACACATGGATCCCAGACCCCTTTCACTTGGTTACTCTTGTTTGGGTCTGAGACCCCTTTGGTTTTTCTTTTCTTGTTCAGATCCCAGACCCTTTGACTTGGATCCCAGATCCCTTTATGCTTCTCTCTTGGGTCCCAGACCCCATTTCACAGCTTTTTTATTTTTTATTTTTTATTTTTTTGATGCCCCACCCTCCCTGGGATCACGGGGCAGCCCCTGTACATTCTGTGTGGGGCCCTGGTTGTTTATCTCGGTCTTGGGCTTCTCTGTGGTTTCCTAAGGGTTTTCACTGTTCCTTTCTGCTGGCACTCTGCCATACAAGGCTTCGAGGTACAGGGAGCCGGGCTGTGTATTCCTGCTCAACCATCCCTTGCGTTCTCTTACGACGGGGTCCTCTGCCTCTTCCGTCCTGGGCTCTTCGGACCTTCCAGGAGTAGGTAGGGTTGTCGTGACTTCCCCTGCCGAATACCAGTCAGCGACTGCAGGCTCTGCTTTTCTGGATGCGGGTTATCCCTTCTGCTTGCGGTGCATCCGGGGAGAAATTGACAAGTTGAATTGCCCTGCTCCCCTTTTTATGTTGAGTGGTTGCATACTTTGTTTCAGGTAACTAGACCACTCATGTCGGTTCCACTGGGCACTCTGTATTGCTCTGTGCCTCTTCCTTGTCTCAGTTTTAACGCCCTCCACCCTCTTCCACTGGGCTGCACGTGGTCTTCTTCGTCCCAGTGTCTGTATGTAATTTACATATGCAGTCCCTTGTCCCAGTACTTTTTAGGTAGGCCACATTATCTACCATACAGTAGCACATGGAAATATGGGGGGGATTGTGGAAGTCGGTACAGGTTACGAGGAAGAGGAGGGTGAGGACATTTTGTGGACATGCCACGACAGTTGCCCTAGTCCCATAGGGGGAATCCCTCCCCATGAGATCCACCCACTGCGTACCACCCCCAGGGGGACTAATGGGTAGTGGTCCCATCTCCCTGGCCTAATGCAAAGGGGCTCCCCCGAGGTGAGAAGAGGGGCAACATCCAATGATTCGTTAAAAAATGGAAAATGTGATTTTGATTCTGAAATACTTATGTGGCTATGCAAGTCTGTAACTTTAGTAGATCTGGCTATTCAGAATGAATGTGGCTATGCAACAGTAGATGGCGAATAATTCTGACTGTCAAAAAATGCATTGAAATCAATAGCCAAATGGTCTGATTATGCAATGATTTAAATCAAGTCAGCAACAGAAATTTTAGTTATGAAAGAGGTGGTTAGACTCGGCAACATAATAGATCTGATCTGGCTGTGCAGCAAGTATTGGCAGATAACTGACTGTGCAGCCAATTGATTTAGATTGGTAGTAAATTAAAGGGATGGTCTAGTAAAACATTTTATTTAAAAAATAGATAGGCCACATAAAAAAAAAAATACTAGCATCCTCCGTTTTAAAACTTCCTATGTAAATGTTTGAGCTATTCAAGCTTAAAATTCGAAAAAGCAAGCACAGGGGCGCAGCCATTTTGTGAAATGGAGGCCCTCCTGTGCTGGCTTTTGCGGCACTAATGAAGGAAAAGCCAGCCAGCTGTAGTAAACAAAGTCTACCGCTGGGTGGCTTTCCCTTCATTAGTGCCGGGACTCGGAGGACGCGGACCGGAGACCAGAGCAGGAAAGCTGCAGCTGAATCTCGGTAAGTGCTATTTATTTTTTTTACAAAAAATAAGCACTTGCTGCGGTTTTTTTTCTAAGTTTTCCGGGCTGGAGGAGCTTTTGAAGCGATCGCAAACATAAGTACAACGTTATTGTGTTGGAAAACGCTGCGGTTTTTCTTTCCAAGTTTCTCAGGCTCCTCCGGCTCGGAGGAGCCTGAGAAACACGGAAAGAAAAACTGCAGCGTTTTCCAACACAACTGCGTTGTGTCTGCCTGAATCTGCTTTACCATTTGAATGAAGGGAAAGCCACCCAGCGGTAGACTTTGTTTACTACAGCTGGCTGGCTTTTCCTTCATTAGTGCCGCAAAAGCCAGCACAGGAGGGCCTCCATTTCACAAAATGGCTGCGCCCCTGTACTTGCTTTTTCGAATTTTGAGCTTGAATAGCTCAAAACTTTACATAGGAAGTTTTAAAACGGAGGATGCTAGTATTTTTTTTTTTTATGTGGCCTACCTATTTTTTATATAAACATTTTTACTAGACCATCCCTTTAAGTCTGGTAATGCAACAAATTAATTCAGACCAGTAACCTTAGCAGAACTGGCTATGTAGAATGAATCTGGCTATGCATCAATGAGTTGAAGTCTGCAACAAATAAGTGTGGCTGTGCAGCAAGTGATTTGAATCTGTGGCAAACATCTCTGGGTAGACAGCCTGTTTTTAGATCTGCAGCAAATATGTCTGGCTATGCAGCAAGTCATTTGTTAATCAACGGGCTCTGGGCAACTATTAATTTAAATAGAGTGAAACTCCCATGCAATAGTTTAATTTATGGGCTGCATTGTCAGATTTATTTGCTGCTGGTATGAGTTAAGTCCCCGAACTCAGCAGATATGCAACTGTTCATTCAATTTGGCAACAAGTACGTCTGGATATGCGGGCATTTAATTTAAATATGTAATGTCAGCAGAACAAACTATGCTGAATGAGCCTGGCTTTGCAGCAGATATGTATGACTGCGCAACAAGTGATTTAAATCTGTGGCAAATAACTCTACGCTGCTGCCATCTTGAGGCCATCGAGCACATTAAGATGGACTCTGCACAGACAGCTTGCTTGATTATTATGTAGCAGGCTGAACGGCTCAGTGAGTGCTTGTAGCTAATGCTCCAGGATTTTTGTACGATAGGGCAGGGAATTGCTCAATTCAGGTGGATCCAATTATTATTTGTTTTGGTCTTATTATTTTTTTAATCCAGTGGTATGCAGCCGAGGGCTAAAGAGGTATTAACCAAGAAGTAAAGACGGACTCAGGTACTTAGTTTAATAGCTTAGCTGGGCTTGATTAATGAAGAACACTGGTTGATATTCAGTTGCTGATCAAGGTAGATATTTTAGTTGTCATCCCACCAGACCTTGCCCTCCCCTTTTCCTTTTACTCATCTTTTTGTCTTCGTATCCCACAAACTTATTTTATTTTTTTTGTCTTCAATTGTAAGTTACATTTTTGGCAGTTATTCCGCTGTGGGATGTTTTTACCCATGCATCCAAGCCCTACCATAAAACTGTGCAGTACTGGCATTGAAAACATCGTGATGGCCAGAACTCCCCAGAGAGTGCACATGGAAAACATGAAGAATAGGCTGCCACCCATTTTTGCCTATGTTGTGAGCACAGGAGGGCACTGCCTAAAACCACCATTGGGCTACACACACAGTAGACTGAAACCATTGGGAATGGCAATGCTGACTGCCAAAAGCAACCCAGAACTGTGGGGAATTCATTTTCTTCATGTCAAAAATGGATGCAATACTGGTGCTCACCACTATCAGAAAGCCGGCGTTTTAAAACCACCAGACTTTTGTGTAAAACTGAGCAAATGAACCCAAACCAGGCCAAGGAAAGACTTGCTAAGAGGCGGATACAATGTAAAAATATATTCTGAAATGACTTGAAGGAAGTCATTATTTAATGTTTATATAAAAAAAATAGCTGGGGATGTCAACAGCTTAAGTGAATTTGGGGGTAAAGCCACTAAAATCGAAATGTTTAGAATAAATGAGTGACCTACTTTTGAGTGTAACATAGGTTGCAACTGTTAAATGTCATAGTTTTGAACTTAGAATCAGCATTCTAGCTGCATGTTCAAAAATTGTCAGTGTGATTTGAATGTAGAAAACTGGGAACTAAAGTGACATTTAGCTGAATTCTGCCTGACAACTACCCCCGACAGGAGTTGAACTGGCTCAACAACTCTTCCCAGGCCTGGATGCATCCTGCTGCCCCCACCAAAAGGAGGTGACACCTCTCTGATTGAATTAGGGGATTGGTACCTGCAGACTGCAGGAAGTTGAACAAAGCCCTGTCCTGGACTCAGGCAAATGTTTTATTGGTGGGGTCGTAAAATGGCTTCCTCTTGGGAGAAACTGGGAGGGGCAGTGCCTGTGAGGGCAAGCTGAGCTTGGGGGAAGTGGATAAACCAGAAATTCCACCATGTGCTTTGGAAGACCACACCCCTTTGGGGCTAGAGCATGATTTTAAAAAGATGGATAATTCACAGTGCGGACTTGTCAAAATTATATAAATAACATCATCATTTTTGTGATTTTTCTGTGCACATTTTAAGAGGTGTTAGGACCCTGTGGTATGTTCTTGGGGTATAGTAGCGGAAAAAAAGGTTGTTACTCCAAATGTATGCATGTTAAAAATCTGACACTTTATCATCTGAAACCCATATCCCTGGTGCACATTTGCGTAAAATCTGGAAAGGTTTAGAGGTTGTTATCTGGATGAAAAGGGGAGAATTCTGTCATAAGTGGACACGACATCGCACAAAGACAGGGATTGGATGGTTTGGTGCTACAGAAAATATGTTAACTGGACCTATAATATTAGAAAAATGGTACATAGATAAATATGTATTTGGGTCAGAAATAGATTTGTGCGCAATTTGACAAGGGCAGGTTCCTCTGACCATAAACACTACAGCATCACTCTGACACTCCATTTCTTTCCCCCAATCCAGGGAGAGAGGAAAGCTTGGCTAATGATAAGTGAGAGGGGCAGGCTTAGCTAGGCCCAGGCACGCGCCCATTTTCAAAACACATAAAAAGAACATTGAAACCCAGGTGGAGACATTCACTTTGCACTTTCTTACGGAACGCTTTGCCGGGAGACTCCAGACTTCAAATTCATCAATCTCCAGAGACTACAGAACTTTGAACCAAGAAGGCCCACTGCAAGCAAAAGTATTCTCAGCAGGCCTAAAAATAATTTGCTAAATTATTCAAACAGCCGGGCTGAGCTGTTGATTCTGGCCTGAAACCCTGCGCCAGAAAGATCCAGATAGCAGTGCTGTATCCAGAGAGAACCAGAGACCGCTGTGAGCAGAACCGGTGCCTGACAGACCAAGCAGAGCAGAGCTGTCCCAGATCGCTGTGAGCAGAACCAGGCAGAGACCGTCCCTGGCGAGGGAACCGCAGTCCAAACCTGACCAGATTGTGACGAGGCCATTCCTTTTAAAAATATAGTGCGAGTACTGCCGGAACTGTGCAAAACCCAATCTCTTAGTTTAAAATAATCTAATTAAAACTATTTTAACCTATTTAGAACTACCTCATAGGAATCGCGTGTGTCATTCTGTCCTTTTTAAAGCTGAAAAACTGTCATCTGCCATTTTGAACTTTTTAAATTTCAAATCCGAAAAACTACCTTCACAAAATCGTCCGTATCTCCGGAACCGTTTGAGCGAGAATTAACTTTCATCTTAAAGCTAAGATTCTAGGCTTTCCAGAGAACCTAGACCCGACTTTCTACTCCTTATACTTCCTCCGTAATTACGCTCGACGCACGCGACTAATTTGCCGCGATTTGACATTTTGCAATCATTTTAGCCACGTATGAAAATATGTGTTCTTGCTTTCCTTTGCTAAAATTCGTTTTTAACCTGCTAGTTACTCATAGAGCATTGCTAAAGTGAGCCTGAACTGGGATAAACTAGCTGGCACCCACCCTGAACCTCTAGAGGGAATTAAAAGCATTTTTAGCACATTTCTCACTTCATTGTCATCACATTAAAAGCATTTTGCCTGTGTTTAAAAACTCATACCTGTTTTCCTCTAAGCTTGCTGGGTGGGGAACTGAATTTCGTATTGTATTTGATTGCATTCCTGAGAACTGTGTGCTCTCTCTTCCATCTCCTTATATTGCATAAGGGGGGGTGAATTGTCAAAGAAAAGTGATTACATTGTCTTTTGTTGAGGTCATATCAAGTTTATTCTGTACTGCATTTCATTCATAATTGCATTGTCCTTGAAGCCATAAAGGCATTCTCTACCACCTTATTCTTCTTTTCCTATTCATAAGTAACCAAGAACTGTGCTACTGTAGGATTACCTATTGCTGATTACTGCTCATATTCACAAGTGTGCTATCCATTATCAATTTATTTATAGAAGGGTGATAGATATATATTGTTTAAATTTTCAAATAAACCTTTTAAATTTGCAAAACAAGCATACTTCTTGGCTCAGCGGGGTCAAGGGGGATTCTAAGAGAGGGTGTTATACAAGGGTTCATCATCCAGATTACAACTTGCCATAAAAATATATAAATAAGGGCTTCCCTTGGGCATCCCAGACAAGGCACTGACTTAGTGGGATTGCTTGATTGGAGTCACTTACACCACGCTCTTTTCCTTCAAATTTCTGCGAATTTTCCATTCAAAGGAATTGATGAACAGTGAGTAGGGATTTGTGTGAAATGGCTTTCTCTGAGTTGGCCTTCTCTGAGTTGGCCTTCTCTGAGTTGGCCTTCTCTGAGTTGGCCTTCTCTGAGTTGGCCTTCTCTGAGTTGGCCTTCTCTGAGTTGGCCTTCTCTGAGTTGGCTTTCTCTGAGATGGCTGGGGTTAAATTGGTGATGCCTCGAAAAGGAGAAGCAAATCAAAAGATGTCTTGACGTAAACTTGGCAAACAGTTGTAGTGTGGAATGATGTCAATGCTTCAGCCGGTTTATAGTCATAATGTCGACAAAAAAATGTCGACAGACAAAAATGTCGAAAAAATAATGTCGAAAATAATAATGTCGACATTCTATACTTTTAATGTAAAAAGTCATAATGTCGAAAAAAAAATGTCGACATTTTTTTTTTTGACATTATGACTATAAACCCTTAAAACTATCAACACCTCACCCAACACCCCCCTGCCACCCCCCCCCCCCACACCCCCCAACCACCCTTTCACCCCTCATACTCAACACATACCAATTATTTATTTATTTATTTATTTATTTATTTATTTAATAATTAAATAAATAAAAATTGTATTTACTATGGGGGGGTCCCCCCCCCAACCCCCCCTCACCCAACACCCCCCTGCCGCCCCCCCACACCCCCCCAACCACCCTTTCACCCCTCATACTCAACACATACCAATTATTTATTTATTTATTTATTCAATAATTAAATAAATAAAAATTGTATTTACTATGGGGGGGTCCCCCCCCCAACCCCCCCTCACCCAACACCCCCCTGCCACCCCCCCACACCCCCCCAACCACCCCTCATACTCAACACATCATATATATATTTATTTATTTATTTATGCATACACTAAATTAATGTCGAAAAAATATCGAATAATGTCGACATTTTTGTTTGTCGACATTATTGTTTTTCGACATTAATTTGTCGACATTTTGACTGTCGACATTATTGATGTCGACATTATGACTGCACACCGCTTCAGCCTAACCAGAGATGCCAGGGGTTGCAAGAAATGACCTATGCTCCTTGCCCTTCCCCCAGCTCCACTCCCTGGTCCACCAGTGAAGCCGGACGTATGGCAAGAGGGTCAGCCTACTATGATGGGCCTTTATCAACCTCCTCCAGGGATAGGAGCATCCTCCAAGCCTCTTTGCTCCGGGCTTACAGGTGGTTGCCACAGTGAATGCTGCTAAATTCCATATGAGTCCATCCACTCACTCATCCGATAAAGTCTATTTATTACTGTGACTGAATTCCATCTGAGAGCGGAATAGCCAGAGCTTTATTTAATTCAATTATACTATTGGATCTGTATCTGAAAGTGAAGTCTTCTAATCAGACCACTCTTTCATAATGCTCTGCTAAAAACCATAGTGCAAACATGCTGATCCTGTCTACTGATGCCTCTCAGCAGCTGCTTTGTTGGTTATCAACATGGCAGTGAAAAAGTCATGGGAATTCCCGCCAACAGCTGCTGGAACCCAAAGTTCACACAGCCCAGGACTGCCCTTTCTAACCAACTTTTTACATGATTGTGTATCCTCTGGGCTTGGTGGCAGTTGATGACGAAAATATAACTTGTCCAATTATGAAATGGTGGTCTCAGGGAATCCACAATTATACTGGCCAACACCTTCTGTTATTTTATTGTCCGCTTGGTTTCTAATGTCCTTCCTGTCTGGGTATAATTTGTATTGACTGTCTGGGACTGAGTTTCCCTGTGAAAGGTTTAACACCTTCCAGAAAGACAGAAACTTGCCCCATTGGCCATGTAGAGGGCCTGTGCTTCAAAGAACAGGCTCTTTTAGGCAAAAGGAAATCACACCAGGGTGGTAATGGAAGAAGGCTGAGTTTGGAGTTTTCAGAAGAGAGGCATTAGTATGCAGAAGGGTCCTGCCATCTTGGATTCTCCCTAGGCACCCAAACTTCCTGTGCCTCTTCCTGCAGACAAAGTGCTGTTGGCATGACATCACCAGAGGGAAGACTCTGAAACAGCAGTCTGGATTGGACCGGTTACCGAAAGCCAAGAAAGGAACAAATCCACTGTAGAATATTCCCTATTTAAGGGAAGCACCATGCAAGCTGCTGCAATGGAACCCCTGTAGTAATTTTTGACTTTGACGCTTTACCACCTCTGCACCTTTTGACTTTCGCTAACCGCTTTTGCCGAAGCTCTGCTGTCTCTGCATCCAAGACCATCTGGGTTTTCTAGAGTCCCCAACCCTACACAAGTTGCCTGGTTACCAGCTTCTTTACTCTTTACAGACCCCCGTAATCACTGTAGCAGTATCATGATACCATGTTAACCAGAAGAACCTGCAAGTCTTTGCTTCACTGTATCGGAGGACGTTGAGTCTTCAAGGCCACTGATGTTCCACCACCTGCTGTTTCCCAGCACCTTCAACCCACCAGCAGTTGCAGAACTGGGTCGTTGGATCGTGTCAAAGCTGCTCCCCGACTCAGCCCCAAAAGCACCCAGACTCTCAGTTTGATGCTGAAAATCCTGCAAAGCAGGAATGACGGCGCTGATGTTGGTTCTGTCCTCCTGGACCGCTTTAAAGGGCCCTAGTGAGATTTAAGACCCCACTCTGACCTTTTTAAGACTATACCTCGAACTGGAAATTTGCTGCAGAAACTGTTGCCGGCTGCTCGTATCTTCAAACCCCTTACAGGGGTGAGTCATTGGTGTTTTTTATTGTGTGTATATTTTTAGTTCAATAGCCTTGGTTGGTACTATTGTTCCTTGCACTGCTGCTGTGCCAGCTCGCATCCCTCCTGAAGTGTATTATAACCTGCCCTCTGCCCAGGCTTCCATAGGGCAGTGCCTGTTTGACCCAAATGATTGGGATCACCGCTGGTTTACTAGCAGTGTGGGGCCAAGTAGGAGTTTTATCCATGGCTAAATCCTGTAATTTCCTCACAATCGAACTTCTCTGAAAACAAAAAGGGGCTGGTCGCTGCCCTTGCCGAAGGCGCAAGTACATTTGCCTAAGAAATGAACTCCGTTTTGGAGAATGGGTTTATAAAAAATATTGCCTAGCACAAGTTTGTAAATCCAAATGTATACACTTTTTACGTTAAACAAAAATCTGCATATGCAACTTTAACTCTGTGTGTAGTGTGCCCTCGTGCGGCTGTGTCCAGCTGCTTGTAGCCGCTACCCTTTGACACCAGGAAGGGGTTGCTCTGCATAAGGGTGCGTGCACGTGGCCGCATATACATTGCAGAAATAAGGCCAGGCCCATTTGCGATGACAGTTCATTCTGCACATGCATGGCCGGTACAAGCCATAATTCAAGGAGCCCGCAAGCAAGTGCATGGAGCTTTGCAATGTTCACTAAGATGTATCTTGTTGGGGGGGGGGGGGCGGATGGGTTGGGCGGGGGGTGGTTGCGGGGGTATACAGTCCTCAGGAAAAGCCACGGATAAATGCACAACCTGTTTTTGAATGTCAACAAAGGAAATAATACACAGCCCCAATTGCAATCGGTTTTGCGCTGGCAGTGAATATTCGATAGTCGCGCAAAATCCTTTTAATAGCAACTTCCCGAAAGAGTGCGTGCTCTTTTATCTGGAGGCCACCTGCCTGCACTGCATCCTGATGCAGACCGATTCCGTGTCCTGTGGAAAATGTGAACATGCACATTATACTGCCGCATCCTTGAGCAGCATTGCTGTTTCCTTGTGCCCCCAAGCGGCTCCTTGCTAGGTTATGCACTGTGTCTGTGCTGCATAAAATCGCTTGATAGTGTTAAGGAGCTCGCTGAAGCGAGCAACATGGTATCCAGTAATGTTAAGGAATGGAGAATAACGAAAAACATTATTAACGAACCTAAAATATCGAAAACACCTAACTTTTAGTAAACAAATGTATGGGGGGGGTACAAAGTATTCAAACGGGTGGGGAGGGAGTTAGGGCGGGGTTTAAACCTAGGGAAACAAGGGGCTTAAGGGGGGGACCCCGCAAACTTAAAACCAAAGAATCCGTATGTATTCGGTATTTTCGGTTCGTTAAACATGTTTTCGTTAAAATCCCAGGTATCGAGCAAAATGCCATGCAGTGAGGACATATGAAATGGTATGAAGGAAAGGGAGCGAAGTCTGGAGAGGAGGTAGAGTGTCTTTAAACAGGATGGGGTGTCAAGCGGGAGTAACTGCGCAGGGAAAGGCACCAGTGAGCATGGAGTGGAGGCCAGTGTGGGTGATTAGGAGGCAGTGTTGGCTTTGAAAATGTGTAATGCTGCAAACCATCTTAAAGGGACAACCCTTCTCAAGTCCCCTTATACAAGTGGCCTTCCCACCAGATGCCTCCCAGCAAAAATGGGGAGCACACCTTTACTCGGTCACAACCTACAATTGGTGGACCGCCTAGGAGGCACAGTTGAAAATCAATATCGCGGAGCTCTTGGCAATGAAAAAGGTGTTCTGAAGCTTTCACATGCTAATACCGTACAAGTGTTCTGAAAAACAGTGAATCACAGCAGAGCTTTATCTAAGAAAAAAACACTCCCTGATAAGGCCACAGATATCCCAATGCATTTGGCCTTGGTGCACATGCAGGCAGATATGGCTGCAGGTGCAGCCTATCCCCGGATCAGACGGTTATCTTGCAGACCGCCCCAGTCGGCAAGTTCAACAGGAGCTGGAGTGTGTGCTTGGAACAAAAGCACTCGAGCCAATTTTCAACCATTGACCCTCACTTGTCTAACTTTTACTTGCAAACACAATGTGCACAGCTTTGTGTCCAGGAAACCTGAAGAGGGATCCCTAGGCAGTGCACTGTGGAAGACTTGGTTAGAGTTATTCACCTTTGCTTTTTTCCCCTGGCACCTCCTAACACATAAAGCAATGCAAAACTGCAACGGCAGAGCTTGACTCCTTATTCTAATTGCTCCGATGTGGGCGCATGAGATGTCTGATCAAGCTAGATCCAGTTCGCACTCGACACAACAGAACTAGCAGCTAAACCATCTGAACTTATGTGAACTTGTCAGCTCGCACTTCAAGTGATAGAATTTGGTCATTTGTTCCATCCTCCAAGATACATGAATATCATTAAGGAGTGATGGAAACCTAACACAAGGGCTTGTTATTTTAACAAATGGAAATGGTCATTTTGTGTGGGGAAACCCCTTAATGAGCAAAGCGCGTGCCAAGCATCAGACATAGCCACTTATCTACTTTGCCTGTTGGACTCGGCAAAGGTGTTTAACTCACCAGAGGGTATATTTTGCAGTGCTCGCTGCTTGCAGCAAGCCACAAAGCAAGGCTCATGATGGACGGGCCCATTCATTAAAGCTTTCAGGAAAGGTGTTCACTGCATGCACCCACCAGTGTTTAAATCCGAGCAAGAAGCCAGATGAACTAGTCTTACACAGATTGCTGTTGCAACCAATGCACAAGTGCTCCTTAAGACATGCAACATAGAAGGTACCTTGATTTAATAGTCACCACCTCAATATGGCGGGCGAGTGAGCTAAAGGCTCTGTTAGTAGGCAGGCCCTTTGTTACCATACAAGAAGACCAAGTGTTTTTCAGACCACACCCAAGGTTTTTACCAAGGTGTGTTTTGCGAATTCTGTGTAGATCAGTCAGTTGCACTACCATCAATTTTCTAAAAGCCAGGTCGAAGGGCTGAAAGATTGCCTACCCTGGATGTAAATGGAGCTCTTATGTTCTACACTGATCGCGCCATGCAGAAGTGAAAAACCAAACCAGGTTTTCTTGCCCGTCCAAGGAGAATGAGGCTGATCTGTAAGTCCAGCCGCATGGGTTGTGTTGGTCACACAGGCGTGCTACGCTCTTGCGTGAGAGAAGTTGGTAATACACCCATAGGCACGCATGGTACAGGGGCAATACTAGAGTTTCTAGCCAATGCCACACCAGATTACCCTTCTTTGAGTCTCACCCTACAGATGCTAGAGTCATGGTAGCAACTACGCTGCACTTTATTTCCATTGTCCCGATGGAAACTGTTTTCCTCAGTAATTTTTTCTTTTCGTCCGTAATCGTATACCGAAGTTAGCATGCTACTGATATGGGCAAATCTAAACACTCATGCCAAATTGGGACACGTTTTATCAACCTTCTCATGCTTAAAGTAATTGCTGGCAAAAAAACATGCGGTTTCCTCCCCCCGCCCCATTGAGCTTTACCTAGAGGCACAAAATGTGTACTGTAACCCGCCGTGTCTCAAAGTCGTCGGTATCGGTATTTGAGATTTCTGGCCTTCGGCTGCAGGGCAAACATTTTGAAACTTGGATCAACCAAATTCGAGATCACCTTTTGAGACCCAAAAAAGTTGATATTTCCGTACACGTGCAGTAAGTAGGTGTGACTAGCCAATTGTAATGAAGTATACCCCCCCAACACACGCTGGAGGAAAGTCACCGTCCCGCTCTTCAGTTTTCCTTGTTTTTGCAGTGTCTGTCTGTATGAGAGGGAATATATAAAGAGTCTGCATATATCATTATGAGTTTAATGTTGCACTTGCCATTTAAAAAAATCTGTTATCCGTTGTGTATACCGCGCACCGCAATGCACAATATGCAATTCAAATGGGGCTAGCTGCTCCTAGATAGGAAGCCAAATGGACAAGCTGGGTGCCACTGATTGGGCAGTTCCATACAGGTCAGATTGAGATGGAGACCATTAAGGGATCCCTGCTTCTGTGGTCCATGTGCCACCAAACGAGGCGTATGGTCTCTCTATAATCTTCTGCCACGTGTGCAACAATTCGGGGCTCTCCCTCTAGGGCTGGGATAAAAAGGGGTGTGCAGATGGATCCAAGAGAGATCACAGATGTATGTGCGTCTCGGTGGCTCTGCTTGCTGAGAAGCATGGCCTTACTTCTCCTCAGTGGGGTCTTTGCATTAAAGAGGGAACACCTGCGTGTGTCCTCTGCAACACAGCTTTGATATTGTGGCATTGGAGCAGAAGATCCCCATCACTCGGGCGTGGAGGCTTGAGGGGTGCGATACTGGGGCCCAGCTGAGGTATCTATTCATGGGCTGGTGGAGCCCCACTAGAGTGTGCACAGTTGGAGCCGAGTCCCAGTAGAGGCTACAGAGGTAGATCCTAGCTTAAGCAAGCAAATCGCCTTGCCGTGACACTAGGGTTTGTGATCGCGTGCCGTAGTCTCTCTCGGTTTGGTCCAAGTGGCTGTACAGTGATTTTAATTTTGTAGTGTCTCTTCTTGTGACTGCGAGAAGGTGTTCCAAGAAGGTGTGCTATCGAGGATAAGCCCTGCTGCGGGATATCAAGTGAAAGAGTGTGAAAGGGGGAGGGGTGTAGCTAGGGAGGACTAGATTGCCCAATTCGCTTAGATGGAATGAAATTGAATTGAACCTCTGGTTCCCTTTACCACTATATGGACAGTACAGCTGTGACCGCCGGAGATTTTTATGCTTCTGAATTTGCTGCCTGTTGCTTTATTTGATGTGTGTAAAGTCGCTGGAGCTTTGAGGCGCATGTGCCATTCTTGCTCAGTTGGTGCTTTGGTCGGGGTCTGTAGTCTTCAGCTGAGCCAATGTGTGTAGGGGGCTAATTCCACAATGGCTGCGGTTTCCCAAGCCCCTATCAGTTTCGATTTGAAACTGAAAGTAGGGAAAGAGTTGGTAGGCAAAGGTGATCTCAGTACAATAGTGAATTGCGGATCACTCGCTCTGCTCCAGGACCCAGGTGATGGTCACAGTGCGTCACCGATATCAGTGCCAATGCTTTAGTCACAGCTCTCCCTCGCGTGCCCTTCTCCAGAGGAAGTGGCCCTAACGAGCAGTGTTTGCTTGTGATTTGGAATCGCACTGCAAGGAATACAAACATTTCTAACAGATGGAATCCCGCCACATGTGTAAAAGTCCCAATCTCGAGGTACCTAAAGCAGTCCTCAGGGTCTCCCCCTTCCATAGTAACCTAGTTTATGTACTATGCGGCGATTGGAACCAGGAAGCCTTCAGAACCATCAGCATTACTTGAAAAACATACAATAATCTGGGCAACATAATAATCTGGGAAACTTAATCCAAAATCCAGTGAGTCTTTTGAATGCTATAATAAATGTCCCTATGTTCTGGCTATACATCCACTCCCAGTCCGCACTTGCACTTATCCCCAGATATTTAAATCCTGTGACCGACGTCTGCATCCCAAACTATGCTAAATCCCAGCAAGTTTTGGTAGGCAGCGTGTAAATAGACGACTTGGACTTCTTGACAACCAATCCAGATAACTCGCGGAACTCTTCGATCGTGTTCATAGTTTGACAGAGGTTTGCCTCTGGTTTCTGGATGTATAATAACACCTATGCATACATGGATATACAATGTTTGGTCCTCCCCAGGAGAAAACCTGTGTCCTCATGTCTGTGTTGATACACCCACCCCAGAAGTTCATTGGCCAATGCAAGTATCAGAGGGGAGAGCGGACACCCCTGTTGCGTTCCCGTACTCGCCCTACATGGGAGAGAATTCACCCTGTTCACCTATACCCCGGATGCTGAGCCTGTGTATATCCGCTTCACCCACTCGATAAAGCTGACCCCAAGGCCCTTCCTCTCCTGAACCATCCATTTAAATTCCCATGAGACAGAGTCAACAGTCTTACCGCTAGCTCCTCTTCAGTTTGTCTGTGCTCATCAAGTATCAAAAGTAACCGATGAAGGTTATACATTGTGTATATCCCTGGGATGAATCCAGTCTGGTCGGGGTGAGCCAAAGTCTGTATAAGCAGAGACAAATGACTCGCCAACACCTTGCACATCCTTTTAACGTCCACATTTATTATAGACAAGGGTCGCTGTGATGCACACTCGGCCGGATCCCTCACTCCCTTCCTTAAGCAGAGTTATTACCAGTGCTTCCAGCATTGGTTCTGGGAAACCCCCTTGACCTAGCCTCTAGGAAAACTTCAAGCAACTTGGGGGCCAAGATATCAACATATTCCCTATACACTTCCATCGAGATCCTATCTGACCCCAGTGTCTTACCCGGGGACAGACTGCTAATTGCTTTTGCCACCACGTGCACATCAACATCCTTCTCCAACTGTTCCCTCTGATGATCATTCAGTATTAACTTGGCTTCACCTAAACACTGAGTTGCCTGTCCTGCATAAAGTCCTTCCTCCTCCTGATATAGAGTGGAATAAAAGTCTCGAATGCAGCACAAATACCAACGTTCTCTGTAATGACTGTCCCTTCTGGTCCACGAATACCTTCACACCGTCACAGTACCCTCCCTCCTCCCCCCCTTCCATCCCCATGCCCTTTTCTTACTGACTAACCAGGCCAATAATGTGCCTGCTTTTTCTCCCTCCGAGTCATGTCGGGTGAAATATCCAGCATAGTTATGAGTGTCCAAGTGTTCCATAGCTTTTCTTAGCTCCCCTTTCGCAGTAGTCCACACATCGGCAGACACCCCCTCTTGCCAATTCTTAGTCCAGTTGCGCTACCTTCAGTTCGAGACTCATCTCCCGACTGAGGACCCTGTAGACCCCCTCACTTGTGGATATGCACAACCCTCTTATAAAAGCCTTCAATGCATCCCACTCTGTAGACCTGTGTGCCATGGTGCCCCAATTTTCCTCAAGAAACTGACGTTTGCTGTCTCCCAGTGATGCCCAGAATCCAACATCGTCTAACAGCCGGTTATCGAACTTCCACTTGTGTGTAAGCGGGCGGGCATCCTTTTGAACCAATTGCACCACAATAGGCGAGTGGTCCGATAGTGACCTATCTAGGTGCTCCAATGCTAGACACCCAATCAAAATTCTCCTTCCCCACAAATGCATCCTATTTCCACAAATAGGATCCATAGACTGTTGAGAAATAAGAGTAGCTCTGCTCGTTCCCATGTACCACCCTTCAGGCATCCTTAAGATAGACTCTCCCACCACCCATTTGTCACGGTACCCAACTGTCTAACCGTGGCACTAGCCACATCCAACGTGCCATCCAGCACACAATTAAAATCCCCGACCCAAAAGGTCTGAGTATTCCTATGATGCACCAGTAAGTCCTGAACGTCGTAAAATAACTGTGCTTGAGCAAAATTGGGTGCATATGTCCCAAAAAGATACACTGGCCTACCCAATAACCCACACGCAATGCCCACATAACTTCCTTTCTTATCCACCATAGTCTGCAATACCTTCATCAGCGCAGTGTCTCTGAGCCATACAAGTACCCCCTTGCATAAGTAGAGAAGACTGTACCGACCACCACCCCTTTCCACTGCTTCGGTACTCCCTGTGCATTCAGGTGAGTCTCTTGCAGAATGGCCATGTCAACATTGTTCATCCCTCACACATTTCTACTAAGCATTCTCCGCCTGGCCATTTCGACCATTCACTAACAAAAATACCCAGCCAGTTCAGATCTAACAGCCAGACGCACCCCTCAGAAAGCAGTCAAGTGAGCAACAATGTACTAACCGCCCAACCCCAAAAACACCCCCCAGCACCCTGTGCCCACAACCCCAGCGCAGGAGGCAACCCCATCAACCCCAATTCAACCCAACTCAACCTCAGATTGAAGTCTCCCTCACCCCCATGTCTGACCAGGTGGCCAAAGATAGGAGCGAGTGTAGTACACTGTAGGCAGGCTGCTCCAGCCAGCCCAGATTGACCACCCCACCCTGGTTGACCACCCCAATACAAATGCACCGCCAAGTTCTCCTTCGATTCCCAGCCACCAATTAAGTCACAACTCGCTCAGGCTATCTGTGTGCCCGCGCATCCTCCCGCGCATTCTCCCTATAGCTTTTGGTTAAAAAATAATTAACACTTAAGCGGAAGGGACAGTCACGTTCAATGGCTAGAGCTGCATCCTTCAGCCATTGTTCTGTGCACCCTCAGGCCCCAAGCTCGGATCAATCGTCTACTCTGACTCTGGGACACGGCCAGGATTTTGGGGTTGTGGGATCAGTTCATCTCTGTTCTAGTGTACCTTCCTTACTGACGCATACTCTCACGGCACCTGGGCTCGCATTTGGACTCCATGCAAGATGGGGAATGCTCTCACTGCCCGGTCTCAATCCATGGCTTTTCTGATGCCCTGTTGTAGTGCTATCCCTGTCTTCAGAGTCCAACCAGTACCACACTTCGCTCAGGTGCTGAAAAATAAATGAGAGCTCCCACCCACTAGCACACTTAGCTTCGTGGGGGTGGGGGGGGAGTGCATCATGTATTTCAGCCCAAGGCCTTGAAGCCTCCTTCTCACTGCATCATAGGATTTGCGCTGCTTCTGCACTTCTTAGGTAAAGTCCAGAAATGCCAACGCACGCATGCCCACCCACCTTGTAGGCTGCTGATCTCCAAGCATCTTGCAAAATTGCGTCTGTTCCCTATAATTCGATAGTCTCGCTACACTGGCTCTTGTTAGAGCTCCAATCTGGGGTCTCTTTCCCGAGACCCTTTGCGCTCTCTCAAAAGTATACCACAGCTGCAGCCCCCTAACCTTCAGGACACCTGTGAACAGCCACTCAAGATACAATTCCATACTGGGGCCCTCTTCCCCCCTCTGCGATCCCCAAAATTCAGATATTATTCCGTCTGGAGCGTCCCTCTGCACCTTCCACTTTGACCTCAAGTGCTCTTGTAGCAGTTGCGCGTGCATCCATCCAGGCTTATAGAATGGTAACGTGTCCTCCACATCTCCAACCCTATTCTCTGCTTCAGGTACACGCTCCCCCAATTTCCTAATGTCCACTGTTAACAGTGTGATAAATCTCATAATGTCATTACTCCTTGCCCAGAGGTAGCTTCTCCTCGTGGCCAGGGGAAGGCAACCTCTACCTGATCCTGACCCTGGGGACGGCTGTATGAGAGCGGGCCACATGGGGGAGGCGACCCTCTGGGGATGACACATCATTGGATGAAGTCACATACCCCCTATTCCCTTTTAGGGAGCTTTCTTCCCTTCCTCGTGCCTTGGTGGCATATTGTAGAACTCCATCAACCACTTGCCAAGTCTACTTCAAGTATTCCCCAATATCACCTAAACAATAGTTTGTCAACAACTGAGACGAGGAATCAGCGAGGAGCAATGATTACTACTCTTAATGTCAACCACTGTGAGTACTCGGGTTGCTGGGGAAATTCAATTGGCCCGACATGGTTTAAAACCATGCCGGGAACAGAAGCATGGAGTTCTTCATCTCAAGACAGAGCGAGGTACCGGCGACGATGCAGAAGTCCAAGCAGCTAAACGGAGTGAGAGGACAGCTCGGTGAGCGATGTGCTCAGGGAGGTTCTGCAGGAACTGGAACAAAGTGCGAGGAAGTTAGTCATGCTTCCTGACCGCTGCAGAGGCTGGAAATCTGACCGAAGCCCGAACACCTATTGGAGGTACTAGCAAGGCCAGCGAGAGACTCAGGAGCCAGAGAAACATCTGACTTGGAGTCGGGAGTGCCGAGAAACCCCAGGAAGAGAACCAGTGAGCCTAGGGAAAGGGTTGGAACGCTGAATCATGTTGGGCAATATAACGAAAGCCCTAGGCAGTGGGACAGGGGTCTGGGACCCTCTTTACCAACTTGGGGGAGGCAACGTGTTGAAACCTGGTTTAAGAATATACCAGGTGTTTGGAAAGCAAGCTGAATGATTATGAATAAGTATCACGTTGTTGAAAGAAACCGCATAAAAGTCCTGGCAGGGAAGTATGCCAGGCAAAGCCAAGTGTGTGCAAGAAAGTGATGAGGACTGCATCCAAGACCTTGTAGGAGAGTATACCAGGCAATGTCCAGAGTGTGTGT
This sequence comes from Ambystoma mexicanum, assembly GCF_040938575.1. NCBI lineage: Eukaryota > Metazoa > Chordata > Amphibia > Caudata > Ambystomatidae > Ambystoma > Ambystoma mexicanum. The sequence continues at coordinate 926,004,481 of NC_090934.1, read as the reverse complement.
TTAAACTACAGTAAGAAGAGAATCTCAAGGAAGATCCATGCCCTTAAGATTGTGAATTATTGTAAATGCGGGAAAGAGCCTGGCAGGGAAGCCTACAAGGCGACCCGCGAGCCAGGAACCTGCACCCAAATTGAAATACAGCGAAAGAGAATCCCAGGGAAGACGCATTCCCTTAGGATTTTTAACTATCTTGAAATTGAAGAGAAACCTGGGGAAGGGAGCCATTTTCAGGAACAGTGAACCCATCAAGAGGAGGGAGTGATCTTCTTTGGTTACAAGGAACTTGGTTATTCTTTGTTTGAACTTTTCATTTTGGAGAAAATTAATCTGAGGAAGGGAGCCATTACCTGGAACTGTGAACATTGTCCACTTGGATCTTTTTGATTGGATTACTACTTTTGGGTTCGATTCGAATGTGTATGCACTTTGAGAACCAGACACAATATCATATCCTCCGCACATTAGAGTTAGTTTTGCAGTGTGAGGGCCAGGATTTTGGACATCTTGACAAAGGACAGACCCATTCGTTTTGGTTGAGGTTGGGGAAACTCCTCCTAGATTAGGGATAGTGAGGCATTTCCCAACCCCTTCATTATTGAATAAAAATGTATAACCAAATAAACATCAGGAGTCTGTATCCGCGTCTCATTTCTGGATCCTCGCACCAGGGAGAGTTCAACTGACAGTCTGGACCTGAATTGGGGTTGGTTGTTGTCTTTTTGTTTGCGGCAAACTGACTGCTATGCATCTGCTCTGGCCCACATTTAAAACGCACATTTTTTCAAATTTAATTTTTTTGTTTCCCCGCCTCCAATGTTAAGGAAGCAGAGGACACCCTTGCACACCTGAAACACAAAAATACTGAGAATGGGGAGCAGGGGACACCCCCGCTCTCGATTGTTCTGTATTTTCAAAGGTATGCGGGCAAAGTACACAGAAGGTCAAATCAAACATGTGAAATATAATCAAATGTTTGAGTCGATCAAACAATTTCAAACAAATAGGCTGTAATACCTCTGGACCTTACCCTCAAGCGCATCCCTCGAGTCCTGGATCGCTGCCTGAAGCTGCCTCATGGTGCTGTGTCTTCAGGAGGGCCCAGGTCCAAACCTTCCTGAGCCAGCCAGTGTTTCATTTGTAAAGCAATAAGTGCTGGGGCTCAAATATTTTCTAACACGCACATGACACATCAGGATGGGCAGCTCCCTGCCCACTGTTGCCACCACCCACAGCTGCTCCCCATGCTGTCAACATATATGGGGTTAAAGCTTCAACGCCTACCGGCTTGTTGTGGTTGACGGATGTACTCTCTAGTAATATTAGCAATATTTGGGTTTAGCAATTACCTATGATGGCAAACATTTACTCACATTGAAATTTTAATAGTCTTTCTACCAACTAAAATCGACTGGTGATTTATGACTGGGATTGGAAAGGGGCAATACTAACCTAATTTACAGAGGAAAATGTTAATTCATCCCAAAACATGGCCGCCACGTTTCCAAAACAGCAAGTGAAGAAGGACTTGGGTCCCTAGGGGTTTTAATAACAACCAGAAAGCCCCAAGTGAGAGTGAGAGGAAACCCGACGCTTGTAGCGCGAGCATCAGAATTTTCAGGTAAGCCCTGGGAATGGGAGGGAAGCCCACCTTTCAAGATACTTACACGCTTCATATCGTGCTGAACAGAACCTCTTATCAGTAAACTGAAATGTATTTGCAAATGATGGGACTTAGTCCCAAATATAACGTTTTTTTAGCCTGTGTTTACCGACATTATGCATTCTAAAATTGTTAAGGCAGTACCGCGCCTGGTCAAACGGAAGCCAGCAACTGTGAACAATTGCTGTTTATAATTGCATATATTGTGTGTTATAGTAGTATGCACGCTACACGCTGAAAAATTTAAACAAGTAATTTGACTTTTACACTTGCTTGTTAGCACAGGCGGGATTGAGCCCAAGACTAAAAGTGCTTAATTTACAACAAGAACATTATTCTTTGTCTGAACCGTAATGACACATTAAAGGGTAAGAGATGATTTACATGTAACCCACTGGCAGTAATAAAGTAGGCAATCATATTTAGTGACAGCAATGATACCGTAAACAGCACTTTGAATAAGATGAAATACAATTAGCAGGAGTTTCCTAACCTCCCTCCCTTCCACCTTTGTTCCGTTACAATGACGCACATATATCTATTTTTATAAAAGTCTGGTTCCTTAGAATGCACGAGGTGTAATGTGGTTTTTGAATAATATATGGTATGGGACTAAACACTGACAAGATTTTTCTTTTCTTTTTTGTTTTTGAAATTGACATGGTTTTCATTTAAAAGTTTCTGAATGTTGTGTTTTTATATTTTTTCATTGTCTTGACTAATGAAACTAGCCCGGATTTGAAAAAGGTGCAGGTTGTACGCCGAAACACGTGTCATCCAAGAGGGGCTGAAAATTCAAAATAAAAAACTTTATCAATATAACCGAACTTTTGGATTTGTCATTCATAGCAAAAGGAAATATACCAGTAATTTATCTTGGCGCAAATAAGTGCAGGCACAGTTGCAACTTTTCCTACAGTTTACAAATGGAGTAGAGGAACTCAGTGTGGTTCTACGTTATTTCGCTGCGGTATTTTTCATCGCAGGTTTTTTCATCGCCGTTATTTTTTGTTGAAAAACAGAATTTTTTTTTTTTTGGGGGGGGTCCCCCAAAACCATATATTTATTTTTTTAACCCCCCCAGAAAAAAAAGATGCGTTTTTTCCGAAATACAAACGGCGATGAAAAAACATGTGATGAAAAATACTGCGGTGAAATGCGTGTATACCCTCAGTGTCTCCGTAGTGACCTACACTCATGCGACAAAGAACCAACCACAAAAGACAAAAACCCTAAAAAGGCTAATAATCACCAAGTAACCCCGATTTGGTCGCGAAGGTACAGGCCTATGATATCTCAAAAAAGTTCCTCAATGTTAGAAAACAGATTATATATTTGGCTCAGGGGAAAGAAAAAGCATCAAGTATGCGTTTCTTGAGCCTTTGAACTAAATGTATGCTCTGTAAAAAGGCAACAAACTAGTGGTACGGTGTCAAGTCACTTCTATTACACTTCAATCTTTTGTGCGGGGCAACTGGTGCGTCAGAGGTGAGTTTGATCTGTAGACTTTGTGTGAGGGGCCTAAGGTGCGGCTCTGTGGAACAGTCCTAGTGCAGAGGAAGTGTATGGGTGATTCTCGAGGAACACAGCGAGTTTTCCTGGTTCCGAGGTGGGTGATCTGGTCTCCTGCAAGAGTGGACCAGCAGGACCAAAGCTGCGCTCCTTTTTACTGTCAGAACCTCATCCTTTTGCACTTGTAACTCAGTACCACATACATAGAAGGGACGGGAGCAGCAAGATGGCCAGGCTACATGGCTTGGCCGTGCTGACCTGTTGGTCGGTGAAACCAACACCTGCCTGGTAATGCAGTAGCACCTTCTGCTGCCAGACCTTCCAGATCCGCATATGCCAACATGTTAATCGTACCCAGGACACGCAGAGTACACGCTGGTGGTTCTAGCTTCCCTGCCGTGGCTGCCACCACCTGGAACGCCCTTCCACCACACATTAGGCAAATTGATTCCCAGGCTTCCTTCCGCAAAGCCATCTAAATCTGCCTGTTCATGTAACTTGCCTGTACCCTTAGTCACTCTTCTGTCTGGCCAAGTATCTATCTGTGTAATCATGTACCATAGCTATGAATGTGTCCTTGGGCGGCTTCACTGTAACCCTTAAAGTAAGCCCTCGTATTCTCCAAGTTCTCAGCGCCTCGATGCCTGTGGGCTGTTGGGCGCTTTACAAATACAAATAAATAAAATTAAAAAGTGTGGACAGGTTGTGTGATACTGGCGCCCCCTCCTCACTGCACCCTGCCGCCAGGTGCAATTCCACCCCTTGCCAGTGCTACAGACTGATTTTGGCGGGTGAGTGACCTCTGACGGTTCCTACGTTAGCCTCCAGTTGGTCGACATGACGCCCCTTACTTAGCAGGCTTTTAAAAAGGCGAATAACAAAGCATTCACCGCAGTCATTGGCAGGGGATTGTTGTGATGTGGATGCTCAGCGCCCTGAAGCAGTAAGCGCAGGCTTTTCACAGCAGAATCAAAGCAAAGAGTTTTACTTCTGGAATTTGCCAGAGGGACCAAATGGGAATTTGCTCGCCGTAGCTGATACCAAAGCATCACTCTGACGTGGATGGATTACCAGCCCGAGGTCACTCCAGGTCACATACTTGGGATGCTTCCTACATGTAATGCCAATGTGTCTAAAAGGCGGGCCCCGCCGAACCCTTCTGTCTGCGTTAGAGGGCAGGGTGCAAGCTGCGGGCTCTGCACAGAGGACCGGTTCTGACTCTTGTGCTATGGGGGCGGCACAGCCTTGCCCCCCCTGTAAGGTAGTATATTTCGAGTGGCTTGCTGGGGCCTGTGCAGGATCACGTTTGGAGACCTTCACCCGATACTGGCCTACGTTTTACATTTAAATGCGATAGGAGTCAATGAGTATGCCAGTCTCCGCCTGAGGCATGCGGCACGGGCCGGGCACAGTGCACGACTCGGGTTTCACTTCTGAGGCCCTGCAACAGAATGGAAATGGGACCCGGAGGCAGAGGTTAACGGCTGCCCGCTAAATCTCGTGCTCGTGTTTTCATTGCGTGCACTGCCACGGCCCACGAGCGCTTTTAGACCACTTCTAAATGTCACTGTGTGTGAAGCATTTCCACCCCGGAAAGTAGTTGTGGAGTATGGGCAAAGGCAGAGATGGAGATAGCTGAGCAGCAACGTGCTCGCCTTGGAAACAAGACCACACGAAGCAGCACAGGTTCGATCCCCAGTTCTGCGCTTAGAAACCTCCAGGTATTAAGCGCGTTACGCAACTAAAAAACATATTCCTGTGACAGTGCCTAGATGCCCACGGGCTGTGTGAGCGCTTTAAAAATACAAAAGAAATAAAGGAGAGCAAGAATGGTTAATGTTGTTCAAATTGGCTGCACGTGCCACAATGGGCGCGCGTGCAGTGCAAGCTTCTGCGCTCCCATTTGCAGTTTGTGAAATGGTTTGCAGTATGTGCACATAAAAACTATGCTTTTCGAACTCTATTTGTGATTGCAAACCTACTTTTTGAACCAGGCCCACAATGTTGCAATCAAGTAGATTTGGCGTGGGCTGGCCAGGCGGGACTCTGGCCAATTTGCAGGCTTGACCTTCACTAGAGTTATGCGTCAGTGACCGCCCAACACACAGGCTGAGTGAGCGCATTGCCTTTTCCGCTTACACACAGTACTCGGAAAGGTGTTTTTTTTTTAAAATTTATTTATTTATTTTTTTTGAGGTGGGGAACTGGATCGTAGCTGCACAGATTTTAAAATCAAAAACCCTGAGATTTATGCCCCTCCCACAGCCACAAGACTTCCCCCTCACACCCCACCATTTGCACACGGCTCCGCCCACACGCCCCACCCACCTGTCAAAAACGTAAACTCGGTTGTTGTAGCTGTCATTATAAATTTTGCAGTTTGCACGTTAGAGTGGAATGCAATAAATGTGAATGACCAAGGACATGCATAACCACAGAAATGGCTTTCGCCTTTCATAAAAGCAACACACACACAAAACCAAGAGAGGATAGTTTCTTCAAATAGTATTTTTGAAAGCGTTAACATGTGTGCATGTTTTAAACTCCAAGAAGCAATACAAAGAGTTTTCCCTGGAACTTGCAGCACCGACATTGGACATTTCACCTTTAGTTGTTTGTTTTTATGAGGTTATAGTGCGGCTGTGGTTTAATCCCTGAGGTCGGTTTCTCATTTTAGCTGGGTGGAGGGTGGGGGCCAGTCCACCCTCTGAAAAAAGTGGGTAGACTCAGTCCACCCGCATGTACCGTCAACTTGAGCCCTGGCGAACTGGCCAAATAGAATGGAAGCTGAAAAAGTAGGAATACTGCTTTCAATCCGTTGTCATTAGTGACACCGGATTGAAAGCAGTATTCCGCGTTTTTTTGTCTTTTTTTTTTGATTCAGTTTACATTCTTTTTGTCTAGTTTTCCTTATGTTTTAGTCGCCCTTCAATTTAGGGCGACTAAAACATAAGGCAAACTGCCCAAAAAGAAGGAAAGCTTAAGCAAAATAAACGCGCTAATGCTGTGCATTTTCCCTTCCAATCCTCCATCTGATTGGCTGCAAAAGACAGCTGCCTGTAGCCAATCTGATGGAGGACTGTACAGGACCCCGACACTGCATCAAAAACCCAGAGACTCCAGGGTCTTCCCTGGAGACCCAGAGAAATGGCTAAAAACCCGGAGTCTCTGGGGAAATCCCAGAGTTTAGGCAGATATGAGCTGGGTTAATGTTGCCTGGCTGGAAGCGGGCAGCAGCTCCCTCTCCCTCCCTCACACCTCTTCATTGACTGGGGGTGGTATGGAAGTCCGCCATGCCTCCCATCCTCCTCCATGATTGGTAGGATCTGCTTAAGAATGTAGTAATAAAAGAAAGACTAAACATACTCAATGTAGTAATAAAAGAAAGACTAAACGTACTCCCTCCGGTTCGACAAAACCCACCACATGGGAGCTTCCGTTTTAGAGACGTTCATCCACTCTCAGCAGAGAGACATCAGGATGATTTCAGCTTTGATGAAATGTGCGGCTCCTGGGTCTTGGCACATGTTCTCTGGCTACAGGTGCTATTAATTGGAGGCTGCCCTGCAGGGATATAAGGATGAGTCGGAGCTAAAATGCCCACTCAACTGTCACACTGCTTCAAACCAAGAGCCAACCCAATCGTAAAGGTAAAAAAGGCACAGTTAAGAGATAGACCGGCTTTGCCTTTTGTAGTGATGTGGGCCGAGGGAAGGCTATGCTTTCAAGAGGGGTGTGAAAGTGATTCAGTAGCGACCCAAACAGCAAATCATAACAGTGCAAAATAAAGGGAATGGGCAATCAAGGTTCTATAGAAATGGGTATAATAAAACACACCACCTGCAAAATAACTATTCTGTCGGGCCTGACAGACTTAAGGACTAGGCATATGATCAAGGTAGTGGGATCATATGGTTCCCTGGATGAGAAAGAGTCTGGGGGGGGGGGCGAAGTCTCCCCATCACTAGTTCTCTGTTGCATTTTCTGAAAGAGGTGTTTTTCACTTTGATCTGATTAATTGATGTTTCGAATTTCTATTAAGTGGTTATTTTCTGGATCTTGACGGTTATTGTGTATGTAAATATGATGCATATGGCATTAGATACTTCTGTTGATAAAGGTTTACGTTAAAACCATATGTCAAAAAAAAATAAATAAAAAAATAGCTAATAAATACTACACCAAGCCCACCCCATAGGAAATAACAGAGGGTAGCAGAATGTGCCGCCATGTCCTGCTGTCCTGGAGCCCCGTGTTGCTAATCTGTGGCAGCCATCTTCCAGCGGCCTCATTGTCTATGATGACACGGCACACGCCCAAGCACTTCCTTTCATCTAAGGGGGAGGGGGCTCTTTTTTAATCGTGTTGAAGCAAAACATGTGGCCCTCAGGAATGGATGTCAAGTGTCTAATAGCGTTGGTGTGGTCGTTACTGGTAAGGGCCGCGAGCCCTTGCCATTGCACTTTCTGGCTGCAGGCCTGCAAAACTGCTGTACCCAACACTCTTATGGTAGTAGTGGCAATGCTCTGCCTCTGCTGCCTACATTGAACGTCCGTGATCGTTCCCCCTTCCTCCTACTGCAGTGACGGCATCACCTGGTCTCCCTGCAGTGATGGCAAAGGCCTTCATCGCCCTGCACAGTGGGTGCCTCATGCTGCATCTATCTGCACTGGGTCAGCGTGAAAGTATCTGGTGGCCCTGCAGCGGGGGCTGCCCCCCATGGCGCCACGTTGCAGTCACGGCACCAAACAGCCTATCTCTCGTTCCATTAAGACCTGACTCGACAGTCCGTGCGGGAATCTGTTCGTCTAACTTTCACCCTCGGGGAGGGAAACCATCCAGTCTAGCTAGGGTGTCTTTGCAGTCGGATAAGGCACACCCATGGCTTACCACGCCCGTCTCCAGCCAGGTCCAGGGCGTGCCTGGTCCATCAGACATGCCCCCTGGGCCCCGGTTCTACTGTTGGGCTGTTTCAATGAGCGCATTGTCTTGAAAAAGCAGCGGTGTCTGCACTGTCAGGCGTGGTGGAGAGAGTGTCCTCGCCACAGCCGATGCCGCAGGTGTGGCGCAGCTGTAATCATAGGTTTATTGGGTGCGATAATCGCAGGTGCCTGCTCTTGGCCTTAGGCCAGCCTTTGTCTTGCACTGCCTATTCCCGTGTGAGTTAACGTTTTCTTGTGTAGTTTAGTGTTTATGGTCTCTTCCCCCTCCTCGCTCCCCCCACAGCACAATGAGGTTGTTGCCCTGCACACACGAGACCCTCAACCCCACTGCATCGGTAGAGGGTCATGTTCAGACTCTAGGCCCATTCCACCTCTGGTCTCCAATTTTCTCAGGCCATAAGGTTACCCAAACCATAAGATCTGGGCGCAATCACTCACTCGAGGAGGTGTGCTGACTGCTGAGGGCGATTGGGGGCAAGTGTTTGCTGATTATGAGTCAATTACTCAAGGTTGTAGGAGACGTTGGTTTGAGGAGTGTGGTCAGCACTTTTTGCGGCACAGATTCGTGTGGACAAGGGGTGGAGTATGGGGGGAGGCGATGGGGTGGGGGTGGGGTGTCGATGGCCATTAAGCTCTGACCACAGGATTAAAGGCACCTACATCATGGTCAAGGAATGGATTTTGGGGAGAGGGAAGGTAACCAGACACGAGGTACAAAGGGTGGGTTTGGTGCATGGTGCACTGCTGCGATCACAGCCGTCCCCGAATGAGCCACGGATAGCCCAGGCCTGACTCACCGCTCCCTCCCTTCCTGCCTGCCTGCCTGCTGACTCATGGCGCTGTGCAGACACCCGCTGCCTCCCTGGCAGCAACGTGTTCATAAAGTTTCCCTTAATTCCTTTAATATGATAGAGCGATTATGTCGGCCTTGGCATTTGTCATTCTGGCACTGCTGTTGCCATTAGCTATTTCCGTTTCTGTCTTCCACTGCCCTCCACTTCACAGCGGAGTCCTGGGTGGGGGATCGGCACGGGGGGGGGGGGGGCGCGGAGGGACGGGGGGGGGGGCGCGGAGGGATGGGGTTGTCGCTTTCCTTTGGTATCCAGAAGCTGTGCACGCTTATTGCGGGTTCATTATTTTTAGGTTTTCCTTTTTATTTGCTGTAAATCCGGGGTCCAGGCTTGTACTCTTACCTCTTTCTCGAGGGGACCATAATGTGTCCTGTCCACACTGTAAATGCATAAAAAAAGCTTTGAGAGTCCGTCTTGCTTGCCTTCCATTTTTGGGTTTGGAAAAAACCCCAAAAACTTTCACCTGAAATGTGAAAATAGGCAAGTCTATTTGAGCCAAGTCACACATTCCACGGCGTCACCCAGAAGCCATCGCTGGAAGTTCACCTCCACAACAGCAAGGCATTGCTGGTATGCACATTCGCTCAAATGCAAACCCTTTTCTCCTGGAAATTGTCTTTATCTCAGAGGGCAGTGCTAATTTATACATAAATCAACCCAAAACAGGCATTTGCAAGGCTGCCAGGACAACTACATACCTGGTTTCACCCTTATTGGGGATCATCAGTGCAGTATAGTCCTGACAGCCTTGTGGCTGGAGCATTTGGCCATGTTTTCACAACACCAAGAGTTATGGTGGGTTTAAAAAGGTTTGGGAAAAAAAAAAACGTACACATAAAATGTGAAAATAAGGAAAGTCTATTTGAGCCAAGTCACACATTCCACAACGCCACCTAGTAGTCATCGCTGGAAGTTCACCTCCAGTTCTGAGCCACAGCAGCAAGTCATACCGCCCCCCTTTGTGTTCTTTCCCACCCTGGGTGACCTTTGAATACAATGGAAGTGGTGGAAAGTCATTTGAACATTATGCTAGTGTAGTGTGTGGAGCAAACTGGCGTGGGAAGGGGGGAAAAATGCTCCTCGTCCATTGCGTGGGCACTGCGGCCAAAAGAAGTTTGAAGACTTGCTGAAGCTGACTGAGTAAGAATCTCGGGACTGTAATGAATATGAGAAATGCCTTAAGGAAATCGAGAAGCACTAAGAAGAAAACGAGCCTCATACCCGAATGTTCTCACTTTATTAAGAGTAGTGGGGAAGAAGGGGAAAAGGTGGTATGTCGTGGCACGGTCATGACATGCAGCTTTGGCAACCACAGAGGCAGACGAGTGAGCGATCAATGCTCATGCAAGGATGGAAAGGTGAGAGTCAACTTGTGTCCCCTAGATAACCCGTCCCTCGACAAGGTGCTGTGCATCGATAATGAGGTACAGCACACCAAGTGTTTTACTTTCTGCAAAAAAGTGACCAATGGGGCGTCACAATGGAAACCAGCAAAGCATGCAGGCTAACTGCCAAGCCATACAAATCACTTCGTCAAGCGGGGTTGGTGTGGCAGGCACTCTTACCTCACAGGAGCAACAGGCCTGTCTCGAATAGGAACCCAATGCCCATGGGTAGATTAACTGAATGCATGGCTCCTTCCTGAAGGCACTGTGGCTGGTGCAACAGTGCCTTCCATGTGCCTATCGGTCCCAATTGCCAGGCTACCTACATAACCTGAAGAACCTGTCATCGGAGAGCCCATTCACCAACATGCTGCAAATCCACCAGCACGAGAAACTATTTTGGAACGATATTTATGGTGAACAAAGAAGAGTAAGACCATGACGGGCCCAAAGCCATGGTCAGTGTAGATGCTGGGGAACCCCACCATGACGGTCTCTGGAGCAAAGTAGTCACAGGTGGTCTTTGGTAGTAGTGAAGCCACTTTTGGCCATCAAGCCCTATCAAGGTTATCGACCACCCTAGCATAGGGTGGTTTATGCGTAGTCTTACTGGGATGGTTTCAGGCAGAGTAACCATTGTTGCAAAAAAGGAAAGATACATTTCAAGGAAAGATTCCTGCTGCTCTTAATCTGGGTGAGTCAAAAGACGATCAAAGTAAAATTGAACCCAAAACGTAAAGGAAACTGAAATGTGCAGTATTGACAGTGAAACTGCAGATAAGGTTTGGCAACAGGTTGTGGGATGCTTTACATGACTCGTTCATCGGATCAGATTGTGTTTAGGTACAAAGCAACTGGTGCAAGAGCTGCAAAATACGCCAGTGATGAGAGCATTGAGAGTTAGAAAGCCTGGAAAGGCATGGCATCCCACATAGAATGGATGCCTCGGATTGGATTTCAATTTTAGTGGTTGTGGGAAAACCCACAGAAAAACGAACTATGGGAGGACTCCAAATCACCGAACAAGCGTGTCCTACTGGGTCGTCGTCATCTGCCTAATGCACAGGAACTAATATTGATGATGAGCTCAGGAAAAATGATTTCTGGATCTCATGGCAATGTTCTAACAGGTCAAACTGCTTGAGGACATACGCCATTTAACAGCCTTCATGACATCCAAATGTTTATACCAATACTTGAGGATGCCATTTGGCTTGGCATCCACGTCTGTTCCACAACATCATGTACGAGCTGAAGAAGTTCCTCTGCTTTCAAGATGACATTTTAGTGTAAGCATGGGAGCGCAAGAAACACTCAAGCATCATGTAGACATTACATTTGCAACTATGATATTTAGTAGGGAAAAGTGCAAGATTACCAGGGACCACATCGAATACTTAAGTCATGTGATTTTAGAGAAAGGCGTTGAACTAGGGAGACACTTGATCACCACCATAGGAAGGACACTTGTTCCAGCCAATTAAGAATTACTGATGTCGTTCCTAGGTATGGGCGACTACTACTCTCGGTTCCTACCAAACTTTACAGACAACAAAGCATCTGTGTGAAAGCTGATGAAAAGCAGAGTTGTGTTTGGGTGGATTGAAACCTGTGACTGGGAATTCATGATGATCAAAGCAGTATTGATCAAGGCACCCTGAATGGCATAGGGAGCAGTCTAGGAAATCCCTGGGGGAGGTTAGATGGATGACAGAGGACATTCTTGTTTTCCTTTTTTTAAAAAAAAAAGTAAACACATTTTTTTTGTGAGCTTTATTTCCAAATTGATCCAAAATAGAGAAGACCTGTAAAATCATGGATTCTCGCAGCTCATAGATTGGTCAACAGATTTTATTCTTTGACTTTTCGGAGTTTACAAGGCCTCAGCTGTATATCTGTCTCTGCCTCTTAGGGATTACGAGAATCTTCGCTCCACAGGTGGGGCTAGTATTTCATTCCTGTCTGCAATCACTTAGCTTGGTTTCTGATGCGCTACCCAATTGCAACCTTGGCTTGTCTGAAGACATTTAATAAAAGACAGATGGAAATTAATTTGCCAGTCACTTATACAAGAGGTGCTTTTGTAAATATCTTCTAGAAAATAGTATTAAACTACCCATATTTCCCATGCATCGACCATGTGCTGTTTTGTTTCTCACCTAACATGGGCAAGTATAGTGTGTGAAATCATGCAGATTCTATTTGGCAGTGTCTGGCACTTGTATACACTCAGATCAGGAAGTTATCTGTGTAAGGTCTTTGTAAACATATTTTGATATTCTCCTGCACCTGGATCTCCAATTTGAAGACAACTTTGTTTGGGATTTAAATGCTGTGCTGGCTGGTGTGGCACTGTTGTCTCTTGTTCAGTTTAGGCACACTGGCTGAGGACCAAAGGCTTTATTTTCCATCTGGATTAGTGATCCAGATCTCTCCCTTCTAGTTTTGTAATTTATGGTTCTCCAAAGGTTTTGGACTACAAGTCGATCCATGACAACTATTCAATGGTGAGGGTTGATCTGCATCTTGGTCCAAAGCATCTCGAGAGCATCAGGTTGCAGACCCCTTGTCTACGGGCACCCCATCCTTTCAGTACTTGGAACCCTGTAATTGCTATCTCCTATCTGATGGAAGATTACTCTTAACCTGTGCTTATCGCGTGAGAGGGCGTCGCATATTCAAACTGAGAGATTTGTCTGTGTCCTAGCAGAAGTGCTCTGCACTTCTCAAAGCCGCGTGGTCTGGTCCAATGGGATCTTTGCGTACAAGGCCTTCTCATGGTGATGGCCCGTTGGCAAAAGGTATTTGCGATTGATTCTAGGAACAAGAAAATTAGATGTTGGGAAATGCTGATTTTCACTGGCTACGAAAGGCCCAGAAATTGAATGCCTGGGTCACAAGAAGTAAAGGAACAGCATTGATTAAGCACAGCTCACACTTAGCTTGGTCCAATCTATGGCGTGTCTCCCAACTTGCTATTGAATACATCCTCTCTTCCTGCTTGAGATTCCCCATTTTTGTCTCTTCAAACAGCTTTGTTTCCATAACGCATGGAATCAATTTCAGGATCTTAAAGGGCAACTGCAGAATGATGCATTACTGTGGTAAGTATCCAGACGACACGTAGGCCATGCCTCTGTACTATGCCATAAGAGTGCTTTAATGTATTCATCGAACAAAAAGGGCAACAGCACAGACCTCTCTGAAGGATCTCCAACAGGGGCTGACCCTAGAGAAGATTCATACAAATTGCCTGTTAACTTTCCTGTCCTACAAGGCGTTCATAGGCCGATCCACTACAAAACATTTACCCCCAAAATATTCAGAGTGGCTGTGGCACTAGTAGTATCAAGAGTGTTGACTGGTCTACAATGACATCATCTGAAATAATGCCTATGCTCTTTGTCATAAACCAGGGTATAAGCAGGAGTGGAATAAAAGTGGGCACAGTTGTCATTTAAGTGACATACGGCCTTACCTATCCAGAGTGTTTTGTTGATAATTTCCACCAACCAAGGAGACTCTGTTCAAAGGTATTGCTAATGCAACATGAGGGTCCTGGTAGCAGAGTCACTGGTGCTCTTTCACCTCAGCAGTCAGTATATGGTTGTTGGGGAAGAAAGTAGAATGGATTTCCCAAACAGAATCTATGTGTATAAGTCGTGATGGGCCCAGGTGTAGGGTTTACCCCCCCCTTTCATATAAAATACAAAACTGCTGGTGTACTGGGACTGATTCAAGTTATATATATATACCATTCGATCAGTACACCAGCATTCCTTTGTCCACCTTTCCTTGTGTTGTGCATTTAATCTAACCTAGTGTTTCTTCACAAATGTAAACCGTGTATGCTTAACTACGGCCTGATCAGAATGAAACATGCAGAAAAATACGCATTAAAGTTGGTGGTATGTCGCAGGTAAACAAAGCAAGGTCCAGACCTTTTAGAGTGTACTTGCATCCAAATGAATTCGACAGGCCTCAGAATGTTTTTTGGAGTTGTAAATGAACAAGTTCTGGTTTTCACTGTTCCTGGATTCCAAGCATAAAAGAAAAAAAAAAACACTTGTGTATTATAAGAAACGTTTTTGTTTTGTTTTCAATGATCACATTTTATTATTTAAAAGGAAACATATTGTAAAGTGCAAAATACAAATTAAGCATAATTCAAAGTTATGTTGTATTTTGCCATGCATTTCATCTCACTTTGAATAATTCTATATTTTATTCAACTCGAAATTGGATGTGCCCAAGCTTATAGCTGGATGTAGCTTAATGTTGTCTTGCGTTGACCCAAGATTCACCTCACTGCACCCCAGCTACATCACAAGATAGGAGGCCAAAAAAAGGCTCTGATGCATTGCATTCAAATTAGTTTCACCCTGCCAGATAATGGCTTGTGTATAACTTCAAAAAGGACTGTGAATTCCATCAAGTGTAGGGCCCTCATAAAATCAATTTAGCTAAAGTCAGGGGATTTGCCTGGACATGAAGTACCTCATGAAGGTGAATGTATATCTGCTGTATCAACAGTGACCTCTGTTGGCCGAAATCAACAGGTCTTTACTTACAAACTGAATAAGAATGTCACCTATGCTGTGTGGAAAGCCCAAACTGTAATCATAAAAAAATAACTATAAGGGAAGCTTTTAAAAACTTGAGACTAATTGCAAATCGGAGCAAACAATGTCTTTCAACTTAAAATCAGCTTCGGGCCGAATGGAAAAAAATTAAGATAAATTATTTATCTTTGTGAATACACATTGTACAAGAATATTCACCGCCTTGAATTCTGCGTCCTGAAATATAGATTATGGTCTATATTTTACAAAACTAGCATGCTTAATCAAAAGGTATTGCACTTAAAATAAATGCCTCTAATAACATGAGTGAAATTCCCTCCCTACCGCCCTTTTCAGTAATGGGACTCCGAGGGAAGAGCCCCTCCTTTCATGTCAGACAATGAGGAGAGGAGCTGGTTATTATAAAATAGCTAGCATGCAGATATACTTAATATTGGGAGATTAATATTGAAGACTGTTTCTTCTGGATACAACTGGAGATGGCTGGGGTGGTGATCAGCTCGTATTGGAAACTGGTTTGCAGAGGCATTATTTCCAGATTGACTGGGTCCTAGCTGATTCTCCAAAATAAAGTATCCACATTTTAAAATGCAACTATGGAACCCCCTCCTGCCCCCAATATAAATAGAAATTCCCTATAAGTACTGTCCATGATAAATCCAGGGAATTAGCGGGATTTGAGCCAAGAGGAATGCTAACCAGCAAAGATACAGGTCAAGTATTAAATAAAATGCTCTGTCGCCTTTCTGAAACTGAATGCAAGTGAGATGTCATTTTCTTAAAACTCAATGCATTTTTGTATTCAGAGGCGCAATTTAGAACTGACTGAATTTGGTACTACTTAAATGCAGATTGTTTTTTGTAAAATTAAGCACCATTTAAAATGGAATCCCTGGCTTATGCTGACATAGAATCATTCGGGCCATAGCATTATCGTGAAATATCATTGACAAATAAGATATCATGCAAATTTGCAGCTAAAGGGGAGCCTAGTCATAAATTGGATGTCTGTGTAACATAACCTAGCACAGAGAATTCAGTCTTCTTAGAAAATCATGTAAAGTGTTGAAAAACTTTAATCCCTTCTCTTGAAATGCACAGGCAGACCTACGTTTAATGTGAAAAGGCAAGGGTGCTTTACCATGGTACCTTTTACTGCAGAAGATGACCATCCCAGCCCAAAACCTGTAAATTCGATAGCAAACTAATAGGAAAAGATTGAAAACTACAGACACACAGACAGTTGCACACACATGCTCGTTGAAAGCTGCACATGTGTTCATGGAAGAGTGCACTATCCCTGAAAGTATTATCTATCTAATCCTAACCTGTAGGAATCGGAAGTGATTGCCTTCATGTAAATGATATGCGAGTAGCGTATACATTTGCAGCCCCACACCCATACAGGGGAGCCAAGTAGACTAAATATGTACTTATAAATGTAATTTGTTCAAGTAGCTTTTCTCTGACACAATACTTGTTTTGATACTGTAGAAAATCAAGTGTTTTTGAAGAACTTTGAAATGGTTTGATAATAATATGTACACACACTGGCCAATAAGAGGCAATGTTATCATTTGAGTAGACTGTTCCTTATTTATTTTTATAAACTGCTTAATTTTGAATAGGTTTCTAAGCGCGGACCCCCGGGATTCGAACTTGCGTTGTCTTGCTTCCAAGACCATTGCGTTGCAACTGGGCTATACTACCGCTTAGGTAGAAGCGAGCGGTCATAGAAGTGTATTTAGAATGCCTAGTATCTTTTAGAGTATAATGCATACCTAGAGTTGATTATGGAAATTAATGCTTGTGTGAATTGATATTGGCGAGATTCATGTAAGCAGGTAAAGTCTCGTTACTGGCCAATTGTTTATGAGCCTCTAACATTGTAGTGATTTCCTTGGTATAAAGCTGGAGCCCACCATTTTTCAGATTGACCTCAATTCTTAAAATCAATTTTGAGTTTTAATAAATCGCTGTCTGTTTTCTTGCCCAGAATTGTGGGGTGGGACTGTATATCGGGGACATGAGATTAATCGGTTCACCTCAATGTAAACCTATAATTTAAACCTTAAACAAAATATCATTCACAAGTGGCATATTTTGGTCAGTGTTTTATGCACAGAACCCACCTTGGCTACTCTGTCTGATATACATCTTGTGTCTGCAATGCTCCCCTAAAGAGCAGAGTTTGGCCCAGCCATGATGAGAAACATTTTGCCTAGGCCTCTCGGGGGTCAGATGGTGAAATAAGCAGAAGTTACTCATCGTATTAACTCTTTTTCTTCTAGTACAGAACCCTCTTCCTACAGGTGTCTGCACCCTGTTCTGGGTCTATACATATATATCTGTCCTTTGTGTAGACTGAGATTAAATGCTGTTTTCCTGGGCAGCTAATGTGTGTTGGGGGTGAAGCCGAATCTCGGCTCTAGAGAAAATAAGCCCATCCCCAAAGCATTAGAAACCGTTTTGGGGATGGGGTCTTAATATCTTTTAGAAACTTTTGCATCCATTGTTCTGACGATTGGGTAGTAGGCAATAGCCTGGTTGTCCACTATCCTGGCCTACCAACATTTAAAGAAACAAACCTTTGCAGTGCAATGGTGCTCCAATGTGCAAGTTGTATAGCATTTGCATTTGAAAGGCCACGAATCCCCTCTATGGTATACTTCTGTACTTTCGGCCATGGTGTTGGATGAGATTGGGTCAAGACCAACACGCTTTCTTCCATAGCTAGAATAATTCAAAACCTGTTAGCAACCTGTGAGCTGCAGCAACACTTTACCATGTGCAAGATGTATAGTATGTTTTCATATACCTCTGTGTGTGGACATAACTTTATTTAACGTCCTACCATGTAACCTTGCCTGCTTCCCTGCCCCCCCCCCCCCCCCGGCCCCCTACGAGTTGGCGAGGAACGCTAACACAGAGCCACTTTCTAAGTGAGCCTGGAAAGTCTAAGTATTGCCTGTGTTTAAGGAAGGTAACCTGCACCCAGATTCCTCCTAACCGACCCTTGTTTTCATTTACGCCTATACGGGTGGAAATCAGTGCATTGAGTGGATGCATTGTGGGTAAACTTAAAGTGGTCTGCTTTAGGTGACTTTGATTATTGAGTCGCTTTTGCCATGTAAAGCTGAGACATTTAGGCCATCTCTTGCTAACATTATTCTCCTTTTCTTTCCAGAAGTGCTCACTCATCAGGAACCATGGGGGAATACGCTGAAAAGGAGACCTGCGGCACCATCTGCCTGAAGTACCTTCTCTTCACCTTCAACTTCTTTTTCTGGGTAAGACTCCTGGTCATCTCTCCCACTCTTCTCTACATGTCCTACAGGAAGGGGGATGCTTGCTTACGGTTTTCAAATGCTTCTCAGGCAATTTGTAGGCTTAAATAAGTTTTTAAAGCAGTGATGTATGAGCATTTCCCTCCTAGAAGCAGTTAATGTATACTCCTAAATATTGAGTAAAGCTCTTAGAAAATATTCACTGGTGGTCTTTTAGCCAATTTACATTCTTTGTGCCATCTGCATGCCTGGGGTGGGACTTAATAAATACACTATTTAAGCATGTACTAAGTTGTTTTTTTGGTCAGTCAGTGCTTAAGAAGTGACTCATTTTGGCTAGAGTGGTAACTAGCCTCCCCTCCATGGCTATATCCTATGCATTCCTCTTGGCCCCACGCATAGCTCCCACTTGTATCCTCTACTAGTAACCTGTGGCCTGAGTCCTGGCTTGCGGACAGGTTGTTTGGCCCCAAGATCACCGAAAGAGTTCAGTACTCTAGGCAGCAATTGCAAAAACGTGCCGGGTCGGGTTTTTGTGAATTTGGAGTGCCGCCTCTGCCTATCTTATGCTAATGCTTTATTTCCTAGAACTCCTTTGGGGGACACCGTCTTCACCACATCTTCTGTGCTGAGCTTTATGGTTATCATCTACCTGACATGCAACAGAGAGCAAATTCCTCCCTTCTTAGAGCTTCTGGGTCAATATGGCCCCGACTAGAAGAGCCACTGCACCCCATAGTACCATTCTCCCAGATAAATATCTACTTCTTTTCAGAGCACAATATTGTCCCAAAATACATGTGAATATGCTTATCTCCTTGCCTTTCTCTAGTCAATAGAATGCGTTAAAGTTTTAGTTGGAGGAATGGGCCAACACCTAAGACACTTGACAATGTAAACACCCTGTTTGTATACCTTGCCTTCAGAAAAAAAGATCCTTCATTTCGGAATAGCAGCATAGAAGTGGGTCACCCTGAAATTGGATTTGAGTTCATGGGTAGGGTCCTGGGTTATTCTAGTGATCTTTCTTAATCTGGTACTAATAATGCCAGCTCTAAAGAACATCAGTTATCCAGGGCACTCGACAGCCAATTTAGAGACCACCGAGCTTGCATTGAGCCCCTCAATGTCTAGTTGCTTGTGAAAACTGCCAGTCTGTCATTCTAGTAAGCAACTCTGTACTGGTGGGCCAAGTGTCCACTCTTGGAGCAAGTCAAGTAATTACTCACATGGTTTTGTTTTATCTTGCATGAATGTCTGTATGACCCACGCTGCTTTTGGTTAGGCAATTCCAAAGCAGAACTGCATTTAATGAGTTATGGAAGTATCTGCTCAAACTGAAGACAGCCAACGTTTAAGCAGATAAAGCCGATTACTTGCCCCTCGCTGCCCCAGATATCTGAAGGTGCTCCATGGCCTATGCGAATACCTCCTCAAATCCTGTTTCCTCATGTTATTCCGTTATGAGTAGCACTGCAACATGAAGTAAAATACAGAACTAAATTTATCAGAATGCAAAGACAAAACAGGACCGTATATGCATACAGAACCTAGGGGCGCTTGTGAACTCTATGGCTGTAAAATGGCCACTAATCGGGAAAGCTGGAAGAAGGGGAGTTACACATCTGGAGATGTACTGCAAGTGAGCATGGGGAACAGGCATTTCCTGCCCTTTTCACTCACCATCTCCAATCACCATGACTCACTGTGGAATGCGTGCCATCTTGTGTCGCGATGCACTGGAAATTAGATCAACTTTACCGTTTTTGGGGTGGACAACCTTGCTTAACCTATAAGGTTGTGGAGAACCAAAAATCTGGCTTGGCCTGCCAAGTTTGGTAAGGATTTTTGATCTGAGTCGAAGGGTGGACTTTTGAGGTGGTGCGTTACCATTCTTTGGTGGGTGTGCCTAGCCAATCTTTGACTAGATTCTCATTCCACATTCCTCCTGTAGACCCCACACTTAAGGCTGCCTAATTGAATATAATCTGTAATCCCAGTTGGAAATAGTAAGGGTCTATAATCTGAAGGACACGTTACTGGACACTTAACATCTAACCATTTGTATTATCTGCTCACTGCCTATACATCGCTCTTTAACCCCCACCCTTTGGCTTCATAACAGCTGGCGGGCGGTGCTGTCATGGCCGTGGGCCTGTGGACCATCGTGGAGAAGAGCGACTACATCAGCCTGTTGTCATCTAGCACCTATGCGGCCACAGCGTACATCCTGGTCATCGCTGGAGTCATCGTCATGATTACAGGCATCCTAGGCTGCTGCGCTACCTTTAAAGAGCGGAGGGGCCTGCTGCGAGCGGTGAGTGCCAATTTCATGCAATGCATCCTGGGTGGATCACCTTCTGGTTCAGAGTGCGCTAGATTTCATTAATGTGTGCGTGGAGCATGTGACCTAGAAGATGTGCACCGTCCTTTGCATGGTGCTTCTGTTCTAGTGTTTGCGAGTAGCCGCTTTTAGCACCATGTCCATCATCTGGTCT
The DNA here is from genome assembly GCF_040938575.1 of Ambystoma mexicanum. Taxonomy (NCBI): domain Eukaryota; kingdom Metazoa; phylum Chordata; class Amphibia; order Caudata; family Ambystomatidae; genus Ambystoma; species Ambystoma mexicanum. The sequence goes on along the minus strand of NC_090934.1, from coordinate 925,983,762 downwards.
TCTCGTCTTGCTTTCATATCCACATTTGTTTTGCAATTTGCTCTTTCTCACCCCCCCTCTAGTTTTCTTCCTCTGTTCCTCCCATCCTTCCTACTGCCCATTCCTCAGTCACCCCAATACCTCACTCCTTGCCTCTCTCACCCCTGCCTCAAAATCCCATCACCTTAAAAGGGAATCATTAGGGCTGCATGAATCTTTGAAATCCCCTCCAATCATAAATCAAGTGCCATTGATTTTGGAGCTTGCACCCATTCAAGAACTAAGAGTAACTTTTATTTGTGGTGTTGGCTTTTTAAGTGCTCAATCACATTGTTAGAAATATTAAGCACCAACTCTCACCAACGCCCTGGGTTCCAGATAGTGGTTGGATACCGTATGGGCCCAGGCAAGAGCAAGTGGGAAGGGGAAGGAAGAGCAGCTGATACAATGCTCTCCATACAGGATGTACATCTCCTCCTTAGTGGGTTGTATCCGAGGAATAGTCCTACCGATTCTGGTCAACTTTCTGGTTACCTTTTGGAACGGACTGTGTTAATAAAATGATGACACATTTGCATTTCTAAGACTGTGGCATCCTGTTATGGTCCGGGAATGCAACATGAATAGATGTTAAGTAAATGTCCGCTTTGTTGTATAGTGTCCATTTCTGGTTTCATTTTGCTTTCTAAGAGCCCCCATTTTTCTCAGCTTCTGATGTAGGGAGAGAAATGCTTTATGCCGGATCATAAAATGTTTCACAACTCAACAACTTGCCTGTCAACTCTCCCAGGAGGGTGTGTCTTCGCCGTGGATGCCAATGTTTGGGGACAATTATGTGGGAAATGCCTCAGCGGGAAAACTGTGTTTGCCAATTAATTTGCATTCAAGGGATATATTATGTGAAAAAGAAAATCTGTTGCCCATATCAACGTTTTAGCTAAAACAGCGTCCCACCCTTTCAAATGGGGCGGGGGTTGTAATGCTCCATGCTGTGATGCAGTGTTGTTGCCCACAACAATCCTGGTTGTTTGGGTCCTATTTTTATGAGGCGTCAGTAGTCGCTCTGCGACTGCTGAAGACACTCTCCATATGACATACTATAGTCCTATATGTTCCTGGTTCTGTGAAATGTTCCTCCTGAAAGCCGATTGTCGGAAGTGCCTTTTTGCTGGAGCTGACATGGGGAGCCACAGTTCTGGTCTGAAGACATTCGTTGACTGGCAGTGTCTGATGCATGCCTGGGCTTTTGCCAGCGAGAAGTGCCTTCGTGTTGCCACAGGCTCCGTCTCCGGATTACATCATGGCTATGGTTACTCTTTGTTTTACTCCATCCCTCGCTGCTTCATCTCTTCTGGCTCGGAGCCTGGCGGTCTTTGGCACCAGCTGCTCTGAGCAACCATGATGTGACTGTTTAATTGGAAGGGGGGAAATCCAATAAACGCTGGGAGTTAGAACCATGTGATTATCCAACTCCTCAAACCAGAAAGTGTGTTGGGGCACGCATAGTGTTTCATATCTTTTTGCTGGCTTTCAACTATTGGCATTGTATAGGCCTGTAATAAGGTGAAATGTGACCCCTCCCCACCCAAATCGCAGTGTTTCAAAACTTGAGCCTGTTTAGACCCAGTTTTTATTATTTGAATAATTGCCTTGTACAGTCCTTTTTACTTCCTTGAAGATGGTGTTCGTAATAGGGCGCATCTCCTTCTCAGGTGCCATTCCCCATGTCACCTCTGTGTCGATGGTATTATGCTGACTTTAGTGCTCCTGTGGTGGGACTTTGGGTGGTCTTGGTGTTTGCTGCAGAACCATGGAGGTCTAGTTTGCATAATATTGTCGGACTGTATGCCCATGCCTCCAAACTCTTCTTGTGATTAAAAGCCCAGAATATGACTCGAAAACAGCACTGCCCTGCCCCCGAATCCATTAAACCCACCCCTGCCCGCTCCTTGGGCAGTCGCATAATAAACCTGATACTCCCTCCGTTTGCTAGATATTCCCATCCAATGGCAGGTATTGTGATGCCAGGTTTTGCTCTCCGACAGTTTATTTGATGTGTGCTGGTACCATGAGCAGGCCATCAAAGGGAAGAGAGGTGGATCGGAGGTGGGTGAAATAAGATGGTCGAAGGCCACTGTTAGTGGTAGAGTTGGGTAGACTGCACGAAAAGGGTGGGTGTACCAGGTAAACGAGTGTCCTTAAAGCACAGTGGCAGTAAATGAAGTTCTGCTTCAGGTACCGTTGTAAGTAAAGGCACCCCCAGAAGGTGGGGCTTTTGGAGTTGTAGATTTGCAGACAATGTTCCTTTGCAAATGTTAAGGAAGGAGACCCGAGCTAGATTGCCTTGGAGGTCTATGCAGGGATTGAAATTAAGATTGGATAAGCGGGCACTAAAGAGCTCCTGGGTATCCTGCATTAACCAATGACCAGGAGCTATCACTGGGGAACGAGGAGTTAGTACATAGCATACCGCAAATGTGACTTCAGCATAAGATGCTAACCTATAATTTGGTCCATTATTTATTACCCTTCTAGTTGTATAGATCTGTCCTAATGTTTATTTATAGATTGTCCCAAATATACATAGGTGTGTTTGTTCCGCATCCACTGGCCCGGGGAGCTAAAAGTAGCTCCTGGTAGATGTTGTTGTCAAGCTAACCAGGCTCTACTAGACTACAAGCAGGAGCCAAATAACTGAGCTCCCTCGGATTTTGAACCCTGGGGAATCAATGAAGTTCTGAAGGTAGATTGGAATCGTGGCTGTGTGGAGCTTTGTAAGGGATATTTTGATTATTCTTTCTTTTTTCTCTTGGAGGATATGTGGCGTGAATGTGGACTGAGCCTGTGAGGTGTGATCATACGGATTAAGGTTTGGAATAAGCATGGCTAGTTCGGTTTTTTGTTTGAGAAGGAATTAAGTTTGAATGATGAATGCCTCGGAGGCCAATGTAGAGTAAGTTGGTGGAATAGTCCGATCGAAGGGGGATGGTGGTTTGTAGGAGGGTGGCACAGAAACTGGGCCCGGTGGAAGTCGTGATGTGTCACAAGAGTTTTGAGGTTGACATTGCATGATTTAACCCTATTGTTCTGATTGCTTAGGGAGAGCTTATGGTTGTAGAGAACATTGTGAATGCAGACACCGGTGTTGGCGAGCAGGAAGGTGCACAGCTCAGAGCTCCTGGAGACATGGGGTATAGTGGGTTTGGGTGTGCCGAGAATGAGACTGTTTTTTGCATTGAGTGTGTGTTCTGTGGTTCATCCAAACTGTCATTGCCTTGAGGCGATTTGGAAGGCATTCTAGTAGCAGGATATTGGGAGTTTGACAGGAAAGGTCGTAGGAAGTCTCGGACTTGGGTTTGTGAGTGTACCATAAGCTGGCTATTTTCTGCATGTGTGTGGAAGTCGAGGTTGAAGGAACCAATGAGACGGCAAAAGAACACATGGAAGCATTGAAGAATAGCAGAGCAGATCCTGGAGGGACTCCACAGTGTGGCGGTAAACTGGGGAAAGCAAGGAACCGTTTTGACCTGCGATATATTGGACAAGAAGGCTCCCAGCCAGGAAAGAGAGTTGTTGGTAATGCTGAAAGGCATTTGGAGGCATGAAGAGATACTTTGGGGCAAATTACGGGTTTGCCGGTAACCCGCAGAGAATTCTGGCAGGTTACTGGCAAACCTGCCTTACAGTTACCCAGTATTGCTGGGATATTAAGAGTGCCTGCAACAGCGGTAAGTTTCCATTCCATGGAGTCCGATAGGACACCATGGAATGGGTTTGCCGCAATCGCCGTCACCGGTCGTGCTGCGGATTGCAGCAATAATTTGCTGGTATGGGCATGAACTACCGGCAGGTCAGGCCTGCCAAGGTATGCAGTGATGTTATCGAGTTACAAAACAAAGAATCAATTTTGAACGAAACCAAAACATCAACAAAAAAAATCAAGAATTTTGTAAAACTGTATCTATGTGGTTGGGAATAGTGGTTTTAAGGGAGGGCGAAAAGTAGTAAAAAGAAAAAAGGGGGGGGCTTGGAGGCGGAACCCCCCAAAACAACAAAAAGAAAATAGTATTTTAATTTTTTTTTTTATTTGTATTCTTTCAAAATGGATTCTTTGTTTGATAATTCGATAAAATAACATGCGACTGCCTGCCAGCGGATCAGAGCCTCTACTGGCCAACTCAGAGTGTGCCTGTCTGGTAAACATGCCAGAGCCGGTATTACCGGCATTTGTTCTGGCATGTTTACCAGACCGGCACTCCTTTTTTAAAAATGTATTTATATAGCGCGCAAGCAGCCCAGGGGCATTGAGGCGCTGGTACTTGCAATAACTTAGTTACATGGTACAGGCATGATAGCGATTGTTGACACATTATGAATACTACAAGACATCATACTGTTACAGATATTGCATTTGGTCGTATATTACAACATATATGATAAGTATTCGTGCTGATGTGTCGGGCCTTATGGGTAGTTTTCAGAGTTTTGCGGAAGGTGGTGAGGGAGTCCTCAGCACGGATAGTGGGAGGTAGGGCATTCCAATGAGTGGGCGCGAGATAGGGGAAGCTGGATCCGCCCGCTTTTACTCTTTACTAGTGGCACAGAGAGCATGTTGGTGTACGGGGATCTGGTAGGCCTGGTAGTGGAGACGGGGTGGATCCTTTGAGAGAGGTATGCTGGAGCAGTGAAGTGAATGCACTTGTGGGTCAGTGTTAGGGCTTGGAATACAATCCTTTCCTTTATAGGGAGCAAGTGGGCTAGTTTTCTGGCTTCAGAGATGTGTTCTCTTTTAGCAATGCCTTGTGCTGCCAGGAGAGCATTGTTCTGTATTCCTAATGAGCTCCTTTGTGTCAAAATCAGCTGACTACTCTAGAGGGATGAGTAAGGTCAGGCTATGCATTCAGTTCTTTCAGAAGGTGCTCCTGAATATTGAGGAGGGCAGATTCTGTGCTGTGTGAGGAATCCAACAGCTTGACAAGTGGTTTGCAATTGTGGGTAGCTGTGCTGAACAAGGGTTCCAAGCTTGGCATTTTTAGAAGCTGGGGCACAACGCCATGTTTCAGTCTTGGAGGTGATATTTGTTGATTGCTAAGTCTGGGGGTTCAGCCAGAATTAAGTGAAATAGAGGCAGGGCTGCGGTCTGTGGTGGTGCCTGAATGCCCAGTGGCTTGGATTGCTTTCAAAATGTCCTGAGGTGCATGGCCTGAAGTTTGAGGATCCAGTCGTCGCCTGCGCATGTGAAGGAAGTTGAGGAAAAGGTTATAGGAGTAAAATGGATGATCTTTACTTGAAGCTGGGGATTTTTTAGGAAAAGGCTTTTTGGGGTTGATTCCACAGGACTTGACAAGGAGAGCGTTGGATGCTTCAGCCTTCTCAATGGTGAGTGAAAAAGGTAGGATGTTTTTTAGTCTGGAAACTGCTTTAATAAAAAAAAAAAAATTTAGGCGCCTCTGATGAATCTGGCAAGTGAGTTTGTAGGCTTGTGATCTAGACATTCTGCATTGGCTTTCGGGCATCTTGCGTTTCCTGTGCATGCCGGATTACTAGACAATAATTCACTTATGGGTGGTTGGGTTTTCAAGGTTTTATTTGTAAGAGGCAAGGAGGTCGAACGTGCAGGTTGGTGAAGCAACATATTCATTACAAATGCTTGGTCGTCCGTTGAAAGAGGGATTAAGGATACACAAGATTTTATGAAAACTCTGAGAGTGACGCATGGTTGAAGAGCGAAGATGACGTTGTTTAAGGTGTCCAGGACTTCCAGCTCATTGGCCCAGATCTTTGTCATTTAATTGCCAAGGAGAGTGATTTCTTCAAGGTGGGCCAACAAATGCATAGGAAAGGAAGTGGGAGCTCGTGGAGGGTTGGGGGGAGTATGTTGGTAAAACAGTGAAAATTGGAGGCGTTTGGGTTGAGAATAGCTTTAGAAAGCTGATGGCTTGGTGATGCGGGGACATTGGTCTTAAATGGGCCGTGCAATGAAGGGAATGCTACCACCTCTCATCAAAGATCTGTTGTGGTAGCACACAGATGAGTGATTGAGTTAATGATTTTGAAGGAGATGTGCTCAGAAAGACATCTTTCAGTGATGGCTACAATGTATTTTGTTTTCTTTGAATAGAGCTGCTTGAGTAGAGTCTGGGGTGCTCTTATATGGCAGTTATTTCCCCCAAATTCCTTGGTTCTGAAATTCTAAGCCACATATTGCCTTTAATTGCAAGGTACTCCCATAAAGGAGACCAGCTAGGGGTGAGTGCTTTGTCCCTGCACTAATCCCCAGGTTTTATCAGCAGTCGGTCAGCAGAGGAACCCACTGTCTGTGTGCTCCTCCTGCCCTTGCTTCCTCAAAGGCAGCATACCGACTGAGTAGGATGAAGCGCGGGATGAATGCTGCGCTCTCGCCCATGTACACTCGCAGCTAGAGTAGAGCACATAGATCCTGCTAAAGTGCCACCCCACAACTAAAACTAAAAAGGCAAAATGGTGGAAGGTTCTGCATTGGTTTCCTTTTAGAAGTGAGAGAAAAATGAATGCAGCGCCACTGGATCAGCAAAGCAAATGAGGATCATGATAGACAGTGGCACGTATTGTCATCCTGTCACTCCCTATCGAAGTTGCGCGTTTGTCATTGATTTGGCTGGTTCGCCCAATTGTCTCCTACTGGCCCTCTGGTGACGTTACTAGGGTTGCAGGAAGGGGCTCACTGACGCCACCTGTCGGCTTGATTCCAACGTTGATGCCTTGTATCGACATTCTTTGTGAGTACCACTGTGACTAAGAAGTGGGCCTTCCCTCATGTAGAGGTTCAACAGAAGCAGTCTGCTCACCCCACCAGCCCTGTGGAAGACTGTATGCAGAGGATGTCCCGAGCGCCGCCATCAGGTTATGCCACCAGCCAGACCTACCCTCTTGTTGTTGGACCACAGATCTGTCCATAATCCTCTCACATTGCCTTGTCTTGGAAGTGCAAAGCAGTGTAACCTTTGCTTATTCTTCTTGGATATAGCTCGTAATAATGGGATCTGATTAGCTAAAGGCACCTGATTTGTACAACTGAGCCAGAAGCATTAGCAACTGCAAATCAGTGCGTCATGGGTTATGTTCATAGGTCCCCTGATCCCGGCTGTAATTTGTCTGGAGAGGCCAGTGATTGATTGTATGGACACTTGAGAAGAGTTTCTAATGCCAACCTTGTGTCTGATCGCTTCCTCGAGAGCATTGCAGAAGTGGGCATTTGCACCCTGCTCTAGTCTCCTCCAGCAGATACTTCCTGACGAGGCAGGTGGTGGATTGAATGTGTGTTAAATGGATTCCTACTCTCTAGTGACAGGGGCTCCGTTTCTCCTTCTCGGCCCGCACACCGGTGATAGCTGCTAATCCTACATCACAATTGAAACGATAACTCGTTGGTACTAGTCCCATGGCTATATTTCCACTCCCACCCGCACCCCCACCAAACCCCCTAGCCTGTCCTCCCGTGGACCCAAATCTCTGCAATAATACCGGCCAACATTTGGTATTTTATTTCGATTTTTATCACGCTTTCGCCAAAGCACTGAAAAATCGGGTTACATAATCCGGTAAATAACAATCGCAAAAATTAGAAAAAGCAATTCATGAAATCGTTAAATGGTTGGAGCGAGAGAGAGAGAGAGAGAGCGGTGACGAGAGAGGATGAGCTTTCCGCCGAGAAGACAGTTGAGTGTTAAGTAGGAGATTTAGCACCAGGATGAATGATTTTTTTTTTGTTGTCTATTCCATTAATTTACATTGGAGGAAATTACACTTTTTTGCATGAGAAAGTTAAAAAAAAACATCTGCATTTTTGACTGAAAATTCGGGGTCCTCTGGCTACAGTTGGAGGAATTGGTGAGTTTTCCTGCGATCTGATAGGCCCAAGGGATGAGGGCCTCCCCGTGTAGGCACGACCTGAGTTAAGGCAGAATGGCGAGCAATGCCAGGAAGGAAACCCTTCCCTAAATCCGTGCTCTGGTCAGACCCTGCCCACTGTTCTACGTCTCTGAAAGCTGCAGTCCTTTCTGGATTTTTCCCTGTACACATCAAAGGAATTCACGGTGAGAGCAAAGCTTCCTCACCCGCTTGGCGCTTACAGCCCCCACATGCAGCCCTTCTCAGCATACCACTAAGTCATACCTTGCGCTCCCCGTAAACCCACCCGTTCCTATATAAATGATGGCATAGTTCCCCTGGATAAAGAGACTGGAGCAGGTGGCTGAGCGGAAGTTGACAATTCCGCAGCAAGCTTTATTGATCGGAGCCAGGAGTTCTTACAGGTGATCCATTTCTCCGCCACACCTCCGGATTCTGCGCTGGGTGTGGCTTTCTTAGTCCCTCCCTTCCCCATCAGGGTCCTCGAGGTCCTTGTCGGGTGGTCCCTTTCCCTCCCTAGACCATCCCTCTCTACCCATGTTCATTTTCTTTTCCCTTTTTTTTCATCTTTCATTTTTCTATCCCCATTTTGCTCATTTCCCTACTCTACTTTAATTTCTCCAACGTTTTCAATTCCCCATTTTTTTCCTTCCCCATTCTTTAATTCCCCCATCTTTGCTCAAACCCCCATCCGTACATTAGCCCAACTCTTCTCATTCCCCAATCCTCTGCTTTCCCCAATTCTGTCCCTTGCCCGATTCTCTCATGCCCCGGTTCTTGCTGTCCACTCTTTCTTTACAAACCCCTCTTCTCTGAAGCCAATACTTTCCCATTCATCATATCCTTCATACACCCCTTCTCTCCACCCCCCCAAGCATTTGACACTGCTCGTTCCCCCCCCAATCTTACCCAGCTCCTTTTTGTTCCATCCACGCGGACGACACCCAGATACTCATCCCTATCACAGGAGACTACACAGCTGACACCAAAGCCCTTAACGATGTTTACTGAGTCATCCAGGCCTGGATGGCACAGCACGAACTTTGCCTTAACGATGATAAGACTGAGCTCTTACTTTTAGGATCAAATCATCGGCTCAACAAACTAGACCAAACCTACAAGTCCTTCGTTATTGACGGCAATGACATTAAAGTCTCCAAAGATACTAAGACGCTAGAGGTCTATCTTGACTCCTCGCTTTCTCTGAACAGGCAAATAAATGCAGTTAGGTCAGCTTCGGCCTATACCTGCAAAACTTATCACTGCCTGTAGACCCTTCCTAAACTCCACCAACTGTATCACACTCGCCAGAACTCTTGTTATGACCAAAATCCACTACTGTAGTGCTCTCTACCTAGGGACCAGTCAGGCTAACCTTAATAAATTACAAACTGTACAAAATAATGCCTTAAGGGCAGCCTTAAACATCCCGAGACGCTCTCATATCTCCTCCGTCAGATTGAACTTACGCTGGCTCCCGGTAAAACAGAGAATTGCCCTGAAAACCCTAGCTTTGACTCACAAATGTCTGAACAACAACGCCCCACCTTACCTGTCCACTCGCTTCTCACGCCACACCTCCACTCGACCTACCAGAGCAGCCCAAACTCACAGCCTCATCGTGCCTAGATGCAAACTCCAAAAAGCTGGTGGGGTGAGCTTCCCCGTCCTGGCCTCCAAACTCTGGAACACCTTGCCCACACCTATCAGAATTGAACCCTCATTCCACTCCTTCAAGAACAATGCTAAAACATGGCTGCTCTCCCAAGACTCATGAGACCTTGACACAGTCCAGACTCCATGTGGGGTACAGAACTGAATATACATTTTCTCTCTGCTCTGTCCCTGTATTATACGCTGTTAATGGTACCCTTCGGTACATGTATATATGCTGTTTCTGATGTTTGTTAATCTGCTTAGAATCACATGCTGTGCATAGGTCCTACATCCAGTGGTCACTGCGGAGTATTGCATTTTGTTTTTCGTAGTCGAAAAGGGGACGTCGACAAGGCGTGTCTGTAACACTATCCCTATAGTGACGTGCGTTGTACCCACAATCCCTCACGCGTCGAGGTCCCTCAGATTGTTTTTTTCCGCCCAGTTTCTGGTCGCCTTTCGCGGAGCTCCTAGAGAGACATTGCTATACTTGCCACGGACCTCGGTCCTTTTGTCATAACTTAATATACTGATAACGATCCCTCCCCCTCGACGTTAGCTGTGAAGCTGTTTCTCCGCCGAACTGATTTTCGACGGAGAGGAAGAGCGGAGGAGATCCTTCGGTGCTGCCGAACACGTGGCCTGGCCTCGACGGCCAACTTACAGTAGGCAGAGTGGGGGTTAGAACTTTGTCTCTTCTCTTTGAGAATGTCTTTCTTTCTCCCCTTTCTTTCCCTTGGGGTTGTTATCGCCAGCTATTATTGCCTCAGCTATGGAGAGGACACCATTTAAGTTTTGCCCACGCTGCAGGGGCAAATATACTTGGAAAGATAAGCACAAGCTCTGTAATCGTTGCTTACCCCTTGATCACATAGAGAACAGCTGCGCAGCCTGCAAGCTCTTAAAACCCAGGACTCTTAAAGAACGTAGGGTTAAGAGGTGGGCGGACTACGCGATGTCGAAGTCAGTTTCCTCACCCGCTGCCGCTGTTACTGAAAGTGACGAGGAGTGCGATAACTCGACGTCCGTTACGGAAGTCATGAACCCCCAGAAGGAGCGCTCCCGCTCCTCGTCGTCCGTCCCCGGCCCCGACGGGCTCGGCTCACGCCCTGCTTATGGGGATGAACACCCCGGCGACAAGGACGCACACAAACCCCATAAGGCTAAACACACTACCCACGGCTCTTCTTCGTCGAGAACGAAGGATCCATCAGCGCCGAAGGGGACGCAGGGCACTCCGGCGTCTACCGCAGACCGTAAAGGTCACAAGCCCCACCCGCAAACGCAGCCGCGACCAGCGATTGGGCTTCCATCTAACACGGGCGCTACCCCAAAAACATCCGACGCAACGCTCCATAGAGCGACCGTCGAGGTACAACGCGCAACGCACACAACGTCGACACCAGAGCCCTCGACTGACAAAATCGTGGTCGAGAGCCTAGCGAGAATTGTCGCCGAAGACAAACGTACGCGGACGACGAAACAAACGTCGAATACCGCGTCGAAAAAACATAAAAGTAGCCAGGAACTGCCCCTTTCTCCAAAGGACGCTTCCGAACTACCTGAAGGCTTTTCAGAAGGAGACGGGAACCTCTCGTCGACGTTGTGGGAGCGTTCGAAACGATTTGAAGGCGAAAACACTAATTTCCCCCCTCTAGACTATTCAGGGGTACCCCATGAGACCCTTGAAAGACTCCATTCTTGCATGGAGAAAATGGAAAGGTTTCTAGGAAACCAAGACCCACCCACTCACAAAAGACAAAGAGAATGGCCACAGGATGACCCTAGAGTCAAGATTCCTAGGCTGGTTGACCTCACTGAGGAGGAGCAATACCTCCAAGAAGATGAGGAGTGTTTGGGTGGAGAAGAAGAGGTAGAACTTGAGGAAGAGGGGTTCGAAGAAGATCCTTACACCACTGCTACAGGTTTTGAAGAGGATACAGCTACCTCGCAGCCCTGGCATTCACCGTCAGTGCAGCCTTGGCAATCCCCATCAGTACATTCAGACCCTGATGCCTTTCTCCCTTCTCCTCTCAAGGATTCACATGGGAACTCCTCTCCCATAGATGACCAACCTTCCCTCAATGCACTATTGCGCAAGGCAGCAGCGCATTTTGAAATTGATACAGAGGAAACTCTTCCAGACATTGACTTTGTAGAAAAAGTCATCAAAGAAAAAGCCCCTGTTAGCCAATCTATTCCACTCCTGGCTTCTATTAAAAGAAGAATTTCTCCTTCCCTTACTAACCCAGCTTTAGTAAGAGGGGTCAACCCTAGAATAGAAAAGCTCTTCAGCCCTTCATCCTCTGACCCTTTATACATCAGAGGACACTCTATTCCGGACTCCCTTGTGGTTACCAACACAAGAAAAAGGGCAGGGGTGCCACTATCCACTAGTGAAGCACCTCCAGACAAAGAAGGCAAAAAACTGTACGCACTGGGGAAGAGAATCACGACCTCCGCCACCTTCTCTACTAGAATTGCTAATAACTCACTTTTAGCTAGCTACGCAGATGCACAGTGGAACAAGCTGCGCAGCGAAGCAGAGGAAGCACCTGAACCTCTGCGTTCTCGCCTGCTAGCTATAATATCAGAGGGCACACTGGTAAACCAGGGCATCGTTAAGAACTCCCTAGATGCCGCTGAGACGGCTGGCCGCTCCCTAGTGCAGGGAATACTTCTCAAACGCCACGTTTGGCTACGCAATTCAGGTTTTAAGCCCGAAACCCAAGCCTCCCTCATAAATAAACCCATTGAACAGACGCATCTGTTTGGGAAAGCAGTATGATGAGGCCCTAGAACATGCTAAAAAAGAGTTTGATACCATCAAGACTCTTGATCAAATTTCTAGGCCCCCTAACAGGCGAGGCTATGGTAATAAACGCTCCTTTCGTGGCCAAAGACAGCAGCAGAACCAACAACAACAATATTACTCTGGCTCCAACTGGCCCACTAACCAGGGTAACACCCAGTTCAGTCAAAGAGGCCAACGCCGTGGCAGAGGAAGAGGTCGTGGCTCCAGCCCCAGAGGTTCCACGCCCAATACCAGCAAATGACCCGAAAATTCGGGTCCCCTCCCATGCATCACCGGTCGGGGGCCGGCTAACATCGTTCCTTTCAGCATGGGAGGGAATCACGTCAGACCGTTGGGTATTATCCACCATAGCCCACGGATACTGCATCGAGTTCAACGGTTCCCCGAAGTACAAACCCCCACGGAACCGACGCATGACACCGCAACACCTCTCCATTCTTCTTCAAGAGGTGGAAGAACTACTAAAGAAAGAAGCTATAGAGCCCGTCCCCCTATCACAGGTAACGGAAGGTATTTATTCAGTGTACTTCCTTGTACCCAAAAAGGACTTAACCATGCGCCCTGTATTAGATCTGCGCCCAGCGAACATATTTGTCAAACCCCAAAAGTTTCGCATGGTGACCTTACAGGAGGTAATCCCACTGTTATCACAAGGGGATTACATGACAACACTGGACATGAAAGATGCATACTTTCATATATTAATGTTAACATCGCACAGAAAATACCTCAGGTTCAAGATAGAGGACAAACACTACCAGTTCAGAGTACTACCCTTCGGGATAGCATCTGCACCAAGGGTATTCACGAAAGTACTGGCAGTGGCAGCGGCCCACCTGCGCAGATTATCCATCCCGGTATACCCTTACCTCGACGACTGGCTCATAACAGGGGATTCTTACGAAACATGCTTCTCCAATACCCAAAAGACCGTAGACCTTTTGTCCCAACTGGGCTTCTCCATCAACGTAAAGAAGTCCAGCTTAGACCCCAGCCAAATCAAACACTTCCTAGGGGCTCTAATTCGAACAAAGGACGGCCTCGTATTCCCCTCCAACGAGAGGGTCCAAAACATGCTGTTTCAGATTCCCCATTATGTAGCAGGCCGAGAGGTGACGGTACGCAAAGCAATGCGCTTGCTAGGGATGATGGCGTCATGTATTTATTTGGTACCTCACGCGCACCTGCGCATGCGCCCAATGCAAGAGTGGCTCTACAGCCAGTGGTGTCAGGCCAGCGGACAATGGGACGATCTAGTGGTGGTCTCGCAGGCCTTGGTTCTCTCGCTACGGTGGTGGACAAAAGAAAACCTGTTATTAGGGAAAACTTTTGCCACACCCGCAGTGGAAGCCACTCTAACCACAGACGCATCCCTTACAGGATGGGGGGCTCACCTATCCCATCAGACAGCCCACGGAGTTTGGACTCCGAGCTTAGCATCCAAGCATATAAACCTGCTGGAACTACTAGCGGTGTTCAAAGCACTGAAAGCCTTTCAGAAACAGCTACAAGGAAAGACAGTGATGGCCCTCACAGACAGCACCACAGCCATGTACTACCTCAACAAGCAAGGAGGCACTCACTCTCCAGGACTGTCCAAACTGTCCCAGAATATATTGAAGTGGGCTCTCAGACACAACATGTTCCTACTATCACAACATGTACCAGGGGAACTCAATCTTCTAGCAGACAAACTCAGCAGAGACTTCCCCCTGCCCGGAGAGTACGAATGGCAATTACACAAAGACATCGTCTTAGACGTCTTCACTCAATGGGGATTCCCGGAAATAGACCTGTTCGCAACTCTGGAAAACTCACAATGCCAAAGTTACGCCTCCAGGTACCCCCAGAACCAGTCCAAGGGGAACGGTCTGTCGATTCTATGGTCAGGGAAATTTGTTTACGCCTTTCCCCCGACTCCCCTTCTCAACAAAGTGGTGCACAAGATGCATCAGGAGCAGGTTACAATGATACTAGTGGCCCCAATGTGGGCCCGGCAGCCATGGTTCGCTCACTTGATGGAGATGTCCCTATCTCCCCCAGTGAAACTTCCCTGCCCGTACAACATGCTGTCACAAGACAAGGGCAGAACACTGCATCCATGCCCTCAGACCATGAACTTAGCAGCCTGGCTCCTGAGATCATAGAATTTGGACATTTACAACTCCCACAGAGATGTATGGACATCCTCAGGGAAGCCAGAAAACCTAATACTCTACACTGATATTCTAGTAAATGGAAAAGATTCGTTATCTGGTGTAGAGGTACTAGCATCAACCCAGTTGACTGCTCTCCTACTGACATTATTCTATACTTGACCCATTTACTGGATTCAGGTTTAGTGTTCAATTCCATTAAAGTCCACCTAGCGGCACTTTCTGCATACACCACTTCCCAACTTAGTGTCGTGGTGGAAGATACCAGTTATCAAAGCCTTCATGGAGGGGGTAAAGAGGATACACCCTCCGATAGCTAACCCAGCTCCCGAATGGGACTTAAATGTGGTACTTTCCAGACTCATGGGCCCTCCCTTCGAACCCATGCACAAGGCAACTCTTAAAGATATCACCCTTAAGACTGCTTTCCTAATAGCTGTCACCTCCATTAGGAGAGTAAGTGAACTACAGGCTCTTTCTGTACTAGACCCCTTCGTAACAGTTCACAAAGATAAGGTGGTTCTACGCACACACCCAAGGTTTGCACCTAAATTCATCTCGCAATTTCATGTAAACCAAACTATAGAACTACCAACGTTCTTTCAAAACCCTTCCAGCTCGGGAGAAAAAAGTCTGCATACACTAGATGTACGCAGAGCTGTCATGTTCTACATGGAAAGAACCAGACCACTGAGAAAGACTAATCAGTTCTTTGTCTCGGTGGCAGCAGGAAGAGAAGGAGATGCGGTCTCAAAATCCACTATATCTAGATGGATTGTTCAATGCATCACTCTCTGTTACACTCTTGCTAAGAGAGAACTACCCTTCAAGCCAAGAGCACATTCCACTCGAGGCACGGGGGCTTCCATAGCATTCATTGCAAATGTTCCCCTTGAATCCATCTGCAAAGCGGCAACCTGGAGTTCTGTCCACACCTTTACAAAACACTACTGTCTAGATGCACACTCTAGATCTGATTCCCAGGTGGGTCAGGCAGTATTAAGACATCTTTTTTCTACTGTTCCTTCTCATAACCCACTGCCAACTCCGGGTACTGCTCTCTAGTCTATGCACAGCATGTGATTCTAAGCAGATTAACAAACATCAGAAGACAATGCATTACTTACCGTAAAAGCATTTCTGATGGTTGTATCTGCTTAGATTCACATGCGCCCACCCTTCCTCCCCGCTCGGATGGAAGGAACATAGACATCCTTTTATATATATTTCTCTCTTTTCTGTACTCACTCACGGCTAAAAGGCTCCCTCAGGGCAGAAAAATACAAACAGAGGGACCTCGACGCGTGAGGGATTGTGGGTACAACGCACGTCACTATAGGGATAGTGTTACAGACACGCCTTGTCGACGTCCCCTTTTCGACTACGAAAAACAAAATGCAATACTCCGCAGTGACCACTGGATGTCGGACCTATGCACAGCATGTGAATCTAAGCAGATACAACCATCAGAAATGCTTTTACGGTAAGTAATGCATTGTCATATTTTTGTAACTTTTGTAACTAATGCTTTTTGTAACATGTTTAAGAGTATGCGCCCGGTTGTCCCTGGGCCTGGTTTTTTGCGCTTTATAAATAAAATAAAATCAATGCCTCGCATACCCAATTTCCCATTCCCAATGTTTCCACCCGCAACACTTTCCGTTACCCAATACCTTTCCCCATCTTCTATCCATTCCCAAATTTCTTCCAGTCCCCAATTCTTCCCGATCCTCAAATCTGTCAATTACTCCATTCTTTCCCAATTCCAACTGCTTTCCATTCCCCCATTCGTTCTGTTCTCAATGATCCCTTCCGTTGCCCCTAATTCTTTCTCTTCCCCAGGTTTGCAACCCGTGGGAGCAGGACCAAAGAGGGTGCCCAGGAGCGCTAGCCGCCTTAAATAGGCAGCCCTTTGGCCCTGCCTCCCCTCCCGTCGCCCCCTAATGACGTGTCTCCCATATATGGCCCGGGGCAGCTGGGTTCAGAGGCCCCCTGCCGCCTCCCTTGGTGGGCATCCCTGCTAAGGTTGGTACCTGCCGAGAAGCCGTTTTCAACGGCGCTGGCACCTATCATTTCTGAAAATTCTCAAACGGAACCGGGCAAGTAAACCTGTGTGCATTGTCCAGAACCATGGCAATACAATACAGTACCTTGTCTTCCGTTCTATTTATTCTCAGACTTAAACAACTAGAGACAGGAAAAGTCTACCTCTAAAGACGTTTGCGCCAAAAGGTTAAGCTTTAAATTATTTTGACTTCCAAAAACATGGAATTGTTCCTCTACTGAAAAGTGAACTGCGGCACTGAGTAGTGGTGTGCAGAATCCATGTATGCAGGGAAAATTGTTGAAGCTTGTTCATAGGACTAAGAACACGGCGCTCCCAATGACATGGGCTGCTGTGGAACTCTGCATGTTCTCACGCTTTCAACCGTGCTTCTTTTTCCTCCTCAACCTAAAAGGCTGAAGACAAGTTGATCAACCCCCAAGACTAAGGATCTTGCGTCCTTTGCATGCCATAGTCCCAGTAGACGTTGATGAAACGAGGCCTAAAAGCACCTCAAATGTAATATCGTTTCTCTTGTCCCTGTTGGACGGACTATGTAGTGTCCTCTCCTTTCTTTTGTCCTTCAAGCCATTTACGCACTGGTCACAAAATTGGCACCCCAGTTAGCAGCCGCCACCAAACCCTTTCCATGCCCACGTTTGATGTGCACTGATGGACCATGCAAGCACCCTGTACTGTTTTGGAGAACCTCGACCTCCGTGGTCTGTATGGCAGCTTTCACCATTATTGAATAGGCACCCTAAATTTATCAGGTGTCTAGAGCCCATGCTACACAAGGAAACGCTCCATTTGCGGATCAAAGGTTATCGACCAAAGAAACCGGGGGACCAACACCTTCATATTAACTATTGGGGGCCCTTGATTCCGTACCTCCATGCAGCCCCTCACTTCATTGTAATGTGTGTAATGTAGCCCTCTTGCTGGTATTTTACTAATACAGGTTTTGTTCTAATGGCTGTTAAACCTAGTGAAGTTAATGGGACCGACACAGGCAGGGCTATAAGTGGGGGAAGAAATCGAGGGGGGGGCTCATGGCGGGCGTGGCTTGAGGGATGGGCGTGGCCTAAAAACGTACACAAACTGTAGTAAGGTATGCAAACAAATATATAAATGCATGTAAGCATTTATATATTTGTATGCATACCTTACTATGGTTTGTGTAGCATGCAAGACATATTTGATAAATATAGAAATATGTAACATAGTTCTATGTGTATAAAAGAAGGCTTGGAAAGTACACAAACCATAGTAAGGTGGGCACACAAATATATACATTTTTTTTTTATGTATATACCTTACGGTTTACGTACTTTTCAAGCCATCTTTTGTAAACATTTGTATGTTTATAAAAGATGGCTTGAAAACTACACAATTCAATCCATCTTTTATTAAGCTTTGCCAACGGACAAAGACGCCTCAGAATTGTGTACTTTTCAAGCCATCTTTTATAAACCTCAAACTATTTCAAGGAATCCCCAGGATTGCCGAGGGTTACGGCGACCTGGGGAAACAAAGGCACAGTAACTGCCTCTGGTGGCCCCTCGCGTGAGGGTTCACCAGAGGAATTTACAGTGACTGATAAAAGTGCCAGCCAGTCACATATCACTGTGGCTGGCTGGCCCTTCTGTCAGCTTTCCTGATTTAATGCAGGCGCATCTCCCGTTGCAGGTGCGGGGGGATGTGTCCCGGCAACGTTATGATGGTACCAGGGGCAGTGCCCTGGCTCAGCCCCACTTTTTGGAGAGTGCAGGGGCCTGGCCCCGGCCCACTTCAAGCACTTGACACATGGTTTTCCCCAAGTTCGTTACAATACTAGAAAACTCAAGTGGGAAGCCTGTGTATATGTGTGTTCTGAAGTGCGCCTAAATCATTGCTGAAACAAATTGAGCTAAAACATATATGGTGACTCGGGGTGTAGGGAACCTGGCCCGGCCCACATCTCGATGAGTATTACTTTTCTGAACTGCTCATATTGGGACCCAATGACCAAACCTGTACCTGGACACCTTGTTTTGAAGTGAATACTAACAGTTGGATGCATGTTCTTTTCTTTTTTGCAGTACTTCATTTTGCTTCTCTGCATATTCCTGCTGGAGATCCTTGCGGGAATCCTGGCGTACATCTATTACCAACAGGTAATGGCTGGGCAGGAGGTGGGCGGAGGGTGTGGTTCAATGAGTGCGCATCTGTCTGTTGTTGTGGCTACATTTCCGTGATTGTCCACCCACGTATCTACTCATGTATGCTTTTCCACCATTAGCCAAGGACGCTAGAACTCCCCCCTCCAAAGGAGACGTTTTAAGTTTCACCTCCGCTGATTTGAGAAAGTCCCTTTTAAATGCTCAAATGTAGTCTCCTTCCACGGTAGCTTGTGGCTGCATGCACAGGTCACCTCGGAAAGAGCAGCTTAATAGTACTTCAATGATAGTACTTCAATGATCGCTTAAAGTGAAGAAATGTATTCTGGAATTTCCAGGTTAGACCATTTCAAAAATAGAGAACCTCTTTTAGTAAATTGTGGTAACTATGATGGGGTCGGAGGGGGAAGTGGCTTTTACAATGAAAGCTTGGGTTAAGGGTGGTTTAGCCTGTAAAAACAGGATTTGCAAAACCGGTGAGGCTTAGCGCCTCCAAAGACTCAGACTTTGGGCCTGATTCACAGAGCGTTTTCCTATAGGATTGCACCATTATAAAACAATTCTGTCAATCAGGCCCTTAGTGTCTTAATCATGTCCACGCTAGGAGCAAAGAGAAGTTACATGTTTAAAAAGCAGATCTTATTCATTGCTTGCTCCAAAAAAAAAACCATGAAATAATCCTAAATTGGGAAAGCTAAATTATGTTTGCATCCGGCTGGTGATTTACTGACACTTCCAAGCCAATCCGCAAGCTCCAAAGGTGCACTTTACCTTATGGTGTTGCCCGCCATCTGAGCCTCCTCCGAAGCGGGAGGCTCTCCTATTTCCTCCTTGGATGAAAGCATTTCCGCACCAGTTTCCCCCTTCGTGCTTCACCATTTCACCCTCCCCCACCCACTCACAAAACCATTCCATCCCAGGTCCCACTTAACTGCAGCCTCCTAGCCTTTCCGCTGCTCTCCGCCCCACCCACAGTCCCGCCCTTTTGCAGTATTCGCCTTTGTGGAAAGGGAGAAGTGACTATGTGTAGTTAACTCCTCCCTGCGTCCATGGTAGCCATTTTGTTTTGTTGTTTTTTGAAAGTTAAGAACTGCAAACGCACCGTTTCTCAAATTTAAAATCAAAAAAGCTATTGGCACCATGGCAATCATGCCAGGTTGCGAACGGCTATAAACACACTGGCGATAAGTCTCGCATTAAGGCCCACCCACCTCGGGGCTTAATAATTTTTCTGTGACCACCTAAGCACTTAAGTATAGAGGTGTGCTGGTTACTTCCTTGCCTGCACTGTCACTGAATCATTGTAGCCATTGCAGCCTTGCTTTTTGTTATTGTTACCTCTCTACTGTCACTTAGATGGCAAGTTCAGTGATTAGTTGTAACCCCAGGAAGCCACTTCCTGATTGGCCCTTGCGGTTCTGTACAGGGGCCAAAGGTTTTCTGGGTGTTTCACAAAGAAGAGAAATAGATGTTTCGTGGTTTCTTTAAATAATGCTTTTCTTCCTCCCAAGAGGAGTCCTATGCTTATACTCAAATGTTTAGTCATTGGGGTCCAGATCCTCTTATGCAGGCCCATACAACACCTGATTTATTTATGGGAGAATTGCGTTGCTAAACAGTACAGAGAGTGAAAGTGAGCTCTCTTCACAGGATTGGTTCTTGTGCAACCTGGAAGCGATCTGCAGTGGCAGGCTGTTAAGGATTTCAAAGGCACAGTACAGTGCAGACAGGACTCTTTCTACTGGCCGGGGATGCAGCGCGCAATAAAACACTTTTTTATTTGATTTATTACTAATTCAGTTTGGGAAGGCACCCAACCAGTCTCACCCCCCGCCCCCCTCCCCCTTACAAATACCCTGGGTCGCAATAGACCATGAACCCAGGCCAGTGTGTGATAAGTTAAAATTAAAATTATTTAGTTTTAATTATGGATAAGAATCAAACACATTCAATATAGGGCAGCAATCACCAGTGTGGTGATAATTACACTGTAAATTGAAAGAATACACTTAGTTTGACTTTGTTACATAAGATGTACAACGCCCAATTGAATAAAGGCAAGATTACTTTTCGGGTGGAATTTCCTGATCGCACAACAGTTTGTTTCCCCCTGCAACACTCCCTCAAACCCCTGTTAACGCAATTTTGTGTGGGTTGAAAGGAGTAGTGGAGTCAAGTATGCTAGGCATCAAACAGAATGAAAATCCGACCTCCCCCTCCAAATGGGAGGCAAAATCGATTTGAAAATCCTTGAAATTGAGCAAAATAGCACTCGGAATGACTAAATCTCGGTTTTACATGTGCGGTTGAATGAGTAAGGCAAAAATGAGTATGGCAGTATCAAAGAAGTCAGAAAACGAGCAAACTACAAGGTAATGCACTAACAATAGGCATACAGTTCAGAAAATCAACTTTGGAAGTTAAAACACTGAAGCAAAATAACTCCTGTAGAAATTGCAATTGATTCATTCACAGGTTTAAAATGGTGAAACGGTTTGGAATTTGGGCTAGACGGGCAACATCGGAATTCGGTTTTGATGCTACAGTACCAAGACACCTCACAGGGATGATCTGAGAGTGAAAGGGTAACTCAGAATGAATGACAGTATGGGATTCTTAAAGGGGAAGGAAAATCGGTTTTGAAATGCAAGCAATTGAAATCTGGAAAATCGGTTTGAAAAGGAAAATGACAAGTTTCATTAAGACTATATTTTAGTGGCTAGAAAAGGGAACGCAGCCGTGAAAAGGGTTAAGCTGCCGTTTTAACCTCCTCACATCATGTCTCTTTATGTGGGAATTAATTAATGTATTCCAAAGGACCTATACAATGGACTAAAAGGATTGGAAAGAATGGTTTTAACACATGGAGATTAAGGGTCAAGATACACAGAGGATTTTGACAATTTGAAGAATTTTCCTAGGGTAATTATAGGATTTCTATGGGATTGGACCTACTACAAGGTAACAAAGCAAGGGATGCTGTTTGTGGTTACTCCGGAAGGGAAATACTCACAATAAGCACTTGAATGGGGTACCTTGGACAGCGAACTGGGTTTCTGGATAGCGAGGCAAGATCTGGTCACTGCGCAGCGGGCTCTCCTAGAAGGGACAGCTGGGACTAGTCTAGTCACTGGATAGCGAGGTGCATCAGCTGGGCTCTCCTGGAAAGGGACAGCTGGGCCTAGTCTGGGATTTTTGTAGGGTTTTAATTCAGGATCAGAGGTTTAGCCTCCTGGGTAAGATCAGCTACCTCTGGCCTGGCTTCTGGAATCTGGAGTTTTGCTGGGTGAATGTGGAATATCTGGATCTCTGGACGTTGAGTTATGAATGCTGGATTTTCTTGAATGTCTTGAATGTCTGTCTTTCTGGAATCTGTGTGTCTGGAATCTGTCCCGTCTGTCTGAATGTCTCCCCCCTTTATAGGCCGGATGACATCACAGTATTTTTACTATGTGGGCCGAACTCAGCTAGACATACCTCTAAATCTGATAGGTCAGCCTATGACTCATTTTTAGGGGGTGTTTTTTCTGATGTACCTTTGTTTCACCAAAATACCCGTTACACTGATGAAAATTATATCAACAGATCACATATTTTACCAAGAATATACCGTTCAAATCTCAAAACGGTGCAATGCACCTAACATTCTACAATTGTATATATGTATACATATTATCATAGGGCGTGTTTTCATTAATTCTCAAAGCTGTACCATGTAAGCTTTCCCCAGAAATGCCATTTTCCTGGCGTTTGCGTCCCCAACATGCTAGGAAAACCTACAACATCTTATTTTAATGGCGCAAACATGACATTTAAACGGTCATAATTTCACAATATGCCTTTTGATCACTGAAATAAATGGCATTATCTGAACAGTCTCTGAAATCAAAAGGCTGGCTTTGTTTTCCAAATATGGGCAATCCTTCCAATCCCCAGCCAAAGGTCAGGCTCTGGTCAACTTATCCCAGTGGTTGCCATGGATTTGCCTTTGAAGTTAGCCTGTTCCAGCTGAGGAAGTGTCCGAGGATTTGACACCTCTGTGCCAGGGCAGTCCATTGTCTCATGCTGGAGCAGTGCTGCTTCGTCTGACGAGGGTGCTAGATTCTACACATTGGCCCCTTTCATGTGCCAAAGGCGGCAGGTCCACTTGCAGAAAGTGATTCTGTTCCTAGGGGAGGCAGGGCCCTTTGAAGCCAAGGCCTGCCAAACCTGTTCTGCTGGCCTCACAGTACTTTTATTTATTTGTTTTCCTTTCTTTAACCAGAAAGCAAGTATCATGTATACATTTTAAAGCAAACCCCCATCACATTTATCTGCAAGCACAGGCCTTAGTTTAACATTTCACTTTTTAAAAGGCATTTCCTTGTTTGTCAAAAGCACCCTTTTACACATGGGTTAGTTCTTCTTGGATGTCACTTTCACAAATGTGGATTTTTACTTGCATCTATATTCTGAATATGATTTATAATACACAGAAATCTGTCCAACACAAGGGCTCTCTGAAACTGACATCAAGCAAAAGGAGAGAGCTTTTTCTGAAGGGTTGGGACTGTTATATTGTTGCAAACGTAAAGCGTTTGCCATGCGGCTGGAGTGAATGTCTCTGCTATTTTACAGATTTGACTTGACACATCATGCCTTTCAGGGTGGACTGCCCTCCTTTGCTGATGTATGGTCTGAAGATAACTGGACATAAAAGTGTCTTACAGCAACCAACTGTGTCATGTTGAAAAATGGAAATGGCATCAGTGCAAAGCCACTTTCCACCGCAGAACATTTACTTTTCTTTGGTTGGAAGTTTTGAAGCTGCCAGTGTAGCAGCGCTGCACTGGGCTGCTTTTGAAATCTTCATTTGGATGCAAATGGAGAAAATAACTTGCAGCAATTTACGGGGTGTTCAATGCTTCATCTCGCCTCATATGTGCCTGGTAAAGACAGTGCAGCCATTATTTTGGTGACTGCAAAACGCAGTTTTGAGGCGTCAATCGTGCTCAACGGAGCCAGCGCAGCCATTCTTCTTGTACTGCTGAAATGCAGTTTGGTGATGTTGGGGAGTTCTGCTATGCAGGTAAATGTTCCCCACACTGTCCTTTCTGGCCTGGTTAGTGAAAGGGCAGTACCTACGTGAGACAACAAAAACGGAAGGAGACCAAACGTCCAAAATTCTACACTGTCACTGGCTGTCGTTTCAATTTGTCTCCATTCATCCTCCCTCACAGCTAGGAAGTACAGCGCTAACGGACACAGAACTCTGGTGGCTCATAGGTTTGGCAAACCCCATATTTCTTGGCTTGCTATAATCGTAACTGTTAAAGCTGCTGCCTTTGGACAGGGTACTAAGTTGCACCTTACTCTAGTATACATCAGATACTGGCATGGGAGTGGGGCATCACTAACAAGCAGCAACACCTTTTGTGTGTGACCAACACCAACATCTGGTCTCTTTAGTATGGGGCACTAGGCGTAAACTGGTAAATGACTTCAGTGAATCCATGCATCTCATCTTTGCTTATCCACTGAAGAACAGTTAGTTGATGCAGGGCATATCGGTCTGACTGATTTATCTAGTAATCTTATCTGTTCTACTTCGAGCACTTAGTAACAACCCATTCACAGCCTTATTTTAGCAATGTCTGGTCTACTATGACTGGGAGACCTTCCAGTCGCAGCCAATTTAAAGTAAGTACGGTATCACATTAATACATTCACAATGCATGAACATTAGTGGCATAACCTGTATGTCCGAGGCATGGTCTTGGGGGCACGGGGAACATTGTAGGCCCTTTCATTTATTCTTAAAACTTAGCACAACAAACCCTAGCATCTTGAGAGTTAGAATCCCTGCTTATTTATGGGAAACTAGAGCTCCCATAATTCCTCCCACATCACATTGACAACACTACTGAGCCAAGGAAGATGAAGAATGAGGCCAGAAACATGACCTCTCCTGACTTGCAATGTCTCTGTCCCTTTAATGATGCCAGGCACGTTATCCTAACGATGCACACCTGCCAATTATTAACACTCTTTCAGGATAAAAGGTGGTGCACACAGGAACACTCTGAGCGAGGCTAGTTACGAGAAGGTGTAGCTCTTTTGGGGCTGAGGCGGTTCAGGCTGTGGAAGTTGGAAGGCTAAGGGGCTGATCAGCAGTCGCGAAGAACGAGAGAGAGAGAGAGAGAGAGAGTAAGGTGAGAATCCCCCACTTTCTGGAAGCCGTAAGCATTCCAAGACTGACACCGAGTGAGCGGAAGAGAGAAATCTCCAAGGTACTTCAAAGCAGCCTGGCCCTCCCAAGAGAACGAGAGTTGAGGAGGGGCAGAGGAGGCATTGGTAACAGCCTTGACTGCTGCATGAAAGTCATTGATGACTGAAGACCAATTGACGCGACCGGTGCGTTTTCAAAGGCAACAAAAGCCTGGTTTGTGTTAAAAGGAAAAGTAACTGTAGCCCAAAAGTTGAAGGTTGCGCGTGTGCCGATAAAACACAGAATGGAAAGGACAATTGCTGAATTGTGAAAGGAAAGTATACAAAGTAACAGAGTGGTCCTTCGAGGCGGAATCACACATTCAAATGCTTCTGTAAAATGTTCTGAGTTGAAATGTATTAAACAGTAACCAAACGCAAGAAAGTAACCGCAATCCCAAACAAAAGTTGAAGGAGTGAAAAGCAAAGTATATGAATTTTGAATATGCCAAGAGGGCAAAGTATATGAACTTTGAAAGAGGCCAAAGGGGGAACAAAGTAAAAAGAATAAAACTACAAATACCAAGAAGTTTTGGTGTTGCACATGAACTTTGAACGATGCCAAGAGGTCAACGTAAAGAGAATAAGAAACTACAAATACCAAGAAGCATTGGTATTGCATATGAACTTTGAAAGAGGCCAAAGGGAAGAAGATGAGAAACTACAAGTACCAAAAGGCATTGGTGTTGCGAGATGAGGAAGATTGGTGATGGTTTAATTGTTTAAAGAGCAGTCGAAGTGGTCATGCAGAGGTCTACGAAAAATCCTTGCAGTTTCGAAAGTCTTCGACAGTGAAAAGACAAAACGTGGGGAAGGGAACCCTCACAAAGAGAAAGGCCGGCTCGAGCCCGGGGAGGGAAGCCTGTGCTGAACTGTGACAAGGTGAATGTGAAAAGTGTGAAGGAAAGTGGGGAAGGGAATCCCCACAAATAGAACGACAGGCCCGATCCCAGCAGTGGGAAGCCTGTGCTGCACTGTGAAAAGGTGAATGTGAAAAGAGAGGCAGACTTGTGCCCGGTGGAGGGAAACCTGTGTTGAATTGTGGCAAAGTAAAAGTCAGAGTATAACTGAGTATTTATGACAAGGCGGACGACGCCAAAGGAATTGATTGGACTGCCAAACTATTGAAGCCCAAACCTGAACTGTTAATTGTACAACTAAGCTAAAGTGTGCAAGACTGAGAGAATTGTGCCATCCACCTATACTTTTTAAGAAACTCTCGAAACCCTGTGCTGCTGAACATGGGGAAGGGAGTTACCTAAACCATTCTGACATTTCTTTTGATGCACTATTTTTCCTTTTTGTATTCCCTTAACACTGTTTGTATACCTGTTGCTCTGCCCAGAAAAGTCTGTTTTATAAGGAATTCACAGAAAGGCCTGACATTGAACGCAAGTGGAGCAAACCTATCTTAAAATGAAAAGAAACGTTTTTGAAGACTAGACACAGACAAAGCGATTGGGGCCGATGCAGGGAGTGTCGATGCAGGGAGTGTCGCAGTCTGAGAAACCTTTGCACTTCTGCTGTCTGCACATGTTCAATGTGAGCAAAGCTTGCTCTGCTGCCATCTGTGTGTGATTGAAGCTTGCACTGCCAATGCTGGATCTGTTCAATATTCTGCTTGGGAACAAGTTTTATTTTCTTTCTGGGATTGTTCTCGCACTTAATTTGTATGTGTTGATTTCTCAAGACGAGCATAGCGTATGTTCATACTACAAACCCAAACGCGGCTTTACTCTAGGAATGGCATACCCCGTTTGGATTTGCCAATGCTTCTTTAACTGGATAGTGCCCATCAAGTACTTGCATCCCCTTTGCTGTGGCTTGGGACAGTTTGTTTGCTGGTGTCTGTGTGGGGATACCCTCGTTGAGATTTTTGTGAGGATATTTGGGTGTGGCCTGGTCTGTAAATGCTAGGTTGACTAATAGGGTCTGGAGGTGGGTGGTATTGCACTAGGTGCCTGGAGGGATCAAGACAATTGAGGGAAATATTGGACTTATGTATTGCACTTCAGCCCTATATTATGTAGATGGGGTTGTCCGGGAGAAGGGTAGGGGTACTAGGCTCGAGCTGCTCTGATGCTGCTTCCTCGCGCCATGTATGTGCGGTGGGAGGGTGCCTAGAGGTTTGGGCATAAGTTAAGCCCCTGGACCCCCTAATACACCCTTGGATTCTGCATCCCACTGTTTTGCCTCTCTGTGCTGTTCTTTTTGCCCCGGTTTTGTAGCTTTGCCTGTCTTCTCTGCAGCTTTGTGCGTAACACTGGTTCTTTGCTGTCTCTGTTTTAATGCTGCAGTGCTCCCCCATGTGTGCGCAGGTAAACGTGCATCTTCTTTCCTGTTGTGCTGAATCTGCTGCATGCTTTCACAACTCTCAACTTGCCTTGTGTTTGGCATCCCCCTCCTTTTGGATCCTGTTCTCCAACTGCTGAATGAGTCAGAATCCTTGCAGAAACTTCAGTGGGATCACCCTCCACACATCAGGTCCCATCTATTGGCTTAAGTGGGATCATCCTTTGGCTTAAGTGGTGGTATCCCACAAAGTATCACCCTTGTCCCGCTCTGCATACTCGACAGGTTGAGATCTGTGTGTAACTTTGTGTGTTGGGAGTCGTTGCTTCGACATGAATGTAGTTAGTGCATGAAGACATCTCTCCCTACCCTTAACTCCCCAGAAACCTTCTCCCCACCTTTATGTGCTGCATATTCCCACTTCCCCTCTGCCACTCAAATTTACTGTCATGCACTGCTTGGGTTGTCTGAGAAAAGCGGCCTGCATTCAGGGTCCTGTTTCTGCTGTGCATGGTGCTGCATAAGGTCCGAGTTGGAGGCATCTGTTTTCTGCTTCTGCCGAGGTTGTTGAGTGTTGGAGGGGAAGCCCACGTCTGCTAAAGAAAGGTAGCAAAGGTTGGAATCCATGTCAACACCTTAGAGACCATCTGAGCATGACGTTGGCTGAGACGCAGTAGAGGAGGATCTATGCCCTTTCACACAGAGGTCAATGTAAAGGATCTCTGAATGGCAAAGGCTGGCTTGTCTTTTCGTTAACTGATTTTATTTCGAGGTAGTATCAGTCTTTGCTCCGATGGAGTTTCTCCTACAGGAGTGTTTCTGTTGGCAAGTCCTGTTTATCAACTAGTGTGTGTGTGTGTCCTTTTGGCTGTCATTCTCCGTTATTCGTATCTGTTACTGTGCTTCTGAACTGGTGGAAGGGTTCTCATTCTTCACTTGACTGTGTATCTTTGCTAACTGCTTTGCTTCTCTCCTAGTGGCTCCATCTCTGCTGGCTACCATCTTTCTCTGCCAGTCGTCGTGCTTTTATCTGTCAGCTGGGAGCACGCTCTCTTGTGTCGGCTGGGAGCGCGCCCCCGTTGTGCCAGCAGATTATCAAAGCTGAATCGTGAACAATCTGTCATGGTGTCTCCCTCATTTCAACATCTTTTCACAGCTGAATACGGAACTCAAGCAGAACCTGAGGGACACTATGACCATGAAGTACAAGCAGCCGGATCAGGAGAAGGTGACCAGTGCCGTGGACAAGCTACAGCAGGAGGTAAGAACCGCTCCGTAGAGGATGTGGTGTGCTTGTGCATGACCTGCTGCCGCTGCTCCCCTTCATGTGTACTGAGGCATCGGGTGAATTAATTGCCCCAACATGGCTACAGATTTGCCTCTCTAGTTTTCTGTCTCCTTTGTGGGTTGCTTTTGTACCTTCCCCTAGAGTATAAATACTGAGAGCACCTTATAATTAACTTTATTTGTTATTTATTAAACCGAAATTACAAGGAAAACGATGCATTTTCTGCATAAAAATGCTTATAAAACCTTTTAAGATTGATTTACAGAGCGGAGGACCAGGGTCCTTAACGGTGGGTGAGAGGATGTGGATATAAAACCAGCTGATGAAGGGGCGGTTGATGCAGGGACCAGGAACGTAGAGCATGATATAAGAACGGCATAGTGGGGAAGTGCTACGTTTTTGGATGAAGCGGTGAGAGATAAGTGCCGTGGAGTTGTCGTAGAGAGGTAGGGGGAGATGAGAATGGGGGAGGTGTGCAACGTAGAATGCTATGCAAATGGTTCTTCAGAAAGGAGGAGAGCTAGGAAGTTGGATTTAAATATAGAGTGGGATTAGTAGGGAGAGGAAGAAGTAGTGCTGAGCGGATGAGCATTCCAGAGTAAGGGAGCGAAAAGAGGAAGAGAGTAAAAACGAGAGGGAGCGCAAGGGGCATGGGAGGTGGCAAGTACTGTGTGCCCAAGCATTGCCTCCTGGATTCCCTGCACACAATACTTCCCTCGTGGCTGCACATCTCAATACCAGTTTTCTTTGTTGACAACTTCTGCTCCTTACATGATCAGTGTCGTGAATGGGCAGCTCCTTGCTCTTCCCGTGGAGGTTTGCAAGGTCATTGACCCGTGCAGCCATAGATGGGCAAGACCTTGTATTTCAAGGTCGGCCACAGATTTCCAACCCTTCCCGGTAAAGATCCTGAATCTATCACAGGGCTTGTGACAACATGAAATGGACAAGAAATTGCACAAGCCCCAATTAGGTTTCTGAGAACTAGGACACAAATGTTTGTACGTGCTCAGGATGAGCCTACGTTCTGCCATTGCTAACCGCTTGATGTTCATGTTCCTTAAGTTTAAGTGCTGTGGCAGTGCAAACTACACTGACTGGACTGTCAGCTCGTGGATCAAGTCTGATGATGCAAAGGGCCGCCATGTCCCTGACAGCTGCTGCAAGACAGTCACCCCATTATGCGGCACGAGAGCTCACCCTTCCAACATCTACAGGATTGAAGTAAGCAGGACTCCTATTTTTGCTGATCTCTGGTTTTATTATTCGAGGTATTATTCTGCTTGTTGTTGGGCTTTTTGTAGGTCCAGTACAGAGTGTTCTGCAGAACATCCCCTGTACAACCACATCTTGTGATGTGCGCTGGTCTTTAGAATTGTTTTCCATTCAGTTGTGTATTTGGACAAACCTGTGTTACCAGGTAAGAGGGATTTGCCTGTAGATCCTTGCGATGGCAGGACTCAAGCGAGTAGATGTTTCAGTGCAAAAAAGAAGTCCCTTTTCCCATAGACCCCTTTTCAAGTGTTTCTGAAACACATTTGTATTGGTCATTAAAAACATCATTAGTAAATGCTGACCCTCCCTTCTCCCCCACCCCCGCACACAGAACAATATTCAACATCTTTTGTGTTATTGGAAAGAGAGTGGCATTGTTTGCGGTAGACAGGTGGAGGCCAGGATTGCAAGGAAGGCACAACTTGGTGTCTGTAGTAGGAAAGAGGAGACATGCATGAAGGGAAATTTGAGACATGCCATCTGTAATAGATAGATGGGAGATGAAAACTGCGAGGAAATAGCAACTGGTTTCCTTTATAAAAATTGACAGAGTGGAAAGCAGAAGACACTGTAACTGATGGAAAGAGGAGACCAAGATTGAAAGCAAATGGTGAAGTGGTGCCTAATGGAGAGGGTCAAAGATGGAATGGAAACAAGACATTAAGTATGATCTCTAAGAGGCCTAGCACCCCTGTTTGGATGCAAAGGGGAGAGAAACAAACACCTTGTGAGTCTATGTTGGGGAGAAGAGCGGCCTCCTATATGATGGTCAGGTTATGTGCTGGCAAAGTACAGGCTGTCTGTCTATTTTGAAGAACGAGAGATGAGGCAAGGAAGGATATCTGTTTTAGTGTGTTTGTCTTAAGTAAAGAAAGGTGATTCATAGGAAGAGACTTGCTCCAACCATGAAGGCGTTTTTCACTGTGTCCAACAGGACTTTGTGAGGAACAGTCCCAGTTGTACAATGTGGTTTTCTTATTCATCCCCTATTGAGAGGGTTCTGTGGCTTTCAAGTAGCGGGGAATGTCATATCTGTTTAAATAAAGACTGTCTGCTCTATATTTCTCCTTTCCACAGGGCGGCTGCATCTCCAAGCTAGAGCACTTCATCCAGGCCCATCTGCGGATCATTGGGGCCGTGGGGCTCGGCATTGCCTTTGTACAGGTAAGTTGTGATCCATGAAGGGAAACAGTTATGTTCACGGGTACATACATAATGTGTCTATTGAACAAAATGCGAATTCATCGAGTGAAGAAAATATTTAATCTTTGGGGATCTAAGGAAGTATTTACAAACGGTGACAAAGGAACCTGCATGTAGTGGTTAAGGGATCTGCGTGAAATGACCGAATGCAAAAGTAGATTACCAAAAGTCCGACTTTTTTTTTTTTTTTCAATTTGTTCGCAAATATATATTTGAGGAGAAACCCCCCCTACATCTCCCCCCACCTTACCCCTATACATTTTTTTTAACTTTACCCACCCCACACATATATGTATATCTGCGAAGAAATAGTGGTCTGACTTTTGGGCCTCAGACTTTTTGCCCTCAGTCATTTTGTCCTATTTCGTGGTTAAGATGTTGCCTGTTCAACCAGGAGATCTTGGTTTTAATCCCCCTTTTCCCTTTTTGAGAAAATAGTGTGGTCCTTGGATCCTATTGCGCTCTTGGCTCAAAACCCACATACCCCGCTGTCAAGTCTTGGGCTTTAATCAATCCAAAAGATATGAGTTGGCATCTCAACTAAAAAGGTCTGAGTGTTGAGGGGTAAAGATCTCATTACTTAATTGACCCAACGTATACCTCTGGAGTTGGAGAAGAATAGAAGTGTGTGGTGTCTGGTCAGACTCTTAACACCAGAGACTGAACACACCCCCACGCAATAGCCACAAATGGGCACTAATGGGGTTCCAGTTGCAAACATGTTTCAGAGTTAATGTGCATTTAGGAGGTGTCTGCAAACTGAGGCTGTGATTAGTGTGCAAGGCTTACACTGGTGGGGCACTGTGGGAAGCTGGCCATGATTGGCTGCTCGGTCTCCATCAGTACTGCCCAGTGTCTACTTTGCTGGAGTCTTTCTGTGCAGTTCAAGAACAAGGGATTCCCATTTCATGCCATACTAAATTAGTAAAAAGCAATGCACTGTTTTCAGTATCATGTGTGGCTAGTGTTATCCAAATTCTAGGTCTTTGAGTAATACATATTCTGCTGGCAAGCCTATTTGTTTGCCTAAATACAGGATATTCTATTGATGTGACATATGCTTCCCCCAGCACATTACTCTGCCGCCGAGCACAAGCAGACTCTTTTGGGCAATGCCAAGACATAATCTCCAATTCCTCCACACCCCCACTCCTCATATTCAAATAGTTCTTAACTCTACCTCTACAAAAGCAGTTAGGGTGGTCTTTGTACACTTGGGTCTGCGATGAGATGGCCCTGTGAGTTGTTGTCTCAAGCCCGGACTTAAAAATAGGACATCTACATTGACCTACATTCACTCATGTACAGTACTTTGTTTACAGAATCCTACAAGGAGGTTGTGTTTATTAATTCTTTTGAATATAGAATATATTTAATTTTGCATTAATTAGTCATTTTGTATCCTGCTATTAGTGGTCGGGCCAGACAAAATCTTCTCTGTGGCAATGGTGTGCGTGTGCGTGTGCGTGTGCGTGTGCGTGTGCGTGTGCGTGTGCTCCTACTATTCCCCTAGCTTTGAACCTAACTCTACAAGCACTTAGTTTGTCTGGCATCACGTTATATCATGAATACATGCAGGTCAGATAGTTTCTCCTAAATGCTTAATTTGAGGCTGTTTTCACTACTGCACTAAGCCCTAAGTCTTCAGAGAACGAAGGTGCAGTCGCCACATTAGAAGGCGACCATGCTGATGAAGGGAGATATTTCACTTCTCAGTCATCAACTGCATATTTTCTGTTTATTCGGAAGTATGAGTGCAATTCTGTGGGACTAGTCTGGCAGGCTTTGGCCAGACATTTAAAGATGGTTTCCTCTGTTTTGTGGGGAATGGCGGAATCGGTCAAATTGGCATAGCCTTCAAAATGTTGAGTGCTGCATGGGTAAACGTCAGTTTCAGGAAGGGATCCTTTCACCCAAATTGTAGATCCAAATGATCTATTGTACCCTTTTGACAACGTGGACCAGAAGACACTCCTTTTTGTTTAAGTAGGTCACGCCTATGTGTTGTTTACCTGGAGGTGATAGGATCGTTCCTCTCTGGTAGACTACAGTAGTGCTCAAGGGGTCAGTTCTGTACCCCCCCCTGTTTTTTCTGTCTGTATATAGAACTGTTGTCAGATCTAGTCGGTGTGTAGATCACAAGATACTATCTTCGGGTGTCTCTCGAGGAGGACAACGGTACTCTTGATGACTGCCATTGAGGCCCGGATGCACTGGTCAATCTGAGATTGACCACCACCAAGATTGAGTTCCTGTTGGTTGGTCCCTCCAGGTATCTTAATAAACGACTATCCATTTTGTATCTTCTCACTTGGCTTTTGCTTTGATACCAAGTTGTCTTTTAAAATCCTTATTGCTAAGTGAGCTCAAGCAAGAGTGCAGGTTATACCTTCTCTGGCAACTAAAGCCTTTTCTTCCACCTGGGCTTATCGCATGTTAATGAGTGCAATACCTTACTGGCTGGAGAGTCGCTGAATGCCTGTTGAGAGTGGGCTTTAATCCTGTTGCTCCCCTTCTAACCTGTAAATGTGACCATATGTTAGGATTTTCCTCGACTATTGTTTAGATTTCAGGATGTTGAATACACGCCGCCAAGTTTACAAGTCTCTTCTTTACATGCCTGACTCTCCCATTGGAAAACACAGCAGAACAGTCTGAAATATACTCGTAATGGGGGAGCACTGTTGGAAAGAGGTGGTGAACATGCAATGACGCACCAGAAAAGTGAATGCTAAATGTAGTATGTCACAGGATATAATATGATAGGTTATTTATAACACGCTTAATACCCAGAGGTTTCTAAGCGCTGACCCGGGGATCGAACCTCTGTTGCTACGTGTCATGTTGCTTCCAAGGCGAAGCACGTTGCCTCCCGAGAGAGTAGCTTTTTAGGATTCGCCTGTAAGGGTTCAGACTTGACTCCGTAAAACAGAGGTTGGAGTTAGGGCTAAAGAAAGCCAACAGTACAAAGTCGATAGGAAGCACAGCGATTATTGGGAAGCTGAGTAGACAAAGTTTAGGCCGTCATGGTTTTGCTCTGGTTGCACTTTTAAGTTTTCCTATGGGCCAACTTTGTTCAGTGTAACAAAGGCAAGTGGCAAACCTATGGAAGCCATCCTGGTCCAGCACGGAATGTCGTCTGCAGCCCCAAGTGAAGGAGGACGGCAGAAGCACCCTTGACCGCTTAACTGAAGCACAGAAACATGCTTTAGATTTGGTGCAGCTACTCCAGTAGCTTGGATTACATTTTTCTGACCAAAAAGGTGATGAGGATGTCACTGAGGTACAAAGACATTAAGATAAAGGCTTTAGGCGTAGTAGGTCATGAGCTGTTACTACTGCCAGCCCCTATGCAGAGGATCTAGGGATCCTACAAATAAGGCAAGATGTGCATTGACTAACAAGTGGCATTCATTTGAGCCTAGAGTCGTGGTGGTGAGAGACCCAACTACCCAACTGTGCTCTCTAAGTCATGCGAAGGGAGCAGCGGTGTGATTTCCTCTGGTACTTTAAAGATGTCTGTGTTGCGTAGGGCTCATCAGTTGCTCAGGGCAGGTACCTTAGCAGAGCTTCCGCCATCTTCCTCGGGTGAGAGTCCCGGTAGTTGATAAAGTTATGATGCAGATACCCATTCTCTTGCAGTTCATGGCGGCTGGCTGAAAATACATCCTCACATCGGGCACACTGCACCTTTCGGACCTTTGGAGGTCAGCCAGGCAGAGGTGGTTGCCACATGCAAGCAGTCCCAAGATTTCGATCCAGTGCCGAATTGGAGACCTACATTTATGCCTTCATCCAGATCTGGTGAAGGTACTCTGAGATCCCAGCCCAGAGTCACGGCAAGGCTATGATCATAATATATGGCACACATTGTTTCCATGTTTCCCGGTAAATGAAGCCTAACTGTGACATCTCAATGGACTTCTAAACCTAGAACAAGACTTTTGGGTTTGTTTTACTGGATCACAAAGTAGCTGCAGTAGTGTGTAGTCTTCTTAAAAAAACGAAAAATGTGCTGCTAGCAGCCAGTGTGTTAGACCGGGAGCAGAGCAGATCCACTTTCTTTGCGGCTCATGACTATGGGGTATTTATGGGGAGCGCCGACTTGAGGCTCTGCCTGGGGACTTATAGGACATTA
Source organism: Ambystoma mexicanum (assembly GCF_040938575.1). Lineage (NCBI taxonomy): Eukaryota > Metazoa > Chordata > Amphibia > Caudata > Ambystomatidae > Ambystoma > Ambystoma mexicanum. The sequence goes on along the minus strand of NC_090934.1, from coordinate 925,948,621 downwards.
AGGGGTTTGCGAACCAATGTGGGGGAAAAGGCAAGTAATGTCTGGACGCTCATTGAGTCACAGGTTGGGTCTTCATCATAACTCTGAGGCCTACGGGTGTGTGCCGCTCTATACAAATTTAAATAAATACTGAGTTATTACAATCTTGGCCTCTCTTCACTGGCTCACGCTTAAGGCTAGAATTCTATTCAAGTCACTACTTACATGGGTTGCTCCGTCTTAAAGTAGCAGCAGTTTTTTACCCCCGTAGAGCTTGTACGCAACTCTTGGAGATCCCCAAATGAAAAAGGCTCAGACTCCGAGACCAGCCTTTTTCACCATGATCTTGGATTAATTTGCTCATCTCCTTGTGTCTGACGTCTTATTTTGTCCTTCTGTAGGGAGCTGATCACTTTTCTCTTTTTGCCAAATAACTAATGGTTTTTTATCTGAACCTTTCAGTTTCTTTATTTAGGTTGTTTCTGATTTTGTTTATCAGTATAATATTATGTGTTCTGAGATGATTGATTTTATGATTGTCAAATTGTTTTAACCTCGTTAGTACAGTACCCAAACAACCGGGTAGGCAAGGCTCGCATTATGATTGCTTTTAATTATACAAAATAAAAATAACAGGAGCCCATGCAGGATATGCAGAGGACATGCAGTCATCCCCATTGCTGGCCACTATTTAAGATGTTTGGATGCCCACTGCCTCCCCCAGCAACCTTTAGAATAAGCGATAGCTCACTTAACTGGTGGCTTATCGCTGCATTTGGGTTCCTCACAGAATTGAGCAATAGGCCTGCAAATATTCTGTAGGCCCACAAAAATATTTAGTGCTCATTGCGATCCATGAATTTCATTTGCTTCAAAATTGGGCTGTGCGTGACTTGACCCATTGGCTGTGGATGGTGAGACAGTCTCATCATGATCAGTGCTGTACCTCCTGTATCTATCTATATCCATTCTTGGTCTTCGGTGCAATACACTGTTGAGATGTACTTTGGTATTAGGGTGCAAATGCAGTCTTGCTATCATCCAAAGCTGTCAAGAGGACTTTCCTGGATGATTACTGATCTGCTGAATGGTGTTCAGTGCTGTACCACACTGGTCTTGTCTTTCAAGTAAAAAAACAGACCTTATTCTGAAAGAATTTAAGTGGTAGTTTAGGAACGGCTCCTCGAGTGCTTAGATTATAGTGGGGGGGACTCCCCCCTGTAATTCATTAAGTGGGGATGTGATTGGTGGTCCCCACATGTACTTGCACTTAAATATTCTGCAGCAGAAAGCAATTTTTTAGAACTTGAAAAGGTTCTACATGGTTTCATCGAACTTAATTACTACATGGTAATGTACTTATAGGGAGGTTTACTAATGTTTTTACTTGTAATGGGGAGCCCCCCCCCATGCACTACTCTTTCCCCCCTCTACACATACCCATCTATTTTGGCGCCACAAAGTAAATTAGCATGTAGACGAACAGCACTACTGCAATATTTTATGTCACTATGATGGATGGTTACGCAATCTGGGCCACTGTCTCTTTGCGGTATAGATGCAGTCCATGGCTCTTCAGCACCACCAAAGGGTGCAGTTTGCTGAAACTACAGTTTCCGCACCGATCCTTTGGAATGCGTTACCCACTCCATTCAATATTAACAAACCTACAACAAATTAAAAAAAAACATAACAACGACGTGATGCCTCAGGGATTGGGCATTTTTATAAGTAAATAAGTATCCCTGCTGGAGTTTGTTTATTTATTTATACATGGCTGGATTGCCTCACAGTCCTGACCCTTTCTCGTGGATATCTCGACAATGCAGTGTTTGTTGCCGAGCAGAATCCCAAAGGCCCAACATATGGCTCAGGGATGGGCTAGAATCCTCTCCAAATAGCAAGGGTCTGCATTGTGTGGCTCTCCAGCCCTAGTCCACATAAGTATTAGTGAGTGACCATGGGAGTTGTAGTCCAAAACATCTGGAGAGCCAAAGGTTGCAGACCACTGTTGTATAAGATGTTTTTCCTAATTTATTGCACAGGACCATTGTTCTAGGTCTCCCTCCCCACCCCTTTTTCACAAAGTGATACTGAAATGAAGACGGGTCCTAGTTACTCACTATGGGCCAATCGGGTTCTGGGTCTTGTTGGATCTAAGCTATTATGCTGCTCTTTTGGAAAAAGGCCCCTGTGATTATTGCATTTTTCCCAGGCCGTTTCTTATTATTATTCCATCACAAATCCTAATCTGAGGCCTGGAGATTGGTGCCAAGCCCCCTATTAAAATAGAATGTGACGTACAAAGCTCTGGCTGCCCACATGCAGCCAATGTGAAATGCATGATGACCTGCGTGTGGGGCTTTCCTCACTTGACCACTGATGTCAGGTAGGGAAGGAAACCAGTCCAGCATGGACAAAATGGATGTCACGGCTTCAGCACTATATGGGTGTTGCCTGATGGCATGCTGTTTCTGGGTCAGCTCAAATACGATTGTGAAATGGTGCGGTGCTTTGGTTGTGAATACACTGTCTAACCCAAAGTCGCAAATAAAACACTCAAATGTTAATGTGGCAGCCCCCAAAGGAACGGGTGGCTGCCAAATGTTAGCATGGATCAAAATCACTGGCTACTAGCATTGATGCGTGTCTGATTGGACATCAGCCTCAAAGTAACATGAAGGGAGAGGGCCCACACCATTACATTGTTCACTGCTGCAGTGAGTGCCTGAAGCACAAATGGGATGATTTGATTGGTGAGGCATTGTGCAGTAGATCTGCTAGATTTGGAGCCCATCCAAGACCAGTCTCGACAGTGAAGCACTGTTGGTGTCTGATACTGGAGCCCCCTGGACCACAAAAGGACTTGTGGTGCCTTGTTCCCTTGACTGGACACGAGCAGCTTGAGCTACTTTCTAAGAGCCAGCAGTTTGACCCTCCATGGAAACTGGTGCAAGGCCCTTTAGACAGCAGAGTCCTGGTAACTGGACAGAACAAGAGATCTAGGATTTCTGCACAATCGTATTGCAAACTTTATACAGGTAGTATTACTGACAATGTCAGTATCAGGGCAAGAACTTCTGCCTACCTGCTGCCATTTCTGGTTTTACATTGTACCGTTCCATCACTGGAGCGCCTGGTTACTTTTGGACCAGATGAGTGCCAATCGTCCGTCCTCCCTAGACATATCCCAAACCTCTTGGCCACCGCAACGTCCCTTTCCTCCTCCTTTAAACTTTATTGGGAGGCCTTAAGATTCTTGCAGTCCCTTGGAACTGTCCCCAGGAATCCTAAGCAGTTGCCTTCTGGTTAATGGAGACCTTTAGAGGCCCGGAAATGGCAGAATGTCCCTCCTGCCAATCGCTTCATGTGCTAGGACAAGGTGACATGGCATATGATGTTCCTTTCTACCCCCTCTCCTTGACTACAGCACCTCACTTCATATGGTTGCGTCTTCATGGCCAATGGCATGTGATCACTACAGACTTCAGTTAAACCAACCTGATTAATGCACCCTCTGGGAAAATAAGTATTACTCACAATTTGAAGCCTTGTGTACAAGAGCAAGTCACAGCTCTACTGGTAAATGGGGGCCATAAACGCTGTAAAATACCAGCAACAAGGAGAATGGGCCTGCTGAACCCACTCTGGGTAGAACATACCCCTTCTCCTACTGCAAATACATTGATTAAGAGACAGAAATCGGGCTAGTCCATCGACGAGGACTATATTACCATGTGTTCAAAGGTCTCTAGTGCAATATGCCTGTAGTGTCCCATCCTCCTTGGAAATCGGGGGCATGTGTTGCATACGCTTTCCATTTGTGTTGGGGTGCTGAGAGCCCCTTCATTGCTTGCTGTATAATGTGAAGTGAACATCCCCTGTCAGTATATGTGTATGTTCTGATTTGAATAATTCCCTTAACAGGTGGAATGTGTCACCATATTTTATCAAATCGGGTGTCCGTGACCCATTGTTTGCAATTTCTTCCCTTTTCTCTGAAAATAAAGGCAATGTCATTTCATGGCCGGGGTGCTCGGGTGGAGTAGGTATCACGTTTGAGCCCCCACTATCATGTGCAAGGTTTCATGGTACCACTTGGTTTCTTAATTCCGCTGCCCTTGTGCGCTGTAATGAGTGCAGCCCTGAAAAGACAGTGGTAGTGTGGAGAAGCCTCTTCACAAGAGGTCCAGTGTTGTAGAGCCTTCAGTGCCTTAGCTTCCCATTTCCCTTTTTGTCTTGTCAATGGCTTTTCCAACTTGCATACAAAATGTTCTTTCCATCATGTGGCATGTTTGCTATGTACCCTTTAACCTCTGAAACCTGGCATGTACATTTAGAAATTCACTGACCTGTTGAAATGTGTGTACTTGCTGTGCCTGCAACATGCAGCATGGTGAGGGGTTCTGTGAAGCCAACTACGGGGGTGCAATTAGGTTACACTTACTTTCTGACCAACCTTTCAAAGCTATATTGACTGTGCAGTCAAGTTTACAGGCGGGAGGAGGAGGGCTTGGTGTGAAGTACAGCCAACAATTGCAAAGTCTGTTCAGGAACAGAGGTCCACGCAGGTATGTGAAACGCATAGGCCTATAAACTGCAAGCAACGGGACATTGGGGGGGGGGGACCTTAGACTATCTTATCCATTTAAAGGCTTGTGAATATAACACATAAGAACAATGCCTTAAAAGCCCTTCTTTATCCTTCCCAGAGTCCAAGTTTGGTTCAACAATTTCTGTGAAGAAAGTTCCCAGTTACTTCTCCAGCTTTGGAGATGGTAGACTACCGATCTCCAGACCCTGGTGGTCTGTAGTGAGGACCTCTGGCACAGGCTTAACCGCCTATGATCCAATAAGGTAGCTACTTTTTAAGTTACAGTTTTACACCCAGTGCAAGTGAATGGGTATAGGAGAGATATTGGCCATCTCGACCGCCAAATTCTGACTTGAAAAACCAGCAACACCCCAGGACAGGGAATCAGAGACAACAGGGCTCCTTGCAGGCTTAGTTGCTGAAGGCTCACACACTGCAGGTTCAAAGCTTATGCCAATGGTTAAGTCAGGCTCTCGTAGAGGACCCGTATCAGGGTGAAGACTTCAGTTTTGAGACCAGCTGAGCAGCATGGGAGGTCCCTCAGAAGGAGTAGACTGGACCAGATGTTGGTGTTATCCAGGACATGGTCTGCAGGCTTTAAGGATCAATTCTTTCAGACTCTGGTTTCAGCAGGCGCTTGCTAAGAGGCCGCAGCAGCAGGTTGGCAAGCTCTCAGCTGAGCAGCCAGTGTGCCGGCAAGCGTCCAGCGATGAGGTGGGAAAGGTGCTCATGATGCAGTCCAAACCTAGACAGGTGGCGGCCAAATGCAGGCCCGGCGGCACTTCCGAACCTGGGGATACGATGACTGCAGAGCAGGGCTTTGGAATGGTTCTCACCAGTCCGGAAGACACCAGAGTCGGGTCTTCTCTGCCCTCTTGCAGGAGGAGGTCCAGTATACAGTGACTCCAGCGGCTCTCTGCTGGTCCTTCAGGTTCAGATGCTTGGAACTTGTAGCAGACTGTCTCAATGGCTCCAGACCCTATCATTTTATGCAACATTGAAACAAGTGGAGGCTGTCCAGTATATATATATTTCTGATGTTTGTTAATCTGCTTAGAATCGCATGCTGTGCATAGGTCCGACATCCAGTGGTCACTGCGGAGTATTGCATTTTGTTTTTCGTAGTCGAAAAGGGGATGTCGACAAGGCGTGTCTGTAACACTATCCCTATAGTGACGTGCGTTGTACCCACAATCCCTCACGCGTCGAGGTCCCTCAGATTGTTTTTTTCCACCCAGCTACTGGTCGCCTTTATGCGGAGCTCCTCGAGAGACATTGCCAAATAGTTTCTTCGACCTTTGGTTGTTTGTTATTAATATCAATAACGTAGATCCCTCCCTCGACTCCGAGCCGTTTCTCCGCCGAGCAAGATCTTCGACGGAAGGACGAGCGGAGGGGATCCTTCGGCGCTGCCTAACACGTGGCCTGGCCTCGCCGCCCATACACAGTAGGGAGAGTGGGGTTTTGTGGTCTTTCTTTCTTTTCTTTAAGAATGCCTTTCTCTTTCCCCTCCCTCTCCTTCGAGGTCGTAGTCACACTTATTACCTTCCGCTATGGAGAGGACGCCATTTAGGTTTTGCCCGCTTTGCAAGGGTAAATATACCTGGAAGGATAAGCACAAACGGTGCAACCGTTGCTTACCCCTCGATCACCAGGAGGACAGCTGTGCGGCCTGTCAATTACTAAAGCCCAAAACTCTAAAAGACCGCAGGGTCAAAAGGTGGGCGGCCTACGCCATGTCTAGGCCTGACTCCTCGCCCGCTGCCGCCGCCGCCGAGTGTGACGAGGACAGTGACTACACGGCCCCCGTAACGGAGGCTGTAGACCTCTCAAAGGAGCGTTCACGCTCCTCGTCCGTCCCCGGCCCCGACAAGCCCGGCTCACACCCAGCTTATGGGGATGAACACCCCGGCGACAAGGACGCACACAGAAAAACACCAAAGCACATACCCCCAGGCACACATTCGTCAAAGACGAAGGCAGCCATAGCGCCAACAGGGACGCCGGGCCCACTGACGTCTTCCGCCGACCGTAAGGGTCGTCAGCCCTCCCCGCTCCCGCGACAGGCGACTGGGCACTCTAAAAATAAGGGCGCTAACACCAAAATTTCCGGCGACGCGCATCGCAAGAGCGCTCACATTGCCAACAAGGACTCGACGGGCAAGGACTCGACGAGCAAGGACTAGACGTTTCATAGCGCGTCGGCGACCGATCCCTCGGAAGAGTATGATCGCCGAAAGCCTCGCGCGCATAGCATCTAAGGACGGCCAAAGACGCACGGCGAGTGCAACGCCGAAAACCGCGCACAAGGCCAAAGATACGCCAAAGGCGCCGGAAAACAGATCAGGCCTGTTCCCGACGCCGACAGAAGGCCCTAGCCAGCAAGAAGGATACTCAAAAGGTGAAGGCTCTCTTTCTTCGACGTTATGGGACAGAACCATACTATTACAGGAGGAAAAAAAAACCTTTTCTTTCCCAGACCGTCCTGGCCGACCTCAGTGGACCTTTGAAAGGTTCCAGACCTGTATGGACAAACTAGATAGGTTCATGTCCATCCCAGAAGACGGGGCACCCAAGAGACCAAGGGAGGCACCCCTGGAGAGTCCAAGGGCTAAATACCAGAAGTTTTATAACCCCATACAGGAGGACATAAACTCTTACAATCCCACTGAGGAAGACACCTTCTTCCAAGAGGAAGATGAGTTCACCTATGCTGAGGACCAACAAGAAGAGGAAGGTTTTCACGAGGAAACTAACCTATGTGAGGAAGGATTCCAGGAAGACACAGGCGAGGGCGACCCAAATCCCTGGCAGTCACCGGCTAGGTCGACTGACACGGGCAGTAGCAGTATAGTCATCAGGTCTACTGAAACTACACCAGTCAGGAACCCTTCGCCTGTCGATGATCAACCCACCTTCAATGCACTGCTGAAGAAGGCAGCAGCACATTTTGAGATCGAAACTGGGGAGGTCACCCCAGACACCAATTTTGTGGAGAGGATTATCAAAGAAAAAAACCCCACTAGCCAGGTTATACCCATCCTCTCCTCAGTTAAGAGACGTATTACACCTTCTCTTTCCACTCCGGCATTGGTGAGAGGGGTCAATCCAAGTATTGAGAAACTGTTCTCTCCCTCTCAATCAGACCCATTATATATTAAGGGTCACTCGATCCCGGACTCCCTGGTTGTGACCAACACCAGGAAAAGGGCAGGAGTCCCACTATCTACTAGCGAGGCACCCCCAGACAAAGAGGGGAAGAAGCTGTATGCCCTAGCCAAGAGAATCACCACCTCTGCAGCATTCTCTACCAGAATCGCCAATAATAATACCCTATTGGCAAGCTACGCCGATGCTCAATGGGCTAAGCTCAGACAGGACATCGAAGAAGCTCCCGAACCCCTAAGGACTCGTTTACTGGCTACAGTTAACGAGGGCTCTCTGGTCAATCAAAGCATCGTCAAGAATACCCTCGATGCAGCAGAGACGGCTGGCCGCACTTTGGTACAAGGAATTTTACTGAAGCGTCACATCTTGCTTCGCAATTCCGGATTTAAGGCGGAAACACAAGCGTCCCTTATTAATAAACCCATAGAGGAGTCCAACCTCTTTGGGAGAGCAGTGGATGACGCGCTGGAGAACGCAAAGAAAGAATTTGATACAATAAAGACCTTAGACCAAATTTCAAAACCCCCTAACAGGCGGGGATTTGGTAATAAGCGCTTTTTTCGTGGACAACGCCAGCAACAAAACCAACAACAACAGTACTCTGCCAGCAACTACCAGAGTAATAGCGGCCAGTACAATCAGAGGGGTCAACGTCGTGGCAAGGGAAGAGGCCGGGGTTCCACCCCCAGAGGCTCCCAAGCCAACAACACCACCAAGTGACGCGAAGATTCGCGTCCCTTCCCATGCAACGCTGGTCGGGGGCCGGTTAACATCCTTTCTTCCAGCATGGAAGGGAATAACGTCAGACAGCTGGGTACTTTCCACCGTAGCCCGCGGCTACTGTATAGAGTTCAACAGTTCCCCAACATACAGACCCCGAGGGGACGCCGCATGACACCAGAACACCTCGCCATCCTTCTCCAAGACGTGGACCAACTGCTGGAAAAAGGAGCCATAGAGGTTGTGCCTCTATCTCAGGTAATGGAAGGTATTTATTCAGTGTACTTCCTTGTACCCAAAAAGGATCTAACCATGCGCCCTGTATTAGATCTGCGCCCAGCGAACAAGTTTGTCAAACCCCAAAAGTTTCGTATGGTGACCTTACAGGAAGTAATCCCACTGCTATCACAGGGAGATTACATGACAACACTGGACATGAAAGATGCATACTTTCATATTTTAATGTTGCCAGCGCACAGAAAATACCTCAGGTTCATGATAGAGGGCAAACACTACCAGTTCAGAGTGCTACCCTTCGGCATAGCATCTGCACCAAGGGTATTCACGAAAGTACTGGCAGTGGCCCACCTGCGCAGGTTATCCATCCCAATATACCCTTACCTCGACGACTGGCTCATAACAGGGGATTCTTACGAGACATGCTTCTCAAACACCCAAAAGACTGTAGACCTTTTGTTCCAACTGGGCTTCTCCATCAACGAGAAGAAGTCCAGCTTAGACCCCAGCCAAGTCAAACAATTCCTAGGGGCTCTAATTCGAACAAAGGACGGCCTCGTCTTCCCCTCCAACGAGAGGGTCCAAAACATGCTGTTTCAGATCCCCCAATATGTGGCAGGTCGAGAGGTGACGGTACGCAAAGCGATGCGATTGCTAGGTATGATGGCGTCGTGTATTTATTTGGTACCTCACGCGCGCCTGCGCCCAATGCAAGAGTGGCTCAACAGCCAGTGGTGTCAGGCCAGCGGACAATGGGACGATCTAGTAGTGGTCTCGCAAGCCTTGGTTCTCTCGCTACGGTGGTGGACAAAGGAAAACCTGATAATAGGGAAACCCTTTGCCACACCCGCGGTGGAGGCCACTCTAACCACGGACGCATCCCTCACAGGATGGGGGGCTCACCTATCCCATCAGACTGCTCACGGAGTGTGGACTCCGAACGTAGCATCCAAGCACATAAACCTACTGGAGCTACTGGCGGTGTTCAAAGCACTAAAAGCCTTCCAGGAACACCTACAAGGGAAGACAGTGATGGTCCTTACAGACAGCACCACAGCCATGTACTACATCAACAAGCAGGGGGGCACCCACTCTCCAGGACTGTCCAAGCTGTCCCAGAATATATGGAAGTGGGCTCTCAGACACATGTTCCTACCGTCACAACACGTACCAGGGGAACTCAATCTGCTAGCAGACGAACTCAGCAGAGACTTCCCCCCTGCCCGAAGAGTACGAATGGCAATTGCACGAAGACATCGTCTTAGACGTCTTCACGCAATGGGGATTCCCGGTAATAGACCTGTTCGCAACTCTGGAGAACTCACAATGCCAAAGTTACGCCTCCAGGTACCCCCAGAACCAGTCCAAGGGGAATGGTCTGTCGATTCAATGGTCACGGAAATTTGTTTACGCCTTTCCCCCGTCTCCCCTTCTCAACAAAGTGGTGCACAAGATGCACCAGGAGCAGGCTACCATGATACTAGTGGCCCCAATGTGGGCCCGGCAGCCATGGTTCGCTCACTTGATGGAGATGTCCCTATCTCCCCCAGTGAAACTTCCCTGTCCGTACAACATGCTGTCACAGGACAGGGGCAGGACACTGCATCCATGCCCTCAGACCATGAACTTAGCAGCCTGGCTCCTGAGATCATAGAATTTGGATATCTACAACTCCCGCAGAGATGTATGGACATCCTCAGGGAAGCCAGAAAACCTAATACTCGCCCCTGCTATTCTAGCAAGTGGAAAAGATTTGTCATCTGGTGTAGAGGTAAGAGCATCAATCCGGTTTACTGCTCCCCCACTAACATTGTTTTGTACTTGACCCATTTACTGGATTCAGGTCTAGTGTTCAATTCCATTAAAGTCCACCTAGCGGCACTTTCTGCATACACCACTTCCCAACTTAAAGTGTCGTGGTGGAAGATACCAGTTATCAAGGCCTTCATGGAGGGGGTTAAGAGAATACACCCTCCGATAGCTAACCCAGCTCCCGGATGGGACTTAAATGTGGTACTTTCTAGACTCATGGGCCCTCCTTTTGAACCCATGCACAAGGCAACTCTTAAAGACCTCACTCTTAAGACTGCTTTCCTAATAGCTATCACCTCCATTAGGAGAGTAAGTGAACTACAGGCTCTGTCTGTTCTAGACCCCTTAACAGTTCACAAGGATAAGGTGCTTCTACGCACTCACCCAAGGTTTGCACCAAAATTCATCTCGAAATTCCATGTAAACCAGTCAATAGAACTACCAACGTTCTTTCAAAACCCTTCCAGCTTGGGAGAAAAAAGTCTGCATACACTAGATGTACGCAGAGCTGTCATGTTCTACATGGAAAGAACCAGACCACTGAGAAAGACTAATCAGTTCTTTGTCTCGGTGGCAGCAGGAAGAGAGGAAGATGCAGTTTCAAAGTCCACTATATCTAGATGGATTGTACAATGCATCACTCTCTGTTTCTCTCTTGCTAAGAGAGAACTACCCTTCAAGCCAAGAGCACATTCCACTCGAGGCACTGGGGCTTCCATAGTGTTCATTGCAAATGTTCCCCTTGAGTCCATCTGCAAAGCGGCTACCTGGAGTTCTGTGCACACCTTTACAAAACACTACTGTCTAGATGCACACTCTAGATCTGACTCCCAGGTGGGACAGGCGGTATTAAGACATCTTTTCTCTACTGTTCCTTCTCATAACCCACCGCCAACTCCGGGTACTGCTCGCTAGTCTATGCACAGCATGTGAATCTAAGCAGATACAACCATCAGAAATGCTTTTACGGTAAGTAATGCATTGTCATATATATATATATTTCTGAGGCTTGTGGAATCTGCTTAGATCGTCATTAGTCCGACTTCCACAAAAGTGAATGTCCCTACATGACCATTTCCATACTGATGCAGAAAATGTCCAACGCAGAGGATGGCACACAGAACAGGGCTTGTACTGTGAGGTGCAGTTATTAAGGCATTATGGCATTGCAATATTTAGGTGCACAGCGGTGCAACTGCTACCACCCTGTTCAGAGCACATCACAAATGGCGCAGTTACTAGAGAGAAGTGTGCTTGCCTCACTACCCTCATGGTGGCTTGTACTACAATGTAAAAACTAAGGTGAAAACAGATGGAAGACACATTCCCTGCACTGCTAGCGACGGTGACTGATCAGTGCACCCCAAACAAAATGAGTGAATTGGGTGAGGCAGGCAAACAGGCCTCACATACCAAAAGAATCACCAAGGATCCAGACACAATGCAGATATGAGGGGGACTTCATTGGAGTCAACAGAGGAAAGTTTCCAAAAGAAAGCTTTTTGGGAATAATCCTTATGGTCGAGATTGGCGCATGATCATCCAGCTGTTATTGTAGCAACTTTGGGCGTGTTACCGTGGCACAGAACATTCTTTCCAACCCAACTACATTTTTGATGCTCCTCTGGAGTGGGTCCTGTCCCCTCTCTGCCTGTGGACAGCCTTTTACAGATCTAGGTTCTTGTCTCCTCTCTGACTGTGGACAGCCTTTTACAGATCTAGGTTCTTGTCCCCTCTCTGCCTGTGGACAGCCTTTTACAGATCTAGGTTCTTGTGGTGCCTCGCCAGAGGAAGGCTCTGCGGATCTTGAGCTCTCTGTGTCTGTAATAAATGTTTTGAGTCATCTGGAGGTTATGGTCTTCCAAGGTATGCCTCCTCCATGTATGGAGTCGGTCAGCATCTTCATATCCCAGATGTTTGTTCAGAGACCTTTTGCTTTTCAGAAGAAATCAACACCAGCCTTTTTGTGAATGCTCTTGTGTAACTAAGGATCTAGTACCTTTTTGGCTTTAGAGGCATTGAATCTGAAAAAGCAGCTGCCTATTAATTCTCCTAACTATCCATTAAAATGCTGATTGTTTTTGGTGTGGACCTTTTCCATGCCACGTTTTTGTTTTTGTTTAGTTGAATATCTTGATTGGAAAGCTTCCCTTCCCTTGAGGATACCTTAGGCATGACTTTCCTTCTAGACCAATATTTCTGAAGACTATTTTCTCAGTTCGACGCATTTACGGGTGTCACTTGTGTTTCAATCCCAAGTCTTCTGACATTGTGTGCGTCTGGTGCTTTGAGAGAGGTCTTCTTAGTAGGTACACTTCTCCCCCTTCTGTAATTTGGTGTGTTTGTGTTTTTCCTCTTTTTCGGAATGCTCTCACTCTAGCTTGTTTGAAAGGCCTTGGGGCAGGAGCTGCCAAAGTGTTGTGCACGTCTATCCAAGGGTAAGTGTTTTCTGTACGTAAGTTGAGCATTCTTCTTGCGCATTCACTTTCTTGAATCCGCATGCGTGCCGGAGATTGTGGCAGAGCTTTGTCTGAACATCTGACTGACAGTCCGGTTATTAAGGTGTTGGTACAACTGGACCGAAGCCGAAGAGTAGTTCAAGATGATCCCTGTCTGCTTCTGCAGCTTGCATTCCCTTTCTTGGAAGCAAAATAATGACGCTAAGCACCTGGGTCTAATGGCTGATCTGCCCAGCATAACAAGTATGCAAATTGGTAGATCATAGTCTTCATGCAGTCCAGGAATGCCATTTCACCAAAATGCTAGGGGTAGCGGAAGTGACATCACACAACCCTTGACCTCCGATGACATCACAGGAAGTGATGTCATTTGACCCACCCTGAAGTGACATAACGGGAAACAATGTACCACAACCTTTCATCCCTTAACAGAACAGGAAGTGGCATCACATAACATTGTTTCTAAGTACACTACGAACAATATGGTTACGATATGACTGTAAAGTGATATACATTTCATGCAAGAATGGATCACCATGTGTATCGTTAATATCAGTCCGTATAGGCCCATATTACCAAATCACTGTGAATGCAAGCAGACGTCCAATGCCAAACGATAATGTATTATTATGTTGCACTTATGCTTAAGCGCTTCATATAGAAAAAATATACATACAATATCACCCAACCTGTGTTGGTACTCATTTTTCAACTTCAGCAGGATGAAAGGCTGAGTTGACCTTGCTGGCAGTCAAACCTGCAGATCACACACATTGCAGCAGCCAGCACTCAACCCACTGAGCTATCTTACCGGCTATAGCTATCGGAAAACCAGCCACTCCAGAAACAAAGAGCCACATCCTGATGGCCACAGCCCATAAGCCTCAATCTAAAAAAAAAAGCAAGGGAGAGCTCAGAGGCGACCCCTTAATGGAGTCCATGACGCAGTCAACGAAATGGATTATTCCATTGTTTTGAGCATATTTCTATCGGCTGTACATATTGATTTCAGAGAGAAATGGGTATGTATTGATTTGTTCCTGAAAAACAATCTTGTAGAGAGCAGTCTCATTATTTGTGAAAAGCAATCTCATAATGGCATTCTTTTGTCCGATTGCAGAAATCCTTGTCACGTGAGCAGCTGATCACCTCTAGTGTTGCTATCCGGCAGGGGGCGGGAGCGAGGGGATTGTAGGCGTATCCCCCTCGTCCCCCCCATGTACATGCAGTGCATACAATCAGGACCTTCTGCGGCATTTGTTGGCCACCTGACTCCGCAGCCAGGAAGGTATAGATTTATCTTTGTAGGAAATAGTCTGAAGAGTGCACTTTGGCAAGCTTCTCAGCCTTCTGTGATCCAGTGCTCCCCTGGTTTGATGGTCTTGTTGTGTACTGCTGGCGTGGCTGCAAGCAAAGATTCAGGACTACACCTGCAACCAATCTGAATAGCTTGGCATGGACGTTAAGCTGAAGACACGGGCTTCACCGTCGATTTCTAGCAGTATATTTATCTGTTCTGAGTGAGAATGCAGCATCTGCAAAACGTGGCTTCCTTACAACTCTGCTTCAGTCGAGAGGCAGCGTGCACTCAGACTACACCCATACGCCGGAGCTTAGCCGGCAACCCGGATGGGTTGAATGGGAGATTGTTTTTAAAACATCGTGTTGTAGAATTGTCATTGAAAAAAATAGAGTGCTTACATTTTGTGCGCGGATAAAAATAATGGCCCATATTCGAGGTGTTGGCGATGGGGAAATCAAATATTTGTTCTATTTTTAAGCCCTTAAGTGAAAGGAACAAAGAAATGTCATACAGTGATTAACGAAGCTGTGCAGCTGAAAAGCGTGTGGAAATGTAGAACTGCTTAAACAAGCGAGCTAAGAATCCCAGCACTTCAGCCTGAGGCCAGTCTGCTCTAGGAAGCGAGATTAATGATCACAGAAGCCCGCTGCTGTACAGCCGCATTTCCACAGCTATGAAAAGCAGAGTTTCAGGCCAGTGAAATAGTGTGCAGCATCGCGCTTTAAACTGTGAAGTCATTCTTTAACATGTTTTATTGGCTTCATGACAGAAGAAACCAAATGGAATACGTACCCTCACGGAAAGGAAGGAATGTAGCAGGCCTACTAACCCTTTCAGGTGGGGGAGCACCCCGCCGTCTCCTCGTAGTCTTCCCCCACCACCCCTTTGCCATCATATTCGCCTTTTTTAGCAGAATGTAGAATGACATTATATGCTGTAGAACGACATTATGTGCCGCTATTATTAAATTCCTGCATTTTATTTTTGTCTCCATTTCTGTGAACAGCGTTTTGGGGAACTATTACATCACTGTGTACCCAGAGATTGGCTGCATGTTGATGACTGCCTGTGAGTTACACGCGGTCTGACTGTGCTGTGTGATGTAGCATGGGCCTCAAACACCCGAGGCATGCTAGGCTAGACCTTGTAAGACTACAGCTAAATAGTTCCATGTCATTTTTCCGACCCCCTTTATTCCGATGAGTGTTTTGCTGCTGGAGTTTTGACGAAAAAATTCATAGAATTATTTTTGGGGGGTTCCCCTTTATGCTCGCTTAATTTAATACATTTTGTATTTACTTTCACCCACCCAACCCTTACCCCTAACCCCCAAAATTTTGATGGGAATTTTCGGCCAAACTCCCGCAGCAAAACACCAGTCGGAAAAACGGGTGTTGGCAAAAGGACGCGATACCCAGCTAAATATGGAGTCGGTTGTGAATTGGTGTTCCATCCTATAGTGGACTGTAACGCTACCCCTTTTCCTCAGGTGTGCTGCTGCTTCTGCCTTGGAAATGACTTGAGATGAGAGGTGAAATCTTGCAGCTGTGCTAGCAGGGTGGAATAACGAAAGCTGGTGGTCCAAATCCACGTAGCGAGTGCGGACTCGGTTATCGAAGAACAGAGTTTTATTTTGATTTTTTTATGTAGCACCAGTTCAGGTTACAGTGGGTTCCAAGATAAAGATATTGCGAGACTTCCACAGCACATGCAGGTTTCCTGTGACCCTGGCCTAACATTGATAGAAGGCTCACACAGGTTCCACACTCGCAGCATTGCATGAGACACCACGCACGCACTGTAATTCAGAGTACCTCGGTCACATCCGCACATGACCTGTAAGACGGGATGCAGACTTGGGGTGTGAGTATCACTCGACTCTGTTGTGACTCCTCAGCCGATCCATGTCTATGGTGGAAGATTTCCTGTGCTCATTGGTTCACCTAGATCTCAGGATTTCAAGGTTGCAGCAAGTGTTGCAGACATTGATCTGCTTGTCCACCGAAAAGCAATTGGACTGGATACGTGTTTTGGCGGTGCACAGCATAATAAGGCCTGTTTATTGAATAGGAACGAATATAAAATGGAGAGCATAAAACATGGTTTCTGGTGTTCTGTCTTTCACTGGGACAAGTGACTCTAACTTTGTGCACCACAAATGAAGGTTGGTAGGTTGCCCAGTGCTCGCATCTGGAGAGGATGGTCTGGTCTTGCCTATGCCCTATTCAGGGCAATGTGTAGCACCGTTTGGACCATGTACAGGTCCCGTTTCTGTACTATTCTCGGATGCTAGATCATTGGCCCCTTCAGCAGCCGTAACACTCCGGGTCAAACCTACCATCTTATGCTCCAATTTCGCTGTGTTTATTTATCACGCCTCCCACAGGCAACATAGCGAAGTCTGATAGAAACCCTGGGTTATCCTTCCACTGTAGGTTACTGCATGGCCAATGAGAACACTTCATACATTCTCCTGTTCTGGCTACTTGTGAGACGCTTCTAGTGTTGAACTCCTTTGATTTCATCTGAAAGCTTTTTTTGATATCATTTTTTTCCTCTGCACAAATTTGAAGGTCAATCCCTACTTAGATGGGGATCCGTTATGTTATGTGACATTTGTATAGTACCCAGCTGCCATTGTAATGGCCTCGCAGCACTTCAGATTGTTTGGGAGTTGCATTAAAATGCACAGCAAGCAGCGTGCATATACACAGACGCTCTATCCATGGAGCAAATGATTGCATTTGAGGCTCTGCGATTACATGGTACTTTACATCCTTACTCGGATTTCATTTAGCCGAATCTGTTTGGGTCTTGAACTGAAATGTAAAGCGAGGGCCTGCTCTGCCTGCCATTGAACTGCGAGCCACTTATCTGTGGGGTTTACCATTCATTAGAGATGAAGGCCCTTAAATTGAGTGTGAGGGCTAGTCTGGCTTAAAGGACGAGAAAGGAAACCCAAGTGTCTTCAAGCCACCTTATATTCAGAAAAGAGGAAGGTGACAGATATGCTCCTTTCAACCCAACGTTCATTGGTCCAGTTATTGTCATTTGAGGCCTAGTGGATTCTAGTATTTTTCCAAAACAAGGCTGTCCGTGTCTCCAGTTCTCCTTCAGAAAAAGGCAAACACATTGATGGCGAAGCTCGCTTGTCCTTTCAATACATGCTTTGACCGCTACTCAATGCAAATGTATGGTCTTGACTTCCTTGGGCTTAAATGCTAACCCGATCCACTGGAGTTTGGAGCCTGCCTTCCAAATCCTTGTCCGCTTTCCGTTTGACAGTCAAGGCACCAGTACAGTGTAGACCAAGGGCGGGGTCAAAATCGCAGGACAATGGCCCACTCCGAAGTCTTCGCCTCGGGCCATAAGATGGGAAAAGATCATTATCCCAAGGGGGGATGGCCAGTCCCAATAGCCTATTGGCACATACTACTAGTAGCAATTATAAAGGTTTTGGATTTGTGGTGATGAATTAAAACAGGTGTGATTATTTTTTTTTCCAACTCTTTATATATTATTATCAATAAAAAAACAGAAATGCATCAAGTACAGCAAAGGATACATCTTAGGCCACCGTGGAATAAACACCACCACATCAATAACAAAACTGATAATATACAGTGAACATCAGTCAAAATATAAATAAATTAATTAAGGATAAATCAGCCCAAAATATAACCAACAAGTAAGAATCCGACAACCACAAACAGAACACCACACAGACAAGCAACAAACATACCCACCCACCCCCAACCCAATAAATAAAATCAAAGGCAACCCCAATGTATTACCATACAATCCAGGATCACCCATAAAGATCAGTGAAGCTCCCCCATAGTTCATCATAAAGATCACCCTTATGCTGCCTATAAAACATAGTTTTCTCATGTCTTGACAAGACCTGCACGTCTAAAATCCAGTCCTTTATTGTTGGTTTCTTCCTTGTCTTCCAGACCTTTAATATTTGCTTCTTTGCCACCAATAGCACTTTATTAATCCAATTTGATGCCATCCAGTTCATACTATGTCCACAACCATGTAACTGTAAAATGACAGTTAAAGGGTTACGTGGGGTAAGCAATTTTCCAGACTTGTTAGATTCTGTCAAGTACATCCTTCCAAAAATGTCACCCTTTCACAATCCCATAACAGTTGTCATAATCAATCATTCCCAAAGCACACATACGCATCGGGGTCCAATAAATTCTTCCCACTATTCTTTGATCTATAAAGCGTAGCTGCAAATCTGCTTTAGCCTTTATCGGAGCTTTCCATATCTTATCCCATTTCTCC
Organism: Ambystoma mexicanum; assembly: GCF_040938575.1. Taxonomy (NCBI): domain Eukaryota; kingdom Metazoa; phylum Chordata; class Amphibia; order Caudata; family Ambystomatidae; genus Ambystoma; species Ambystoma mexicanum. The sequence continues at coordinate 925,930,053 of NC_090934.1, read as the reverse complement.
TGTGTAAGTTCACTAACCAAATCCTCGACCACAGCAAACTTAATCTCTCCCAGGAATCGATCCACTTCTTTTCCGGCTGTATGCATCTCAAAATATTCGAAACAGACTGTGATCCACTAGTCAACACAGCGAAGATCTCAGGTTTCTTTGAAAGTGGGGCGTTCATCATCTGAACCCTCTCGGCAATTAAATTTACCAACTCCCTAAATTGTAGACCACATTTCTCAACCAAATTTTCAAACGGAACCACTCTTCCATCATCCCAAATGCTTCTACTAATCCAGCTCCTCCAATGCAGTACCTTGTTATTAATTTGCAGCCCCGGATTATACCAAAGGGAGGCCTCTTCATACAGAAATACGGCTTGTCTGCTATCAACTATTCAGGAAGTCAGAGCATCTTTAGTTGCCAAAATAGTCTTTAAACCCCAAATTCTCCCAGGTAGCTTCCCAAAGCAATATAGACTATTTAGGTAATACGATGAAAACTTCTGCAATTCGGTTTGTACCCACCGTGGCATCCGATCCCGCTCCCTGTAAGAATAGTTAAGCACCTTCTTTAACAAAAAACCATTAACATAGTTCCTCAAACTTGGGTATCCAAAGCCTCCGTCTTTTACACCTTTGACCATGATATACCTTGGAATTCAAGCCCTCTTCCCTTCACCCCATAAAAATATTTGGAACACCCGTTAAATACGCCCAATCACCCACTTTTGGAAGTGTAGCGGCAGTGATTGAATCACATACAGAATCTTAGGCAATAAGAGCATTTTAATCGTGTTAACTTTAGCCCAAATGGTCATATTTTTGTGTCCCCATTTTCTAATCTTTTTGTCTGATCTCAGTAATGCTATCTACATTATATTGCATCATTTTCTTTATATCCCGAACAATGTGAACACCTAAATATTTCACACGTGAATTTTCCCATTTACAATTCCAATCTAATGATGGTTCGTCCCCTGGTGAATGCTTAACTGGAAATACCACAGTCTTCCCCCAGTTGATCTGGTAACCTGATAATCTTCCTACTTCCTCATAAATGTCTTTTAGAAGTCGACCCCCCCTCAAACCGGGTTCTTCAGAATAACCACTACATCATCAGCATAAGCCAATGTCTTTACCTCACCATCACCTATACACAAACCCCAAACTCCCCAATGCTGCCTAATATATGCTAATAAAGGCTCCAACACCAAATTAAACAAGGGAGACGAGGGACATCTCTGCCGAGTACCCCTATATAGATTAAACGATGCTGCGAAACCCTCATTCAACCACACTTTAGCCTTTATATCAGTTTGTAATGCTTTAATTGCATTAATAAACAATGGTCCGAAGCCCAATTTCAACAGTGTATAATTTAAAAAACTCCAGTTACCCTATCGAAGGCCTTCTCGGCGTCTAAAATAATCAACAACATTTCCTTAACCTCTGAATCTGGTAAACTTAAAATGTCCAACAAACTTCTAATATTGTCATAACCGTATTGTTGCTTCATAAACCCAGTATGAGATCGCTCTATCAATCCATCCATATATTTTCCTAATCTAATTAATCAGTCAATTACACAGACATGTTATATGTGGTTTCATTTAGCTATATTTATACAGCTGTGTTGTTTTTTTTAGAAGGTAAACATTTTAATTGTAAAACTTGGTTGAACTGGGGCAGTTTTAGCATGAGCTTCCTTTAGGTGCAGTGTTAAACCTGTATTATTTGCAGAATTGAAGGCTTGGGTCCACGTTTTGGCTTTCATGTTGTGTTAACATGGGCTAGAGTGTCGTGTTGAAGTAACTCTTGCTGGGGGTGCTTTCTTTGTTTCCCTGACTGCTTCTAAAGTCAAAATGCCTGGAAAGCAGGCAGTACCAGTTAATGAATGTACTGATCGAGTTTAAGATATTTGTAGCCTGCCTCGATGTATACATGTGCTTTAGCGTAGAGGTTGAGTTCACCTTTATTTGTTTCAGTAGCTTTAGGTAGCGGAAGTATCATGCAGGAACGTTTCCCACCGATTCAAGGTCTCGAGTGCTCCAGAAAAGACACCATCACCCCTTGAATCGGATTTACGATGCTGTAAGCTGTTACCACCGGACTACATATTGGACCTCATTAAAAGTATGGCTGTGTGGGTAAAAATGGCAGTAATGCAGTGGTAACTTCATTCATTACCACTGCATTACCCCCTCATTACCGCAGCCCCGTACTACAACTTTGTGGTGAGGCGGAGGAAAAACCTCCAGCAAAATGTTGAAGGTAATTCTGCCGCCTTATTGCCAATAATGGTCGCAATTCCTCCGAAATCCCCATGAAGTCCTATAGACTCCATAAATGCCAACTAATACTGCGATGCCATCGCTCGTAATCTGACGGTAATTACTCTGGACAAAGTGGCGGTAACAGTATCTGGTGGTACTCTTGCAGATTTACCACCAGAATACCGCCAAACTTGTAATGAAGCCCATTGTCATTTACAGGCCTCCTCCACTGTGCTTCTTAGAGTAGATCATCCCACTGGAAAATTAGCTTGAACAAATAATACTCCTTTTGGAGTGCCTGTCCTCCCAAGTCCTGTTTTTGACTGCTGTCAGACAATGGGGGAACGGTGGAAGAGAGCAAGAGCACTACCCAGCACTCCTGGCAGTATGCACTGATGCCGGCGAACCTGGTTTAATTGGAAGTTGCCATGCCATGGTGCGGCATGCCATGCATTTAGCTCAGAACATTGAGCACAGTTGCTGTGATCGTTAGTGAAATCGTCTCTCAATCGGGGGGATGGGAAGCCACTCCAGAGATGAAAAGGTCCAGAAGGCCGGGACCAGGGGGAAGTGATGCTACGTGGGACTAATGCTGTTGAACAACGGCTTGGAGCCTTAATGAGAAATTGGAAAGTGGTCTATGCAGATTGCCATGGTCTGGATAGTGCCGGAGCAAGTACATGTACCGGAGCTGATCTACAACCTTAAGCAGCCAGAGGCGTCGTTACTGTGCCACTGACCAGTAAAACCAGTAAAGGGACTTTCTTTAAACTTGCCGTTTTGCACAGATTGCAATTAAATATCTGAATAGAAAATCCAGCCCATGATGGGCCACCAAAAAAGACACAAGTTCTGAAAGCCGTTTGGGAGGTGGCTGTCTCCCTCATTAGACCTCCATCCCTAGCCCTGTACTGGGTGGAGAGCAGCCAAAGCTGTTCCGAGCTTTTTCCATTACATCTGACACCGCTGAAAATATGATTGCATGCATTTGTGCCATTCCATCCAATGACCTAGTTCTGTGCAAGCCTGGGCCATCAAGAGGTGCCTGAGAAGTTAGGAAAGCTGCCTGGGAAGGAGGGAGTTAATGAAGAACTTATTGAAGGTAATGCCATAAACCAAACTCCCAAGGTGACCAAGAGTCTGGCCTTTCCCAAGGAAATCTGGAAGGAATGGGTGGGTTTCTTGATCGTAGACTCCAGCCTTGTTGGCGGTGAATGCAAAGGTTGTGCGGGAAGGTTAGGGGCCTGAGGAGTAACTGCTCAATGTGATCCGAAAAGAAGTACATACGAATACTTGGGGTGGTGCTCCAAAAATCGCAAATACTGAATGTCATCACTGGTTGTGACTCTGCCCGTGACCGCTTCTTCCCCAAACAATTTTGGCCTGGGCTACCTCAGACAAATGGAAGTTACACATGCTCAGAAGGACTGCGCCGCATAGTTGTACATTTGTCATTGCTCCTAAAAGAAAATAGTCTGACCTCCTTCACATATGCCCACCTGCCAGCAGTGATCCTATTTAAAGAACATTCTGAATTAAAAAAAATAAAAAGGCCGCCATCAATAAAACGGAACCAAGGACCAATTACAGGTCCACAGGAACTTAACCTATGCAGTGTCTCAAACATAGCCACACTAGGATGTATTTCCCCTAGGGGTACGAGGGTTTGTGGAAAAGCAGGCTCACGGGTCGTCTGGTCGACTGTAGTGAAGCTATTGAAGTGCGCCAACACCGAGGAGTTGGCGAGCGCCTACATCAAGGAGTGGGAGCCCCAAAAGTGTGGTTATTAAAATCCTCCATAAACTAAACTAATCTGTTTAAAAAAATAAATAAATAATGCAAATATTGAAATGGTTTTAGCTTGCAAAAACCTGAATCTGACAATGGGTCCCTCCCACCTCGCTCAGTTATCCGTCCGGTTACCGAACTATCCACCATTTTTACTTGAGAATTTTATCCTGTAGGTTTCACATGCAAGAAAGGCTGTGAAGCTGAAGTGCTTCAAATGAAACCTGTATATAGCCATTCTCCTATAGGAAAACTTAAGAGCTTGCCAAGGATACCACCCTTATGCCGCTAGCATAAGGGAAGCTTTTGTATACCTGATAAGTCATGCAAAGACGTCCCTGGAATCCCTTCTTTTATGCCGCAGGCCCCTTTCCGCAACCCAGACTCCAACAGTAACGAGGCAGTTCCCTGATCAAAACTGAGTGGCTGCCACCAGACCATAGCGGGGAAATCCTTAACCCGTGTGGGAAAAGGGTGTGCGCAGTTGCTTCGCCTGCTCGCTACTCTGTCAAAGCAAATTGCTTGTCATGACTGGAGGATGTCATACATAGGGTGTCCAATGGCTTTTCTCTTGCAGTATGAACTAGCTGCGGATTAGCCAGCCTATCGTGAGAGAGGGGCAGGCGCCTTAATCTGGGCTCAGGCCCTGCGTGTGCAAATTACAATATTGCACTTTGCACCCTTAGTCTGGCTTGGTCCTGAAAGTTACTGTCAAGTTCAGTACATTCGGAAAATGCTCCCGGAGCAGATGGGCAAATGCAAACTATGCAGCTGTGCACCTGGAAAGGATGTACCTTTGTAATTGCAAATTCCGAAAAGCTCGAATTACAAAATAGCAAAGCCCACTTTGCCGCATTTTGCAATTCGAGCTCTTCGGAAATAGCGCAATCGTCCCCACTTTCTCTTCCATGTATGCGGGGGACGCCCCCGAACACGAAAATACCGAACTAGGGGAGCGGGGACACCCAGTTCGGGTCTTTTTTCCCTATGCGAATGCGACCAACACTTGCATCCGGCATTTCATATTCGATCTTTTAGTGCAAACCCCCTGGAAGTACACGCTCACTTACGGCGTGAGGGTGGCACGACAAAGGTGCGTGTAGTGGTATAAACGCAGCCCGCACATCATATGATCCACCATTTACAAATCAGCACAGGTGCCGCCTTTGATTTGGAAAAAGTACAAATGAGCAGAACCCCAGGTCTCCGGGACAAGCAGTGTTTCTGTCTCTCTCTTACGCCATTAAAATCAGGTAACTAATCCAAATTTAGAAGAAAAAAAATGGGTAAGCATGTGGCCGACCCTTTACGCCACCTGCACTCCTGGGGCGATGTGTTCAGACCAGTGACATGAACCATGCCGTCCGCAACGTGGGCCCATGCCAGATACAGAGATGGCATATGAACGCCAGTTGGGAACAAGAACTAGATGTTTACTACCTAAAAATCCTTGTATTCCCAACTTCCCAGATAAGATAATAAGATACCGCTACTTTACATTATCATCTGGAGCCTGGCATGTAACTCTGCAAATATGGCATGTACACATGGGTCACATGGTTTAAAACACACACTCGCTACACCCAAGGTGGAGAGGCTTGGAGGAAGAAGGCGCCATTGACACAGACTGGCTGAGATGAGTATAGTGTGCAGCTGGAGGCCTGGGCTTACCTTGCGTGTTCAAGTCCTCCATTTCAAGAGCAGCACTTCGAACCGGGGCTACATTCTAATACTTATTATTTATTTTTATTTTTTTTTTTTTTACAACTCCACAAAATAATTGGTTTTGAATACTATGACAGGAGAACATTTTTGTTGTGTATTTATCTCGCCTCTGTTTCGTCGCTACTCTGATGCTGCGGTCTTCCCAAAATCTCCTCAGAAATATTTTTGGTCTTGTATTACTTCCCGCGTAGGTCCTTTTGAGGGACTGTAAGATCATTCTACTGCTTGCCCTAACTAAATCTGGGAAGAATTGGGAAACGGGGCATCTCTTGTCTCCTCGGCAGTTCTTCCGCTGCCCCCCTGCTAGCCCCTTGGCAGACCTCGATCATTGGAAGAGAGCCATATATATGAAGAGGGTCACCCACTAAGCGGGTCACATGGCTTTGGATTGCATATGCAGACATATGTTTGCAGAAGATGGCAACTGCTGCAGCGTGAGGCAGGACGGAATTGGCTGGGGCCCCGGCACCAGCCTGCGTGTAGCGTTCTCCACAACACCTCATCCTTGTAAGTTTGAATGAAGCCGAAATCTGTCCCCATGTGATGAGGCAACAGAACTATCCATAAATTGAATGGATGGAACAACATCTAACCTCTACGTCAAGATGGAAAAAACAGCCAAACATAAAAATGTTGGTCTTATTGTGAAGCCAGTAAAGGGACACGATCACTGTGTATTTTAGTGCAGGGAGCAGACCAGTTCGCCCCAGATGGAACCTACTCCCAACATTGGACCCTTCCTCTTAGGACATAAGGTTGGGAGAGGTTTCTAGTAGATGTGCCACCACGATGAACCAAATAACCTGCTCCTGCCTGCAGTGCTCTAAAAGTAGTGACAGACGACTTGTATTTCACACAAAATAATGGGTAGCCAGTGCAGAGTGTGCATGATTGGAGTAACGTGCGCAAAACGCAAGCAAGCTTAGCGCCAGCTGGATTTCCTGTGCCGCTTTACGTAGTCCAGCTGCATCAATACCAGAGAATGCATTTGATTCCCGAGTTGTAGGTGACACAAAGTGGTCCAAACCTCCTGAGAAGCCTGAGCTGGAAGTGCCCAGCCTAGACCACTGTGGTAACCTGCTCTCACACGCCACAACCGCTGCACTTTGATCAGCATTACTGCACTTTCAGCTTACGCTCCATCAGCCGGTCAACCTCTTTGCACTTAATCCCAGGACCCCGCCGGACCGGACTCGTTCCCACTCCCACCCCGTTCCCCACACCTCTGTATGTACGTATGCATTACCTAAATGTAATAGGACCAGTTAATTGTCTGTCCTGTTCCCCGCCGCTCTCCCCGCCCCCGTTTCTTGTCTTCCCCCTCCCCGAGCTTGGTTGCAACTGTAACACTTCATGCACTTACACTAGAAGAAATGTTGTCGGGCCTAGTATTCTAGTCTTCTTTTTCTGTTTAGATCATTCGGAATCTTCAAGGCCTAAGAATGATTATTGTATTCTCTTGTTCCCTTCCCGCCTTGAAGTGCTTTGAAGCACTTCATATGTGTAGAAGTGCTGTATAAACTATAAATAAAATAAACTGTCACCAAACAGGACGTCAGGTTTGTGAACTTGTTTTCCATGGGGTGTTTGCGCTAAATCCGTTTTTGGCAGCTTAGCCCCACTTGGCCTAGACCCATGGGTCTCTCTGACTCCACAGTGATCTCCCGTATGTCTCCAGTTTCAGCCAGTTTGTTTCCGTCCAAATGGTCTTCAATCAAGCATGTTCAAAGGGAACCTAGTGCTAGCTCATGGCTTCAATTGAGCTACACATGGGTTTCCTCAGCATGCCAGTGGTGTTGCAGTCCATGCCTCCGAACAACCTGTGCGGCGGACCAATCATTGTGGCACCCCTTTAAGTGACAGGGCTTACACACACGTTTGGGGACCTCATGTGCACCTGTTGGGTCCTGCACAGCAGGAAGGAGAACATCCACTCAATGATTCCTCCAATTGCCAGAGGAGTGTCATAACTCTGGCATTACCTAGCCTGCGCCACTCCACACCCATCCTCTCGCCGAACCTGTTCCTCCTTAGCGGCCCATTGCTCTTCCTGTCCCCCTGGGCGCCGCGCAGCGTCCCTAGACAGCGGACCATGCTTTCGCCGACTGTGTGTTCTGTGTGCAGGCTTGTCTTAGGGCCCTCCTTCCAGTTACTCACATTCAGATAGGATGGATTTGATGAGTCTGTCTTCACTAAATATGCATAAAACAAAAACAAAAATCATGTGATTCATAGGAAATAATTTTGTCTCTGTGCCTAGATTTAGAATATGTGAAATATAATACACATATATACTCACCAACTGTCTGGTGTGCTGAGCAGTAGGCCCACATACCTCAGCTCCTGGTTTCCGTGCACCAGGTATGCTGGTACGCTGAATGCGTTCGGTCTCCCCTGGAGGTTTCAGGATTTAAGCTTTGGAGGGAGTGCAAGAGGCCGATGAGGTGGGCGGATGAATGCCAGCACTGTCTGGTGTCTTGGACGGCTCCATAGCACTGAGGCCTATGAATCCTGCCAGCCAACACAGCCAAAGGCTTTCGACGGTGGGTCGCAACGAGAAAAGGGGATGGGGGAAACCTCTTGAGCGCCACATCTGCAGCCCCCGCCCCCCGTTCGGGAGCCAGCCAGATCTAGGAGTGTAAGCCCTCCTCTAAAGACACTACTTCCAACTCCAAGGGATGACGACAAAGGACCCAGTTTCTGGATCCCTAGACGGAGGAGGAACAGACTCCCCTCCTGAAGGAAATTAAACTTACGGTCCATGAACCTCTTCCCTGGGTGACCTGGAGGCGTTTCAGCAGTCGGAGCTTGTCCTCTTTCCGCAGACTGCTCCAGCGCCTGCTGCCATGGCCGCCTGCTGTCAGTCACCTTCGGCCACCACCGCATCCAGATTCCAGTGTGGGTGGTGTGCAGGCCTCTCTTGTAATATTTAGTGTATGCATTGAGGATGCAGGCTTGTTTGCTTTTAATTCAAAATCCTGCATGCCACCAATAGTTCTGTTTCACATTATCTTGTTTGTGTCTAAATCACCTTTTGAATTGTTTTGGGCCCAGTTTGGTCTGAGTAACACTTTTGAGGAATGGGGAAGACATCTGCTCGATTCTAAATGTTGAAATATCCGGCAGGGATGCAGCCGTTGGCTTTGTATATGATTGACACAAATGGAGGGGGCAGTGTAGTCTGGAAAACATGGATCCAAAACTCTTGGAGTGTCCCGACTCTGCTGTTGCTATTTTTACTAAGTTCTAGTGATGTCTATATGCTGTCTGGAGCCGACGCTGCCACAGTTGCTTCCGCCATCCAGGATGAGCCCTTTTCTGCAAATAAGCAGCCCCCGGAAGTCTGCATCTTTCTAATGCACTCCTCCTGCCTTTTCAGCATGTGCTCACCCCCCCCCCCCCCCAGCCAGTGATGGGCAGCAGTTGTTACTCATGCATATGCTTGAGCAGTCGGGCGCTAGGCTGGCCCAAAAAGGGATCCTCTGGATTGTCTGCCATATATGATGAGGTGGGCCTGCTTGAGGGTCAACTGGATCTTTCTTAATGGCCACCTCTGTGCTCTTCTGGGGGCACTGAAGGAAAGCCCACTGTGATCTTTCATGACTCGCTGACTGCCTCGCTCTATAAGTAAATGAGTCCGCGCATGTGGCTGCTTTTCTGACTGGAACAGTCTAGGGTAAAAGGATGGAATTTTTTTGCGAGTGTTTTTCCGCGGGAGTTTTGCTGAAAAAGTTAGTTTTTTTTTAATTATTTTTGGGGGGGGTTCCCCCCAAGCCCCTTTAAAAAAATGTTTTTATTTCCCTCCACCCAAACCTTTATTTACCCTTTCCCACCCCGCCCAAAAAAAAAATGTCAATGAAAATGTTTAGCAAAACTGCCGTGGCAAAACACCCATCGGAAAAACGGGTGTCTGTAAAAGGACGCAATACTAGGATGGAACTTCAATTGTGGACCGGATAATCGTTGTGCAATATGAGGAAGGCAAGACAAATGGGAATACAAAGTACCATTCATGTGTACAACACTGGGGAGGAGTGGGGGCTCTAGGGAAAGGTTGGGGCCGGAACACCATTGAAGTCCTTTGAGAAAGTACAGCAAGGGTAAGGGCGACTGGTGTCGAAATGAGGAAAACGCCATTGCAACAGATGGGGTCCCAGGCCAATGATGGAAAGAATATTGAGGAAGGGTTAGAACGGCCGCAGAAGCTTATTGGGGCCAGTTTTGCCAAACAGATGCAAAACAGATCCATTGTGCCAAATTTCCAAGTGCAAATAAAAAAGCATAGAGGGATAAGTATTTTTTTTATTTTTTTTTATGTTTTTCCTTTTGCACTAGTTTTCTGTGGGGCTGGGCAGCAGTGCAAAAGAGGCACTATCTAGCCTCCTTGCATGTGTCAGTTTTGGGTGTGCACCCCGGTCACTTCTGTATTACAGGCCCCAGATCCCGAGTGGGTGCGGCGAGTGCATTCCACAATGGCAGGCCACTAAAGGACCAATCACAGTGCATGAAATCTGATGGGCGAGAAAAGCTATTTCTATCCCTTTTCCACGGCTAGAAATACAAGTGGGACCGCATTGGTTTACATTGCTGCTGTTGCACTTTTTGAAAAAAAAAAAAGCATGAACGAGATAGAAATTGCCTTGTACTGCCCCCGTCTCTTTGCCTTTGCCAATCAGAAGCAGGGGAGTGCCCTTGTTTTCAGTGCATCCCTTTTTTGGATACAAAGTGCAATTTTCAAAATGCACTGATGCACCCCCTTATTTGCGCAAAGGTGGAAAGGGGCATTTGAATGCGAGCATCCATAATGGGCAAATATACATGCCCTTTGAGCATTGGGCACATCTATTTTTTGAGCCACTGATGATGTGCACAAGCACATATAATCACTTGCACCAAAAAAGGCTTTGAGAACCTGGCCTGTTGTATTTAATAAACAAATAAAAACATTAAGTGCAAATCCTTCTCTTCAGCCTCAGTCAGGGCTGATGAGGTTCCCTCTATAGGCCGAATGATGTGGTGAATGACACTGCACTTTGCCATTGCAAAGTCATGCAAAAACCGATTTAAAAAAAAATGCTGAGGCGAGTGTGTTGTGGGGGAGGGTTCCGTTAGAATGGGGAGGGTAAGTAAATCGATTGTGTACTGCTTTTCATGGAAGTGTGGTGGCAGGTCAGGTGGAGCCAAGAAGCCAATTTTTGCTGAGAAACCTTTTGCTGGTCAGAGACTATGGTTTCCCATTCAGGTGTGTTTGACATTATTATTATTACCCTAACCTCCATTTTCTTTTTTTGCTCCCTAGATTTTTGGCATGATCTTCACGTGCTGCCTGTACAAGAGCCTCAAGTCGGAACCCTACTAAAGCTCCACAGACACTGCAGCGTCCCCACCCTCTGCCTCCTTTCTTCTTCTTCCCACCCGGCCTCGTCGTACTGAAGGCCGGACTGCCCTTTGCCTCCTCTAATCCCTCGAGTTTACTATGCAAAACCAATGCCCTGCTGGAGACCGGAGAATCCTGTTCCCAGGCCCTGGCAGGACGCAATACGCGGACTCATGTAAGAAGAAGCAGGTGGGCGCCTAATGATGGGCTACTGTTATGCTGGGAACTCGCTGCTCCATCCCATTGCTTCCCAGACCGGGCAAGCCAGCCAGCTCTACAGACCAGGCCCTATTCCTTCAGATCTGATAGTGGTACAACAGTGGATCATGTACATGGATTGGGCATGGTAGGGTGCTTGCTCGTCCCTGTGAAGATGCCAACCAACCAAAATGGCTTTACTTTTAATCATGTGAACCTATTTCAATGAGTTCTTTCCCCTCCTTGAGTGATGTCGGGCATGAAGAAAATGTCTGCCACCAAAGTTCCACGATAGCCAAATGGCTGCTCTGTCGCTGGAAACTATTTTCAACGTCCCCCCGACGTGTGTGTGTGTGTGTCTATTTGGTGTGTTTAGATGAATCTGACGGTGCGTCTCCCATCCTGGGTTAAGTCTCCAAGTTGCAATGAAGTGCCCTCCCACTCACCTATCACTTTTTGACAATACAATGTGCTGATGCAGAAATAGGCCTCTTGGGGACTTCAAGTGTGGCTTTGGTTTATCTGACTCCCCGAAATGCCTTTGGTGACACAGCCATGCAACTCTGCAGTTAGAAAGTGCAGCAGGGGAGGCCCTGCAGTTAGAAATTGCAGCAGGGGTGGCTCTGCAGTTAGAAATTGCAGCAAGCGGGGGCGGCTCTGCAGTTAGAAATTGCAGCAGGAAGCAACTCTGCTGTTAGAAAGCGCAGCGAGTGGCGACTCTGCAGTTAGAAAGCATAGCGAGTGGCGACTCTGCTGTTAGAAAGTGCAGCGAGTGGCGACTAAGTGCAGCGGGATCGACTCTGCAGTTAGAAAGTGCAGCGGGGGTGGGTCTCTTCGGCAATCCATGAAATGACCCCTGGGCCCTGTTTCTGCGGATTCACGTTGGCTTGGGGAGCGCCAGTAATGCATATCGGGCAGACTCCGCTTATATCATTCTGCCCATTGCGCCCACCTCTCACTGTTCATTCTCGCCACTGCACCTAGTCTTCTGTCACTGTATAGCAGTGGTCTTCAAACTGTGGCTCTGCAATCATTTTACTCAAGGGGGGCTCAGCAAAGTAAAGTGTGAACACCACTACTGTGGGGGCTCTGCCTGTTGCATGGAGAGTGCTGTGCGGGGGACACCTGAAGTACCATGGACTTTGTGTGGCAGACGGTCGACGTCTGGACACCATGGCATGGTGCAGGGCACACCTGTTGCTGTGCCCCCTAAGATTAGTTTCAACAATGACAATCTTGTAGGATACAATTAAATATATTTCTAGCGCACACTTATAACGTAGATGCCAGACATTTGTCAGAGCAGCACTCTGCATTTCAAGCCTCTGGACACTTGTGTGTCAATGTTCAAGCGTGTGTGTGTGTGTGTGGGGGGGGAGGGTGGGCATACAACACAAAGGTGTCCCTAATGTATACGACTTGTAGTTACAACCTTGTCTTCTGCCCCAAGCAAACCCTTAAGACCTTTGTGGGCGTCCTGTCAATTGTCACCCAAATAACCTTACGACGTGTGTGTGTGTGTGTGTGTGGGGGGGATCATTCTGGTCTCCTGGCAGTGGAGTAACTTTGCTGAAAATGTTGGGGGGGGGTATGACATCTGAAGGAAAAGTGATCCAGCAAAATGAATGGGGACAAAATAGTGTGCCATGAAAGTTGGGGGAAGGGGGGGTGGTACAAACGCCCTTGTCCCCCTGTACAATTACGCCCATGTTTCCTGTAGTGGGCACAATTTCAGATACCCAGCAACCTTTTTTTTTTTTCCTCAAGCCAGCTGCTACCGCTTGCCTGCACAACACTTGAGTGCCGCATTGTGTTATGCAACGTGTCGTTCTAGGTTCTTGCCCACAACCTGCCAGCGTGAACCTGTGGCCTGTTATGAAGGCAGGGGATTGAACCAGTGTGCCATATTGCCATCCCCAACGAGAGAGGGAGGATGAATGGGGGTACAGGGGCACCTGCAGTGTAAGAGTGAAGCTAACGCATTTCACGCTCTCTAATGTGGCCACTATTTGGTGCCTTCATCCAAACATTTCAAAGTGAGTGCCACACAGCTAACCCTGCTCGGTGACAAGGAGTTGTGTAAAACTACTGAGTATAAAGCCTATTAACTGCAGCCAGAGATATTTTACTTGTATATACTACTGAAGTGCCTCACGTGGAAAAGGACATCCGCCTTTTTTAACTTTCTTTTTTTAATTATTTGAAGTCTGTCATTGCTTTGTGTTTGGGGTTGTTCACATGGTCTGTATTTATTCACAAAAAGAGGGAACCCTTAGGGTGCCAAGCGAGCTACTCCCTCGGGTTTGTACAATCACAGTTGCTAATCACCGTTTCACACGTGTAAAACGAAAAGTCTGCCCTGTGTTTGGGCATCACGCTCTTTATAGAGTTGCTTCTGACTGGTACACCGTACATTCAAGGTAGCGTCATCCGAGTCGCTCTACTTTGGACGTGTACGTTTCCACCCGGAATGTGCTCCAAACGAAATATTTCTGCAGTCGATTGGACAATCTAAACCGGGAGTCTGCGACAGGTGGCTCTCTAGATGTTTGCGACTACAGCTCCCATGATCTCTCACCATTGACTGTGCTGATTAGGGCTGGCAGGAGTTGTAGTTCAAAACATCTGGTGAGCAGAATGTCCAGACTCCTGGTCTAAAGTGTTGTGTATCTAGGAAAAAGTGAATTGCGTCCATTTTGTCTGTATTAAAAATAAGTGTAGAGTAATGATTCTAACCCTTTCCCTTCCCTGAGGGCTAAATGCCTCCCCATTCAATGCAGTATTTCTGTAATTGTGTTTATAAGCCTAGATTGCAATGCCATGCAAATAAAATGATTTGGACCTTTGAGTGGCTTCTGTCTCTCTGGTTGAGTAAGGTGGGTTTGAGATTTGGGAGGGTGATGTTCAGTCAATGCAATGTTTCTTTTTGTGTGCTCCTGGATCCTTTGCACTGCCCAGGAGCCAGTGTGAGTATAGGGGTGGGGAGCAGTCACGGTCACAGCTTGAAAAGGCAGGGGGTCAAGAAATGTGATGCGTTAACTTGCCATTGTAATGGGTTATTTATAAAGCGCTTAATACCCAGAGGTTTCTAAGCGCGGACACAGGGATCGAACCTGTGTTGCTCAGCGGCGTCTTGCGCGTCGCCCCTGAGCTATGCTCCTGAGACAATTCTGTTCAGTCTGCAGGTAAGGCACCAATTGCTAGCCATTCACTGCCAGTTCTCCCCTCTCTTCCCCTTCAGGGTAGGTGGTAAGCAAGAACTGCTAAGTCTTGGAGCCCCACTTCACTTGATGGAGAGACCCCACTTCTCGAGACCAGTCACTTGATGCCTGTATGTGCAAAAGCCTTGGCTCCAAAAGGACATTGATGCAAGAACCTATGTCAGCCAGTCTGGATACTGCAGGATGCAGCATGATTAGGAGAATCCTTAAGATACGCACGAAAACTGAGGGGGCATGGGGAGAGTTGGTCCGTTCAGTGCCTGAAGTGCAATGACAAATCGAGCGGGACATCTAATGTGTAGCGTGGCCTAAATAGTGGTGGGTGTGCAGTCCCCAAAACGCCAAACATACAGAAATCAACGCCTGTTTTTCTGTGTCAGAAAATTATTTTGTTTTGTAACTTAGTCCATTGTAGCTAATCCTGCTTTTTTAGAGAAGTTGGAACAATGTTATCAAGGTGAGCAGTGCAGAATGTTCTTAAATTAGTACCCAGCGGGTGGTGGCATCCCAGCCAATTAGTATGCTCAGAACAGGGACTTGCGTTGCGAGCCTCCTTGAAGTGGGAGGCTGCCATCTTCCCAGCCAGGAATCGGGTAAGTGTGCTGCGTTTCCTTAATCCCAACCTCAATTTCCACATACCCCACCCAACCCCAACCCCTCCCCACTTAACTTGTGGTCCTCCATCCCGCAATGGTGCTGGGAACACTTGATATTCCCGTTGCATCTCCTTCCCTGCTGTGGCTGCTCAAGTTGAGAACTTCAGAAAAAATACGATTAGTATTCTGGCACAATGTGCCAGTATTCTAATAGCAATACACATCTCGATGGGGGGTAGGGGGGCATTACTTGGTAGGTAATAATATAGCTTTATAGACCTGCAGCAAGGGCCGTACTGGGCGTTATGGGCCCTGAAGACCGAGTTAACGAAGTATGAGGGACAATAACGCCCAGTACGGCCAAAGCTGCAGGTCTATAAAGCTATTAGAACACCCTCGGGGCTCGATTCTGAACTTGGTGCAGTGAATAAGCTAAAGAGCAGGATTTACTGCGCCAAATCAGTACGCCCAGGTTCCACCAGTATTTTCAAGTGGGCCTGGGCGCCCTCGTAGTGCACGACAGTGCACCTTCAGGATTGCGCCTGTTTTAGTTATAACGGGCGCAATCCTGAAATCTCAGCAGCATTTTTGTAAAATAACAACATATTCGTTATTTTCCAAAAATGCTGCTGAGAACAGGGCCGTATGTGAAAGTGTTCATATACACCCGTGTGGTGTCTAGGAACACTTTCTCATACACCAAAGCCAGCAGCTTCAGTGTTGCAGAATACAATGTTGAAGCTGCTTGCTTTGCGAACACCCGATTTGCGGGCTGTGATCAATCTGCGGGCTATACCAGTTCATATAGCCCGCAGATTTCTCAATCATTGAGAAACACCCGCTAGGATTTTCTAATATGCCAAACTGCACTTATCGCGGTGCAATGGTTTTTTTAATGCGTCCAATTTTTAAAAAAATTGGGCAAACTTTGCCCTAGTGCTAATACCGTGCAAACTTTGGAATTGCACTGGTGCCAGCTTTCTGTAATCTGCCCCTTAGAGTTTAATTTGTTTTATTAAATGCCCGCAAGCAAGGTGAGTGCCAGCACGCAAACGGCACATCCGCACTATGCTCCCGTGCCCACATTTGTATTAAGTAGACACTGTGGGCATTACGGTTAAACGACCCTGCTTGGACTCGCACATTAATTTACCAGCACGTGAATAACTGTGCTTTAGTAATGGGCTGAGGGGGGGTCAGGGCAGAGCACAAGGGTAAAGACCAGGCAGCCCTACGCGGATGATCTGGGCCATCCAGACGGGTGTGTGAGCTCCCATTGGGTGATACGCTGGCCCCAAGGTACTCTGGGGAGGGCGAGCGAGACCCACTACGTATAGCTGTGATCACGGGCTCAAGAAACTGAAACACTGCTTCAGCTGGCAGATTAGATCCCAAAGGCAGCCCATATTTGAAAGATGTTCTGAATTTGATTGCATATATGCATAACATCAGACTCCGCTTGACTTGGCCCCCCCCCCCCAACAACCAACTGGCTGCATTCATCAATAAATAATTAAATAAGTCATCAACTTTGTAACGACTGCAAACGCAACCGTGAAATGCCTTTTTGTTTCCAACTCATCCATCTTAGACATGGCTTCCTGCACCCAGAGTCCCGTACATGTAATGACGGTTCACCAACCAGTGGGCAGGCAGTTTTTAGCCTCATCTCAGCAAAGCCTAGTGATAATGCATGTAAAGTGTGTGTTCTATTTTTGTAGTATAGGCTCTTGCAGAGTTTAATTCGCAAATCGCAAAACGGGACACAGAGTACAACAGAACCATGGGCTAAAGGGTCATCTAATGCTGAGCAGTACTGTAAGAAACAGTAGTCTAGTGTGAATATATAAGTTTAGTTGACACTAGTTATCTATTCCTAAACCCCATAAAGGAACAATAATTGGTTTTTGTTTTTCTCTATTTGGGGCCTTTTGGCGAACACATATGTGGATTTTCAGAACCTAAATAGGTTGAAAACTAAGCAATGTAAAACCAAAATAGGGTGAAAACTAAGTAATGTTATAATATCCCTCTGCCATAGGAATAGAATTTACTTCTTGTGCTATTCATAGATTTTGTCCAAATGAAAACTTTGTCTCATTGGGTCTTTTTTTTAAAAAATACTTGTACGGTCTTTTTGTTTTACTTGTACTTAACTTTTTATTGTTCTCTATGGTGCATGATTAATTCAAATGTTGACATTCTGATCGAAAGATTATATTCGAATCAATGTATCTTTTGAGAAATAATAATTTTTGTGTAAAATGTCACTGAAGTTTTTGCACCAAAAGTTGTTTTATGCTTTCTATTAAAATAATGAGAATTATAGCCAAGACTCTGGTTAATATTCAAGTGTTAAATGTATAGCAATGATGATATGACTACTTGTTAACCAGGGGTAAAACATATAGAGCCAGAACTAATTAGGACACTCCTTGGAATCAGAAAATAGTAGATCTAAGTGAGAGTGATCCTCCAAGGGAAACCTTGTGCTAGATCTGTTGACTAGTCTGTGGCATTTTTCTTGTATGCTACAGTGTCGTACATTAGTTGTTTGTTTGTTGAGGTTTGAAAAAGTGAGGTGAGTATCGGTAATTAGTATACCACATCACCTGTATTTTACACCCTGTGGGGTCACTATATTTTCTTTCTTGTTGTATTCTTTTCCCCAGACCCCCACAGAGTAGGGGATTTACCCTCCAGTGTATACATATTCCTGTATAGCAACAACAGCCGGTCCGATAGCACAGCGAGCAGAGCTCTACCTTTGACATCTGTGCAATTGAATCCCGGCAGGGCCAAACTCAGCCTTTCTTCCATCAGAGGTCGATAAATGCGCACCACACACCGTGGGTAATAATAAGCAGCGCTCAGATGCCTGAGGGTTCGTAGCGCTAGATATTTGCTAAATTATTAAGACCACATACGGGGAAGGGGGGAAGCCTAATCGGAGAGCAGGAATCCTATCCAGATATCAAGATTTGCCCGAAAGAATCCCAATAGAACAGCACCCCCACCCTTTCCTGTAGGACACCCGTCACGGATAGGAGAGCTCACCCCAGATTACTTCCTTGAACAGATTGGGGAAGTATTAACTGTTAAAAAGGAAAGTAACTGGGTAGATGGCACACCCAATAGGACCATTACAGTGCAGGTGTATCATTACACTAAGGCTTGCTATTTTTCCTTACACTGGCAGACATCACTTAGGTGCCACGATTCACCTCTGGCTGGGCATTGTATTCCAAATAAGATTCTCCGGTACGGATTTCGAGTCGGCTGGTTTAGCAGCTTTCATGTGCCAATACCGACAGACATTTGATATTTGTTCTAGGAGAAAAGTCAACACCACAAAGGCAGCTGGATCCTAGTCTTTTAGCATCGCTGCCAGCGCCTTGGCATGCCACGTGTTATCTTCTTGATGGAACTTCCTGTTGTAATGGTTGGAACACTCGTAGTCAACGTGGATTGACTCCCAAAATGGCACACTTTATACTGAGCAAGGGATTTCAAAAGCTATCGGATTAGCAGACCTGCTCTTGCAACATATAGTTCAGTGGTACTGGGCTCCGCATTGCATCATATCAAATCGGACTGTATTTACCTTACAGTTTTGGGGTGCTCTTGCAAGGCACCAAGCATGAAAATCTGTTAGTGTTCAAGATTTCATCCATGCTCAGAGCGGGTTAACCAAACTGGTGGGCAACATTTACACTGTTCTGTTCAGAAGACCGACATCAACTTGGTGAACCTTACTTGGACTGTTAGATTTGCCCATACAGTGTCCACAATGCCGCTAAGCTCATTCCTTTCTAAGTCTACTGTGGGCACAACGCCATACCCTACAATCTGGTCTCATCACTGTTCCTCAAGTGCAGACCAGGCATACTTATCTCATGGAGGCTCTAAGAATCTCATCTCCCTACCTGTTTGCATTTGTGTTTTCCCCCCTTTACACCTTTGAAATAACTTTGCAGGTATCCATTCTTCACACCCCTCTCACACAACCCCATTGTGAATTCAAGGCCTCCTTTAGCCCCAGGAAGTCACCTAACCCACCCCAGTCCTATTTCTGCAGATATCCCAGTGCAGGGTCCGACTGGGACAAGAAATGGGCCCGGACACCCAAAGAAAAAGTGTCCCACCCCTCGCCTCAAAAACGTGGTCCACCCCTCGCCTCACGACCCTTGACATCTGATGACATCACCGGAAGTGATGTTATTTGACCCCACCCCAAAATGACATCCCGGGAAGCGATGAAACATGACCTTTCACCCCTTCACAAAACAGGAAGTGGCATCAAATGGCATTGTTCCTAAGTGCACTACGAAAAAATGGTTATGATTTCACTAATGTGATGTACATTTCATACAAGAATGGATCCCCATAAGTATCATTAAGATCTGTGTGTATAGATTCATATTGTCAAATTACTGTGAATGCAAGTAGACGTCCAAGGCCAAATGATAATGTTATTGTATAGCACTTATGCGTAAGCTCTTATTTATACAACAAATATGCATATAATTTCACCCAGCCTGTGTTGGTACTCATTTATCGACCTAAGAAGGATGAAAGGCTGAGATGGCCTTGCTGGGATTCAAACCTGCAGATCACACACACATCGCAGCAGCGAGCGCTCAACCCACTGAGCTATCATATCGGCTATAGTAAAATTAGCAAATATTCTGTAGTGGATACCGTTAAACTGGTAACTGAGATTTAACAGCAGACCAGTTAAGTTCATCTGCAGGTCTGGTGCAAAGTTGGCCGCATGTCAAGCCTGCATGCATCTACTTTCAGGCTTCAGAGGTTGGCAAAATAGGGAAAGCAGGGCACTCACAGGGCATCCCATACTCTGAGCACTAGTTACCTCATACATGCAAACAAACATCCCGAACAGCATGCCAGGGAGATGGGAAAGATAGACACATTACAACAAAGCATTCATTGTGGCACAATGAAGTCAATGGCCACTTGATGTGCTATGGTGAAATATTTCTACACTGTACAGAAGCTTTTAGGCACAAGGAGTTTGTCAAGTGACCGAGCACACCGAGACGGAATGTCTTGTGGTGATCGTAATGGAGACGACAGCAGAAAAAACATGCTATTACTGCCACTTGCGAAAGGCAAAATACATAGTTCGAAATGGATGCTTGTTCTACGCTAAAATTGGTTGTTTATCACTAATATCACTAATGCAACAGCACAGCAACTCCAGGGGACACCGTGTCCCCTGGAGTGGCGGCACAGTGACAGCCGGCGGCAGCCACGGCCTCAACTTTGCATGCTGCAGCAGCATGTGAATGATGCATGAATCATAATTTATGATGCACACATCATGCATGCAAATAAATCATCAAAGCAAGGTGACATGCGTTACCTTGCTTTGATGAATTATGCCGTCACAGGTATTTTTTTCCCCAAAAATATATATATATTTTTTCAACTTTTTATTTTTTTCAGCATTTTTTTTTTTTTTTTGTCCAAACCAGCCCAGGCATGGCCAGAAACTGATCCCCACTCCCCAGGGCCGAAAGGCAGAGGGGCCAATCTAACTCTGTCCCTCTATGCTTTTTTTATTTGCACCTGTTTTTGGAAATTTGGCACAATGGATCTGTTTGATAAAATATCTTTCACTTTGCTGGCCCCAATAAACTTCAGCGGCCCGTCTAACCCTTCCTCAATATTCTTCACATTATTGGCCTTAGACCCCATCTATTGCAATGACGTTTTCCTTATTTTGACACCAGTCGCCTTTACCCTTGCTGTACTTTCTCAATGGACTTCAATGGTGTCTGTTATTGGGTACAATTCCGGCCCAAACCTTTCACTAGAGTCCCCACTCCTCCCCGGTTGTACACGTGAATGGTATTTTGTATTCCCATTTATCTTGCCTTCCTCCTATTGCACATCTATTATCCGGTCCACAATTGAAGTTCCATCCCGGTATAGCGTCCTTTTGCCAACACCCGTTTTTCTGATGGGTGTCTTACCGTGGCAGTTTTGGTGACAATATTCATCGAATTTGTTTTGGAGGGTGGGTGTTTAAGGGTGAGTAAAGGGCTGGGGTGGGGGAGGGAAATAAAAAAAAAAAATTAAATTAAGGAGGATTGGGGGGAACCCCCCCCCAAAATAATTAAAAAAACATTTTGATTAACTTTTTTGGTAAAACTCCTGTGGAAAGACACTGGTCGGAAAAAATTCCATCCTTTTACCCTTGACTGTTACAGTCGGAAAAGCAGCCACTTTTTTTGTCCAAACCGGCCCAGGCATGGCCAGAAACCGGTCCCCACTCCACAGGGCCGATTTCGGCCTGGCCACGGGCCGAAAGGCCGAGGGACCAATCCAACCCTGTCCTAGTGCAGCCTTGACCAAGCAGCTGGCAAATGGCAGAGGCTAAATGTGCCTCTTGTTTGCCTGCTGCCTCTGCCCTACGAGGGCTCTTGGTCCTGACCTTCTACAATTAATTAATGGATGGCAGCCTCTTACCCCTGGCTTGTGCTACGTCTACCAAGGCCCCAGCTGCCCCAAGTTTGTAACTTGTATCTACATGGTGCCTTACATTGTATTGCATATAGGTCTCCCTAAGAAAGCGCAGTTTTTACGCTCTACATTTTGACTGGTCATCTTGGTAGCCAGACAAAGTGCATTGCATCTGTTCTGTTTTGTGCCCTTTTATTATTGTGCCCATCTAGGTATCCCATGGACAGTGCATTATCTCTATATTGCCAACAAAATTGGGTATTGCATCTAGGTACCCCTTGAAAGCGCATTGCATTTTCTGTGTCTCCATGTTTCTCAGATCTAGGTATCCCCAAGATAGGGCATTGAAAATGTCCATGTGTCCCTTTGAACGTGCATTAATCTGTATTGTTAGTGATGTATGATGTTTACATCCTGGTATCCCTAACACAGCACCTTGTATTGTTTAACATACTGTTTCATATCTCGTAGCGTGCTGCATTATGTCTAGATTGTAGTCTATTATGTTTACAAAGTTTACCATTAGGCACCCGCAAAAATTCCTTGCATTGTTACACATTGTTCCCTGTTGTGTTGTTAATACCTAGGTGTCCCTGAGAAATTCATGAACAACCTCACGCTTACTCACTGTCACACGCCAAATGCTGACTAACCACGCACACACAAAAGGCGAGAGCAAACCACCTCCTTTGACCTAAACATCCCAAACCTCTCAAATCCACTTTCAAACCTCACCAAGTGATCTAAATACCCTGAGGTATACTCCCCCCTTTCAACTCCACAAAAGTGCGTGGACGCCATGCAAATTGCGGCGGTGCATGGGATAAACCCAAATAACATGCCAAGGCCTGAACACCAAGAAAAGAAAAACTCTGGCCCTTCCTGATGGGGCAATGGGTATTGCTACCGTAGGTTTTACGTGCTGTTCTCGCCTACGTTTTCCTCGTTTGCACTTTACTCATGCATTTCTCCTCGTACCTTTCCTGAATTTATTTTATAATTGCGGGCGGTGGAGGGCTCCCCAAACCCCACCCCTCTACCCCCACACAGTCAGTAACGTTTACCCCCCAAAAAGCATTAGACGAAAAGCACATTGAGGAAAAATGCACATTTAAAGTGCAAACGATGAAAACGTAGGCGAGAATAACACATGTTACGGTTCTCAACATCTAATGTGGCTCTTCCAAGAAATTGAGACCACGTTTTGTTAGACCTTTTGAGATCCTCAAGGGAACTAGCTCATTGGTGGCAGACTTGGGTTGACCAAATTTGAGAACAAAATCTTATGGTGATTGCACAGTGCTTACATTTCACCCAGTCTAAGTAGGAACACTGCTGAAATGGAGCACTCGGATGGGAATGGGAATTTTCGACTTTTTAGTCTGGAAAGATTGAAAGACCTTAACGTCCTGGACTGTATTCACTGCAGGGGAGTTGCTAGGTCTGGAAAATACTTGGGGCTAAGCTGATGTTGGGACTGGGGGCTAGCTAGTCTTTTGGCTGTAGCTCCTGAGATTCTATCCGGGGCTACAACCAAAAGATCAGGGGCTATAGCCCGCTAAGCCCCCCCCCTAGCAACGCCCCTGATTCACTGTGAGGGACTCTGGCAGGGGGTGGGTGGGGGGGGAGAGGGCATTGGGGGAATCCTCCCAAGGTTTTCAGACATGGTAACTTTGCCCAAAGATTCTGGGACCTGGTGTCTGAATATGGAACCCTGCTACATTTTATTTTTAAAGAAAAGTCAGCGTGAGGATTTTCAAGTTCCTAAAGCACACTGTCGCTTTAAATAAAAGACTGAGCCAACCGGGA